>NC_138538.1:11213398-11824648 GCF_964234715.1 Podarcis melisellensis
TTTGATGTATTTTAATATTTTGTTGGAAGCCGCCCAGAGTGGCTGGGGAAGCCCAGCCAGATGGGCAGGGTATAAATAATAAATTAATTATCATCATCATCATCATCATCATCATCATCATCATCCCATAATGCCTTTTGAGATGGAGGATAGAGAGGGTCGTGGGTGGGTTTAGCAGCCAGCCTACACCCATGGCTCCACCCACTTTCAGTTCTGGTCCCACCCACCACTGGAACATGGCCCCACAAGTGAATGTGGCCTTCTGAACCCCAGCCTACTGCCTGATCCTTTTAACTGGAGATTCCAGAGGTTGGACCTGAGTCCTTCTGTAAGCAAAGGACAAGGTGTCTTCATGGGCTATTTCCCTGTCCCTAGAGTATGGGCTATTTCCCTGTCCCTAGAGCGAGCTGCTAGTTATGAAGTGTTTCCTACGTGCTTCAAAGATGTCAGATCACAGCCAAGGTGTTTGGGATGGGTTGAGCATAACAGTTTCGGGACGTTGCGCAGAATATAAAGACCATCATCATATGCTAGTGAATTAGCAGAAGTGTTTGTTTGATAAGACTATCGCCCTCACCGAAATGCAGAAAAGAAATGTTAATTTAATTGGATTGCTTTGTTTCCTATTTATCTTAAACACATCAACAATGACGGTCGCACTAGACAACATTCCTTAAAAAGAAAAGAAGCCAGACTAAGAAAAGCTGCATTTCTTTTATTCTCTTTGATTTAAATGTAAATTGCCAACTATCTTTACTACCAGAAAGTGTGTGTGTGTGTGTGTGTGTGTGTGTGTTGAAAGAGTGGTGGGTGAAAATATATGAGAATCCACAAAATACATGCTAAATGTTGTGGTTCTCGCTTGCTTTATGGTGCCGCTGACAGATGTCGGCCAAGAATGGTAAATTCCAATCAAGTGAAACTGAAGATTAATTGCAAAATCCTTCAAAGCACTTTTTTGGGGGGGAGAGGGGAGGAGGGAGTATGGGGAGTGACGGGATGGGTGGGGGGAGGAGGGAATGGGTAAGTATACATAAAGATGCAGAGACTCTCACAAATTTACATCACCTATAATTAGATTTGCTGAATGCTACACAGTCGGAGGACTCAAAACTACAAAAAGTGCCTTTGTGTGCAATAAGATGCACGCTCAGATACATGAGATGTGTATAATTATAAACAGTTGTTGTGCCTGCCCATGTTTAATTCCTATAAAGCAAAATCAAGGCGGCGACAGCCTTCTAAGTAAAGCAAAATGATTAACTGAAAAATAAGGAATGCTGACAAGGACACACAATACACACACACACACAGAGAGAGAGAGAGAGAGAGAGAGAGAGAGAGAGAGAGAGAGAGAGAGATTCCTTAATACTCACTGATGAATGTGCTCAGAGCCCCACTCAGACATTTTGATAATATGATCAGTAAACATACTTGGGGATGAGTGCAAAAGATTCACTTAAAATCATAGTTGGAAGGGATCCCATGGACCATCTAGGTAAAGGTAAAGGGACCCCTGACCATTAGGTCCAGTTGTGACCGACTCTGGGGTTGCGGCACTCATCTCGCTTTATTGGCTGAGGGAGCTAGCGTACAGCTTCTGGGTCATGTGGCCAGCATGACTAAGCCACTTCTGGCGAACCAGAGCAGCGCACGGAAACACTGTTTACCTTCCTGCCGGAGTGGTACCTATTTATCTACTTGCACCTTGACGTGCTTTCGAACTGCTAGGTTGGCAGGAGCAGGGACTGAGCAACGGGAGCTCATCCCATCATGGGGATTCGAACCGTCGATCTTCTCATCGGCAAGTCCTAGGCTCTGTGGTTTAACCCACAGCACCACCTGCGTCCCCATGGACCATCTACGGTAGTTTGATAATGATAATAATAATAATAATAATAATAATAATAATAATAATAATAATATATTATTATTTATACCCCACCCATCTGGCTGGGTTTCCCTAGCCACTCTGGGTGGCTTTCAACAGAATTTTAAAAATACCCTCTGCAATGCCCCCAAACGGGGATCAAACCTGTGACCTTCCTTATTTTTATTGTTCATCTGCCTCTGTAGGTTGGAAGAGGGCTGTGACCACATTCACACAATACATCTGAAGCACTATGACGCTACTTTAACCAGTCATGGCTTCCCCCCAATAATTCTGGAGCGGTAGTCTGTTAAGGGTGCCATGACTTGTTAGGACGTATCACAGAGCCATAACTGTCAACTTTTCCCTTTTCTTGCGAGGAATCCTATTCAGAATAAGGGAATTTCCCTTTAAAAAGGGGAAACATTGACAGCTATGCACAAAGCTAGTATGCTCAGAGTTTCCTGGGAAGGGGCATGGACTGTTAAATTTCTCTAACTTCAAGTCACAACTTTGGATCCAGCATGGAGCAGACATGCCCCAGCGCCTCCAGCTTCCAGGACCTCACTCACACAACTACCACATGCACTGACCCAGTTGGCTTATTTTTCTCCATCCTAGGATGACATGGCACCCAGGAAGGTGAGGTGAGAAAACACTCATCCATTTGTCTCTATGGCAACTGAGCTCACTCTTTAAAATGTGGACAACGGGTACTTAGCTGAGCAGCTAAGACCATTACCTTGACAAAGGTTTGCTCTTATGGATTCTACAGAAGGGGGTATCACAGATAGCACCCAAACTGCACGCAGCACTACGCATTCTTTAGCATGTGAAAGAAATTGTGGGTTTTTCTTACATCAACTCCATGTTGGAAATCATATTGCAAATGTGTTTGCGTTTCTCAGTAAAAGCAGAATTACAATATTACATGTTGCAGTGTATTTAACAAAAAGGCATCCACACACATAACATCCACAAACACTCGCAAAGGCACAGCTGATATCCCTACAAAAGCAAAATTACAGCTGACAATCTTTAGCTTTTATTGTTCCATATAGCCTATATCTGCCAACTAGCAAAAAACGAAAAAGAAGACGAAAGAATCTGCCTATCAGCGGGATAGCTGGATTATTTCAGAATTAGCTAAACAGTTTCCCCTCCTTCCCTTCCTCTTATTATTAATGGCATATGCATATTTAATTTTAGAACTGTAAATCGTATAATTAAAGCTCTGCCTGAAGAGATTATTATGTTTCGAACACAGCTCTGCATGGTAGAAGGAAATGGGAGAAAGGGAGACTTTCATATTTCTAAATTTAATTCAAAATCTAGACAGGTTCGAAGAAAGGAGCAGCGGAGATGGTCTTTGCTAGAGGGACAGATTCACCATGGTCCTTCGACGCCTGAGGGAGGGTAAATAGATTGGCCTCATTTCGGAAGCTCTAGCCTTTAAACATTATGGAGGTTTAATCTGGGTCTCAACTCAGCATCACATAATGCATACTGCAATAAGGCACTGTTCCCAAGTCATGTACCCACTTTTGAGACTTTAGTCTTACAGGCATACCCTGTCTTGGGAAAAGATTTGAATTGTTTAATGCAGATAAAAAGGGACGTGGGTGGCGCTGTGGGTTAAACTACAGAGCCTAGGACTTGCCGATCAGAAGGTTGGCGGTTCGAATCCCTGCGACGGGGTGAGCTCCCGTTGCTCGGTCCCTGCTCCTGCCAACCTAGCAGTTTGACAGCACATCAAAGTGCAAGTAGATAAATAGGTACCACTCCAGTGGGAAGGTAAAGGGCGTTTCTGTGCACTGCTCTGGTTCGCCAGAAGCGGCTTAGTCATGCTGGCCACATGACCCAGAAGCTGTACGCCAGCTCCCTCGGCCAATAAAGCGAGAAGAGCGCCGCAACCCCAGAGTCATCCGTGACTGGACCTAATGGTCAGGGGTCCCTTTACCTTTTTATGCAGCTAAAAGAAACCTCCAATGGTAAGTCTGCTCACCTTTTCCCGGTGGGCAGTGTTGCAGCCAGATAGCCGGGTCTCAACAGTTTACCGGCCAAAGGAGCCGAGGGACATCACCTCTCTGCTGTGTCATGCTGGCCGTGTCATTGTTGCTGGGGTTCTGCCTCCGTGGGACAGCCCCAGCCAGTCAGCTTTCAGGATGGGTGCGGCCGCTGGTTGGCCAGCCCCCTCTTTGAATTGTTTAATGCAGCTAACCCCCCCCAAAGATAACATAATATTTAAACAATCTGCCATGTACTCTTTGGCACCCCAGGGGGTATGTGTACCACAGTTTGGAAAAGACCGAGGGAAATGCTAAAGATTGTTATGAGGCACATGACCTTTGGCATAAATGTACAATTCTGGTTTTACTCAAGCTCTCGATAAATGAAAAAATTGTCTTCCCAAGACAGCTTGCTTGTGCATTCTCAGAGAGATGGCCACTGTAATGCAATCGTCTAGCAACCAGAGATGAATTATTAAAGCCTGTTTTGTTATGTGCATGGCAAAGTCCACTCCTGGCCTGTTCTTGAGGCTGCTAAATAATCACCTGTATGGGACTGGAACTACTACGTCTCCACTGACACCGAGGAGATTGATCATTTTTAAACAATGGCAACAATGCAGACTCCTGGCCCCTTTTGTCATTCACTTGCATAGGAGGAGGCAGCAAAAATCCATTCCCCATTCTCTCTCTTTGTTTAAGGCAGCGGTGAACGTAGAAAGCCGCCTTTAATGGGCAATTCTAAATGTGTTTAAAGGTCGTAAAATTAGACACAGGAGAAATATTGAAGAAATGAATGCCCAAGAAATAATAGTCATATGCTACATATACACGTTCACACTCTTTGAAAACATCTCATTATGGTTTCTTAAAATATCAAAACCATGCCATCCAGGTTCATACCTACAGTCGTGAACTATATGAATGTAACGAATACTGTAATATTGCAAAATTCCACAAAAATATGAAATGATATAGAGCCAGGACAATTTAAATTTCACATCTCCTTAAAAAGTTCATATTGCTATAAAGCAATAAGATTTTACAGCAGATATCCTTCATCAGTCCTCCATGGCTCATCCAACATCTTACATAATATCTTTCATAAAATATACAATCACACTCTTTAACTCCAGATTAATCACTATATCACTGGTTCCAAACTGACAGTAACTAATGAGATTTAAGTTCATGCAGATTTGGAGGAGGATTATACAAGTGCAATCCACAACTTCCCCAATTAAAGGTTTTGTTTGTTTGTTCATTTGTTTTTTTTAAAGCAGGGCTAAAACAGAATGGTATTTCAGACCACAGAGTTTCTGTCTGGTGCAGTGGAACTTTGGTTGTTGAACGTAATCCGTTCTGGAAGACTGTTCAACTTCTGAAACGTTCAACATCAGAGGAGCAATTGCCAGCTGTCAAAATCAACTGAAAAAAAAATGGAGAAATGTGCCTGAGGCACTTTCAAAAATGGAAGCATTCACTTCCAGGTTGTCGGAATGTTTGACTCCTGAAGCGTTCGACAACCAAGGTTCCGCTATAGTACTAGAGAAGGCAGATCATTGGTCAGATGTATTGCACAGGTCAACCTCTAATCACTCTAACATCACAGTGATATTCTAATCACTAGGTAGGAATAGCCTGGAACCAGAACTGAATAAGAACTCCTCAGAGGATGATTCCACCCAAATCCCTAGAATGTACTAAGACATAGGGGAGTTGGCATACCTTGGAGTACACCATGAGGCTGCCACCTGGCTATATGCACTGCAGGGGTACCTGTAAATAGGGGGGTATTTGCACTTTGATAGCACACGCCCCACAGTGCCAGACTCTCCATAATCAGCCGCAAGACCAGAACCAGCGAGGAGCTCAAACTAAACCCTTCACCAGAAGCACACATCTATCGGCAGAAACATTTGAACTCTGGAACAGGAATGAAGAATCTAAGCCTTTGGAGGGGGATCTTTCTCAGTTGCAAACTTGTGTTCCAACATGGGCAACCTTTTGGAGTCTGCATGCCAGTGGTGGGTGGAGCCAGAGGCAAAAGTGGGAGGGGCAAAAGATGTGAATTTTACTCTTCTATACTAGGCTACATTCCACCCAAAGAGAAGACAAGGGTTTCTATATGCAAACACACCTCTTCATCCCTCCAGTTGCCAGCAAGCAGAATGACCAATCCCATTCCAGCCAGAAAAAAGGATGTGAGGAGGCCAATCCATCACCACCCATGCCTGCCACCTGAAACAATCATCTCATCTTGCGTGAAAGCCCCTCACTTTCTGCTTAGATGTTGATGGAACAACATCTCCATCTCTGAATCCTTGGCTAGACAGCACCCCTGTTACTGTGGTAAACCTTGCCATGGACCTGATCCCTGTCCAGCTGGTCAACTGTCCACTCTTGCTGGTAGAATAATGAATCTAAGCACACCACTCAGAGTTGGCAGAACTGGGGCAAGTACAAAGAGATAGATTTGTTGGGTGGGCATGGCCATCCTAAAATGGCCACACAAGCCCAACTGGGTGGCCTGTGGACCTGATTTGTCTCACTGGTTCCCTACTAATGATCTAGAACATGCATGATTGGCACATTGGGCCAACACTGATCCATTAAGGTACTGACTTCCTATCTCCAGTCAAGAGTACAAGCACATGTTTTCCCATATGTAGGGCAAAGAAGGCTACAGATACACCAAACAAAGCTCTGTGAGGTCCCTGTGACTGGCTGATAAGAGTGCCTGGTGGCTGCATTTGTCACTGATTTCATGTCTCCATCACCTTGAAGCCCTCTGCTTCCATTGGTAAACTCCATGAGTGTTGGAAGGGTAGCACCAGAATAGCATGCAGCTAACAACACACAGTATTGTAACGATTTGTGGGTTGCAATGCCAAGCCATTGCAGCAGGAACGCTGAGTAATCCTGAACTGTGAATTACAATGTTAATCACTTGATCAGGCCAATTTATTATGTACATCTGACCTGTTTAGAACATTCCGTCTCCAGATGAATGTTTTTTCGCTATAAAAAGCCAAAGATTTGTATTCTGACTCTAAGGACATAATTGTGCGGACAAAGTTAATCTTAAATTCTATTATGGAGGCAAGTTAATACGCTTTCTCCCAGTGTACTTATAATACACATTTTGCCAGTTAATTAGATGGGTATATGCTCCTCCATCCCACTATATGTGACACAATTAAGGAACTGGGCTTTTTTGTTTTAATTACAGCAATGTTTTGACATGTTTTGACAGCATCAGTTTTCTACAATTTGCTTGTCTGGGTAGTGGTGGGATAGAGTTATCTGTTTACAGCCTATATAACCTTTATGAAAGAATCATACGGTCAGCCAATTAAAACTCAGAAGATTGAGAAGGTCGATGCTCAGCATCTCCCACGGTATTTCGCATTAAAATGTAAGTAGATCATTCCTGTGGCAGAGGCCATAATGAGAAAACACACAACAGCATGAAATGCAATGCTTTCTTTCTTCCCCTTGAGATGATGTTGAACTACAACTCCCATAATCCTTGGCCACAGGCCTAAAGATGGTGCAGATATTTGATAGGGTTCACATTTAAAGATGAACTTTTCTAATTTGCACTTCCTAAAACAATACCCTAACTGAAACACAGCCATCCTATGAAATTCACGTTCCTCCAAATTTTGCAATGCAGTTTTCCAACCAAGTAATGTGTCCCCAAAAAATGAATGCACATTTTTTAATACAACATGGTAAAATGCACATTTTCCTGAAAATGACATGAAAAAGTGCAGTATATCACATTGGGGAAAATTGTTTCAAAAATGTGCATATTAAGTGAAATTGCAGGCAAAATCTGCATTTCTGGAGAAATTGACACTGAAATGCTGTTGAATTTTCACAAGGACTTAAAAATCTGGAAACGTATACAGAAATGTGGAGTGCTGAAAAAAAAAAAGGCAAATGGACAAAACTCGAAATGGACAGATTCTCCCATCCCTCTATAGGCAATGCTGGCTGAGGCTGATAGAAGCCTCTCCTTCCTTGGAGGCTTTTAAGCAGATGTTGGATGACCATCTCTCATGAATGATCTAGTTGATGCCCTTGCATTGCAGGGGGTTGGACTAGATGACCCCTGGGGTCCCTTCCAACTCTACAATTCCCTCCCTAATCCACTGCAGGGTGTGCTTGTGTAAGTGGTGGCAGTCTCCCTCCTTCCAGCCCAGAACAGCTTTACTAGCCTCATTCTGCCAGCGGGGAGCTTCCCATTCCACTCACTGATGGGCTTTTTTCTGGTGGCAGCCTTGTTGGACTTCCTTCGCCAACTGAGTTTGCGCAGCAACTGGGGCGATGAAATAAAAACTTGCCCACAATATCTTTGCTTACTTTATATTTAAATAATAATCAAACAGCTGCAACTCACCACTCTACATCAGCCAGTACCATACAAAGCATTTGGTCAACTTAAATACAGTTTTCAAACTAATCCATTACCCTATCACATCGCCGCATTCCGTGCAGCAGGTAAACTCCCCCTGCTAATTAGTTGAATTGTTAGGATGCTACAGGTGTGTTGAATTGTCATGCAGGTTATACAGTCATACCTTGGGTTACAGATGCTTCAGGTTACGCGTTTTCGGGTTGCACACCGCGCCGAACCCAGACATACCGGAACGGGTTACTTCTGGGTTTTGGCGCTCGCGCTAAAGCACTAAATCGCACTTTGCGCATGCTCAGAAGCGCCAGATTGTGACCCACGCATGCACAGACGTGGAGCTGTGGGTTGCAAACACTGCGGGCTGCGAATGTGCCTCCCGCATGGATCATGTTCACAACCCGAGCGTCCACTGTAATTACAAACACACACACCTCTGTGTAGCACCATTGACCACATCAATATTAAGACAACCCCCAAAAATGGGTATTCCAGGGGTAGAGAGGAGCGGATATGTCTTGGGATCAGATGGATCCCCAGTGCTATCAGTTGACAGCATGGGTCCAATTCGGTTCCAATCTCTATGCCAGCTCCAAGCTGGTGTGGCCTGGAATAGGCTTTTGCCTGCCTCCTTGCCTGCTGTCCTGGCCAGAGTGAGTGACAGGCCTGCAGATACGGTGGTGTCTGAATGGCTGCACCAAGCCCCACTACTGCCCAGACAGGGTTTGAATCGTTCTGCAAAGCTCCATGACAGATGACAACAAGGAAGCCTCTTGGGCTCTTGCAGATCTGATCAGCTAATCACAGGCATCGGAGCACCCAATTCTTCATCAGCTTTTCCTGCATGAACACCATAGAAATGAAGGCCAATTGCATAAGCTTATTCCCTTAAAGAGAATCCATCTCAGACAATTTATAGTGGAATCTAGGTAAGTATGCATGCCATTGCAGCCTTATTGGAGGCTTTTGCCCAGGCATCCGTTAAAGTTTTTATGACTCCTCCATATGGGAATTCCAAATGTGAAACACTAAAAATAAACTTCCAAGTTTGTTTTATTGTGCTTGCCCGTGACGAACAATTGCACACTCAAAAGGCAATGGGTTTCACACTTTACAGTAAAAAAATCCTCCTACATAAACTGCTTTCCTTATAGCAGCTGTTTTCTGTGGCTGTTGGATTCCTTTTTATAACTTGCTGCCTTGCCCCCTTGGCAAGTTCTTCCACGGGTGTTACAAAATAGGAAACAGAAACATATTTTATGGGCATATGATTTGTGAACTGGCAGTATTGGCAGGATTATATTTTAACAAAAAATTGTACTGGATGCTGGAGAGGGATAAAAACCCTTGGGTCTCTGGTGAGTATAGATCTAACTACAGCGAGAGAGAGAGAGAGAGAAAGAGAGATGTTCAGAAAGCAATTATTTGAGGGTGGATGTTTAGAGCTTTCCTTGCAAGGGGATATAAACTATGGAGCTTGCATATTTTGCATTAGGACCTCTTTCTGGGTATAATGTTTCGGATCCTTTTAATCCTGAGTCAGAGGCCAGATTAGTTCAAGAGGCCTAAAATTCCTCCATTTGGTCAGAATCTTCTGGCTGGCTGTAACTGATACTGGTTCTGACTATGGAAGATGGTGAATTTTGGAAATGGGTGCAGTGGTGGAAAGCTCTTCACTTTGGAAATCCCGAAGCAATTATTATGAGCTGAACCCAACCACCCTGTCTAAATTTTGACTCAACTCATAATTAAATGACATACTAGCTCAGTGCCAATCCTCACATCTGCCAGTTTTCTTCTTACCCCAAGACTAAGAGGGTGGGTGCAGAATTTAAGCTTCTACTTTATCTCAATGATTCTTTGCTCTTTGCAATGAAGGCTTCTTCTGCTCTGAGCATGCTCAGTTGCTTCCCCTGCTGATATAAATGTCCTGGACCAATAAAGCATGGGGCCAGTCACACAGGCCTCTTAGATTAAGCTAATTCCAGCAGAGGAAGTGCATAAACAAACAAACAGTGATCTCAAATGAGCAGAACTGTTTGTTGCCCAAAGTGTCCCAGACAATGTCATCAGAATCACATCCTGCAGCCATGAGGGCAACCAGCTCATTTGTACGCACTGACGAAGCCACGGGACATGGGAGGTCTCCTAATTAGCTATATTACTTTGGCTAAGGAGATGATTTAATGAAACCTTGGTTATTTAAACAGCCGGAGGATGTCCAAACAGACAATCCAATTAGCAATCAGACGGTTCAATCAATGAGATTTCTCCTTACAGAAACCAGTATAAAGAAATTACTAGGGACACCTATGATACGGCTTGATTTTCAGGGAATTCCTGGGAGAAAAGGGAATGCACTAAAATGAAAGTTTCTAAGAAGAACCTTCTGGAGCAGGCTAGCGACCCAACTTGTCCAGAGCCCACCAGAGTCTATGAGCCCACCAGGAGGACCTGAGCAGAAGAGCACTCTCTCTATCTGCAAACCCTGTTATGCAGAGGCACAGCCTCCAAGAATGGAGGCAGATCTTAGCCGTCAGGGTTAATAGCCCCTGATAGCTTTATCCTCCATGAATTTTCCTAATCCCCATTGAAAGCCATCTAAATTGGTGGCAACTATTGAACTGTGTAAAAGAGAACTTGCATCGTTCGTCCTGGATCTTCCAACATTCAGATTGATCCTTGCTCCCTTTTCTCTTTCTGTCATACACAGAAGATGTGACACACAACACAGGGTACAGCTCCCCAAAAGGCCAAGCCAAGTTGAGTTCCTTCTCCTCCCCCACCCCCAATTTGTCATAATGCTGACAGATTATTACTTGACATTCCTCATGCCATGACTGCCTCTGTACTGCATCAGCCAATGATGTAGAACAGGGGTCAGCAACCTTTTTCAGCCATGGGCCAGTCCACTGTCCCTCAGACCATGTGGTGGGCCGGACTATTATTTTTTTTGCGGGGGGGGGGGTGAACAAATTCCTATGGCCCACAAATAACTCAGAGATGCATTTTAAATAAACGCACACATTCTACTCATGTAAAAACACCAGGCAGGCCCCACAAATAACTCAGAGATGCATTTTAAATAAAAGGACACATTCTACTCATGTAAAAACACACTGATTCCCAGACCGTCCACAGACTGGACTGAGAAGGCGATTGGGCTGCATCCGGCCCCCGGGCCTTAGGTTGCCTACCCCTGACATAGAGGATCAGGGAAACCCACAATATGGTAATATTGCACCACACAATTACATAAACCATAGTTATTTCTGCAGACTAAATTATGCAAATTGGCAGTTTGTTTGTTTGTGTGTGTGTGTTTCTCTATCTATTCACGCAATGCAACCTTCCTTCCATAAACAGCCTTACAAAAACGTAGTCCTTTTGGCTCAGACCTGATCAGTAGATGAAAGAGGAGTTGAGAAAGCTGCAATAAGGTGTGAGCATTCTGGGAATGGGACACTGAAGTATACAAGCCATTATGACCTTACCCAATAACTTCTGGAAGGATTTTTTCAGCAATTGTCTGCATATATTCAAGATTTTCTCTGTGACAGTGACAGACAGTTGTAACTGGGGTTTTTTTAATTAAAAAAAAACCCTAAGGTTCTCATGATGTTAAGACCGCAGTTATGCACCCAACTTGCTCAAATATTGATTCAGGGGTTGTTTTTCACTCTGCCGTGTGAATTTCTTTATCTGTAAAGAAAGCCAGACAGACCTAACTTTCTCTTCCGCCAGATAGCCACAGTTATGTTTACAAAGTACATTGCTAATCACTCCGAGCAAGTATCAGCTTAATATCATTAGCTTTGACAATCTGGAGCTGGGATTTCAAAGAATTATTCTTTTTCTCCTAGACAACGTAGGCCTCTTTTTGATCTTTCCTCAAAGCCAGGCAATTGGGGGGGGGGGGAGTCCTCCATATTTTCTGCACCTATCCAAAGAAATTTATCTTTCACACCCTGCCTCGTGCCATATGTTGGAAGCCAAACGAGTGAAGGATTTAGCTGTCAGCCTCTGAAGGCACTACAGGCCCGGTTCCAACTCCTCAGAGCATCAGATCTGAAAAGTATGACATTTCACTTTAGCTTCTGTCAGCACTATCTGCAGTGCATCACGGGCACCGTGCGGAAAATATTCTTGATCGGCAGCTCATATGCACTGGATAAAATGTTCATTAATCTTTTGCTATTTTTTGTGGTGAACGGCTGAACTTTTTTGTATGTGTGATGCAAGAAATCTCTCATCTGGCAAGCACTCCCAGGAACATAGGAAGCTGCCTAAGGCTGAGCCAGAATAGTGGTCTGTGTATTGCAGTCTTGTCCACACAAGGGCTGAGAATGGCATTCCCTTCTGGGCAACTGACTGGGAGTCACATGCCAATGGCAGACATGATCATTTGTTGTTGTTGTTTAGTCGTTTAGTCGTGTCCGACTCTTCGTGACCCCATGGACCAGAGCATGCCAGGCACTTCTGTCTTCCACTGCCTCCCACAGTTTGGTCAAACTCATGCTGGTAGCTTCAAGAACACTGTCCAACCATCTCGTCCTCTGTTGTCCCCTTCTCCTTGTGCCCTCCATCTTTCCTAACATCAGGGTCTTTTCCAGGGAGTCTTCTCTTCTCATGAGGTGGCCAAAATATTGGAGCCTCAGCTTCACGATCTGTCCTTCCAGTGAGCACTCGGGGCTGATTTCCTTAAGAATGGAGAGGTTCCTTCTTCTTGCAGTCCATGGGACTCTCAAGAGTCTCCTCCAGCACCATAATTCAAAAGCATCAGTTCTTTGGCGATCAGCCTTCTTTATGGTCCAGCTCTCACTTCCATACATCACTACTGGGAAAACCATAGCTTTTACTATACTATAGCTTTTTACTATACTTTTTGATCATTTGTAGACATCCTCTTTTGTAAAAACAGCACCTCCCCTTCCCATAGAAAGCTAGCACAGCAAGGAGTGGGTTAGTCTATAACTTTTCTCCAGACATTTTCCAGTTGCTGGTCATTTTCCATTAGTGCAGTCCACACACCCCTTCCACCTACATGGAAACCAGGTAGGGCCATGGAGTGTCCTGATTCTCAGAGGTCAGAAATTGCATCATAAATTGGTTAAAGATGAGAGACACATATAATGGAACTCCAAAGTTTGTCAATGAGCGGGAACACTTAGATTTTTGAAAGCTCAATAGGTTTACGAAAAAAAAGAATAATACAGAATTGCTCATGCATTCCACAGTGCACCATAAGCATGTTTTTTTTTTTTTTTTGCTAAATAGAAACTTTGGGATATACAACTGGACACACTTTCTGCCTCTTGCCCCAGCACTGTAGCTCTGGCTCTGACATTAGGCACAATGAGCCACTTGCCTCAGACAGTGGGTGCTGGGGAGACTGGGGCAGGAAGTGTTGGGGAGGTGCTGGGAGTGCAGAGCTGTGTGCTCAGTTCACCCATCACTGCACCTCAAATCAATGTTCAGCTGTCAGTCAGGTTTATTCTTATTTATTTATTAGCCCTCATCCAGTTCACCTCTGAGTCTAGGTTATCACATCTTCTCCTGATTCAGAGGTTACAGAGAAACAGAGCTTGGTCCCATCAGTGTTTTGAAGGCATCTCAAAATCTCCTAATCCCCACTCCCTACAGCATCATATAGCTATTATACAGCACTGGTGACAAGATGGTATCCTGCAGCACTCCACAGCACAACCACCAGGGGACTGAAAGACAACTACCCAACTGACCTTGGGGGTGATTATAATAGTTTATTACTTATATCCCATCTGACTGGGTTGCCCCAGCTACTCTGTGCGGCTTCCAACAAAATATAAAAGGGGGAAAAAATGAAACACAGGACATTACAAACTTCCTGAGCCACCTTTTCAGATAAGACTAGAACCTCTGTAAAACAGTGTCTCCACTAACCATCCCACAAAGTCAGCTCAGAAATAAGCCATGGTCAATGCTATCAAAAGCCAACAGAATTCAAGTAAGAATAACAGGATTGCACTCTACTTACCCTCCTCCCAAGAAAGGTAATCTTTCTGGGTGACCAAGGCCAATTCATTCCCATGACCAGGCCTGAACGCAGTTTGAAAGAGGTCAAGGCAATCTGCTCCATCCAAGACTACTTGAAGTTCAAATTGGCTTCAAATGGTGCAGGGACACCATCTTGCTTTTTGCCTCAGGTAGCAAAATGTTTTGACCTGGCCCTGACTGTCCCCATCCCCTGTGATGTCTCAGCAGCCATTTATGCTGCTGATTCAGTGGAGTGGTCCTTGGAGAACTTCAACGCTGCTCAGCTTGGCTGTTGCATTTCTGAAGAAGGAAGCCTAGAGAGCAGGGATGGGGAAACTTTGGCCCTCCAAAGTTGGACCCCATCTCCCATCAGCCCCAGCTAACATGGCTAATTTTCAGGAATGCTGGGATCTGTAGTTCAGAAACACCTGGAGGGCTTTAACCTCTCTATCCATAGCCTGGGGAGTAGGAGACAGGGCTAAGATTAATGCCTTCCACCACATCATGAAGGCCTGATGGTGCTTTTCCACTACAGCTGGTTTCCCTTTGTGCCACACATTTGTTGGGAGTGTTTCTTGTTGCTGTTTCATCTCTATGTGAAGGTGTTCACTGAATTATGCAATTCGACTGAAATCCTTAAAGCAGCTTGCTTAAAAATAGCCTTGCTGACAACCCTAGAAACATGCCAGAATAAATGTTGCGAGAGATCACATTTAAGCCTGCTTGAAATATTTTTTGTTCTTGTTTGTGTTTCATTTTCTATAACTTTATTAGTATATAAAGAAATGCAGAATAATAATAATAATAATAATAATAATAATAATAATAATAATAATTAATTCCAATTATCATCCTCTTCATAGAATATATAGTTAAGCTCAGGCATTTGGTACAGCAAACCTAAATGGGATCAGCAGAGTACCCGCATGTTAGGTGATGGGTGAACAATTCTGTTTTGGCCATCAGAGGATGGACTTGTCCACCCGCCATGACCCTTCCTCCAGCCCTAGGAGTCTTCAGAAGGGAGCTGCTGCTAGAACAACTGGAAAGGGTGAGAGGCTCCAGAAGGGAGTGATTACCAGAGGAAGAACTGAGAGGGAGAGTGTCTCTGTGGTTGCCATCATGGGATGATTGGTTTCACTGGTGTTGCCCCATCCTTCAGCCCAACAGCCTTCAGAAGGAAGTTGCTTAATGGATACTTGACCTATTAGTAAGCTGTGTGCTTCATGGCTGGAGGCAGCAATGCTTCGGAATACTAATGGTGCTCCTGAACACCAGTTCTTGGAAACCACAGGGGGCAGGGGAGAGAGTGCCTTTGTGCTCAGGTCCTGCTTGCAGGTTTCCCACAGGCATCTAGTTGGTTACTGTAGCTTCCAGGTCAAGCACAAGGAAAGACTCATATACAGCACATTGCAGTAATCCAGTCCTGAAGTAACTGATGCATGAACTATGGTGGTCAGGCTTCCATGGTCCAGGAATGGCCAACCAGTTGCATTTGATAAAAAGATCCTTCTAGCCACTGAAGCTACCTGACCCTCCAGTGATAGAGATGGATCCAGAGGCATCTCCAACCTGCGAACCTGCTCCTTCAGGAGGAGTGAAACCACATCCATGGCAGACAGTTGTCCAATTTCTGAGACACAGGAACTACCAACCCAGAGTTCCTCCGTCTTCCCAAGATTCAGGCTCAGCTTGTTTTTCCTCATCCATCTCACCAATGGCCATCCAAGCGATGGGCCAGAGACAGCACAACCTCTCCCGATTCAGACGTCATGGAGAACTAGAGCCCAGTGTCATCAGCATACTGATGGCACCCTGTCTCCAAACTCCTAATGACTGCTCCCAGTGGCTTCATGTAGATATTAAATAGCACTGGAGATCAGATAGTGCCCTGCGGCAACACATGAATAAATAAGCTAAGTTTCCATTTGCACATTGCTCTGTGAGGTGTGGATAAGGTAAGATCATAAAGACAAAATTCACCAAGTATTCCTTATTTAAATAGATTACTCCAAATCCCTCCCGGATCTCCCGGGTATCCTGGATAAACCAAGCTCACACCAGCCACTGAACATGTAGCCACCGGACATTCATCAGCATCAACCTTACTGTACGCTTGTGAAATGTGGACCACTTATAAATGCCATCTCCAGCTCCTTGAAAGATTCCATCAACGGTGTCTCCGAAAAATTCTAAACATCACTTGGGAAGACAGGCGAGCTAATACCAGTGTACTGGAAGAAGCAAAGATCACCAGTTTCGAAGCAATGATTCTTCAACATCAACTTTGTTGGACTGGTCATGTTGTGTGGATGCCAATTATCATCTTTCAAAGCAACTACTCTATTCCAAACTTCAAAATGGAAAGCGTAATGCAGGTGGTCAACAAAAGATGTTCAAAGACTCTCTCAAGGCAAATCTTTAAAAAATGTAGTATAAACACTGACAAGTGGGAAGCACTGGCCTGCGATCGCTTCAATTGGAGAACTGCCTTTACCAAAGGTGTCATGGGCTTTGAAGACACTTGAACTCAGAACAAAAGGGAGAAACATGCTAAGAAGAAGGCACATTTGGCAAACCCTCACTGTGATCAACTCCCACCTGGAAACCTATGTCTCCACTGTGGAATAACAACAACAACAACAACAACAACAACAACAACTTTTTATTTATACCCCGCCCTCCTTGGCCAGGCAATACAATAAAACGTAATAGAAAAAAAGAAACCAGTTAATTAAAATACGGCTTAAAATATGGCTTAAAATGCAGCTTCATTTTAGTAGTAGCTCATAAATCAAGACCATAAAGGGAGGAAACATCAGATATTCACATGAGCCAACTATCCATGCTGGTCCTACAAGGGCCAGCAAAAAAGCCAAGAGAAAATTTATATACCAAATCCCATATAAGGGGTCAGAATGAGTCCATGTTGAAGGCCAGGAAGAACAGCTCCATCTTGCAGGCCCTGTGGAAAGATGTCAAATCCCACAGGGCCCTGGTCTCTTGTGACAGAGCATTCCACCAAGTCGGGGCCAGTGCTGAAAAGGCCCTGGCCCTAGTTGAGACTAATCTAACCTCCTTGAGGCTCGGGACCTCCAAATTGTTTTTATTTATGGACTTTAAAGTCCTCCTCGGGGTATACCAGGAGAGGCGGTCCCTTAGATACAAGGGTCCTAGGAAGGATGTGTGGATCCAGAATTGGCCTCCACAGTCACTTACGGACTCACTGTTAAGACCGTGTTTATGGAAGACAATCTTACTCAGCTACGAGTGATCACCAAAGAAGGAGAAGAGCCACTGGACATTCATCAACATGGTTTGGAGGCATAAATGTGGAAAATGCAGTCTAATCATGCCTAAGCTTTGAAGAAACAAAGCCAAGCTCTTCAGATATTTGAAAGTGACTATCATATCAGCTCTCAGTCTTCTGCACCTTGGCAGGCCAGAAGTGGCCTGCAGGTCAGCTATTCCTGCTCTGAACTTTCCATGGTCAATCTGGCTGCACGATACAAAAAGAAGCCCTTTCGTCTGCCACGTTCGACTGTACAGTTCCGTTTTATCTGCGCCTAAGCCATCGTCAGTGGAGCAGAACCAACGTGCTTATGGGGAAAGCCGCTTATGCCGCCCGTCTCTCTGCAAGTTCTCTTTCTAAAGCGCCATGAAATAGACACACAATGACGCTATTTTCAACCTGTGTTCCAGTCCCTCTAAAGTGAGGACGGGAATTGAGGACACATGTCAACAACATCAGCTCAAGCCCGTCACGCAGGGACACAGATGGGGTTGTCTATTCTGCACTGTTTCAGAATTGATGGGAAATTGGGGGGGGGGGCAGGGTGCCAGCATTGGCTAAGGAACACAGGGAGATGTCTTATACCAGATCATGCAACTTGTCCACTTAGCCCCATATTACGTACTCTGGCTGGCAGCAGAATGTGCTCTGCATTTGTGAGGATTCACTGCCATGGTATGTGCTCTGAAAAGCCACTTCCGAGCTAGAGAGGAGGTGGGGTTGTGGGCTTCATGCCCCTCCCCCACCCTCACGGGGGCTGGCTCTAGCCCCCGCGATGCTAGGGAATCCTCGGACACATCATCCCTGGACCAGCCAATCGGCTGCCCCGGGGGGGGCGTGGCCTCATGCATTTAGGCCGAGGGTCTCCCTCTTTCCCGTGCCGCAGCTAGCCAAGTTTTTCCCCTTCCCTCCCACCCGTTAGGTTAGGTTCTATGACGATGCTATGGGCTTCGGTTGGTCGCCGTCAAGGGGCCTGGTAGGAATTTTTCCATTTGGCAGATTGGCACCAGCCACTTGGTTTTCACCTAACTCGTAGCAATCCGTCACAGCTCCCTGGTATTGGTGGTTAGGCATTGGTGGGGGTATGGATTTTTTGTTATGCAGGACTCAGCGGCGTAGCGTGGGTTGTCAGCACCCGGGGCAAGGCAAGTAATTTGCGCCCCATAACCCGGGGCAAGGCAAGTAATTTGCGCCCCTAACCCCTAACCTGCCGCCGCTGCCAGCTTCTTGCTGCTGCCTGGGCCGGGTATTCACAGTTCTACAAATCTTTGGCGCTGGCTTGCTCCATTAGTTTAACTTGGGGGGGTGAGAGAGAGATTGCAATCGTGCTATGTGCACCGAGAGGGGGGGCACGGTTGTAACGCAGTGGGGGGGGAGAGAAGAAGAGAAACTAGCAGGAGAACCTTGATTTCCCTCTGCAGCTCTGTGGGGAAGGAGGGCGCAGACTGGGCTCCTTCCTCGCCACAAGATCCCTCGGCTGGCCAGGCCCAGGCCCCGCGGGGCTCCTCCGCGCTCCCCTCCCCCGGCCGGCAGCGCCTGCAAAGGCTGCGGGTTCCGCTGCACCTCTGTCTCTCTTTCCACTGGTAGCGAGAGCGGGTGGGAGGAGGCCACCCGGGAGCCGGAAATGGGCGCCAAATAAGGAGAGCGGGGCGGGCCTGGATCCTGGCCTTGTTTGGCGCTTCCCCTCGGCTGGTCGCCCAGCCAAGCCCGCGGCGGCGGCGAGGCGATGCCCGCGCAGGGGGGCGCCCACCCCTCGGCCCCCGCCCGGCACTGCCACCCCAGCACCTGCCCGCTCCTCCCAAGGGGCCTCCTCTCCCTCCCGCCTCTTCGCAGCAGTCCTCGCGGGGCGGACAGGCTCGACTCTCCCCTCCCTCTTGCGCCCCATCCCGCGCCCGATCCTGGCCAGGCTCCGGCTCCGGACCTCCTTGCTGGCGCCTGCTGCTCCCCCTGGTCACCCAGCCCGACCCCTCCTCCCAAAGGAGCTGAGCCCCGAGGCTCTTCGGCGACTCTGGAGGTGGCGAGTGCGCCCCCAGATGTTGCACCCGGTGCGGCCGGCACCCCTTGCACCCCACACGCTACGCCACTGGCAGGACTTCCCCTACTGGTGGTTAACCCTCACCGGTCTTCCAGCCAGCGGGCTGAAGCCGGTTAAGTGTTAGGACCAATGCCTAAGCCAATGCCACTCAATTCCTGTAATCAATAAAGTTGTGGCCTAATTTGACCCATTAACTCGAATTCTTGTGTCTCGTGTCTTTATTTCTTGCCACGCAACTCCCTGCCTATTGACATTATGCAGGTGCCTTCACTCTACTGTTTTCAGATGCCTGCCGAAAACCTGTCGGTTTCAGCAAGCCTGTGCAAACACTTGATCTATTTGCATAGTTACATTTGTTTAAAAAGTGTTGCAGGTTGGGTTGTTTTTTTTAAAAGCGATTTATTTATTTATATTCATTTAAAAATATTTATATATCACTATTTTTTTTACAAAGGGGTGTTGTACAACAGTAAGCCATATATATATAAAATAGGAAATCGGCTAAGTATTGTGGAAAGTTGTATTGTTAGTTGCCTGTTGGAATAGAAAGCCTTTTTGCAGGTGTTTAAAAGCAGAAACAGAAGGTGCCTTCTGAATCTCTGTTGGAAGAGATTCCAACATGGCAGGGCAGATGATATTGAAGTCTCAGTTTCTTGTTGCTGTCAAATGAGTCTTTCCAACTCGGGGAATGACCAACAATCTCCTGCAGATGATATCAGTGATCAACCTGGGATTTAAGGGTTTAGGCAGTCCCTAATATGCCCTGATGGGACGCAGGTGGCGCTGTGGGTTAAACCACAGAGCCTAGCACTTGCTGATCAGAAGGTTGGCGGCTCGAATCCCCGCGACGGGGTGAGCTCCCATTGTTCGTTCCCTGCTCCTGCCAACCTAGCAGTTCGAAAACACGTCAAAGTGCAAGTAGATAAATAGGTACCACTCCGGCGGGAAGGTAAACGGCGTTTCCGTGTGCTGCTCTGGTTTGCCAGAAATGGCTTAGTCGTGCTGGCCACATGACCTGGAAAAACTGTCTGTGGACAAAAGTCGGCTCCATCGGCCAATAAAGAGAGATGAGCGCCACAACCCCAGAGTCGGTCGTGACTGGACCTAATGGTCAGGGGTCCCTTTACCTTTAATATGCCCTGACCTAAGTTGCCCAGGGCTTTGTAAATTATTACAAGGTTTTAGGCATCATTATTTTTAATTGGTCTCTATGTTTTAGCAATGGATCTGTACACCGCCTAAAGATTTTTATTTTTGAGCAAGCAGTATAAAAATTATCAAGAAAAAATGAGAAAAAAACATCCTGTTCTGTCATTCTGTCAATGAAATTCATCCCTGTACTTTAGATATCTTCAAATAAAAATATGTCCACAAACATGTACAGACAGAGACTTATACAGCCTCCCACAAAAATAATATTAGGGTAAACCTGCACTTGTGAGCACTCAGCAATGTGAAACTGAACTGCAACACCCCCAGGGATTCTCTAGCACAGAACATGTGGAGGAAAAAAAACACACACCAGGCATTCATTATCTCCCTCTTTCATACTGAGTTAATTTCAGGAGGCTTTGCAAGCTTGGAACACGTGAAGTCGAAGGATCTAATGAACAACTATGTATGTGTAAACATGGCTAATTAGGCACCATCAAACCGTTACAAACTGACAACTACAATTTTCATTTATTGATGTGGTATGGATCTTCTGCTCTTTGTAAACAATAGCTAAAAAAGAGGGGCAGAGGGGTGAGGGAAACTTTTTGAACTATTAGGTGCAGGATGCATAATTAACTCCTGGTAGCAGAGACATCACCTTGCCAACAAAGGTCCGTATAGTTAAAGCCATGGTTTTCCCAGTAGTGATGTATGGAAGTGAGAGCTGGACCATAAAGAAGGCTGATCGCCAAAGAATAGATGCTTTTGAATTATGGTTGCTGGAGGAGACTCTTGAGAGTCCTATGGACTGCAAGAACCATCCATTCTGAAGGAAATCAGCCCTGAGTGCTCACTGAGGACAGATCCTGAAGCTGAGTCTCCAATACTTTGGCCACTTCATGAGAAGAGAAGACTCCCTGGAAAAGACCCTGATGTTGAGAAAGATGGAGGGCACAAGGCGAAGGGGACGACAGAGGACAAGATGGTTGGATAGTGTTCTCGAAACTACCAGCATGAGTTTGACCAAACTGTGGGAGGTAGTGGAAGGCAGGAGGGCCTGGCATGCTCTGGTCCATGGGGTCACGAAGAGTTGGACATGACTAAACAACAACAACAACAATTCACTGCCCCAAGAAGTTGTGATGGCCGCTAACTTAGATGGTTTTTTAAAGGGACAAAGGGAAACTGCAACAAATTGTTGCAGAATGTTATGCTCCTATTCACTGTTGGCAGCCTTGTCCTTCCCCATGAGACTCCAGTCCATCCCCCTCCCTCCTAGTTTTGCATTTCCCTCCCACAATAGCACTATATGGCTACTGAGCATTAACAATTCTCATAGAGTTGGGTCCCCCCCAAAAAAAATAATGGTTTGTATGTGCGTGTTTGTGTGTGTTTTCCCAGACTTGTGGATCCCCCCTGTAGAGTCTTCATTGGTGGTTTTTAAGCAGAGGTTGGGAGGCCATCTGTCATGGATGCTTTAGCTGAGATTCCCGCATTGCAGGTGGGGTAGGCTAGATGAACCTTGGGGTCCCTTCCAACTACCATTCTGCGATTTCACTGCTAATCTTTCAATGGGACTTCTATTTCTTCATATGCAACCAAGAAGATTCTGCTCACAACCACATAGCTGGCCAACATTATTTTACTTTCTAAATACGCTCATTTATTTCTCCAAACAATGAGCGGACGAAGAGTGCAGAAGTCTGAATATACTAGGTTTTCTTTGTTGGTGAAAAGATTACCCTCCCTCCTTTCAAGAAGAGATGCCTGAACGCAGTAAGGGCAAGGTGTGTGTGTATGTTTACCGCTGGCACAAACAGCTAAATCCTTCTTTATCACGGACCATGAAGGAATGTAATCACACTCATAAAATGAACACCCGCTCATAATAGGTTGGAGATGAAATGCCAGATAGTAGAAGTATAAATCTGGAAATCCCATACTCCCAGAATGCCAGGCCCCGCTGCAGATTTTTGTCAGAGAAATGAGGTTGTTTTGTGTGTTCCCGATAAAGTCTATTGTGAATTTATTCAAGCAGCTAAGTAAGACGGCAGTTGCCTGGAAAGGCAAAACGCCCATCAGGTACGCAACTCCAGGGGCTACACTCATCCCACACGACTTTGATCCATCTTCACAAAGATAGGAGAGCTTGTTGCCATCTGCTGTCTTCGGAGATTTGTTTTCTAATAATATCACCAATTGACGGAGCACTTTGTAGCAGCAACAATGAGCGTTTATGGAGAAGGGTGGGTGAATAATCTGCTAAATACATAGTGAAAGCTTCTCTCTTCGGAGATGAAAACAAAGAGATTTGGTAGGGGCAGCTCTCACTTGATTTACTTGGCACTTGTGCCTGGGCCACTGAATGTGGGATCCGAGTCCCTTGAAAAACTCCCTCAACTGTTCCTCCTAAGGCTTGGCTTTAAGACCCTTGATCATTTTGGCCACCCTCCTCTGCACATGTTCCAACTTATCAACATCCTTCCTAAATTGTGGTGCCCATAATTAGATACAGTATTGTGGCGCTGTGGGTTAAACCACAGAGCCTAGGGCTTGCCAACCAGAAGGTCGGTGGTTCGAATCCCTATGAAGGGGTGAGCTCCCGTTGCTCGATCCCTGCTCCTGCCAACCTAGCAGTTTGAAAGCACGTCAAAGTGCAAGTAGATAAATAGGTACCGCTCCGGCGGGAAGGTAAACGGTGTTTCCGTGCGCTGCTGTGGTTCGCCAGAAGCGGCTTAGTCATGCTGGCCACATGACCTAGAAGCTGTACACCGGCTCCCTTGGCCAATAAAGCAAGATGAGCGTCGCAACCCCAGAGTCGGACACGACTGGACCTAATGGTCAGGGGTCCCTTTACCTTTACCTTACCTATTCCAGGTGTGGTCTGACTGAGGCAGAATAGAATGGTACTATGACTTCCCTTGATCTGGACCCTATACTTCTGTTGATGCAGCCTAGAGTAGCATTAGCTTTTTTCACTGCTGCATCACACTGTTGAAGCTTATGTCCTACTAAGACCCCTAGATCCTTTTCACATGTACTACTGGTAATCCAGGTGTCCCTCTTCTTATATTTGTGGAGCTGGTTCTTCCTGCCTAAGTGTAGAACTTGACATTTGACCCTATTGAAATTGATTTTGTTACTTTTGACCCAGATCTCCAATCTGTTAAGGCCATACTGAATCCCAACTCTGTCTTCTGAGGCCTCCCAGTTTGGTGCCATCTACAAATCTGATGAGCATCCCCTCAATTCCTTCATTCAAGTCATTCATACAGATGTGGAGCAGTCACAGGCCCAAGAAAAGAACCTTGTGGCACCCCACATGTCATTCTGCCCCCCCCAGGAAAACAAGGAACCATTTATGAGTACTCTTTGGGTTTTGTCAGTCAACCAACTACAAATCCACCTAACAGTCCAGTCAACATTTCCAAGCTTCTCCACAAGAATATCATGGGGGATTCTGTCAAAAGCCTTACTTAAATCAAGATACACTATGCCCACAGCATCCCCCTGATCATTGTGTTAGATCAGCGATGGCTATATTACATCAGTGACCTGCTATTTCAGCCACTGAGGGTACTTCAGATTAACTGTTAACTCCCAAATTGCACACAATCTCTCATTCTTTAGCCTTATTTATTTCAAATTCCTCCAACCGCTTGCTTCAAAAGTAATCTTCATTGGGACTACTCCAGAGAAAATGGAGCACAGACGTTCTCCAGACAAGTCTGGGTCTCTGAAATGCAGAGAAATCTCTCTGCTCAGCATTGGGGAGAGAAAACCCAGAATAATCAAACCTTGTCCTTCATGCATGGAGACCGGCAGCCATTAGTCTCCATTGGCAGACCTGAAGAACAAAAATTTCTTTTTGATTCCTTCTGTACACCGTGCCGATATTTTATGACCCACTGCAATAACCACAAATTGCTAACATTTATTAATCTCGAAAGTTTTTCCCTCTCCTAAGCATGAGCTACAGTCCAGCATGGGTCTTCTATAGGGGGAATCCAGCTCACAGAGCAGGGGTCAGCAAACTTTTTCAGCAGGGGGCCAGTCCACTGTCCCTCAGACCTTGTGGGGGGCTGGACTATATTTTGGAGGGGGGGAAAGAGAACGAATTCCTATGCCCCACAAATAACCCAGAGATGCATTTTAAATAAAAGCACACATTCTGCTCATGTAAAAACATGCTGATTCCCAGTCCGTCTGTGGGCTGGATTGAGAAGGTGATTGGGCTGGATCCGGCCCCCGGGCCTTAGTTTGCCTACCCATGTCACAGACAATGCTTCCCTCCAAATCCAAACTGAAATGGAAAGGATGGTGCAAAGGAGCAGAGAAAGCGAAATTTGCGTTACCAACTGCCAAGCAAAATCTGAGCTGGACTTTTCCAGAGAGAGAGAGATTCACTCTGACAGGACTCCTACCTGTGGTTGTGCAGCCAGAGCCACTCCAACCTCAGAACTGTGACATCAGAAAGGCCAAAAAAAGGAGGTTGTGTCAGGGGCATGTCATGGGTGCACGGGGAGTGGCTGTGAATCTGCATGGTCCAAAATCCTCCCATTTGCCTGTGTGGTGGTCAGAGTGTTGGACTGGTACCCTGGGAGGCCAGGGTTCAAATCCCCGCCTAACCATGAAGCTCATTGGGTGACCTTGGGCCAGTTGCTTCCTCTCAGCTTAATCTACCTCACAGGGATGTTGTGGGAATTAAATTAAATGAGAAAACTATGCACACCACCTTAAGCTCCTTGGAGGAAAAGGTGTGATATAAATGCCGCAAAGAAAGAAGGCAGGAAGCAACTAACCAGTATTGGGAGCAACGGGAAGGAAAAGGTTTTCGGAACATATCAGTGGTAGAAGGCCAAAAAAAGGAAGAGGAACCTCATTTTCCTATTCCCAATGCAAGCTAACAAGGCATTAGAAAAGGCAGCTCTTATTCTGACTTGATTCCTCCCTTTCCCATAGGATTACTCTTTTAATCAATTAATATAACCAATTAGCTGATGAAGCATTGCAGCATAACCCAATCTTGTAGGCACGGGGACAATTCAAACTTTAAAAAAATCACCCCACGTGGCACTTTTGTATCGAATCAAACAATACCCACGTTCTCTAAATTTTCTAAATGCAAAAGTTAGCAATGCAGCTATGAACCATATTTTAATTTTTTCCCCCTTTTGCATCACTGAATACTTACCGAGCAGAAGGTACTATCTGTGATAAATGCTACCTGTCAAAGCTTTTACTTTGATCATGCTTGAAGGAGGGAGGGGGGGCCAGAGGAGGAAGGATTTCTAAATCATTTGCTTGGAAATTTTTAATTCTTAAGTGGGTTGTTTGTTTGCCTCAAAGGGAAGCTCTAACCTATTTTACATTGTCAACTCTATTTTTAAACAAAGTTCTTCTTTGTACTTTAAAGCTTCCCCCTAAAATACTTCTTAGGCTCATTTTGTAAAATTAAAACGGGAGAGATGTTTTTTAAAACTATCACCTGCATCAGCAAACTTCCTGGCACTTTTATTTATCCGCCGGCTACAGGAAGCAGAAATCTGACTGAGGGCTCCATTTGCTCAGATTAAAAGCATCCTGCTAATTCTGTTGTTTTGCGTGGCACCACGACAGATCAAAGTGAGTCAAACATCATACAGTGCTGATCTTCGAGGGGTGGGTTGGGATCCACTAGTGCGCCAGGACCTGATCCAAGGTGAGACACAACAAGAGCCCAATCGCTCCGCAAAAACATGGTAAGGGATTAAGGGAATGGGTCTCCAAAGGCATGGTTGGGTTAAAAGTGGGTGGTGGGTTTGAAAAGGATGGAGGCTACTGCCATACAAGAAAACTTCCTCTTCTCTTCACGTTGTCCGAGGACCAAACTATATATTGGGGGCATGGATTCATGACATGATCTCATGCTTAAAGCTCCACCAGCCCAGCTGCACCTTGTCAACTTCTACTAACATATGAACATAGACAACTACCTTACTCTGAGTCAGACAATGGGCCGACCTAGCTCACTGTTGTCCACACAGACAGGCAGCTGTTTTCCAAGGGGTCAGGTAGGGAACATTCCCAGATTTACCTGCAAATGCCGGAATTGGAAGCAGGGACCTTCTGTACACAATGCAGATGCTCTGCCACTGAGCTATTATTTATTACCTTTATATAGGTAAAGTTAAAGGGACCCCTGACCATTAGGTCCAGTTGTATAGAGCTCATCTCACTCTATTGGCCGAGGGAGCCAGCGTTTGTCCGCAGACGGCTTCCAGGTCATGTGGCCAGCATGACTAAGCTGCTTCTGGCAAACCAGAGCAGCACACGAAAACGCCGTTTACCTTCCAGCCGGAGCGGTACCTATTTATCTACTTGCACTTTGACGTGCTTTCGAACTGCTAGGTTGGCAGGAGCAGGGACTGAGCAACGGGAGCTCACCCCGTCGCTGGGATTCGAACCGCCGACCTTCTGATCGGCAAGTCCTAGGCTCTGTGGTTTAACCCACAGCGCCACCCACGTCCCTATTACCTTTATATACCACCTTTCTTTTCCAAGCATCTCAAGGTGGTGTAAATGGTTCTCCTCTTCCCCATTTCTTTATTCCCATCTTTCATGATGGACTCTGAGTGAACTCCAGGTATGATGCTGGCACACTGCCTGCCTCATGCGATAAAACATTACAAAGGGTATGAAGGGCTGTTGATCCTGATGGCAGCAACACACTCCTAGTGCATACAGCAGACTGCCCAAATGTCCCTATTTTCCACGGATAGTCTCAGATTTACAGAAGCCATCCCAGTTTCTGATTTGATCCTGGAATGTCCTGCTTTTCCTTAGGATGTCCCTATTTTTATTGGAGAAATGTTGGAGGGTATGGAGTTATCTGAACTCCAAGCCAAGGAGATAAGTAACTATATAGCCTTTGGAACACATCTGAAGTTTTTAAATGTTTTTTTATATATATATACATGTTGGAAGCTGCCCAGATTGTCTGGAACAACCCAGTCAGATGGGTGGGCTATAAATATTATTATTAATGTGAAATGGGACATCCCAATTGTTGTAGGGCATGCATATAATGTTGACATTTCAATCCCACCTTAAGGAACAGGCATGTGGAATTGTTGCATGTCACATGTCTGTTTACATTCCAGCACAGCTTGCTAGGAACTTCTGTTTGTGTATAGCTTTTGCTTTTGCTGTTCTCTCTGAGACGACATGAGAGAGAGACGACATGTTTCTTTGTCCTGATTTATGTTTAATAAATCTGTAGCCGTAGCATGACTTCATACGCCTCACGCCTATTCTGTGTGTGCAGTACACTCTGCTAATAGCATGCCCCAGCTTCTGAAGTCCGTGCTTCTGATGTACATCAGAGCACGGGCCGATGGAAGAAGACGGCACAGCTGGGCGTATCAGCTGGCCTCCCGGGCCTCTGCATGACATATAACAGGGATGGGGAACCTCAGGCAGAAAGGCCTTTGAATCTGGCTCCCAGGATTCTCCCTAGGCCACATGCCCTCCTGAGCCATTGCCTAGCCCTCTTCTTAAGCACTCTTGCCTGGGTGGGATCTGTCCTCAAGCTTGAAAATGCCTCTTGCTTATCCGGATGGAGCATAGAGAGGCATGTGTAGAAGCTCGCCCACTGTGCAAAATTTGCATTTGTTGCTTTGCCCACTCCCCCCCCCCCGAGTCCCCCCCTCCTGCTGGCATGGAGAAAGGTTCCCTACTTCTGACGGAGAAGTCAGTCAAGAACTCAAGGATCTGACGAAAAGCGTCTCTAGGCACAGTGGGTGGGGGGAGATGGAGAGATTCAGGAAGAGGCGTGCCCTCTTATTTTATTTACAGAGAGGTGTAAGCCTCCTCAAAACCTTAATCTACTTTCACTGGTTGTCTCGTAGGCGAGCGAAACAGATGTGAAGAAGGCTGCTTTCTAACACTGGCGCTTTCGCAGCAGGTCTGCCAACTGTCAATAAATTTATGAACAGTTTGTAGATCTACGGGAAGTTTTGAAGGGGAGGCAAGAGAGAGAGAGAGAGAGAGAGAGAGAGAGAGAGAGAGAGAGAGAGAGAGAGAGAGAGAAGCAGCCCAGGAAGGCAGAGAGGAAACATATTTATTGAGGACAAGCTGGCAAACACTTCTGGTTATAGGCAAGGGAAAGAAGTGTGAAGTTGCAGACTCAAGCCACAGCTGTCTCTTTCCACGAGGGAGAAAAAGAAACTCAGATACAGACAGAAAGCCTGTGCTCATAAATTATATCAGGATAAATACAACCACCAGGTTTTCAAGATCACCACCCAAGCAGAATGAACAGGCGTGGTTCTTGGTGGAACTTCTGATCCCAGATATAACCCTGCTGGGATTCAGTGGCATTCCCAGAAACCTGCTGAGAATTTTTTTAAAAATCAGTTGCTGTGGCTGTATGAATCATGGCCACTGCATGTCACTCCCACTCTCACATGAAGGAGAGTTGTTTCAGACACCTTGTGCCCCCATGCCATCCTGGTGGGTTTCTGCAGTAATAGTGTGGGAGTTATAAATCATAATCAATCAATCAATCAATCAATCAATCAATCAATCAATCAATCAGAGTATTGAACTAGATTGCCCTTTGAGAAACTTCCAGTACTACAATTCTATGCATTTTGAATTTTTTTTTTTTTAAGAAATCAAAGCCATTTCAGATACAAATGTGACTGCATGAAGCCAAGCCATAAAAGCAAGGACAGGCCTGAGGGAGTTTCGATGTGGGGACCCTAAATTTGAAAATGTGCCCAGTTACCAAATTCCTATGAGGACACAGGAGCATCCCTCTTACCTTTCAGATGAACTCATTGCTTTCCTGTCCTTGAACACCTCAGCAAGGGTTAAATTATATCAACAGAGTGAATGAAATTGGCAGGCCTTTTTTGTTATGCAAATGGAAGCTGGCACAGCATCTGAGTTGTGGGGAAGCTTTAACTCTTTCTCTTCCTGCCATGGTTCCCAACAAAACCACTCCTTTGAAGCTTTGGTAAGAGTGAGTTCTGGTGAGAATGTGGCCCAAGAGGAACACATTAAGAAGCCTGTATTTCTCTTGTGTCAGACTCCCCTTGTTGAATTGCAGCTCCAGTGGCTGAATCTTATAATAATGAAAATTTTCAAAAATCACAGATATGCAATATTGGATTCTTATCTCATTACACATGCTAAAGCTATTTTTGGTCAACTGCATGCTTTCCCATGCTTTTTTTCCTGTAGGACTAATTGCAGTCATTAACAGTCAACAGGTTTACCACACCCATTGAGTCAATCATCCATCTCCTACTACCCTTCTGAGAAAAACCCCACCCCACCCTCCCACCATATATAAGGGTCTGGTGACTTCTGTTTCAGTGTATCTGAAGAAGTGTGCATGCACACGAAAGCTCATACCAATAACAAACTTCGTTTGTCTCTTAAGGTGCTACCGGAAGGAAATTTTTTATTTTGTTTCGTCTATGGCAGTCCAACACGGCTACCAACCTGAATCTAGATATGCAGTGTGAGTCTGCTCTCTCAACCTCTTCAGTGAAGAGGTCATTGCAGAGATCAAGGTTTAAAACCCATGTAAACAAGATGCTAGACCTCAAAGAATCCTGCAGAGGTAGGTAATTTTCACATACCCCAAATCCCATATAAACAAGCCCTGTATTTTAACAATCAGGATTCTCTCCAAAACTATACATTGAATGACTTTCTTTGTCAAGTGCTTCCTCCCTCCTTTGTTTCATTAGCATGGATTTACTCTCAATCTGCATCCACTTTATTTATTCCTGATAGTTTAAAGAAAGCATAATAATGAACCTATCCCTGAATTTTTAGACTAAAAATGCATATCCATGAGGTACTCTTTTGAGTTTCCTATTTTTGTTTGAATTAATTATTTGCTAGGCTCTTGCTAAAAGGAATCCTTGACTTTGCTTTTCTATACATTTTCAAAGAGCATGGTGGCATTTTCTTTCCTGAGCTGGGAGCAGAAAGTTCTGAATCAAGCTGGAATACAAAGAGCACAGCAGGAGAGAACAAACTTTGGAGGAAGAGTTTCTACTTCCCTGATTTTCTTTTTTCTTTTTCCTCAAATACAGATGTGTTTGGACCTCCAGACATTGATAAACAACAACTCCAGACATTGCTGGACTACAATTTTCACAAGGAATATCTATCATCTATCTATCTATCTATCTATCTATCTATCTATCTATCTATCTATCTCTATCTATCTATCATCTATCTATATCTATCTATCTATCTATCTATCATCTATCATCTATCTATCTATCATCATCTATCTATCATCTATCTATCTATCTATCTATCTATCTATCTATCTATCTATCTATCATCTATCTATCTATCTATCTATCTATCTATCATCTATCTATCTATCTATCTATCTATCTATCTATCTATCTATCATCTATCTATCTATCTATCTATATCTATCTATCTATCATCTATCTATCTATCATCATCTATCTATCATCTATCTATCTATCTATCTATCTATCTATCTATCTATCTATCATCTATCTATCTATCATCTATCTATCATCTATCTATCTGTCTGTCTATCTATCTATCTATCTATCTATCTATCTATCTATATCTATCTATCTATCATCGATCTATCTATCATCAATCGATCTATTGATCTATCTATTATCTATCTATCTATAATATCAGAACCACAAGAAAGTGGTAGAAACTAACATGGGCAACTTTGCCCATCCCTAACCAGGAGCACCCTTCAAGTCCCCCTCCAGTAAGAGGAGGGCAGAATTCTAGCACCTTTCTGAGTTGTGCAGAAGAGGGAATTTCAGTGAGAGTGGTGTGTTGGCGATCACTCATAGCATAGTAAGATTGTCTGCCATAAACACGGTTTTAAAAGTGAGTCCGTAAGTGACTGTGGGGGCCAATTCTGGATCCATACATCCTTCCACAGTGCGAACAGAAGTTTCTTGGTGAGAGTTGATCATGGTGAGGGTTTGCCTGGTGTGCCTTCCTCTTAGCGTGTTTCTCCCTTGCATCCTGAGTTTGAGTGTCTTCAAAACCCATGACACTTTTGGTAAAGGCTGTTCTCCAATTGGAGCGCTTGCAGGCCAGTGTTTCCCAGTTGTTGGTGTTTATACTACATTTTTTAATATTTGCCTTGAGAGAGTCTTTGAACCTCTTTTGTTGACCACCAGCATTACGTTTACCATTTTAAAGTTTGGAATAGAGTAGTTGCTTTGGAAGACAATAATCAGGCATCCATACAACATCACCAATCCAATGAAGTTGATGTTGAAGAATCACTGCTTCGACACTGGTGATCTTTGCTTCTTCCAGTGCATTGGAATTAGTTTTCCAAGTGATGTACAATTTATTTTTTTTGAGACATTGATGGAACCTTTCGTGGAGTTGGAGATGGCATTTATAAGTGGTCCACGTTTCACAAGCATACAGTAAGGTTGGTAGTACAATAGCTTTGTAAACAAGCATTTTGGTTTCCCTGAGAATGTCCCAGTCCTCAAACACGCTGCACTTCAATTGGGAGAAAGCTACACTCTCAGAGCTCAGGAAATGCTGGATTTTTGCAGTGTAGACCAGGCAGTGCAGACCAGCCTGAGCTAGTTGGGCCAATAATCTGGCTTGTTATATGTCATCTCCTTCAGTTCCCGTGAAGGTTGGATGGGCAGGGCTGCTCCTGCTTCCTGCTCCAGCTGCCAAAGAGAGGATGAGGCATAGAAGCAAGGAAGATCCTTCCTGTCAGAATGGCAAAATGCTTACACAATTTTGCTTAGCGTCCAGTGACTTACCAGTTGACCAGCCTGGTCTCGAGTCCCTAGGCAAAAAAAATGCTTCTTCTTTCTTTCCTTTTGCCTAGGGAAGACTGGAAATGTGTGAAATTTCTCAGCAGGCCTAATTGCTCTTCCGATTCCACAGCATCATTGCTAATATCACATGCAATTAAACGAGAAATGTAGAGTGGCAGCCCAACTACCAGTGAGTCGTTCGTACAGTAGAAACTTTGGGATGACAGTGGCAGGGAGCAGGGGAGGGTAGAGGGAAAAAAGGAATGTACAGTAACTGCGACCTGGGGAACCAGCAGAAAACACACGACATACAAAACGCTGGGAAAGTCTGTTCACAGCCGGCGTTTCATTAATTTTTGCCAGGGGAGGAGAGTGCTTTGCACAGCTTTACTACCTCTCTGTTTGGGGGCAAGTTAAAAAGCACAACACAGAGTGCAGCCAAAACTGCCAAGTTTCATACAGTAAAAAAAAAAAAAAAAGGTGGAGGGAGAGGAAAAGAGAGAGGGTGGGGAGGGGAGAGAAGGGGAAAAGGGAAAGGAAGGAGAATCATCCTCATGCAAATTTCTTCTGGCAAGCCACAGAGAGATGTGCAATCAGTCTGAACTCAAGGCTTAGTAGAAGACCTTTTCAACAAAGCTGGTACTCAGGCAGGGGGAACAGGTGAGTTTCATGCAGCAGCAGGTGCTGCAATGAGCTTCTTGCCTGGGATCGCTACAGCAAGGCAGCCACCAAATGAACAGGCTTAGCAAAGGAATATTTCAACAAAGGCTGGGGGAGCAGGTGGGTTTCAAGTCGGAGTAAACCCTGAAATGAGACATCTGTAAGGCTCTGCTTGGGATGAACAGTGGTGTTGTCCTCCAGAGTGATCTTTAGAGAAGGCTGTGTGGAAGAAGTTGCCTTGTCCGATTTGCCCATCCATCCCACTATTGTTTATTTTGATTGGCAGCGTCTTTTCGGGATCACAAGCAGAGATCCTTCCCAGTGCCGGATTCCCACATAGAGTGAGTAGGCAGCGGCTTCTGGGTCCTATGCGTTTTAGGGGCCCCGCAACAATAATAATATTGATTTTATCTTGAAAGATAATTACAATCAAGCTTCCTTAGTTCAGTGCGATCCCACAAGAATGCATGAACAAGAAATCTCCAGATACGAAGCTTTCTGCTAGTTAGTATGTCGCAAGTTCCTGCCGACTCCAGATCCTAGTAGAATATTCACAAGTAGCCGATGAGCCCCCCCAAGATTTTGACTGCCTAGGGGCCTCCGCAGGGTTTAATCAAACACTGGTCCTTCCCACCGTGCCTTCCTGATCCAGGGTATATCCTAGGAGCTTCTGGATGTAAGTCCTGTTTTCCTCCTTCTAGATGTCAATAAGAACACATGCAAAAGGGTGACAAATTAACAGAGAACTTGCCTTCCTCCTTTAATGGCATTTCATTTTTCCTCTTGGCTTTTTAAGGCTTCTACTTACTGAGGTTCAGCACCTTAACAGCAGTCTGACTCCATATATTAAGATGTCATCTGGCTTTCCAAAAGCACACTAGACCTACGCCAAATATTCACTATATCCACGGGCACGATTTATTTATAACCTACCCTGTCCTTAGTTAACAACATTTTATCTCAGTCACCGTGGGGAGGTGATGGGGAGAAACAAGCATTTTGGAAATTCCTATGGAACAAAGAAATCTACAGAAATCCCTTCATTATCAGCACTCAATCACACAGCTGACAATCAGAGAACGAGACTAAAAAGAACCCTAAATGACAGCCATTGAAAAATTAAAATACACACGACACAAAAACAAGTACACAGGGAATAAAGTTTCAACAGAATGATTGATAGTATGGAGAGTTCAACAGCAACAGAGACGGGTTTGTTACATTGCAATGCCTTTTATTATTCTGAAAGGTTTTTAATGAATATGTCGCAACTCACATTTTCTGAACCAATAGGCTTTTGACTTAATGGATTTAGATCTATACTCCACTCTAATAATAGGGATAGGTTAAGTTAACAGCCCCCTTTCAGCTCATTCAACAACACAGCAAAAACTAATGAATTGGGGTAGCATTCCTAAATTACAGATTAGGGATCAGAAGCTAAGATACTGGTTTGCTTGAGGACCAGTGGATACATATCCAGATTTTGCAGGCATTGCCTTCTCATTCTGGATTCTTATTTCTCAGAAATGCATGGAATCTGCATGAGTTTTCTCCAACACAAATGTCATTCGCCTTAGTAGCTCATGCATCTTTTCCATAGCACAATACTGATTTCAAAACTAAAGGATGTCAATTTTTTTATTGATTCTTTTTACCTCCTAATGTTTCTTTTTTGAGGTTTTGGGTAAAATCTCAAAGACTAAAGCTTCCTTGCTCCACCCCTCCCCCAAATCCATAAAATCTATAAAAATATGGATTTTAAACCAAAACGCTTTAAACACGGAACAAACATAGATGCACTATGTGCCACATACAAGAATTCCCTAAAAAATTGATTAGCAGATCCATGGTTTTCAGCTCTACTAGAAATAAATGGTTTTCAGCTCTACTAGAAATAAATTCCCAAAAATAAGTGGTCACAGAATGATTTGAAGGCACCTAATGCAGCTTTCCTGCTGACACTAAGCATCTGTGTTCTTCATGCTGCCTAGACATACTGGTGTACACGTTACCAGTTTAAAATGTAGATAGGTCATTATTTTTCTCAATTTGTATCAAACCTGGTTTGGAAGGGGGAACACATTAACAGGACAGAGGCAGGATAGATGTGGATTCTGGCTAATGTAAGCAGCAGTGGGAGTTAGCTGGATGCAGGGTAAACAGGAGTGTGTACACAACCCCATTTAACAACCATATGCAAACTACTCTTGAATGCCACAGAGCCAAAAGACACATAGCAATATACTTCTCTTGCTGGCAAAATGTTTTTGCAGACCATTGTTGTGAAAGAAAATGCATACATAGGTTGCTGGTGACTTTTAACCATTAAGTTTAAAAAGAAGGAAATTTTGGTCTCATTCAATGCTCTCTGTTCATGAATGCAAGGTTTTTTTTTAGTGCTGGCAGATGGTTAAATTTTAATGTTGTGCAACGGAGGAATCCAATGCTGAAGTTGCGGTAGTGGAAACTCATTGTGCAACAGATACAATGCAAGAAAGGAAATATTCACAGTATACATTTGAAGCGCTACGATACCGCTTTAAACAGTCATAGATTCCCCCGAAGGATTCTGGGTGCTGAAATTTGTTAAGGGAGCTGAGAGTAGTTAGGAGACCCTTATTCCCCTCACAGGACTACAACTCCCAGAGTTCCCTGAGAAGAGAATAGACTATAGCACTTAATGCAGCCCAAAGTTTCCATTTTTGAAACAAACAAACAAACAAACAAACACCTTACTAGATTGTCCTTAGAAATGGTAGATCCAGATTAAATGACATGGGGTGTGGGCAATATAGTATGGCATCATTGATGAGGACATGTGTGAAATTTTCATGGAAGTGCTTACGTCATTGATTTTTGAATAAAAAAATAAAAATGCAGCTATTGGAGAGCACGTATTAAGACATGTGCATCTCATTGTCAAGACCCCTGTATTTCTTTTGTGCTTGTATGTGTGTTTGCGGGGAGGGAGTTATGTCATATCTGATTATAGAAAATCTTCCCCATCTCCTCCATTCCATCTGTCCATAATGTTAACCTACACTTTGAGGAAAGAACGGTCTACATTGTCTAATGCACCCTTCCCCTCAATTTTAATGGATTTGGTTCTGCCTGCAAAGTCTTAGGAAAAGGGTCTTTTTGAAGGCGGCTGCTATGTATTCATGAACAAGCATAATAGCACAGGTAATGTGCATCTGCAAGTATCAGAGGGTAAGACTCACCCTTTAAAAATAATGGCTGCGCTCAGATAGTACTGGCCAGGGAGTGAAATACATAAAGCCTTTTCATGTACAAGAGGCATTTATGGATTTGCAAGATAGTATATCTGTTATTTCTCCCTCCCCCTGAGGACAGCATCTTTTGAAGTAAATAATTCACTTCAAAAAGAGAGAGAGAGAGAAGCGGGGGGAAAGCGAGAGTAACATTTATGAAAAATCAGCAATTGCCTAACCCCTTCTTGCCACCTGCACAGCAATTTACCCTTATTTTAGGCATTGCACTTCATCTCAGCCATTCAGGGAGATTTTGCTGTTATGGTTTTGACTGGGGGGGAGGGCAGGAGGGAGAAGAGAAATCGTATTAAATATTCTGAAGGGAAACTAAGCCAGACTGCATACAATTTGAAGGTAATTTGTATTAAATTATGTCTCCTGCTTCGCTGTGTATGGCGGGAGACAATGTACATTGGCAAGAACAGCAGTTGCTCTAAGTTTCTCGGAGGGGTACGGGAAAGGCTTTCTAAGGAACAAAGATTATATATGATCTCAAACGCTAGGGAAACTGCAATGAAGTTGATACTATCTAGAAAGGGCTGCATCTTGATGACATTCCTTTCCCAAAGCGCTATGAGTTCCTGAGTGACCCTATTGCCCTACTTTACAGAGGACAGCCTTCTTTATGAAGGATTTTTCTGTCTCAGAGTTTCCCAAACTTGGGTCTCCAGCTGTTTTTGGATTACAACTCCCATCATCCCTAGCTAGCGGGACCAGTGGGAGTTGTAGTCTGAAAACAGCTGGAGAGAGACCCAAGTTTGGGAAGCCCTGCTTTATCTGAAGGGTTGTCCCAGTCTGGTGGAAAGGCAAAGATCATAAGCAGCGAGGAGAAGAAGGTCCTTGAAATGGTCCACCCATGGTTAGATCTCAACAGCGAATTTAGCAGGCCCTTAAATCACCTAGCAGTTCGAAAGCACCTCCGGGTGCAAGTAGATAAATAGGGACCGCTTACCAGCGGGAAGGTAAACGCCGTTTCCGTGTGCGGCTCTGGCTCGACAGAGCAGCGATGTCATGCTGGCCACGTGACCCGGAAGTGTCTCCGGACAGCACTGGCCCCTGGCCTCTTAAGTGAGATGGGCGCACAACCCCAGAGTCTGTCAAGACTGGCCCGTACGGGCAGGGGTACCTTTACCTTTACCTTTAAATCACCTAGTCCAAGTCTTCCCTTCTGTGATGAGATGGACTGCATGTCAGATTTGTTTTCAAATTTCCATCTCTCTGCACATATTGTATTTTTTATGCATTCTCTTTTGGCATAAGAGGCTACTCTATTCTAGCTAGATCAGACCAAAGGTCTAATTAGTCCAGTATCTTACTTCACAAAGCAGCTAACTAGAAAGCCCACAAGCAGAGCTAGAGGGGAACAATCATCTCTCAGTGGTGTTTCCCCAGGGATTCGTATTCAGTCTCTACCAAAGGCTGGGAAATAAATGGTGCTATCAAATAACTAAAAACTGAAAATTCCAACCTCAGAGAACTGCAGCTACCACAGACGCAAACACAAGCCACCCAAGATCTCTACACAGTTCCTATTCACTTGCCTAGCAACTGTTTGTGTGAACTCACCCCACTGAAAAGCACTGTGCCTGAAGTGACGCCAGCGGTTTGTTATCTGAGGAGTTTTGTAGGCATACCTTCCAACATCCCACAGATGAAAACAGGGACATTTCTCACTCCTCCCCAACTGAACCTCCTTGGGGCCCCCCCAATTTCCTGTGGTCCCTCCTGCAGACCTTTTCCACCACAACTACACCAATGGGACACAGCTCACACGCCCTCCATGAGGAAAACGCTCAATCCCAGTTTTTATTGTATTCTTTCATAGCTTTACAAAAAGAAACACACACACACACACACTGTGATGGCCTGGGACTTGAGCTCGGACTCCGAACCAGAGGAGTCTCAGTCTGCACCACATCCTTTGCCTCAGGCATCATCTGAACCAAGTCTGGGGCCTGAACCTGAAGAGTCCCAGTCTGCACAGGTTCCCCTGCAACAAACACCAGATGGGCCGAGTCAGGGGCCTGAGCCTGTCCTGGCTCCAGATGTGGGAATTACCTCGTTGCCTTCAGCTAGGCCATCACTTACAGCTGCTCCACTACCGGTTGGGTCAGGGGAGGCTGAGGCGGCTCCTGAGTCTAGTAACCCACAGACGTCTCCCAAGCTGCAGGGACTAAGGTCTGAGAGAAGGAGAGACCTGAGTACTCGCAGGAGGAGTGCTCGCCTTAGGGCGAAAAAGGGAAGTGAGTCACCGGGGGATCAGGACCGGCCGCTACCCTGACAAAGATAAAAGGCTGTCGGACCCCGCCCCAGACTGCAGGAGCAACATTGCTGTATGCTAGATACTGACTGAGATTCTGTACCTGTCCTTGCCTGGTATCCTGCCTCGTGTCCTGCCTTGGCTCTGTCAGACTGACTCCTAGCAGAACCTTCAGATTCTGAACGGGTCCTGGACCGCGTTTCACGGGTTACCCCCGGGCCCAGCACACACACACACACACACACACACACACACACACACCAATTTATAAACTATAAAAGGAGCAATACTAGACACAGATGCACAAAGGACTTTTTAAAATTAAAAAGGGCCCTGCCCTCTGCCTGCCCTTCAGAGCTGGTGCATCATGTGGGGCTGGGCCTCACTCATGGCAGCCTCTCCTCTTTCCCACCTGCTCTCCAGCAGTTGCTATGAGCTGCCCAAGGAAGAAGGCTGGCAGCAGTAGCCATAGAGAAGCAACAGGATGGTTCCTCACAGCTGCTGTTGCCACTGCCATCATCGTCACTTGGGATAAGCGCTGGCTCATCCTGCTTCCCAACCTCAGTGGCAGTGGTGCTGGTGGGGGGAAATGGGGACATTCCGGGATCAAATCAGAAGCCGGTATTTCTTTCGAAATTCCAGGACTGTCCCTGGAAAATCGGGACACTTGGAGGGTATGTATGTGAGAAGACTCAGTTCCCAGATGCAATGTGTCTCTGGGCGGCTTCCAATGCATATAAAAACATAATAAAATGCCAAACGTTAATAATACCAGCCTGATCCAATGCAAAAAAAAGTGTCACGATAACTTCAAAATAAACAACTTATATCAAATAAAGCAATATCCAATAATCCATTCGAATCAAATATTAAACAGTAAAATTAAATATCTGCAAATAATAAATAGTTTGCACTTATCAGTTACGATAAAGAATTGCTAAACTGCAATCAGTGAAAGTAATGGCAAGTTGCAATGCATAAAATTCCGCAAAACGTACAAAACCATGTAAAAGAAACAAGGACACTATCTATCTATCTATATAGTAATATATATATATATATATATATATATATATATATATATATATCCCTGAACTCTTTTGATTAACAGGTGATTAACAGGCCAGCTTTTATATGTCTGCCACTAGCTCCAGCTCCAGCATCAATTTCCAGGCCACAATAGGCCTATATTATCAGACTAGTGTCTGGAAGTCCCAGCCCAGACATGTCTGAAGAGCCCCATTGCGTCTCCTGCCTAGAAGCCTCTAAGCGCTTTACAGTCCCCATGCATGCCATAGAGCTGAAGTATGCGTTGGACACATGCTGGCATTTGCAGAAGTTTAATATGGCTTAAAGCACGGCATCTGTGAAATGGATGATAACTTGCAGCACTTGTACGGTTAGGCATATTCAGAGGTTTGCCAATCTGGTATCTGTCAGGGTTCAAAAGTTAATTAAAAACCAGCAGGCAAGATGTATGTATGTATTTATTCCTTGGATATTTTTTTATTTTTTTTTTACTTTTTACACATTTTCAGGGCAATTCCATCCCTGCAGTACTTAGCCCATTCAACTCCCTTCTTGGCAAATGTAATCTCTTAATAAGTATAATTTCAAATGATCCTGCAGGTTTCATGCCTCCCAAAAAGATGCGTGAGGGTTTCGTGTTTACTGTTCCTTCCTCTCATTTTTGTTTTGTTTTTGGAGGGTGCGTGTGTGTGTGTTTGTGTGTGTGTGTGCGCGCGCATGTGTGTGTGTGTGTAACGGATCGCATTGTCAGAAACGAATATGTAATTTTGATTTGCCCCCTAGGCATCGAGGTAATTTCCCCATGCTATTTCCTCCGTGGGCATCTTCGCAACACATTGTGAACGGATTTTGTGATGTCTCTTTGAAAGCGCTGCATGCACAGGACATGTGGAATCAAACTAATGAAGCAACCTCTCTCTCTCTTCTCTTTCCTCTCTCCCTGGCTCTCAATACTCTTTTCTGACGCTTCCTCAAGCTTATACAAAAGAGGTCTCGGATCGGACACTGACAGACAAATATTAAAAATAGAAAGCTCTTGGAGTTGGCCCGCATGTTCTTGAGATAATGAGGTCTTAAGAAAGACGTGGATGTTCACCTGGAACATTAGACCTGACAACCCTTTTGAGGTGAAAATTGCTAGGCTTTCTGATGACCTGCTTCCTTGCCAGGTACACACAGGGGGAAAGGCTAAGGGCTAAAAGAGGAAGAAAAGAGAGGCAGAGATGAAAGATTTCAGAGAATCGTAGAATTGGGAGGGAAACACCAAGTCCATCTAGTCGACCCTGCAATGCAGGAATCTTTGGTCAAACTCACAACCCGGAGATTTAAGAGTCTCATGCTCTACTGAAAGACAGCCTTGCTGTTTTCACATCCCTAAGTATTTTAATTTATGATTTATAATATAAATTTATGAAAAAGGGATGGTCCCAGAAACGTGTTTGTGAGAACAGAAGTTGCTGCTTTATGCAGTGTCAGATCTTTGGTCTGTCTGGCACTAAAACTGCTAGCACATTTACAAAGCTAAGCACTTAATAGAAACAGCAACAATTTGTGCCTGGGGAAAAGGCATTTCTCCAGTCTAGCGACTGATGGAGAGCTGTGTGCAGAAGGGGCTGTGGTGCACCTGCTACTGTATCTTCCCAGCAGGTGGGTCAGTGTTGCTTACCAAGAGGGAGAGGTGGCAAGGAAGTTCTCACGGTGCATGGAGGTTGGCTCCAACAGTGCATTTGCATGGCATCAACCTCCTTACCATCTAGCGCCTCCTCTCTTCCGCCTGGGAAACAACACCCCACTTGGAAGGATGCCCTGTATCCAAGGCCAGCCCTTTACTCCTGAGGAGTGATTCATGCCTCAGGAGTCCTTGCCTGTGGTTGGACACTTCACCAAATGGGCCAGGTTTCCATGGCACATTTACAGGGCCACCTTTCTGTCCACTGAGGACCTGATCAGCCTTGATGACAGAGGATGAACTCATCTTGGGGGTATGGATGGCTCCTCCTCAGCCTTGTTGCAGGATCCTGGCTCCTCTCCCCCTAATTGAGTCTGGCCCAGGGTCTGGTGTAAGGCCAAGGAGGCCTCCTGGCCCTCCTTTAATGAGGAGCCCCATGGCTGACTCCACAGGAATTGAGTGGGCCACACCTAGTGAGTCGCTTTTGTCTCGATGCCAAATATGGTTGTAGGAGTTGACTTCTCGTGAGTATGGCAAACATCTGAGCAATTCACTCTCTGTGAATCCCTATGCAAAATGATCTCCCTCACTGCGAGAAGCCAAGTTACAGGGAACCAGGCAGAGGGCCTTCTTGGTAGTGGCACCCACCCTGTGGAATGTCCTCTCACCAAATATCAAAGAGAACAACAACTACTAGACTTTTAGAATACATCTGAAGGCAGCCCTGTTTAGGGAAGCTTTTAATGTTTGATGCATTACTATATTTTAATATTTTGTTGGAAGCTGCCCAGAGTGGCTGGTGAAGCCCAGCCAGATGGGTGGGGTATAAATAAATAAATCATCATCATCATCATCATCTGATCCACCACATGACAATGTGGTTCTCTGCAGCTTAAACACATACACACACAAACACAGATACACACATGAAAGACCTTTCCATTCAATTTTTGAGAGTAAACTTACATTTAAATTCAGATTTTGAGAGAAAACACACATTTATACACATTTTGAAGGTTTTTTTTTAAAAAATGCTGGTGAATACAGAAGAGAATGGAATTATGGGTAAAAAAACGTTCAAAAGCAACACGGGCCAGAAAGAGACAGGTTCATCCACCCCTATTCCACCTTCCCCTGCTGTGAACACAAATTATGTCTCTTTTCTCCTTAAAAAGAGAGAGAAAGGGGAGGGAAAGTGAGGGGGGAGGAAGAGAGGAAGAAGGAAGGGGGGAGACCTGCATTTTTTGAACTGCTTAGAAATATATATTCATCTGTATTTCGCTGTTGATTATGAAGGAATTGTTTGGCCAAAATCCTAAACGGTTCCAGTGAAGAGTAATATTGATGTATGAGCAAACAGTCACAGCAAGAAGGCAAGCAAGCTTCACAGAATTAATTTTAATTATTATGCCTCTGTTATACAATTAGATCTTTTTTGTTCCAACATTATTTCATTTATAAATTTTAATTAAAAAGCCCAACCCTCCACAGCGCTTACATCTATGCAGGTATTAAAAAACCCCCCAGTAATAACTATAGATTTCCATATATATCTGCTGTTAAAGGGGAAAGCAAACAATAGAGTCATCTCTTAGACGGTTTTTAATTTCTCAGCAGGAATAAGCACTCTATCCATTTGAAAAGTGAAAGATACAAATGGCATAATGTGAGAAGAAAACTGCTTTTGTGCACTTAATATGCTATTTTTACATAAAATAAAAATTTGCTAGTGCACACTGACCTCCCTGACTACTGAAATCTCCTCCCTCTACCCCTGTGGGCACATTTGCATAACAGATATATTATTGCCAGCACCATTCATCCCCTGCAACCTACTTTATATTGACAACAACAGAATGTGACTTTTGGGGGAGGGTCAAGGGCCTTGCAGGTGCCAGGAAAAGCCTCGCTGAGCACATGACCATCTTTGGGTGCCACACGGGTGACCAGAGCTCTACCAAGTAGGACTGTCAAAATTCTAGGTAGGTAGGTTCCCACAAGCATATATATATTTCTCATGTGAGCTGAACCTCATCTACCTGAATATTTGAGGTAGCAATAAAGAGGAGTGCAAGGGCCATGGGTGGTCCTGTGGTCCAAACCACTGAGCCTCTTGGGCTTGCTGATCAGTGGTTCAAATCCCCATGACGGGGTGAGCTCTTGTTGCTCTGTCCCAGCCCCTGCCAACCTAGCAGTTCGAAAGCACACCAGTGCGAGTAGATAAATAGGTAACGCTGCGGCGGGAAGGTAAACGGTGATTCCGTGCACTCTGGTTTCCGCCTTGGTGTTCCATTGTGCCAGTAGCAGTTTAGTCATGCTGGCCACATCACCTGGAAAGCTGTCTGTGGACAAACACCGGCTCCCTCGGCCTAAAAGCGAGATGAGCGCCGCAACCCTATAGTCACCTTTGACAGAACTTAACTGTCCAGGGGTCCTTTACTTTTTACCTAAAGAGGAGTGCAAAAGGTATTTGCCTCCTACCAGGGTAATAACCAGTTCATTCCCATGTAGCAGGAACTGATTTCTCAAATGTGTTCAACGTAGGCCAAGTTCTCTCTGAGGGATGCCTGGGGCAGAATTTCCATTCAGTCGTCGTTGTTGTTGTTGTTAGAATTTATATGCTGCCCTATACCCGGACGTCTCAAGGCAGTTCACAGTTTGCATTTAACGGCAGGACAACCAGATTCACACATTTTGAAACAACCACAGCCTTCCTTTGAAACTGGAACTCCCTTATTTATTTATTTTTCAAAAAAAGAAAAGGAAAAAGAAAAGAACCCACAGAGTAGGGCTATGGATGGCTCTGCTCTGCATGCCAGGGCCACTGCCAGCCCAAGCTGGGGAAAGAGGCGTAAGGGCAAGGGCACTCTGCACACTGCAGTCGCTGTCACTTTAAATAGTCAGAGCTCCCTCCCCCAAAGAATTCTGGGAGCTGTAAAACATGCTGAGAGTTGTTAGGAGACTCTTGCCCCCCCCCCCCCACAGAGCTATAGAGTTGCCTGGGAAGAGGGATTGATTGTGAAACCCCTCTGCGAATTGTATCTCTGTGATGGGAATAGGAGTCTCCCAGCAACGCTCAGCACCCTTAACAAACCACAGCTCCCATAATTCTTTGGGGGAAGCCATGATTGTTTAAAGTGGTATGACGCCACTTTAGATATATGGTTTGAATGTGACCTTGGACTCACCAGGGTCAGCCTTCCTCAACCTCAAGAGTTTTTGGTCTCCATTCCCATCAGCCCCAGACAGCACAGCTGCGTTGTCTGGGGCCGTGCAGAGCTGCAGTCCCAAAACATCTGGCTGCATCAGGTTGCAGTGTGCCTAAGTTTAGATTGGGAACAGGGGCTTCTCTTCGGCTTTGCAAACTGCTGAGCATATTGATGGCGGAGGAAATAATCAATGGCAGCTTGGGAATTGGATTTCTACATATGCTCCTAAATTTACAGCATATACAAAACTAACTCGCATTTGCACATGTATGGAGATTGGCATCCACTTTTCAACCAATAGTGTTCTCCTATCCACACACACCCTGCCCCCACCCCCGATGCAACTAATTTATGGAGGTTTGTACTTTGGGATGCTACATTATTCCAGGCCTGTGCCAAATCTCTCAGAGCTCAATAGCCAGCCTGCCGACTTAAATTAAAGGATTCATCAAGCCCCCTTTTTATTCATCCACAATCTGAATGTGCCCATTCTTTTGCACTGCCTCCTTTCGCGCCACTGCCCTTTCCCCCCCTCTCCAGTTCAGTTCAGCTTGAATTTCATTACAGCTTTTCTTCCCTCCATCTCTTTGTAGGTCCGCATTCATCACATTTGTTCTGAATGGCAAAGTCTCCCTATCTGCAGGGAATGTTGACAACAGATTGTTTCACAATTAATTGAAAAGCAAAACCTGGACATTCTCAATCACCTGCTGATGGGAATTCCTTGGTACAACCACAGTAAATCAACGGTGCGTAGCTGCGGAGAGGAAAGGCAGCTCCGAGCGAACAGCCAGCCGTCGCTCCAACCATATGAGTGCACAGTGAAAATCAGGGCTTAGGTGGGAGTAGAGAGCCTTCGGAAGAAAGATCCCTCTCCTCCACCAAAGCTTGAGTGGGACCAAGGAGATGTCATTTGGCCTGGCGGAGACAGCTCAGCAGGGTTGCCAACTTTTGTGTGAGTTTTGCTCTTATGCATTTAACATCAAACCCAAGGATAGCTATTACACACGGGGGGAAAAGAAAGACACAGAGGTTTGCATATGCTAAGATAAAGGTAAAGGGACCCCTGACAATTAGGTCCAGTCACGGAAGACTCTGGGGTTGCAGTGCTCATCTTGCTTTATTGGCCAAGGGAGCCAGCGTCATGTGGCCAGCATGACTAAGCTGCTTCTGGCGAACCAGAGCAGTGCACGAAAACGCCATTTACCTTCCCACCAGAGCGGTACCTATTTATCTACTTGCACTTTGACGTGCTTTCGAACTGCTGGGTTGGCAGGAGCAGGGACCGAGCAACGGGAGCTCACCCCATTGGGGGATTCGAACCGCCAACCTTCTGATCGGCAAGTCCTAGGCTCTGTGGTTTAACCCACAACGCCACCCGCGTCCCAACATTAAAGCTATATGCATATATTAAAATCTATTAAAATCATACAAAGTGTCTTAATGCTTACAGTGAAGGACAATATGATAGTGTCTCCTAATTCCATGTACAGAAGCTAACTGAATTGGCAGCTTCCTCATGGTTACAGGATGATATTATGCATCGTATAACAGAAAAAACATGGCTGGGGGCTCATAAGGAGCTGATATTACTGCCCCAAGCATCTCCAGCTTAAGGCGGTTGCCTCACTCTGCCTAATGGTAGGGCAAACCCTGAGTCGCTTGTCTGACCGTGAATTAACCTCCAAGCGTAACAGCAACGTGCCCCATGGTGTACCGTGACCCTGTACTAAAGACCCAGGAATACATGCGTTCATTGGGTCTATGCATGCACATGAATCTGTGTACACATGTAGGCAAGAACATTAAAAAAACAACAACCAGCAACCTTTCTGACACTCTCTCACCGCAAATTTGTTGCATCCTCCTGACATTCAGCAGAAGGCAGATGAGGATGTCCATCTCATAATACGGTCTGGATGGTTGACATTCACAGTTGACTATGCATTGAAATGCAATGGTGTTGAGCTGCACTGAACACCTTTTAATGGGATGTGCATTCAGGTGCTCCTTTAAGTGCATATTCCCATCGCCATCTTGTGTAACTAGACCAAGACCAGGTTATGGAGGTCTTGTCCTGCAGTGCTGATGGGGCAACGAAATGGCCAGTACAGTCTAGCAAGGCATGGAATGCTGGCCCAATTGAACACTTCCCCCCTGCCACCCATTCACAGTGAGGGCAGCGAGAGTGAGCTCTGCTTGTCCTCCCTATCGCCAGGACAAATCTGATTGGCTACCTGGTGAATGTCGCCACCACATTCATCCTGTGATCACTGATTGGTTGAAATGAGAAAGAGAAAGAAAAATGAAAGAGAAAGAAACTCTAAAATACATCCCAAATATCATTATATTAGGACGTCAGACAGGCATGAGGGGGAAAACCTAAAGGTTTGGCCTTTTACTTCTGAGGAAATTGCTATGGTTGAAGAAGATTTTAAAAGGGCCTTCATTAACCCACAAAACCCCCAGAAATTGTTTGAATGGGAAGATTTGGCACAGCAATACTCTTTTTCTTTTTAACTTTCCCAAAGGTATTCAAAACCCATCCCATCAGGACAAAATTGGGATACCGTAACTAATGCTGGTTAGTTGCAAGTTTCTGGGGCGGCGGCAGTGGGAGGGGCTGTGTCTACATTCTGTTGCATGTTGAAGATTTTGCGGGCATCAAGAAAATCAGTGCATCTAAGGAAGTGATTAAAACAAAATAAAACTATGTTGTCTCTACGCCCCAGTTCAGCTGTTGACTAACAATACGGAAATGTCTCCTTCTGTTCTGTGCAAAACGGTTTATTAAAACAAGAGTCAATATCATCCTATATATTAAAACATCACGCCAAGTGTCAGAATAGTAACGGATCTGTCAAGCTTCCCCATTACAAAGCCCTATTTCAAGCCATAAAAATCCCCCTTGGGCTGAAAATTGGCATACAAGCAAACTTGAAAGGAAGCCATTCTGTGGGGTTTGAATCATAAGAGTGCAAAGAAAATTGATTTAAAATGTTTGAGAGACTTTTTGTGCTCATATAGCTGTCAAAAAATGAGATACATGCTTTAACATCCCCCCACCCGGGGGGGGGGGAATGTTAGCTTTTGTTTTTTGTTAAGTCCCCACTGAAAAAGTCAAAATAAAGATAGGGAGAAATGGTCAGACTGAAGAATCAGGGAAGATCAGCTGTAAATGATCGGGATAGCTCAGTTGGTTAGAGGATGGTGCTGGTAAAACCAAGGCTGCAGGCTCAATCCCTGTATGGGATATCTGTATATTTCTCCATTGCAGGTTGTTGGACTAGATGATCCTCAGGATCCCTTCCAACTCAACGATTCTATGATTCTATGAAGAACATAAGAATACCCCTGCTGGATTAGGCCAAAGGATCATCTAGTCTAGCATCCTGTTCTCACAGTGGCCAATCAAATGTCTCTAGGAAGTGTTAAATCTCCAGGAACATAGGGAGTGATGACTGCTGTCTACAGAGAAGCGATGTGATGTTTGCCAGGAGGTCTTTGCTCTATCTGTGTCAGCGGAAGCAGACTCAAAATCTTGTTGTTCTGGGATGTTACCTTCTTAGGCTGGGGTGTTAAGAGGCCAGAAGAGGAGTTCATCTCTATCTCCTACAAGGCAGCATCAGGTTTCCCCCCCTTCCTGTCTCTAGGAAGCTCACCAGAAGGACAAGAGCACTATAGTGCTCTCCCTTCCCACCTCTGAAACCGCAGGTACACCTACGTGGTTTGGGTTCCCCTGCAGCAACCATATGCCACCGGTTGGACCCAATTTAGGGACCAGATGGGGAGTTTGGGGTCAAACTGAAACTGGAAAACGGTGGGTTGTCCTTCCAGACTAAGGAGAACCTTCAACGCTACGTGTTGCACCACTGCTTCTCATCTAGGATGCTTAGAGCAGGGCAGGCTCTTTCTTAACCAAAGTCAAAGAGGGATGGCACACTGGATTGACACCGCAGCATATGGGGAAAGGGATGTAACCCTTTCTCCCTTGTTCTGCTTCCACCATCTCCTGGTGGCCCTGGACATCTCCAGGTATGTCCCAGGAATGTTCTCTGTCTGAAACCTTGGAGAGCCACTGTCAGTCAGTACAGGCAATACTGCGCTGGATGGACCAGTGGTTGGATTCAGTATAAGGCAGCTTCCTATGTTCCTCTGCTATATCCTCCAGATATGTTACTTAGTTACTTAAAATTTTATATTTAGGAGCAAACAGTAGTGTCGGGAATGGGTGATCTTTTGCTGGGAGGGGGGGGACCAGAATGGGAAAGAAAGAGCAATCCCGTCCCTGCATACTATAGTCCTGCACATTCCCCATCATGACCAAGCTCCACAATTTTGGGGCCATTACAGAGAAGGCCCTGCTGCAACTCAGAGGGAGATGGCACTGTAAGAGCTTCTCTTGGAGATTGAAACATCTTGACTGGCATATAGGGGGGGATGCACTCTTGTGGGTATGGGGGGGGAGCTGTCTATGGCTTAAAACACAAAGTTGGGTTGCTTGAATTGGGCTCAGAATGAAATAAGCAACCAGTATAGCAGGATGGACATTGTGCTTGTCAAAAGGCAGTGATGGCCATCAGCTTGGATGGCTTTAAAGGAGCAGGAACATCATTGGAGCAGGGTTTCCCAAACTTGAGTCTTCAGTTGCTTTTGGACAAAATTCCCATCATCCCTGACCACTGGTCCCACTAGCTAGGGGTGATGGGAGTTGTGGTCCAAAACAGCTGGAAACCCAAGTTTGGGAACCACTGCTTTAGAGAATATGGCTATTAATGGCTACTAACCCAGATGGCGCTGTGGGTTAAACCACAGAGCCTAGGGCTTGCCGATCAGAAGGTTCGAATCCCCGTGACGGGGTGAGCTCCCGTTGCTCGGTCCCTGCTCCTGCCAACCTAGCAGTTCGAAAGCACCTCAAAGTGCAAGTAGATAAATAGGTACTGCTCTGGTGGGAAGATAAACGGCGTTTCCGTGCGCTGCTCTGGTTCGCCAGAAGCGGCTTAGTCATGCTGGCCACATGACCCGGAAGCCTTACACCGGCTCCGGCCAATAAAGCAAGATGAGCGCAGCAACCCCAGAGTCGGCCACAACTGGACCTAATGGTCAGGGGGCCCTTTACCTTTACTTTTAACCCAGATGGCTATGTTCTACCTCTACAGTCAGATGTGGTATGTTTCTGAATATCAGTTGCTGGTGGGCAGATTGCTGTTGCTTTCAGGTCCTGTTTGCATGCTTTCTATGGGCATTGGGTTGGCCACTGTAAGAAACAGGATGCTGGACAACCTAGGCCATTGGCGTGATCCATCAAGCACTTATTATGTAAGGTCAACATCAACCCAATGCCTACAGCCTCTCATTTCTCACCTCTCTTTATGCTATGATATTAAACCAAGGCTCTCCAAGTAAGAGCGGGTTTCAGACATAACTAACTTGAAGAACTCTATTAGCCTTTGGCAATTTGAACTAGGATTAAACTATGTATACATCAAACTTCAGCTGCAGGATGGATACATTTGTGTTGGTGTAAAATCTGTACGTGAGCAAGGTCATATGCCGTAGGGAACAGGAGCTATTGGAGTTCAAAGCCTGATTGTTCAAGGGCACTTAGAAATAAGGTATCTGAGTTGTTTAAGGCAACCAAAGTATCAAATAATGTTGAGTGCCATATGAACATCAACTCATTTCGGGGCAATAAAGTGGACCTTTGGGAAATAAATAAACTGGTTAATTTATCACACAAAGAAGCGCTCTGGGTATTATCCAGTGTAATTTTCACACTGGTGAAGAGGATCATAAAACAAAAAGTGATTCAAACAACCCTTTGTGGTGTTTGGTTCATTTCCCTTCCCCTTGCAGAAATCAATACAAACTTTTGATTTACCTTGAATCTGCTCTCTCTCTCCAATTCACCTTGTGTGCATAACTCAAACATTCAAAAGCTTCACATCTCTACAGAAGGCAAGGTAGGTGTTTGTGGCACTCCTTCCTAGCACGGCACACGGAGCAAAAAAAGCACTTATGTTTACTCATATTAATTTGAGTGCTGGTATTACCAGACAAGAAAAGATTATATTTGTGCTCTTTGTTTGCTTCTAATTTCTTTCAGTATTGAAAAGCAATTACCATAACAAAAAAAGAAAAAAGAAAAATCTCTTTGCAGTATGAATGCAAACAAGAGGTCAAGAAAGAGACAGAAAAAGCTCGTTGCACAGATGTGCTAGATTTTCTTCGTTGTCCCAATTTGCATTCTCCAACTGGAAATCAAGCAGGGCTTGGAAGCTTGGCTGTATTGAGAAGAAGAAGAGTTCGGACTTGATATCCCGCTTTATCCCTACCCAAAGGAGTCTCAAAGCGGCTCACAATCTCCTTTCCCTTCCTCCCCCACAACAAACACTCTGTGGGGTGAGTGAGGCTGAGAGACTTCAGAGAAGTGTGACTGGCCCAAGGTCACCCAGCAGCTGCATGTGGAGGAGTGGGGAATCGAACCCAGTTCACCAGATTATGAGTCTACCGATCTTAACCACTACACCGCACTGGCTCAACTAAGTCATTCTGATAAGGGCAATTAGAGAGTATATGAGAGATGCCTCACTAGTGTTTTGGTAGCTGGACTATGGAATCTAAGAAGATAAGAACATAAGAAGAGCCTGCAGGATCAGTCCAATAACCCATCTAGTGTTGCATCCTGTTCTCAGAGTGGCCACCCAGATGCCTGTGGGAAACCCGAAAGCATGGCCTGAACATAAGGGCATCCTCCTCTTCTGTGGTTTCCAGCAAGTGGTATTCATTACTGCTTCCAACCATGGACAAAGAATCTAAGACAAATCTTTATACTGGATGCTGCTGATTTGAAGCCAACATGTGCTATTGACATTGTGAGAGTTTGTATAGCTTGATAGCTTGCTATCCAAAATGTCAGGAGTCCAATCCCCGGCTGATAACACAGTGAGCGTAGTTAATTTAAAAGGATGATTTATTGTCAAAACAAAATAGATAACTCCGGACGGCTCTAACATAGCCTCCGCCATCATCAATCATGATGACCCTTCTGAAAAATGCTTCCGGCAAGACCAGAAGCAAATGAACTTTTGCTTTATATGTTTTTTGTTTTGCTTCCTAACTTGCAGCCCTCCCATTAGTTGAGACCTCGGTCTGAGGGGGTTAGCTCCCTCCTCTTCCCCATTCTCTGAGAGGCTGTCTCTTAACTCTTTCCCACCTGTTTGTTCCTCCTGCAAGTGTTGACTCTGTTCCCGTTCACTCTCCGCCATTCCCTTATCAGCCGGCATTCCAAGGAGTGGGGGAGTTGGCACTAGCCAATGCTCATCCTGCAGGGCAGTTAACCCTCTCTGTTCCTGATTGCTTTCTTCAATTGGCAGCAACCCTTCTGTGGGAGCTGGCTGCAAACCATTCATGACGCAAAACAACTCATAATCAGAGAATGCTCACTAAAATTGATAAACTGAAGTTACTTACATCTTTTGATTTCACTGTCTGCTCTAAGATTGGATATTGCAGGTATCAGCCATAGTTTCCTCATTCTTCTCCTAACCTTGAGCTACAAGCCAAGCTGGAGAAAAACTATCTCCTACTCCTCCAATTCCTAGTTGTTGCTGTGGCATCACCAGTGGCAGGCAGGCAAGGAAGTCTTTCTTAATTTCTTTGGAGTTTGGACATGTTGTTTTCAAGGTGTCCAACATCCATAACTAGGGACATTGGATGACTTGGGGAAATCTCACTTTACAGGGTCCCTGGAGCATAAGATACTGCTGTAAAATGCCATGCTTCAAATGCCATGAAGGAAAAGGAGAAAGTTATCTCTATGACCATAGCAGCAGCCAGAGAACTGAATTTAGGAACTCATGGAGAGAAGACTGGAGTTTCAGACTCCATCAAACTTTGGATCATGCCATAGTGAACATGATGAAATCTGAATAAGCATTGGAATTAATCAAATACAAATCACTCAATTTGCTGAAACCAATCCTGTTCTGAATTGGGAGTGTGGGGTGCGCATCACCTATCACTGAGTGTCCTAAAATCCATTACTGCATTAAGATGGCAAAGCCACATCTGTCAGAAATCAGACAAAAGTTTCACAGGCAGCAAATTATATGCTTCATCCACCTCCCAAAGCTCAAAGACTTGAGGTTGGGGAAAACATTTGTCCTAAAAATTCAAGTTATTTTTCATTATGCTGAAAGACTACCTGTGAAGAGTCTTGGTCCAATTAGCATAATTAGCATAATCCAATATAATCAATGTCATTTGAAATTTATGTTGTTTTTTAATGTTATGCAGTGAACTTTACCAATGAACTGGATGCTCTGTTATTTCCAGAGGGGAAATGGTGTATGTGTTAACCATCACTTTAAAATATGCCAACATTATAAATGTGTACATTTCACTACTCAGGAGCAGGTGGAAGGAGAGAGAAAGAGGACGAGACCCACAAAGTTTATAGCTGTTAAAACTGCAGAAATATCACACATCCTACAAGCTAAGCTGCTGCTTTTCCCGAGAGCTGTCAAACAACCATTACATGGTGGGTTTAATTAAGGAAAATAAATGATAAACTATTCCAAATTTCAGAATATATTTCTCGCTTGAAAACTCTAAAATAACAACAGTATGTGTTTGTGTGCTCATGCACTTGTGTGTTTATGGGAAAAGCGAAAACACAAAATTAATCATATTCAACTTGGAAAGAAAAGATGAGCAGCACCGTATCTATCTGACAGCCAACATCTGTAATGATTATGAACTGGCTTATTAATTACCAATACTGTGATGAGACCCAAGCCGCCATCGATCTGCTGCATCCAGAAAGTTCGCTTGCAGAAGGAATGAATCTTAAGGTGCTTAACTGTTGCACCTGCAGACATTTAATTATTACACAAGGTAAATCATTGCAAGAACAACATTTAATTTCAGGGTTAGTTTATTTACTAGAAAACCACTGGGCATCCCAACACAAAACTCACTAGTTCTTACAACCCCATTGTCTATTAATAAACCAAATTTCCTAAGGGAAAGTGAATTTCAGAACTAATCAGGACCTCAGATGCCACATGTTTCTGTATAATATTCCCAATGCTGCCGTTTATAAACTGTGTTATGGGCTAGAAATGAATGGTGAGGGTTGTGGTTTAGAGGGAAAGTTCTTACTGCAATAAGGCAGTGATGATGGTGATAACACGTGGTACCCAACCAGGGCATCCTTTTAGCACAAGGATTTCCACTTGAGCAATGATACTTGACCCTCTCCTCCCATCAAATGTGCCTTGCACGTAGAGATCTGAACTCCGGGGGGGGGGGGAATAGGAAAAACCCCACCTCCCCAAAAACCCAATCAAACTACTTCTCCCCCTGTTTTTCCCTTGAAGCTTTTTTTGCCCCCCCCCAAAAAAACTGAAGAAAATAAAGGCTAGTGAAATATTTGCTTTTAGAATGATGAACAATTTTTTAAAGGCCAGGTCTTCATATATCTACTCCCCATTAAATGATTTCTAAAACTGTGTAACAGGAAGACATGACTGAATAACTCCTCAAAAGATTCCATCAACGGTGTCTCCGAAAAAAATTACACATCACTTGGGAAGACAGGTGAACTAATAACAGTGTACTGGAAGAAGCAAAGATAAGTAATGATTCTTCAACATCAACTTTTTTGGACTGGTCATGTTGTTCGGTTGCCTGATTATCATCTTCCAAAGCAACTACTCTATTCCAAACTTTAAAAATGGAAAGGGTAATGCTGGTGGTCAACAAAAGAGGTTCAAAGACTCTCTCAAGGCAGATATTTAAAAATGTAGTATAAACACCGACAACTGGGAAGCGCTGTGCTGAGAGTGCTCCAATTGGAGCACAGCCTTTACCAAAGGTGTCATGGGCTTTGAAGACACTCAAACTCAGGACACAAGTGAGAAACATACTAAGAGGAAGGCACATTTTTCAAATCCACATCGTGATCAATTCCCATCCAGAAACCAATGTCCCAACTGTGGAAAGACGTGTGGATCCAAAATTGGCCTCCACGGTCACGGACACATTGTTAAAACTGTGTTTATGGAAGACAATCTTACTCAGCTACGAGTGATCGCCAAGGAAGAAGAGATAGATAGATAGATAGATAGATGATAGATGATGATGATAGATAGATAGATAGATAGATAGATAGATAGATATAGATAGATAGATGATAGATATAGATAGATAGATAGATAGATAGATAGATGATAGATAGATGATAGATGATAGATGATAGATGATAGATGATAGATGATAGATGATAGATGATAGATGATAGATGATAGATAGATAGATAGATGATAGATAGATAGATAGATGATAGATGATAGATGATAGATGATAGATAGATAGATAGATAGATAGATAGATAGATAGATAGATGATAGATAGATAGATAGATATAGATAGATGATAGATAGATAGATGAGAGAGAGAGAGAGAGAGAGAGAAAGATAGATAGATGAGAGAGAGAGAGAGAGAGAGAGAGAGAGAGAGAGAGAGAGAGAGAGAGAGAGAGAGAGAGAGAGAAATATAGTTGATATAGTTGATATAGATATAGATGGCATGAGGATTTCTCCTTTGGGGAAGGGGAACACACAGATCAGGCTTCACTCTTCTCTGTGGCTGTGCACCAGAGCTTTTCATGTTGGTGACACACTTTTTAGACATGTATCATTTCGCGACACAGTAATTCAGTTTTACTAGCAAACTGGAAGTTAAACTAACCCCTTTCCAGCCCGAAGAGGAACGCGGGGAGCATTTGTGCGACACACCTACACACTGCAGCCGACACACTAACGTGTCATGACACACCATTTGGAAAGCTCTGCATTATACCTTTACATCACAATTGAAGCATATTTCCCCTGTCAAAGAATTGTGGGGACTGCATTTTGTTAAGCATTTCTGGGAAATGAAATTTTGTAAGGGATAAACTGCAGTTCCCATTTGTTGAGGAGGAAAATGTGCTTTGACTGTGCTTTAAAGGTATATTCTGTCCTTCTTTCTCTTGTTTAGGGATGGGCAAATCTGCCAATTTTGGGATCTTTCAGCTTCTCTTTTTTTCTTTTTGCAGTTCTACATTTAAAAAGAGAGACATCATGAAAATTCATCGTTTCAGTGCAAATTTCTCATAACATGCATATGCTTGTATATACTTTTGCCTGGTAGCTTGTCAAAGCAATTTCCATCAATTTAATGTATTTTTGTTATTTTCTCCTATGCATGCATTTTAATGCACACTTTACTATGGCATATGAATTTTTGTATGTGCAATATGGCTGGGGAACAGGCCTTGCGAAATTTCGAGAAGTGAGGTTGCCTGTGTTTCAGCTCTTGTACCATTCTGAAAACTGAAAATTCACCAGGTTCTCCTTTACATGCAGCCTGAATCAAATCCCCCCCTCCGATCTCTCCTCTCTTTAGACAGAAATTAATCTCAGTGAAGGAAACAGTAACATTTCAAATAGCCTCGCTCTCTCAGGTGTCTCAGGACTGTCTCTTTTTATAGACTAACACAGCTGCTCTGCTAGAACACATCCCATAGGAATTATGATCTATACCGCTATGCATTTTGCATTCAAGGAATGATACAGAAACCGAAGGAGAGAGTGACGGCAGGGCATTGAACACAATGGGTTGTTTCAGGTCATCCAAGTTCCATTTCGGCGTCGCAAACGCTTAAGCGAAAGCCGGCGCTGCTCCTGTTTGAAACCCTTTCTGTTCCTTCCACAGACAATGTTGTGTGGAACATGTAAAAAGCTCAAAAACAAACACACATTTGTTACGCAGCAAGCTCTGAAGATCTCGTGCTGAATGCTTTGTAGATTATTCCTCAGCGTTTCTGGGAGGAAGCCAACACACACACACACACACACACACACACACACACACACACACATCAAAAACCCTGAACTGAATGCCAGAGATAAATAGCACCAAAAATCTGTTTATATTTCCAATCCATCCACCCTTTGCAGACGAAGCTCTGGGAGTCTCTTGTCAGTGATAGTACCATGTGTATGCATGAATCCATGATATACAAAGACACATCTTATGCATTATGAAGACACTATTTCTGTGCCATTTTGGCATCATTCTTATGCTACGGGAAACTCTTGTTCTTTGCAATCAGAGGGCCTGGTAAAAACGATACCACTGTGCCATGTTTAATTAACAGAAAGTTAGCTAATGGAGTATTTAATGCCACACCCTTTGGTGACTGACACTCAGGCCGCATCTGCACTGTGCCTTTAAAGCCGTATCACACCACTTTGGCTTTCTGCAAAGAATCCTGGGAATTGTAGTGTTTTTTAAGGGTGCCACTCCCCTCAGAGAGCTACAATTCCCAGTGTGATTTTACAATCAATTTTCTCTTCCCAGGGAACTCTAAGAACTGCATTTCTCTTAACAGGTGAAATCCCGCAGTGCCCTGGTCTCTTGTGGGAGAGCGTTCCACCAGGCCGGGGCCATGGCCGAAAAGGCCCTGGTTCTAGTCGAGGCCAGTCTAATTTCCCTGGGGCCCGGGATCTTCAAAGTGTTGTTAGTAGACCGTAAGGTCCTCCGTAGGGCATACCAGAAGAGGCAGTCCCGCAATGTGCTCTACACGGGGCTGCTTTGGAAAGCGCTCAGATACTTCATCTGGCTCAAACAGCTGCAGCCAGATTGCTGACCGGTGCTGACTATAGGAAGCAGACAATTCCCTTCCTAGAACACCTCCACTGGCTACCAGTCTGATTCTGGGCAGAATTCAAAGTGCTTTTCATGACCTATAAAGTCCTACACAGCTTAGGTCCAAGATCTCTGAAATACCATATTACCCCATACAAACCTGCCTGGGTTTTGAGATCTTCAGAGTTGGACCTTCTCTTTGTCCCACCACCCTTAAGGGCATACTTGGTGGGAATCCAGGAGATGGCCTTCCCGGTGACCTTAGAACTCCCTCCCTAGAGAAGCTAGATTGGTTCCTTCCTTGTTGTCCTTCCTCTGGTAGGTGAAGACTTCCTTATCCAACAGGGTTTGGGGAATGGGCTGCTTTTAATAAAAGGCCCAATGGAGTGCTGTTTCTATTGTAATTATTTGTATGATTTTAATAGATTTTAATATATGCATATAGCTTTAATGTTGGGACGCGGGTGGCACTGTGGGTTAAACCATAGAGCCTAGGACTTGCCAATCAGAAGGTTGGCGGTTCCAATCCCCGCGACGGGGTGAGCTCCTGTTGCTCGATCCCTGCTCCTGCCAACCTAGCAGTTCGAAAGCATGTCAAAGTGCAAGTAGATAAATAGGTACCACTCTGTCCCATTAAACTTTAATTAGTTTAATGTAAATGCCCAGTGCACTTCCTTCTTTAAAAGTCTCACCACGGCAGAGGATTTCGCGCAGCAGCTAAGAAGGGCAGGAGAGGCAGCATCTTCCCAAAAAGGAGTCCTGGAGCATGCGGTTTGTAAATCAAAAAAAAGGTTTATTTACAAAACACCAAAAAACAATCCTGGCGACGAACCACACATCTCAGCAAAACACACACCCAAAAGGGAGAAGGGGAAGAACAAACAAACAGGGGGACTATTTATACAGACTCATGTTCCTGGAAGCCTAATGACCTCCAGCTGCTCAGTGATTAGAGCGTTTCTGCTACTCTTTTAACCCTTTGATAGCAACACCCCCTCTCGCTCGTAACACTGAGCTGTACCAACCTTAATACAAATTTAAACCTGAACAGAAACATTTATGAGATTGCGGACTCAAAGCTTTTGTAAAACCGTCTGCGAGATTTTCTTGGCTTGGACAATACTTTAGTTCAATTAAACCTTGTTTTACACTTTGGCATACATTTTGATAACGGATATCCAAGTGTTTTGTGTGTGCCTTGAATTGACCTGATTTAGCTAGTTTAATACAAGGTTGATTGTCTTCCCACACTCTGATAGGTAGGGAACATTCTCCAAACAATTCTTGTACCAGTTGCTTATAAAATTCCAGTTCTCTACATATATCTGATAACGCATTGAACTCAGATTCAGTTGAACTTAAAGCTATAAGTGATTGTTTTCTTGATCTCCAACCAATTAGTGCATTTCCAAATTTTATCGCCATTCCTGACACTGATTTTCTATCTGGTCCAGCATCTGCCCAACTGCTGTCGGCCCAACATTCAAGTTGTGTGCTGCCCTCTGCTGATAGTTTTAAGCGAAAACTTTTGGTAGTTTGGAGATACCTTAAAACTCTTTTTACTCCTTGCCAAGCATGCATTGATGGTTTTTCAGCTTGTCTACACAGCATGTTGACAGCATATGTTATATCGGGCCGAGTCCACTGTGCAATGTGGAGTAGACTGCCTATCGCTGACTGGTAAACCCCGGGATTACAGAACTCTGCCTTTTGCTCAGTTTGAGCATCCTTTGTGTAACTTAACTCCATTGGGGTTTTAACACCAGCACAGTTGTTCATTTTAAACCTTTCCAGCAACTGCTGGATTTTAGCTTCTTGGCTAAGCCAATAGTTACCATTTTCATCTTGCTGAATTTTAACTCCTAGATAAACAGATACATTGCCTAGTGATTTTATCTGAAACCTTTCTCCAAGCTTTGTGGCAAATTGTTGTGCAAGTTTATCATCCTTTCCACTGTATAATAAATCGTCAACAAATATCAAAACTGCTTCTTGTTCACATCCCGAGCCTTTTAGATAAAGACACGCATCTGCTGCGCTCTTTCTGAACCCCATGCTCTCTAGAGCATCGTTTAAGCAGGAATTCCAATTACGGGCGGACTGTTTCAACCCATAAATGGATTTGTGTAGGCGCCAGACCTGGTTTGGCTTGTCTCCTTCAAAACCTGGTGGTGGTGTCATATAGACTTCCTCCTGTAAGTCTGCATTTAAATAAGCCACATTGACATCAAAATGAAACAGCTTATTTCCCTTCTTAGCTGAAGAGGCTAGAAGCATTCTTAATGACTCCGATCTTGAAGTAGGGGCATAGATTTGAGAATAGTGAACACCTTTGCGCTGCGAAAACCCTTTTGCAACTAGTCGGGCTTTATATTGCAACTCTTCAGTAGTTGTGGGCTTTAAACGATATACCCATCGACAACCTACAGCTTGTTGCCCTTTCGGAAGCTCTGTACTTGTAAACACACCGAGAGACTTCATTGAAGCCATCTCTTTTTCCATTGCTTCCTGCCACTTTACGGCTTCTGAGCTTGGAAGCTGTTGTACTTCCATATAGCTTTCTGGCTCACACTGTGCCATATTTACGTATACACTTGTCACCTTAAACCGCTCTGGCGGCTTGCCCTTCGTGGCGCGTTTTGACCTGCGCAATTGCTCCTCTTGTGCCCCCTCTGACCGTTGGCTGTCAGAATCTGTCTCAGACTTTATGTCTGGACGTGCCTCTAGGGATAAAGACCTCCGTTTAGATACCTCCCTTGGGCTTGGTGTTGCAGGTGACCTGCTTTGCTTTTGCTGTCTGCTAGGCCTACTGACTGGCGAAGTTGGAGCACTCCTAGATTCTGGCTTTTCTACCTTAGGAGAAGAACCTCGTGCCTGATCAGAATCTGCATCTGAACCATGTGCACCATCCCCTTCTGGCTCATCACTCTCTGGACTTTCTTTCTCAGCATGAATGCCTAAATCATCTCTCAAAATGTCAGGGTTAGCGTGTAAGTGAGTCCATCCGGACTGCTCACAAAAAACAGCGCTCCTACTGAGGACCACTCTTGTAGTATCCCCACCTGGGTCCACAAACCTCCAAGATTTGGCATGTGGTTCGTACCCGCAAAAGATGAGTTTCCTAGCCCTTGGACTTCCCTTTTTCCTTAACGCTTTTGGGATAAGTACATAGGCTTGAGATCCAAACACCCGAAAGTAATTAACTTTGGGCTTCTTCCCATATAAAGCAAAATAAGGCGTAGTATCAATTACCGAATTATATACTCGGTTCAGAATATGAGTAGCCGCCTGCCAGGCTTCCGCCCAGTAACTTTGAGGAAGTTTAGCATCAAACAACATAGAGTTTGCCAACTCTTGCAGAACCCTATTTTTACGTTCGGCCACGCCTCCTTCTTGGGGGGAATAAGGTGTAGACAGACGATGCTTAATTCCCTTTTTCTTAAAGAAATTCTGCAACACAGACCCGGTAAATTCTGACCCTCTGTCTCTCTGAAAAGCAAGTACTCTAGTACCGAATTCAAGTTCTACCGCATGAACCCAATTTTTAACTGTTTCTGCAGTATCTGCTTTTGTTTTGAGAGGAAAAAACCATGTAACCTTTGTTTTGTCATCCGAGAGACACAGTGCATACTTCGAACCTCCCATGCTAGCAACAGGCATTGGGCCACATAGGTCCATATGCACAAGTTGGAATACTTTGTCAGATTTCCTATCTGAACTGGGATAGCTGCATCTATGAACCTTCGCACTTTTGCATGCAGTACAATCCAAATACTTAGTACATTTGTTCAATTTGCACCCTTCTGATAATTCAGGTTGCCTTTTAACATACTGAAAATTAATATGCCCTAAACGGCGGTGCCATAAATGAACACAAGAATTATGGGTAGGCGTGTTCACACAACCAGCATGAACCTGTTCAACTTCATCTGGACTTGTCTCAAAATAATATAACCCATTTCTGCATTCCACCTGCAAAAGAGATACGTTATTCTTTGAAATAGTGCAAACCCCATTTTCAAACACAGTTTTAAACCCATTTCTATCAAGTTCTGACACAGACAAAATACATCCCTTCAGTCCCTTTAGCACGTAGGCATCAATTTCTGTTTGCAAACAATTCAAGAACACTGTGCCTACAGTCTCTAAGGAACGTTTAGTTGAATCTGCCATTGTCACAACTTTAGGGGTTTGCAAATGTCTGCAATTCTGCAAACGTACACTAGATGGCGCCACCAGGTGGTGAGATGCACCACTGTCGATCAACCAGCGTAGATTGCTGCCTTGGCCACGCCCTTGCATCAACGCCATTGCTGAAGCCATGTGCTGTGTGCTGTGGGAGTAGCCACGACCTCCTCCTCTTCTTCGACGTCCCCTGGAACTCCTTGTCTGGTAACTAGGGGTAACGGCCTTGTTGCTGTCTTGACCAGGTTCACGTGTGCAATTCCTGATTAGATGGGAAGGGGAACCACAGCGAAAACAGTGTCTAGCTGCAAAAGCATTTACTGTGTGCTCAAACTCAGCATCAACACTCTTAGGCACAGCATAACTCCCCTTTAAAGACAAACCTCTTTCTCTTTGCCTTTTATCCTGTTCATCCGCAAGCCGAGAAGAAATGTATTCAAGGGTTAATTCAGTTGAAGGCATAGCTTCCAAAGTTAGAGCTAGAGTCTCATAGCTTTTATCAAGAGAAGACAACAATATGTATGACTGCTGCTCCATAGAGAAAGGAATGCCCAGCTGCCTTAGTTGATTAAAGGCAGACACCATTTTGGCAATATGTTCTTTCACACACGCTCCCGGTTGGAGACGTAAATCAAACAAACATCTTGTAGCATGGATCTTGGCCCCCGCAGTGTTTCTGGAATTTAACCGCTGCAGAACCGTCCAGACCTCATGCGTGTTCTTTAACTCAGAAACATAAGGCATTTGCTCTGGTCCCACTGCCAAAACTAGTAGACCTTGGGCTTTCCTGTCGCGTTTCTGTGAAGCTGCTGCTGCTGCTTTGGCTTCTGCAGACGCGTCTGCAGCTGCCTGTAAAGGCGGTGCTTCAGTACAGCTCCACAACTCTTTTGCTTGCAACCAAACCCTTACTCTAGCCTTCCAATCTTGCCAATTTTTCCCATTGAGTCGCGTAAACGGGACAGTAAAACTTTCCTGGGACTCTGCCATCCTCCCTGGGGCTTAGGAACGATACTCACACACCTGTAGACCGTCTCCCAGCTGCTGAGGTGGCTCCTTGAGGAATCAGACGTCTTCCAGCGAGTACAAACTGCGCAGTGCCTCTTTAAAACTTTTCTAGGCACGTTGCAGGACTCAAGCTGCTTTGGAGGCTTTCGTTGTCGGCAACCGCTTCTGTCTTCACTCCAGTCCTTGCATAAATCACTCTGAACTGCTCTCCTTATCTCCTTCTTGACGTACAAACATCCATAACCTGTCCCATTAAACTTTAATTAGTTTAATGTAAATGCCCAGTGCACTTCCTTCTTTAAAAGTCTCACCACGGCAGAGGATTTCGCGCAGCAGCTAAGAAGGGCAGGAGAGGCAGCATCTTCCCAAAAAGGAGTCCTGGAGCATGCGGTTTGTAAATCAAAAAAAAGGTTTATTTACAAAACACCAAAAAACAATCCTGGCGACGAACCACACATCTCAGCAAAACACACACCCAAAAGGGAGAAGGGGAAGAACAAACAAACAGGGGGACTATTTATACAGACTCATGTTCCTGGAAGCCTAATGACCTCCAGCTGCTCAGTGATTAGAGCGTTTCTGCTACTCTTTTAACCCTTTGATAGCAACACACTCTGGCGGGAAGGTAAACGGCATTTCCGTGTGCTGCTCTGGTTCGCCAGAAGTGGCTTAGTCATGCTGGCCACATGACCCGGAAGCTGTACGCCGGCTCCCTTGGCCAATAAAGCGAGATGAGCACCGCAACCACAGAGTCGGCCACGACTGGACCTAATGGTCAGGGGTCCCTTTACCTTTATAGCTTTAATGCTATTAAGTTTAATTCTTGTTGTTTTAAAAAATGATTGCTTATAATCGTCCCGTCCCCCCCACCGCACAATGCCTTGAGTCCCATCAGGGGAAAAGGTGGGATATAAATCAACCAATCAATCAATCAACTCCTGCGAGTCTTTGAGAAAAGCCATGACTGTTTAAAGTGGCATGATACTACTTAAAATGTATAGTACAGACGGGCCCAAGCTTTGATGGCTCTGGAACACAAACATTCATGGAAGGTGGTTAGTCTTTCATTGGTTATTGGGCAAGTGAGTTAAACAGAACACCCATGCAGAAACAGCAGAACTATAAATACCAGATCCTTCAGTCTGACAAGATGAACCACTTCCTATAGGTTACAAACAACAACAACTACAGCCCGTATTTCCACAGAGGCAGTTGCCATAAGGTCTCATGGACCAGATCATGTGGCAGTTATATATGCCAACAGCAAACCTCCCAGGTGTATACCTGCCAGCTGATCCAGTCATCTTGAGAGGAAACAGCTGGTTCCAGATGTCACTGCAGCCATTTGTAGCCCGCAACTATGCAGATAAATATTTGGGGCATGCTATCGAACTGTTAGCATGTTAGCATTAACTGTTATGCACAAGGAAGCTGGAGGAGGCTGAGGACCCCCTAAAACCACCTAAAAGAACCCCTTATTAAAGCAACATTTAATATAGGACACAATGAGTACAGGATCAGTGGGTATCTTTAAACCTGTTTGCAAAAGAGCCTTTGGCTACTATCCAGGATGTTGCTAAACTCGCTTAAGCCCCACTTATTTAAATGGGGCTTAAGCGTGTGTAACTGTGAACTGGATTGCAGCCTTTGTCAATAGCTAATGTTTACTGGATATATACGTCATTGGGTTCTAACCGTTGTGTGTTTGCAATCTTTGGAATGTGCATGGTACCATTAATGAGAAATCTTCCCCAAAGAGCTGAAATCTGAAAGGGGGGAAATAGAGTGTTTGCAGTTGCTTTATCTCTGTATTTATGCAATCTTTTTTATGATGCTGTTTCTGGCTTCCTCCACAGTGATGGGTGAGGGAGTGGGGAGGGGAAAAAAAGACAAATCTGCAACAGAAAATAAAACACAGGACCTTTGTCATCCTTGGCACGTAGCAAATTTGTTTGATTTTGAGCTTCTAAACATTTCAGAGGCAGCGCTTTGGAAATAAATGAAAATGGCATGTACAACAGGAATAGGTGTCCCCCCCCTCAATAACAAAATAAAACTGAAATAATACTTATTGCTGTAGGCTATGATCCTAAACCCACTTAACTGGGAATAAGCGCCACTGAGTTCAACAGGACTTTCTAAGAGACATATATAAGATTGTACTGTTAGGGAGCTTCCTGCATTATTTCAACACTGCTTATAACAACCCCAGGACGCAGGTGGCACTGTGGTCTAAACCACTGAGCCTCTTGGGCTTGCCAATCAGGAGGTTGGTGGTTTGAATCCCCGCGACGGGGTGAGCTCCCATTGCTCAGTCCCAGATCCTGCCAACCTAGCAGTTTGAAAGCATACCAAAAAGTTAAAGTAGATAAATAGGTACTGCTCTGGTGGGAAGGTAAACAGCGTTTCTGTCCACTGCTCTGGTTTCGGTGTTCCGTTGTGCCCGAAGTGGTTTAGTCATGCTGGCCACATGACCCAGAAAAACTGTCTGCGGACAAACATCAGCCAGTAAAGCGAGATGAGCGCCGCAACCCGAGTTGCCTATGACTGGACTTAACTGTCCGGGGGTCCTGTACCTTTCTTACCTACCTAGATAAACTTAAATAACTTAGCTGCAACTGGACTTAACTGTCAGGGGTCCTTTACCTTTTCTTATAACAACCCCATAAAGTAGGTTTGTACAACCACACCCATATTGCAGATAGGCATGCTGTGAACAAGAGACAGACAATGGTTTGCCTAACACAGCAGTGGAGAACTTTTCCAGCCCAATCCCTTTTGGGCAATCTTCCAGAGACCACATGCCAAAGGTGGGCGGGGCCAGAGGCAAAAGTGGGTGGAGCAACACGTATGACCCTTACCTTTATACAGTATGCAGTCAGAGGTTTCTGCACACACCCTCTCATCTCTCCATCTCCCATACAGGCATGCAAGAGGCATTCTGACAATTCCAAGGACCCACAGAAGCACTCAAGGAGGGTGTGGAGCAGGGACCGTGGCCTAGGGTGCAGGTTGTGGCTTGCGGAGCATCTCAGGGGCCAGGTAGAGAGACCTGCAGGGTGCATTTAGCCCCTGGGCCTGAGGATCCCTTCCAGTGGCCTAAGGTCAAATTGAGAATTCAAGATGGACCCACAATTGGAATCAGTTCAGCCTGTTAGCCATTGCACAACAGTAGTGCTCAGGGTTCCTGATTGTGGTCAGTCTGGTAAACATGCTTGGCTAAATGTCCTCCTCTTCAGGCTGCCTCAGACAATGCAGACAGCCTTGGATCAGGAGCAGCACATAGAATCATAGAACTGTAGATTTGGAAGGGACTCTGAGGATCATCGTCCAACCCCCTGCAATTCAGGAAGCTGCAGCTGTCCCATGCAGGGATCGAACCTGCAACCTTGGCATTCTGAGTACCAGCCACTAATCAACTGAGGGCAAGCTGTGCACCTCCACAACAATTAGACATTTATACTGTGGCCTGGTACCTCCTACATGATAAGACATTTATAATGCTTGGCGGTTGGCTATATTTGCCTTCTCCATAAAGATACAGAGGGAATTAATGTAAATGTTTCCTCAATGTTTTGACTATGCAAATCGCCATATGCCTTATGCATGATTCTCATTTGCATCCTATGGTGAAAATAAATGAGAGCTCCGTTAAAAACGATGCCACGGCACACCAACAAACCCTCAAACTTTGGCATAATGGAAAGCCTTCTCACAAGTTACCATGGCTGAGCCGCTCAATGCTTTTAGCACAGGTTGCATAATGGGAGCAGCCAAACAAAGGGCACCAAATTAAAATCTAGATTTCAGTAGGACTGGCAATGTGAATAATCACATGACTCCCTGCTGCAGTTGAGTGCAGACACAAAGCTTGGCACTATTGGGTGTGGGATGAAGCCATTGGAGGATTCCTGCTTTGATTTCTTCCTCTTTTTTTCAGAAAAGGAAAGGCATTGGCAACTCACAGGGCTTCAGAAATAGGGTCTATCATTAGTAGACCGTGGGAGGTGAATTCAGAAGTGGCAGGGGGGCTGGGAATGCGGAAAGAACAACGGGAGGGAGACCTGCTGCAAATGGATGTTTCTTTTTCATCACTCCTACAATGTATTCTGCAATCAGAAGCTGCAAGAAAGTACATACATGCAAATGCCTCTCTTCGGAGTAACACAGAGGCCAAACTTCACAAGCTGGCGGGACAGCCACATTTAGACTACTGCAATGCATTGTCTGTGGGGCTGCCCTTGAAGGCAGTTTGAAAGCTGTGCTTAGGGCAAAATGCAGCCTCCAGAATTTTGACTGGGAGAGTTCAATGGGAACACACACTATCAGTTTTGAGGGATCCGTACTGGTTACTGGTCTGAGCTTAACTCAGTGTGCTGGTGCTCACTTTTGAAGTATTTCAGGGCTGGGGACACAGGAATCTTAAAGATAACTGTCACACATATTGACCTATCAATGCACTGAGACCCTATTCAGAGTGCTGTCAACTTCAGAGGTCATGGAAGTGGCAGCATAGAAGAGGGCACTGCCATCTTTGCCATTCCTTGGTTGCAGAACTCCCTCCTCAAAGAGGATTGCCTGGTCCACCCTGGATTCTCTTTCAGGCATTAGGTTAAGACCTTTTTATTCTACTGGGTGTTGTAACAGTTTGCATTTTAAAATAATACTGAGAACATGGTGCTATATTTTTAAACCATGGAATCGAAGTGTTTACTTTGTGGTTGAATTGCTAATCCAATTTGTGCTAATTATATTATTTGTTCACTCCTGTTAATTGGTTTATTGCATATTTTTTATTATTGTGCTTTATTTTAAATTACGTTGAAAAGCTCCCTGGAATAAAGATTACCAAGGGTGGTGTATGAATACCGGGAAACAAACAAAGAAACAAATGAATCCATGACTAGATCTCCCACAAATTTGCTACGGCTTCAAAGACGCCGAGTTGGACCCAATCAGCTTTGGTAAGCCATTTGCCTTGCACTCTCTCCTATGGTTTCCAGCAGCTGGTATTCAGAAATATGGTACTGCTGCCTCCAAGGGTGGAGATGCACCTCTGTAGGGAAAGAGTTCCACATGCACGGAGCTGCCAATGAAAAGGCCCATTGCACTACTGGTTAAATATTAGGAATAACTTATTGATGGGACCAGGCTGTCAGGAACGTGGCCCTCTAGAGTGCAGGGGAAGAGTCAGACTCAGAAACTGAACTAAGTGAACAAGGGACTGACTCTGCAGATGAGAGCTGGCTGACAGTCGAGAAAGAGCAGTTTGACCTCCCTTACTGGGGAAGACTCTGTTAGCTCTCAAGAAGAGGAAGAGTTGGAAGGCAGCCAGAGTGTTGCTAGGCAATCAGCAGATAAGCAGAGGTCTGATACTGTGTCAAGTGGGAGGGGGGAGGCCAGCTTCTCAGTCCCCATCCTAGGAGACTGGATAAGATCAGAGGGCAACGGAAGGGGAAGAGGGGATGGACGGGAGTTTGGCGTCCTTCCTGCTGTGAGGGGGTGAAGATTCAGACTGACCAACAATCATCAATGTGAGCAGGTGAGTTTTTTTTTTTTTTTTTTGGTAAATAAACATACATAAAACTGCCGGAGAGCCATTACTTCTCATCGGGGATTGCTTGCCTGCCAGAGATCATTACACAGGCTGCCTTTGGCAGGTAGTGGACTTTCTTTTGTGAAAGTTTGCTAAGCAGAGAATGGCTAGCCGCCTATAAGGGATTCTGTAACAGCAAATGTCCTGCATCAAGAGCAGCTCTGTGATTCTATGATTGCACTGCAAATTGGTTTCTCAAAAGGCTACGTTGTTGACTTGGGATAATCTGTTAATGGCTATCGTGGATATCCCTTAATTTTGCAAACCAGTCCTTAATTGCCTCATATTCTAGCTAAATGCCTTTGTAGGGCTCTAATTTGCTGACGATCTGCTTTATGAATTTTCAGTTTTACGAACTCTTCCTTAATTTTATGAACTTCTCAATCCTCAATCAGCTCATAAAGATCTTGAAGTGCCTATTTTACTAATTATCTCCTAAGCATCTTGTTTAGCAGTAGAGATCCCCCCATCTCAAACACACCTTAAATCATGCCTAATGGGTTTCTATTGAATGCCCACAAATATGACAGCGACGTCAACATTAAGAAATTGCTTTGCCATATATCACTGCATAGTGTGGGTGGGTGTGGGGGGAGCAGTTGATTTAAAGGCTGAGGATCTTTCATCATGAACATCAATCACAGCGATGCTTTGTGGGAAAATCTTTCAAAACACACAAACATCTATTCACTAGCATGGCCATTCACCAGATTTCAAAAACATTAGAATGTTTCAAATGCTTGCGATTTATCATTTGGCATTTGTTTTTGTGACACCCCTCCCACCCCACTTTTCAAGGCAAAGAAGGGTGTCTGATTGGTTCCCTGGCAAGGAAAAGAAAAGAAAACCACAAACAGGAAGCTGCTGGCCCATTTGTGATCCCGTCTGAACTGTGGGGATTCTGTGTGAATGGGCTTCTCCCTTTAATGTCAATCATTTGCATGGATTTGTCCAGAAATCATCTAGGGGGCTTGTAGGATTGTGGAAGTTTGGTGTGCACATCCAAACAGCCACACCCCAAAGAAACAGCTGGATTGGGCTTTAGGGGCTTGTTCATTCATTTATTACAGTTATAGTCTGGTGGTTCTTCATACCCTATAACAGACCCTCCAAGTGGCCCTATTTTCCAGGGACAGTCCCAGATTTACACAAGCCACCCCGGTTTTTGATTTGATCCTGGAATATCCTACTTTTCTTTAGGATGTCCTTATTTCCTTCGGAGAAATGTTGGAGGGTATGGAGTTATCTGACCTCCGAGCCATACGAAGGCAGTCCTGTACAGGGAAGGATTTTTGTGTTTAATGTTTTATTATGTTTTTATATATGTTGGAAGCCACCCAGATGGGCAGGGTACATCATCATCATCATCATCATCATCATCATCATCATCATCGTAACAACAACACAGTGGTACCTCAGGTTAAGTACTTAATTCGTTCCGGAGGTCTGTTCTTAACCTGAAACTTTCCTTAACCTGAAGCACCACTTTAGCTAATGGGGCCTCCTGCTGCCACCATGCTGATGGAGCACGATTTCTGTTCTCATCCTGAAGCAAAGTTCTTAACCCGACGTATTATTTATGGGTTGCCACAGTCTGTAACCTGAAGCGTAAGTAACCTGAAGCGTGTGTAACCCGAGGTACCACTGTAATAGATAAATGGAGGGAATTTTGGCACAGCTGTAGGATAATCAGAAACTTTGGGTGTGTTTCCATAGCAGAGACTGAGGCAGTTCATTTTGAAAGGCTGGAAAGGCTTTGCTCATTAATAGTACAGAATTGTAGAAAAACTAGAACCCACCCCCCTGTCCAGGGCTTGAATTCTTCACTGCCAACCTCAGCTTCCCCCTGCCCAACATATTAACTCTCAGCTCACCCCCACCCCACAGCCAAGCTCTGCTTCTGAAGCATAGCTAGTAAGATGCTGCAATCAATTGCTGCATCTAAGAAAACATGCTGCCGTACATTTCTTCTCTCTCTTTTTTAATTAACCAGGTTTAACTAAACCAGTCTCTTTGTGCCTGATAATCTCCGAGGAGAGGGATCACCCACCTGACCACCTTGGGAAAGCAGTTCTCTTCCAGGGTCTCTACATATAATACGTATCACCCTTTTGAAAGATGATTGTGGTGAGAGCATTCTTCTGCATCTCTGCTAATTATTCTTCAAGCTCAGAACACCATTAAAATCTATTAATGCCCATTTTTCTTCTACAATAAGCATTGTGATGTTCCAACACAGTCACAGCTAAATAAAATAAAAATACATGGGAAACAATGGCCTATTTTGCAAGTTGACAAAAGCAAAAAAAAAAAATGTTAACTGATGACTTTGATCTGGGAACTTTCTTCAGGGATACTTGCATATCCAGTCATTGTTCAGACTCGTCTTCAGTTTCTACCAAAGAAATAAATAAAATGTTCTTGTTCCTAAGCAACTTCGATGCTGAAGCATGAGTCACGTCAGCCAGGGGGGTGGGAAGAGAACAAGCTGCCCTTCTGCGACTCAGAAGGAAGGCGATTGAAAGGGAAACATTTAGCTGGAGCAATTATGTTGGAATAGAACACAATGGAGATTTCATAGAGGAACATCTTGCTCTACAATCCCAGCAGGAGCTGAAAGATGCAAAGGGGAAAGGGCTCCAGGGAGAAGATCTGCACACAGAAAAAGAGACTGTCAGTCAGTGTTACTGAATATCTATACATACTGGTAGATGAGGTGTAGAGAACCTGTGGCCCATAGGCCTCATTAGACTTGCCAAGCCCTGAAGGGTGGCCTCCTGGGCTGCTTGGGGGAAACGGTGCCCATGTTCCATGCGCCTGACATGATAGATCACATCAGGCGCTGGGAACTTCAAGCCATGGCTGAAATGAAGAAGTGTGCTCTCAACTCTTCATCCGAACAGAAAAAGCTGGCATTTTTCGTACTTGGCACCTTTTTCTGTCATCCTGAAGTCAAGTTGGAGATGCAAAGGATTTCTCTCTGAGGCGAGACCTGAGCTTCACCCACCAAGTAAAAAAAATAATGAGTCGTCTGAAGTCATTGTGACATCAGATGATGATCAGATGGATCGCCATACCCACCCTGGTCAGGATCTGGACCACTGGTTGGAACTTGTTCCCCATCTCACTCTGCAATAGACAGATAAGGTTGCTGTGGAGAAGAAACACCTGCTTGTTACCCTCTGGACATCGTTTCCAAATCCTGCCCAGAAAGTCCAGGAGTTTCATGGGAACTCTCCTGAGGTGGATTGGCACAGCCCCAACTAATTCCCCTTGCCTTTGCTACCCTGTTCCTTTACCTTCTCTCCATATTGGTCAGGAATCTTTAGAGAACAGGAAGCCACATGTCCCGCCTGGAAGCATAATTACCGAGAGCAATTTAGAAAATCCAGTTAGTTCTTTGGGTACCACACTCTCCAGAGGTCAAGGGCGATCTATAAAGGTACACCCACCTTCAGCCAGCTCAACAGTGGCATTACCTTTGATGTGGACTGGTTAATGTCATAAGGAATCGTGTTCAACCACAGCAGAAGCTTTGATATGTATGTATTTTTCCTTCAAAAAAAGAAGCAGCTATGGGTTTTAATCCATGTTTTGAGAAGACGGCAATGTTGGAACATTCAGCAATACGAAACCTGCTAGATAACAAAATTCTGATTCACACGTTATCCTGGGATACGTGGATGAGTATCAGAATTTGCAAAGACTGAATTCCTCAAGTATATATTGTGTATGCGCGCGGGCACACACACACTACATACAGCACCTTGAACGGTCTTCACATACTCAATCCCTCTTCAGGTGTTGCCTCCCTGCATGATATAGAACCCTCAGAGTAGAAGCAGGTCCCAAGCTTCAGATAGCTCCTCTGCAAGTTGCATAGGCAACGTGGAAGGGGATGGAAATATGTTCAGCCTTGTGCAACCCTCACATGTCACCTTACCCCAGTTCCCCAGCCCCTTAAGAGGGCTACAGTCTAGTTACAAGGCTGCTGACCACTTCCATATCATCCAATCAACAGCACATAGCCCCATCGGTCTGTAGACCTTGGACAGCCTTGTGCTTTTCTGAGCAAGTGGGATTTCCATTAATGTTCTGTGGCACAAGCTAGGAAAGGCTCTTATTGAAGCCAGAGCACTTGCAGCCACTAGTTAAAACCAGTTTCAAAGACTGCAGCTTATTTCTCTCAACACCCTGCTCTTAATTTGTCATATTTAGCTGGTTTTACGAGTCAGCTGTAAGAAACCCACTATATTTCTGCAAATAGATGTGCTCTGTACTTTAAACTGATATGTCATTTATCTCGTAGTTAAGTGCCCTATGAGGTTATGCAACTCGTCTTAGGCTTTGTAAACAGGTATTTTTTGAATGCTTGCTCTGGCCATTGGCTAATTTATATAAAGCAGTTGAGTCACCCGAAGAAAAGAAAAGAGAAATGTTTATACCTTTGATCAAGAGTCTTTGAAGGGCTCATTAAAAAGGAGAGGCAACAGATAGTTCTAAGGGTACACAGACAGGCATGATTTGTGTGGTGATCCAACAGAGGAACCACACTCGTCATGCTATTTTGTTCAGATGCATTATATTCTACCTTCAATTGAGCTAAAAGTTGCCGAAGAAGTGGGAAATGCACAGTACTGACTGGCCAGAACCAGTTCAAGCACAACCCCTGTATGCAAAATATGTATATTGTACACTAAATACCTCAATGCAACACGTACTATAACACAAAACAATGCAAACTCAAATAATATATGCAGTGTCTCAAATCAATCTTGGAGAGACATATACAACATTACAAGTTCCTATTCAATGTCACCGAGTTCAAGAGTTCAGCTGTAAAGTACTGAAGGCCAGAGTGCAGTTTCTCTGTGTTAAATCTTGTAGATAAGAAGCTGTGTATGAGGAGGACGAGACATCCGGGTAAAATCTTTGTTTCGTCCCCTTCCTTCAGGCTGGTCCAAGAACATTGGTCCAAGAGCTGAGTGCCCACTCAGGAGCTGATCCAGTTGTGAGCATTGATTTGCCTGTTCACCAATGTAAAATGGCCATGGCTATCTGCTAAAGGGCAACAACAACCAAAGACAGAACTGAGATGTGAGAACAAGATGGGCCTGGACCTGATCCAGCAGGTCTCTGGTTCTTAATGGGAAGTCTAGAGCATGTCTTGCAGATGTTGCTGAACTACAACTCCCATCAGCCCCAGCAAGTATGACCACTGGGCAGGAATGTTGGCAGTTGTAGTTCATCAGCATCTGGTGGATCAAAGGTTCCTCGCACCTGACCTAAAGAGTATTCATTTCATAAAAAAAAAAAATATCAATATGCCTGGAATGTAAACGAGCAAATATCCACCACCACCCAAAAATAATCACTCAGAAACTGAATTAGTGGTGACTGTTTAAGTTAATATTCCACTGTGTTGGCATGCTTTCTGTAGTTTAATATATTTTTGAAATGGTCTGATTTGCAATGTTACTTGCTTTACACCAAGGCAATAATGCCACTAGTGGCGGCATGCCTTTCATCCTTTTTAGAATGCTTGTTTATTTCTTCTAATTTAGAGCCAAACTATAAAATATTAAGGAGTTATTAGTTTAAAATATAGAACGGAAAGCATCTGAAAATAGACCTATACTGTAGCCAAAGCATTCACGGCTCTTCATACATTAATCAATAGTTCATATATAAATAATTAGCACCAAGTTCACTTGGTGATGAAAGTGGAATTTCTTTGAATAGAAGGGAAAATATGAATATGAAAATGCTGCTCCTTCTAAAGTTCATTCTAGAGACTCTTCCCTGCTGAGAAGAGGGCAATAATGGATTTATTTTTTCATGGTCTGAAGCTTTTAGAACTTTTTGAAAAAAATATATTTGTGTTTCCTTTTTTTCTTTGAAACATCCAAAAATGAAAGGGCACTGGGGTTTCTTCCATTCTGTCTTTCAAGGTTTCATCATAAACAGAAGTTCTCAAACTTAGTCATACTGAGATGCGGGTCTTCTTGTTCATAGGAGGCTCAGTGTATACTGAATGAAACCCTTGGTCCATTGAGCTGAGTGTAGCTAACCCTAGATGGCAGCAGCTCTCCAAGGTCTAAGATGGGGTGTATCCTAGACCAGGCTGTCTGGCAGGGCAGGATAGTGATGTTTACATGACCTCCCATCATAAAACTCCTTCCTTGGAGGTTTTTAAGCAGAGGTTGGATGGCCACCTGTCATGGATGCTTTCGCTGATATTCCTGCATTGCAGGGGGTTGGACTAGTTGACCCTTAGGGTCCCTTCCAATTCTACAGTTCTATGATCCTATGAAAAGTCTTCCCTTAGACATGTGTGGGCGACTCCCTGGTCCTCAACTGTGCCCATGAAGGAACAGATGTGCAGCCTGGTCATTTTGGACTCATAGCTGTACATGAAGGTGCAGATCAATTCTGTGTCCAGGGCAGCTGTTTGCCATCTACATCTGGTATGCAGGCTGAGACCCTACCTGCCCGTGGACTGTCTTGCCAGAGTGGTGCATGCTCTAGTTATCTCCCGCTTGGACTACTGCAATACGCTCTACGTGGGGCTACCTTTGAAGGTGACCCAGAAACTGCAATTAATCCAGAATGTGGCAACTAAACTGGTGACTGGGAGCGGCCGCCGAGACCACATAACACCAGTCTTCAAAGACCTACATTGGCTCCCAGTACATTTCTGAGCACAATTCAGAATGTTGGTGCTGACCTTTAAAGCCCTAAATGGCCTTGGCTCAGTATACCTGAAGGAGCGTCTCCACCCCCATTGTTCAACCTGGACAATTAGGTCCAGCACCGAGGGCCGTCTGGCGGTGTGTGTTTAATACGCAGGAATATCCAACCCCCTAGGTATAGGAGGACTGAACCTTTTCAACTGGAGAGTCAAATTCCATGTTGGTCAGCCCTCCCAGGGTTGCACACCAGTGGTGGGCATGCCCAAAGCAAAAGTGGGTGTAGCCAAAGTAGGTGTCCCCACGCCACCCCACACCTTCCCTCCCCCCCCATCACTCATACACATCTACACATACAGACTAAATGCTCTCATGTGGGGAAAACTTACTCACCCTTGCAGCACACCTATCCATGCAGCATAGCACGTGGTGACTACAGTGGTAACTTGGGGTAAGTACTTAATTCATTTCGGAGGTCCGCACTTAACCTGAAACTGTTCTTAACCTGAAGCACCACTTTAGCTAATGGGGCCTCCTGCTGCTGCCGCGCCGCCGGAACATGATTTCTGTTCACATCCTGAAGCAAAGTTCTAAACCTGAAGCACTATTTCTGGGTTAGCGGAGTCTGTAACCTGAAGCATATGTAACCTGAAGCGTATGAAACCTGAGGTACCACTGTACTTTTCATTTTCATTTTAATTTTAAAAAACCCTTTCAGGAGATGATTTCACACATCACTCACACCAAACCTAATTTGACCCTAAGCTTCTGGTGAAAAAACCCCCCACCTTGTTTCCTAGTACAGGGACAGTTTTAATGACTCAGGGACGCCTTAGAAACATAGCAAGCTGCCAGAACATTGGCTCATCTACTTCAGCCTTGTCAACACTGATTGGCAGTGTCTCTCCAGGAGTTCAGGCAATGACTTTCACAGTGCTAACTAGAGATGCCAGAGTTTGAACTCGGGACCTTTTGCATCCAAAGCAGATGCTCTGCCACTTCCCCAAGAACCACGGCTGCACCTTCGTCTCCTTCGCCTTCCCCAGAGAAGGTACCAGCACCACACCTTCGTCCCCATTATTGTTGTATGTTGTGAGGGAGGAACTCAGCAAGAGGAACCTACTGCAAGACATAGAAAGGCGGCACAGAGCACTGAAAGAAAACAGCATAAAATTCTAAACAGCATTAGCGATCGCAAGGCCCGCAATCCCTGGCAGTAAGACTCTCTATGTTTTGGCTCCTTTCAAGGATCATTCAAAAGCCCGCTTAAGAAAGAATCGTTGATAAAAGAAGAAATTGCACCACAGACAATACACATTGGTCTAGTTGACACATAATGCTAAGCCAAACCATGGCTTGGTGCAGATAAGCAAGGGTACACAATCTCAGAGAGATTATCATGGCTCCAGTGCTCCTCCCCGGGTCCTGCTATTACCATGCTACTGGCAACTAAACCATGGTTTGGTTTACTACTGTATGCAAATATGAGCTAGCAGTCTATTGGCCATGTTGGATGAGCCAAGAACAAACCTTTGCCTCAGCTCTTAGTTTGTCTGTAGTGAGACAAACCACAAGCTCATAATGCTAAACCATGGTTGAGTTCCTGGTAGCATGGCAGAAGTAGAATTGGAGGAGGAGGAGAGTCCAGGAAGTTGCAATGTTTGCTCATGCATGCTATGCCATAGTTTGTCTTAGTGTTAAGTGCAACTTGGGTCATAAGAGAAGTGAATTCCCCAGCCCCCTAGTTTCCTGAGTTGCTAACTCAGCACATGAACCCATCCACTGAGAGAAGTTAGGGCAGTATTGTCACCTTTCCCAAGCAACTAAGCTATTATTTCTCAAGGGACAAAGAAACACCTACTACATAAGACCAGCAAAGTTAATAGATCATCATAAGCCTATTGGCTGAGAAGTGAGCTTTCAGAAGAGAAATAGTGTCTACCTCATATATTTTCAAGGGATTTGTCCTCTGGCTCTCTCCTCTTCTGTCAGCTTTATGTTTTAGAGATGAAACTGTATGTCTATATTATTTCGCAGCTTGTTAACTAGCAGCCTTAGGAAGACATACAAACTATAAGGGATTATTTCCTCTTAATAGTACAATTTTATCTCCGCCATATTTTAATCAGAAAGAAATACTGGAAGAACATTTGAGAAAAGGTTGTTTAAAGGGGGTTGAAATGAGAGCTAGTGCAGCTTAGACACAATGGCGATGTTCTACCTCCACTGCTGGGTAAATTATGCCTCTGAATACTAGTTGCTGAAAACTAGAAGTGAGGAGAGCACTGTTACACTCAGGTCCTGTTTCCAGACTTCTTGTAGGCATCTGGTAGGTCCTTCTAAGGACTCCCATCATCCCTGCCCACTAGATGGCCTGTCTGGGGCAGATGGGAGTTGGAGTCTAACAATATCTTTAGGGCCAGAGACCATCCACACCTGGTCTGCGATAAAGCCTCCTTTACATATTGCCTAGGGAAGTGGTGGCCAAACCAGCCCTCCAGGTGTTTTGGGACTACAATTCTCATAAACTCTGACCATTGGTCCTGCTAGCTAGGGATGTTGGGGGTTGTAGTCCCAAAACAGCTGGAGGGCCAAGTTTGGCCACCACTGCCCTAGGGTGATGTAATCCCTATTGCTTCCCTTGTGGATGTCCCAGTTCTGCTCTAAATAACAGGTACATCTTCTACCCACATGGTTAGGGTGGAGAGCATGCAGTGGGTAGGACCTCCACAGTTAAGCAATATATCACCAGCACTGTACATTGCCTGCCCAAATTATAAAGTAGTGGTTGCCTTTGGAGTTATATATATATATATATATATATATATATATGCAGTGCGTGTGTATGTGTGTGCATTCACATGTGTGTACCTAACTGGTAATAGAATGGCGGTTGCCCCGGGTGCAAAACTGTTAGGCGCAAAATTGCAACGCCTGGTGCTGCCTCAATATAGCTGTGCACTTCTGTCGCTGGGCTCCGCTGAAAGCGGTTTCTCCATGCGAACCAGGAAGTGACCTCTCCAGACAGCAGAGTGACTCTTCTTTTCTTATCTCTGCGGCTGTGATCTCCTGGGTGATACAGATGTTGTTAGGCAGGTGAATGTGCATCTGTACTCTGTGTCTGTTTCCTTCCCTCCCACTCCCTTCCACATGGCCCCGGGTGCTGGCAACCCATGGTACGCCAGTGAGATCTGGTAGGGTTCTTTTTATGATTCCTTGAAGAATAATTTAGCCTTGTCTAAAATCTCCATTGTTGGAGGCCATATTCTTCTGAATACCAGTTTCTGGAAACCACAGGAGAAGAGGGGGCTCTTGTGCTCAGGTCCTGCTTATGGGCTTCCTACAGACACCTGGTTGGCCACTTTGAGAACAAGATGCTGGACCAGATGGACCACTCCTCTGATCCAGCATGCTCTTCTTGTGTTCTGATGATACCCTCCAGATGTCCTGGGCTCCCATCCGCCCCAGTCAGCAATGGCCAGCTGCAGGTTGGGGGAGGCTGGGGAAAAGGAATAGCACCACATACGAGACAGCACAAATGAGAAAGTGAAGCTAACTGACATGCCTCTGTGTTGCATTGGCATCTCAGACAGGGCATCTCTGATTATGAGGTGCCCTTAGAGAGTTCAGCTGGATGGAACCGCTTAGCGCAGCAAATGGATTTGCTAAACTGAGAAGAAGTTGGCCCTTTTCTGAACACAGCAATCTGTGCAACTGCACATAGGGCAGGCTGTTTCCTAATTGTTATGGATAAGGTACAAAGCTTTTTAACAATGGTCAACAGCAAGTGAAGAAAAAAAGGAACTTGAGAGAGGAAAGATTGGGTGTTATGTGAAACTGAGATTAACTGCTCCCTTCCCCATCCACCTCCCTATAGCACCCTATCCAATGTGATAAAGCTTCACAGGTGCTTTTAGGAAGGTAATTACCTCTAAAACAGAATTAATGTAGCTCAAGTGAAGTAACTGACCTGCAAGCTCAAGTGGCATAAAGGTTATCTCCACGATAGTGACTAATACAGACCTTTCTGACCACAACCTGATTCTGACATTTAAAGCTACTTCCCAACATTTATTTTTTTTCACTTCTTTGAACACTGGCAAGATTTGCTCTTTCACCATGGCAATAACAGCCCAGACTGGAAAATGTGTCTCTGCTATACAGGTGAGCCAGCTACAAGCTTTGCTTTTATAACAGCACTCTCCAAAAAAGCATTTCTCAATGTTTTATTCACAACATTGTCACCTCGCCACCTCAGCTATCGCAAAGCTCATTGCTATAGTTCAATTAATCAAGGCCAGAGTGATAATGCTTGGATTTGTTTCTTAGCAGCGATTTGCAATGTTCCAAGGTAGACCAGTGGGAGTAAAGTACATTAGAGAAAGGAGAGGTAATCCATATCTCTTCCTCATGAGCCATTTGCTGTCTTCATTTAGCACATCAGTTGCTAAATACAAGAGGACATCACAAACTGATTGTTACAACTTTGTGGGCACATAGGTTGACTGGAAACTCGGGTGCCTTTGATGTACCCTTCCATTATCATCATGTCAATTACTTCAGACCTATTATTTACATTGTTGCTTGTGGACCATCTAAAAGTCCAATGCCTGCCACTACTGGACCATCAGATAGATGATAGATAGATAGATAGATAGATAGATAGATAGATAGATAGACAGACAGACAATATATGCAGACAGGCAGGTGTCAGGGACTGGGAAGAGGAAGAATGGTGGAAACTACCTCCCCATCCTGACCCTTCCAGAGAGATGGAAGAGGAAGACAGTATAGGGGTTTGAGGGAGGTAGCAGCTCAGAAGCAGATGAGGGGGAAAGCTGGGAAATAATGGGAGAGCTAGAACAACATCCAGCTGACACGTTGTCACTAGAAAGCATTCCAGACCCTCCCATCTCCCAGAACCCAACGAGCCTTAAATAGCCTTAAAGAGCTCAAGGGCAGAGGGCACACAGCAGCACCCATAGAGGAGGTGATGATGATGATGATAGAGGAAGTGGAAGAGATGGGGGGTGGAGATTCACTCGGGACAACACCATTATCCAAGAGGCTGGGTTTTATAGCCTCTCTCGGTAAAGACTGATTAAAAAAAAATACCAAACTTTTTTTCCTTGTCTTTATACTTTCCTGGGCAACCAGCCAGGAGCCGCTGACAGCATCCTGGCAGCAGGTATGCCATCTGGTGCTGATGGGAATTGTAGTCAAAACATCTGGTGACAAATTTCCAATTTTCCTCTTTATTTCCATTGTGGTACTTATTGCACTATGGGTATGAATGTCAAAATGTCAGTTGACCATTGCTGGGGAAACCTAGCCAGATGGGTGGAGTATACATAATAAATTATTATTATTATTATTATTATTATTATTATTATTATTATTATTATTATTATTATTATTATTGAATTATTGAATGTGTATACATAAACTAACCATCTTCAATCATTGTGGCTAGGAGCTGTGGAGTATAGGGAGTGATGGTTTAAAAAAAGAGCCCCATTTCACTGGGAATCACAATTCCACACATAGTCAAGTGGGCACCGGACAAAACGAGTTTTGCTTAGGAATTATGGCCTTCTATAACATAAAATTATTTCACTATTGACCATAAGTTTACATTGGGTGCCTTTAAAAGAACACACCCCAAAGCAAACCCAAGTCCATGAGAAACCACAAGACAGAAAGCATCTCTCCATGATGAAAAAGAAAATAGTAAAACACAGCAAATTGTACACAGCAGAGCGAGAAATCAATTAATTCAATAAGACATAAGATGCTAAATTATTGTACCAGTAGATGTAGCCAGTGGTTATCATCAATAGCCTGTTGAGTAATTGCCTTTGCTACTGCAAGAATACAATGTGGTGCCTGTTATGTATTTTAGACACTTTCCAGACTGTACTATAATTTTATTGATTACCAGATCAGCGGCAGGGGGGTCAGTGAGCGGCATTATAATTTAATGTCGATCTAGCATATTCAATTCATTGGTTTTCATGAACTCTGAGAACAGTTGCCAAGTTTCATACATTGCACTGAAACCACTTGGAAAAGCACCACATGTGTATAAATCATGTTGCCCAATATCAAATCAAGAGTGCATTTTCTTAATCTACTCTGAAGCAGTGACCAGCTCAAGATTTCTAGACACTTGCTAGAAATCCATCTTTCCCCACTTCAGCAATTCCTCCTCTTCAGCTTCCAGGGGAGCAAAACTGATGGGGTCATTGACATTGATGGTGGAAAAACCAATGCTGTAATCAACGTGAGGCTGATAATGTTTTCCTCCTTAGTACGCCAGGAGACACAAGCATCAATGGCTGGGACTCATCCAGACAGACCTAATTACCAAGGCAGGAACTAAGTCTCTCCAGCATTCCTACAGTCAAAATATGGAGAGCTCACTCCCATGCCCATTGGGGATATCGTGGAAAGTGGCTTTCCCCTGCCTGGACAGAGAAAGATTAACTTTTGTAGTCTGTACTTTGGAATTCTTAGCTACCACCTTCCAGCTTCTGAAATTTCTCCAGGCATTGTCCTGTTGCTTTGAGCCTGTACTCAGACTAAGAAAAATGATGCATGTTGCAGAAGTTTGTGATTGGAGGATGCAGATGAAGGACTCTATAAATGGGGAATGGGTTCGAGGGCTCAATATGTTTCCCAGCAAAGGAATGGGAGTCATGAGGGGAGTGTGTATGGTGGACTTCCTAAGTTTCTAGGACTCATCATGCATCAGAAATGCAAAGAGACCTGGAATTCAGAATGAGTCCAAATTAGCTCCATTTAACTGAGTTCATTCTGAAGTGTCCCTTAAGACACCTGCAATCAATAGAAATTTTATTTTTTTAAATGAAAACTGAAAACTTGCAATGTACTGCATTTGTTTGAAACCATGGACAAAACATCTCTGATAATATTTTCCTTCCAGAAGCATACCTTGTATTTTCTATTTGTTGAATGCTGGACTGGACATCTCATTTTCTTTTTAATTGGAAAACTTGTTTTGAGTGGGAAACATATAGGGTTGTACCCAATGCTAGTGCTATTCATTCCATTTTGTTGGCTATTTTCTGAGTCAATGCCTCCCCCGCTTTTTTTTTGTTTCTTTAAAACACAGTTTTGATTCATGTTGTGTTATATTTTAGTGTCTCAAAAGCCCCCTTTATTACTTAGAAGGTTCTTCGCTTGAAGTTCAGGGATAACCAATATAAAATGAAGGATGGAGACAGAGGCCAAAAATATGCCAATGGAATTTAAAATACCTGCTCATTTCCAGATAACCTCCCCCTCTCAAATGTTGGAACATCCTATTTATAGGGTAGGCAAGTTCCCATTTAAAGTAGAAAGGGAACACTAAGAGAAGAAATGAAAGCAACAGAGGCAGCATTAAAGAGTGAGATTATTCAGGAACAAAATGGAAGTGATGGACTTAAAAATGCCACAGGCATTTCTCGGAAAGTATTATTAATAGGGAAGGTATGCAATAATATATTCCTTTAGAATTATATTTTCCACTCTTCAGAAGTGCAAGAAACTTACTACAGGTCCGAGTTCTGATGTGATATTTTGCAACGGAATTAGAGTTGCTGGCAGAAAAAACAATGCTGCCTGATTTTTGCATGTGCTAATCTACTCTCAGGTATTGTCTAGGCTACATTATTCTGCTTAGAGATGGATGTGCTTTTAAAGAGGCAACATTAGTCACAATTATGTCTATTACTGCTAATAATGTTCATCCATTTTTATTTTTATTTAAATGATGTGGCTTTGCACTGCAAAAACCATAACCTGCTTTTTGAGGATAAGAAATATCCTAGGTACATGTAATGGTTATAGGGGTTGCTCGTGCGTAAGTTGCCGCCACTCTTGGCTAGGTTGCCTGGTTAAACCTTTTCTGTCTGGACAGCCCTTCACTTCGTGGCTGTTTCAGTCGCTAGCAGAATCCGTCAGTGGGCGTTTCTTGAACCTCTTCCAGCAAAGAAGTTCTTTGACGCCAAGTCTCCGCCTACTCTCCCTGCGCGGAAGCCTTCTGCGCAGGGAGGGTGTGGGCAGCGGAGGACCTGTGCTCTCCCCGCTGGTCTCCGGCGAGGAGTCCTGGAGCCCCCTCACTGATTCCCCCATCTGCCCCCCTTTATCCCTGGTGTTACGCTGATTTCCTTCCCCAGCCGATTAGTTGCCTCTCTCCCTGCTGGGCCCTTCTCCAGCATAGCTTGGGAGCCTTGCCTCCGCCTCTGGCTCCGATGGCAGTTGCCTGACAGTACATTAACCCGGTCCGAGCGAAGGGAGGAAAACAACTCGGTGGAAATAAAGGAGAAGTTTCACATGCACCTAATACCCAGCCCCACTTCGTGGATCCCTGCCTTGTCACGGCAAAGGGGCTTGAATAATTCAGAGAAGCTATGAGCTATGCTATGCAGGGCCACCCAAGACAGACAGGTCATAGCCGAGAGTTTAGATTAAATGTGATCCATCTGGCAAACCACTCCAGTATTTTGCCAAGAAAACTCCATGGACATAAAAAAGGAGACGCTTTGAGAAGAAAGTGAGAGTTTCCAAGGCATGCTCTGGTTCATGGGGTCACGGAGAGTCGAACACGACTAAGACGACTAAACAACAACAAAAATACCCAGCCAGATAGATCACTCGGAAGAAGAAATCTAGATAGGAAGAGTAGGTTAAATTGTATCACCATTGCTTGCTGTAAAGTGGTCCTTGATCAAACAATGGGGGCGGGGGAGAGAAAAGGGACTTCAATCAATAGAGACTGGTGTGACTGAGTCTGGGAGACACTCATCACTGAAAAAACCTCATGGATAATTGCAGAAAAATGGTTCCCAGTGATTCTTTCTACACAGTTTAGCACCTGTTCCTAGAATGTGAATAAATAACCTCTCCACATCACCTGCTGAAAACATTTCAATGCACCTTCTGTTTGTTTCTCAGGCTTCCTGTCCTCACACCTGTGTTCTAGATACACTCATAAGCAGGCAAGGTTTCACATTTACACCATGCTGCCTCTCTCCCATTGATTGCGTCTTTTATTTTCTGCCGTTCCTGGAGAGAAAAATAATAATGAAAATACTACACAAATGCTGAATAGAGCGTCATCAAATAGTCATGGGGGTGTTTTTTATTTTTATTTTTAGGGCTTATAAATAAGTCCTCCACAAAGAACACACAAACTGCACATTTCCAAACAATTACGTGCATGAAACAGAACCGGGTCCAGTTTTTCAAAAGGAATCTGATTCCAATGAGGCAACTCGATTGCTGTATCATTTATAAAGCTACTTCATTATAACATGTTCTGCATGTTTATGGATTTTTACTTCCCTGCTCCACTGAATCAGTATAGAACTATTATGCTATCCTCTTGCTTTCTGTTGAGGTGCTGCAAAAGTCAGGGGTCCTGATCCAGCTATACACACAAGCAGACAGATGCACACACCTTCCCAGTGGTCCTAGATCAAAGGTTGGTGCTGTCGGATCTGAAGCAAGATGGGTAAAAAACTATGAACCTCTCCAGCAGAATATCTAAAGTCTCAATGCATTTGTGGACTTTGCTGTCTTTCAGCAGGTTAATATTTGCTATGTTAAATAAGGTATTCAAACTGTTTGACCTCCACAGGGTGGTGATCAAAGCAGCCACCTACTCAGCTGTTTACACCAGCCTTCTACAAAACATGTCTCTCCTGTATCGGTCTCTACAGTCACAGCAGGCACTGTAACTCTCCAACAGTTTGACTTCACCTGCAAAGGTTTGCTCTTCCATCATCTCCTGAGACCGACAAATGCCAATGACAACAGCCTTGAACACTGGAGAGAGCTGGTGCTGTTATTTCTCTTTCTAAAGAGCTCTCAAGCTACATCTTCAAACTGTGAGATTAAGGCATGCTTTGGGGGTTTCTAAGGGAAGTCCCTGGATGAGACACACAAAGGGAGGTGGATGAGCACATGCATGAATTGCAGTCCTCTGGATCACATCCTAAGAGTTCCTTCCAGTGTTGGTAGGACAGGAGCCTAAAAGTAGAGGAGCCAGAGCCTACTAATTCTATTTCTGTCCCCTTCCTTTGGTAAGTTCTACTAGAGCAGCACTCAAACTATGGGGGAGGAAGCAGTGCTACCCCTGGACTAGTTGTAAGCCAGAACGGAAAGGAGTTCACAAACAGCAAACTAAGGTTGGTGGGGACCTTGTTCCATTCATCAAAATGGACCAGCAGACTTTGGAAGTGTGTGTTCTTGGAATGTTCCATTCCACCTTAAGGCATGATTGTTGTGCGTCACATGCCTGTTTACACTCCAGCACAGCTTGCTGGGAACTTCCGTTTGTGTATAGCTTTTGCTGCCTTGCTTTGGACATAAAGGAGATCAGACATGTTTTCCCTTTGCCCTGATGTATGCTGAATAAACTGCTTGTAAATATGCTCACACAGCCTCTCCTGCCTCTTCTGCTGCATAGTGTTTACTCTGCTGAATAGCGTGCCCTAGCTTTTGAAGCTTGGGTCGCAGATAATAATAATAATAATAATAATAATAATAATAATAATAATAATAATAATAATAATAATTTATTATTTATACCCCGTCCATCTGGCTGAGTCTCCCCAGCCACTCTGGGTGGCTCACAATCAAGTGTTAAAAACAGTACAGCGTTAAATATTAAAAACTTCCCTGAACAGGGCTGCCTTCAGATGGCTTTTAAAGATAGGAAAGCTGCTTATTTCCTTCACAACTGAAGGTAGGGTGTTCCACAGGGTGGGTGCCACTACCGAGAAGGCCCTCTGTCTGGTTCCCTGTAACCTCACTTCTCGCAACGAAGGAACCGCCAGTGTCCGGGCTGAACAATGGGGGTGGAGACGCTCCTTCAGGTATAGAGGACTGAGGCCGTTTAAGGCTTTAAAGGTCAGCACCAACACTTTGAATTGTGCTCATGCTGGACCAAGGACCGGGACACCAGCCGGTGGGCTGGAACCCGCTGGGGGCATGCCAACATGTGTGTGGGGGGGTAGCTTCAGAAAGAAGGAGAAGAAGGGGAACCCTGCTGTATGAGTGGAAATATACTCACACCATGTTTGGCACGACCCCACACAAACAAATGTCTCTTCCCATTCTAATCTCCCATCATAGTTTCCTGTTTCATTTCTTCTCTCTTCCTGATGACATTATGGGGAAGAAAAACACCCTCAACCACTTTTTTTTTGTTCCCCGTACATATGTCTAAATAATTATCAAAGAAGCTGCATGGTTTGCTAAGGCGGACCGCATCACTGAACAACTCATTTTCTACCAATGTAGCCCTAGTATAACTTGGTCCTTTCGGTAGTAATTGAATTCAGCCTACTGCTGTCAAAACAGAGAATTTATGAATAATAAACTGATTGTAGCCAGCGCAGCTAAGTCCAAGATAGCAAGCTCTGTCAAGGAATCTGATGAAATTTAAAACACAATAAAGATTAATTTAGGCCTAAACTTACGCTGTTTCCACACTGGACAATAAAAAGCAAATAAAGCTGTCACTCTTATGTAACATAATCTATAGAGCTACAAGGTAAAGAAGTGTTGAGACAAAATAAGTTGGCCAGAGATTTTGGGGGGTGGGGTGGGGTCTTATTTAGCAGTAACATGAAAAAAATATGTGCCACAAGTAACTTGAACAGTTTGCACCTCATCTCATTTTTCATTCCAGTTAATGTAGTTGTGTTTCTTAATGGGAAAAGTTAGTACCTCAAAAAAACAGATACTAAAACAGATACTGAAGATATTTATACCTGGCCAGGTATGCCACTTATTTTTAAAGTTTATCCACAGCTTCTAGTAGTTGTCTCTACGGTGATCCCTAAGTTGGGTTTTCCACAACTCACCCCCTGCCCATCACGAGCAGGCTGAGGCTCAGTGTTGGGCTGTTTTGTTGGTCATTGGCCTGATGACATCCTCAGCATCAAGGCATCTTCAGCCAACCATCAATGGTGTAATTTGTCCAAGACAACAGCCAAGACACATTATCAATAACTCTCCTTGGGGTGGGTGAAGGACAGGGCCTCCACAGTACATAATGTCAAGCTCCCATGGTGATTCAGTTCATATGGCATAAGGCACTGGGGGAGAAGCCCAATTATTTCCACCAGGCTGCCTCAATTGACCCATGAAGCTGTTTGCCCAAGCAATACCCACCTATGTCTGGAATGAAACAGTTTCTGCAGGTTCAGTCAACTACATGTGCAAGGCCTTGTGCAGATAATCGGTTGCTTGCTGGCAGTTTCAAAAGTGCTGGTGATGAGCTGATAGTCCATAAAGGCAAAAATGGCTTACCAGACACCAGGTGGCTGGCAAAGGGCAGCCCAAATTTTAGCTCGCAGGGGTGGAAAAAATAAGGATCTGGTTTGCCATGCCGCTCCAGTCTCCCTCCCCATCAGAAGACTTGCTGTGAGTTAGTGAGAAGCAGCAGAAATGACAAAAAACAAAACAGGAACGATATCTAAATAAAGCAGCTAAGCTTGGCAACACAGCAGATTCCAAATTTTCCGTTCTTAACCGCAGCATTAAAATCATTAACAGGAAAATAAAAAGTACATATTCCTGCTGCCTGGGAATTAATCTTTGAGGTCACCCCGTAAACCAATGGAGAAGAAGGATGTGTAATCTCATTGCAAATTCAATAAAACTATTCCATCATGGGGGGAAAGAGAGAATTCAGCGGAGTCTGTGGCTTCAAACCACAGTCCTCCATAAATCTGTCTATGAACTACAATGTTCAATTAATCTCTGAACCCATTTCAATACTGAGTCATCATCTTTACTGTGGTTGACATCTCTGATCTAAGAATAGGTACCTGTGCATGCTGAACTGTGACTTATGAAGCAAAGCCATTAGCACTTAGCCGGGAAGTTTTATTACTTGAAAATCACAGGTCAGAATTTTGAAATGTGACATTCCCCAGCAGTGCTTAACCAAATTCGGTCAGGAGCTTATTTGTGTAAACTGGCACAGTTGGCTCATTAGTGCACGCTTTGCTTTTGCAAATGTTGATCTCAGTTGTTGCTTCCACCTGCCTAAGAGGAGATCAAAGTTTCTAGAAAACAATTCTTTCTAACTGCTTTATGGGGGGACAAAATACACTACAGGGGTCTTTGCAGACCCTGCAATGAGAATGAAAGAACATAAGAAGAGACCTGATGGATCAGACTAGAGGCCTGTGCAGTTCTCTCAGTGCCCAACCAGATGCCTATGGGAAGCCCACAAGCAGGAAATGAATGTAACAGCACTTTCCCACAAAAGTTCCCCACAACTGGTATCCTGGAAGTAATGTAGACATTATGACCAGTAGGCACCAGTACTTCTTGTGGTAGCAGATCTGGCTATGTGTTTCATGAATAAGTACTTTTCTTTCTTTTTTTTTTTTTTTTGGCTGTCCTGAATCTTTCAACATTCAGATTCATTTGACTGTGTGCTGTGTACAGATGGTGGGGAAATTTAGCTCTGTTCATGTTTTAGTATGAACCAACCATAGTTTGAAATTCCCTGGAACAAAATGCAGCTATGCTTGACAAGTCACTCTTTTCTGAATTTTGCAGTGCTGTTTTCTTTACAAACCAAAATGTGCACAGGGATGCATATATTACTGGTAGTAATCTACCCCAAAATGCATTCTGTTGGGAGAAAGTGCTTGCAAATTGTGTATACTAGGCAAAATTGCATGCTAAAATATTTCCATCAAAAGCAGTGTACACTGGTGACGAGCATGACTAAACCACTTCTGGCACAACGGAACACTGTGGCAGAAACCAGAGCGCATGGAAATGCCGTTTCCCACCGCAGTGGTACCTATTTATCTATTTGCACTGGCGTGCTTTTGAACTGCTATGTTGACAGGAACTGGGACAGAGCAATGGGAGCTCACCTCGTCATGGGGATTCGAAATGCAGACCTTCTGATTGGGAAGCCCAAGAGGCTCAGTGGTTTAGAACACAGTGCCACCCACATCTTTACCTGCAAGCTTCCTGTATAAATAAGCACACCACATGCTTAGAGATTAAATATATATGGAATCAGGGACTGATGGGAATGAAACATGGGTGGCTAACCTGCAGCCTTCCAGGTTTTGCTGAACTCCAGCTCCCATTATCCCTGACCATTTGCCATGCTAGCTAGGGCCAGTGGGAGTCACAGTTCAGAAACATCTGGAGGGCAAGATAATGCAAGTGTGAGGGGCTGTGGAGCTTCAGAATATTAACCAGTCTAGATTCCTTAACTCCTATACCTGGAGCCTGTCTTTACCTACAAGGGCTAGGGCAAGATTGTAAATGTGGTGGTATCATAACTCATGTCTGATGCTTTTTCCGCAAGTGATGGACAACAGAAACATTGATAAATTGCATGTAGTGGAAACAGTCAACTACGTTCGCGACACAATAATGTATCTGAATGAGCAAGAAAAGGAGGGTGCTACAATGCTTTCTGCCTGATCCCCAACCCCGCTGGAGGCTTGGTATCTGAATAACATTATTCTGACTGCATCTGCAATCCTTGTTTGCTGTTAAGCTCACCCACCCTCCCACCAGCTCTGGGTAGCCAGAGGTGTTAGCAGAGCAGTGAGGGACAGCTCTACAATTTTGACAGATGCTCCCTTCAAGAACTTTGTTGCTCTCACTGACAATGCAGTGTTTAGGCAAATTAACCTGTCCACAAAAAATTATTTATTACTATGCTTGAGCACAGATGGAAATATGAACCTGACAGTCCTGGGTACTAGCTCAGCAATTAACTGAAACGTTTCAATAGACTAATGAACTTTCATTCCAGGCATGCTCTCTGTCACGAAAGGAGACAATCTGTTGTTTGAGGAAATGTGAGAGAATTTCAAATAGATCTTGACAGTAGAGAAATACGAAATGTTGGGAAAGAACCCAGAGAAAACACTGGAATACCTAAGCAATTGGGGCAGAGGAGGAGGGGGCAGTCTTCGCCAACTTGTCCACTCCCTCCGGTGTTTTGGATGATAACTCCCATCTAATAGGGGCTGATGGAAGTTGTATTCTAAAACATTTGGAGGGCATCAGGCAGGAGAATTCTGTTCTAAGGTAAGCTGGTGTATTATTCTTATATGTCCTAGGGTTTTAGAGATATCTCCTCCATGCGGATGCCCAAACGAAAACCTAGCAGGATCTTCTGGGTTTGGTGGGAAGAGAACATCTCTTCTTACTGGAGAGGACAGTCATGGTGGGAACTGTTGGTTCTTTCCATGGGCCAGCTCCCTTGACCCCGAGACACTCATCCTTACAAATAATAGGCTGCTCATGGATGAAGACCATCTCATAAATAAGGAAAGAGGGACTCTGGGGAACAGCTAGATTGTCTGTCACTGTATAGGGCAGATTCCTCTGCTCCTAAGGGTTGAGTCATTTTTGGAGCGTGTGTTTAATTCAGAGGTAGGACATCTGCTTTGTCTGCAGAAGGTCCCACATTCAACTCTCAGCACTTTCAGGTATCTTAGTAGCATCTGCTGAGGTAGATGAACCAATGATCACAATGGGACTCCCTTCTTTCTGGGTACAGATGCTCAAACATCTGAGCACACATAGAGTGATTGGTTGCAACTTTACCAAGTATTTATGAACAGTGAAATCCTGTACATGCTGACTCAGAAGTAAGCTCAGCTGACTTGTATATACGATTGCAAGCTAACACCACTATTTAATATGTATTTTTACCCCTTCTTAGGGAAACACTCTCACAAAGAAATATACCAATTAAAACATGGGAGGATATCTATCTGACAAACCCTTACTTGGGAGTAAGCCGCATTGAAGTCAATGATACAAATGTCTGAGTGAATACTATAGGATTGTGCTGAAAAGCTCTTGCATTTTAAATAGCCACGCTATAACCCAGGGAAAGAAGTATGTGTGTGCGCGCACACACACACACACACACACACACACACACACACACTACTTAAGATTCATTTATACATTTTAAATACAGGAGACAGAAGAAGCCATTGTGCAGAAACAGGAAATGAGGCATGTTATTCTGTGTAGCAAACAGAATGGTTTGCAAAGGTACGAGTATGCAGAGGTGTTAGCATAGTTAAATAAGGAATTTGCTCTTTGGGAAATAGATGCATGGTTTTAAAGCATTCAGGAGAAGAAAGTGTATGAAAAATGCATTTGAAAGTTGTAAAAACACATCAGAATGACATTTCTGGGAAGAGATTTAAATTATGCATATGGCACACTTTAATGGTCTGTGTGGACTTGCCTTTTTTAAAAAAACACACACAACAAAACTCCAATAATGACAAAAACATAGTCTGAATCATACTGTTATGGAGGAGAGGGCTTTCAAAAGATAGTAGCAGTCAGAGGCAGAAATGTTTCTGTAGACCAGTTGCTGTCCTCAGGTCCTGCTTGTGGGTTTGCCATATCTACCTGTGAAAACAGGATGCTGAACTGGCTCATTGCTTTCTAGAAAGACTCTCAGTGGCTCTCCAAGGCAGGAATCTCTCCCAACCCTACCTGAAGGTGCTGGGGATTGAACTGGGACCTTCTGCAAGCCAGTTCTCTGTCCCTGAGCAATAGCCCTGCAGGGACACGACAAGAAGCATGGCACTTTGCTCTGGTCCAGTGTTTTTCCCTCTACAGTGATAACCACCTATTTGGTTTGTGCAGGTTGGACTCCCATAACCAAATGTTCCTTCAGATAAATAAAAATATAGTGCAGACAAATGACTTGCATGGCAGGGAGGCAGCTAGGCTAGAAACCTTTCCCTTGACTTCCAGTTTGTACATGGAGGGCTATTCCCTCCCCACTTTTTGGGTATCATATCTTCCCACTCCAGCTGTGGTTTGAAATTGTACTCTGAAGCAGAGGATGTCACTAGAATTGGTTAAGTCTGCTAACTGAAAAGCACAGTGGCCACCAGAGCACAGAGGCAGGGGGTGGGACTGTCACAAAAACCCACAGCAAATGAAGCCACCACAACAGTTTTCTGCTTAAGCGAAGACTGTGTGGCTTGTGTCCTACCAAGATGAAAGTAGAAAAACCCTGCAATTTTAGAAGAAGTTAGCTGAGACCTTGATAGCCTGCAGTACGTAGTTGCAAAGCTGAATTTGGCTGTGTGCGTGTCCACAGTTATGCAAGCTTGGCTTTTCATCTATAGGGAAGCATATTCTTTTGACAATACAACCTAAGCTTCCCACTAACATATATCACATTCCACCTGTTTAGCATTTCTTATTGTCAGGACCACAACTGCATAAACCGATGCAATTTTGAAGCTAGCAGAATTTATTGCCTAAGATGGAGAATCCACAAAGGACGTCAAAGTTAACATTTTCCGCACAGCTCAAAACTTTTGCATATTTAGTAGCTGAATAAAATGGCCCCTTGCCTTTTTGTTTTTGCTATTTCTGAATAAAAACTTGAAAATCTTATTGCTTGCCCGGTGAGTTGAAGGATACAAACAATGACAAAAAAGTATCTATTATTTTTCTGTAATTATCCATCATGTCCTTACTTTGTGGTTTATGGGGGGATAATTTTGCCTTCCAGTTGTATATAACGGAGCACTTAATCTTGGGTAAAAAACTAGCGCTGTGATAAAATGGCACATGGCTTTGGCTGCAGTGCTTATAAACAGTTTGCTTCTTTCATAATAAAATATTTAAACCGAACATTGCAGCTTGTTCCCTCCAAGGATCAGGACTTTGAATAGCCCCAAGCCTGCCATACCGTGGATTGGAAATGCTCCTTTTTATAAAAACAAACCCAGGAAAAAACCTCAAAACAAGGTATTAACTGATGTGCTGTGTAATGGATGTTCTTAAGCCCTGGCAGACCTTTTAAAACCTTTAAACTATTAACTTCCTGGGGAGTTAATAGATCTCAGGAATAATTGTTAAAGTTTTAAATGAGTCTTTTCCCCTACCTTTTTTATAGGGAAAAAAGGTCAGCACAGTAAAAATGCCATCAAGCTCCTAATGTTTACCCTCAAATGAGCTGCGTTTGGGGTCAAATCATTTGGGGAGCTCATTTCTTACCGGTTGAGATTTTGGGTCAAATGTTCTCGGATCAGCTCATGACGATTGTGCCGAAGGTTTCACCACAAGCACAGACTGGTATCAAAGGTACCTTTCTGTGCTTCCTACAGGTGCCTCCAAACAAAATGGTGCTTTCTCATTTCCCCTTCTGCCCTTGGACTCTTATCAACATCCAGCGCCACTCCTAAAGTTTAGCGGAAGAGGATCGTGGATTGTTGGATTCCGTTTGTAGAATGCAGATGACTGCACCAGTCTAATCTGAGGATTGGAATCAGATCAGGCCCAATGCCACCATATGGATCCCAAACTTTTCCACCTCCTTGTCCATGGAAGTCCCCATTTCAGGGTTCTCTGTGGGCTTCCAACAACTGCCAGAAGTTCTCCAGAATTTCAGGTTATCCCCCAACTTTATCTGGATATGCTGGGGTCTTCTGCATGTCAAGCAGATGTTCTACCACCAAGCTACAGCCCTTCACGTTGTGTTATCAGCTGCTGAGCTTGCTAAAAGGAAGAATCCACAGAAGCTTGTGAGTACAACACGAACACCACATTTGGCCTGTCAAGGTTTAGCTATAAAACTAGAGGGGGTGGAAATAGGCAGATGGCTTATTGACTGAGCGAATCAATTGCTTTTGTTATCCAGGCTCACGAAACCATGCATTATATATCAGCTTTCCATGTCAAACGGTCTCTGCTCACTTCAGGAATGAGGTTTCCTCCACTTAACAAAAAAAGCGCGCAGGTTAATTGAAACAGGTGTTGGAGCAAGTCAATGAAGCTGCTTGGATGGACATGACGCCGGAGCCCGAGAAAAATCTGTGGTTTATAACTGCACGGCTCTCTCAACTCCCTGTGATAATTAAAAATAGAGTCGAGTTTCATTGCAAAGGGGCGAAGAGCTCTGGTGGAGAAACTGAAGGGGGGAAAAGTAGCAGATGTTATAAACAGACTCAAAAAGGAGGCTGAAGGGATCATGGTGCTGGAAGTGCCACAGAAGGGATCAGATCATTCAGTTTGCAATTGAAGGGTTAACTCTGTTAATGTTCCAGCCAGCTAACAAGATGGAGGCAGGTGGAGGTGCTGCTTAGCAACCAAGGAGAGTGCCATGATCTTCGCTGAGGTAGCATGTGCTCTAAATGGCAATTGTGAGGGAGTTTTTCCTTTGTATGCCTGATGAAATGTCTTCCTGCTCCATACAAGGCCTGAGCTAGGAAAGGCAAAACCTTCCTGTTCCTTTCTCCTCAAATTACACACAGTTTTTGATCTGTTTCCTCAGTAATGACTCTGTGACATGGAGCAGGTTACCCAGCTTTAGCACTTGGCTATTGTCCGGACATCTGAAGAACCTTTATATCATTTTGGTCCATCTGACCCATAGGGAACAAGTGATAGCAGTCCAAGTGAACGGCATTACAAAATTCTGAGAAGTGCAAATTTCAAAGGATAACAGCATTTTATTTCGCCAGATGTGTTAGCACTTGTTGACTGCCCCAAAGCATTCAAGTACCAATGGAAAGAGTCAGTTAACCTTAGGATATTTCTTCAAGTGTTCTGCTGTTAGATTACTTAGTCTATAGCAAGCTGAACTGAATAAGCTTGGATCATCATTGACCCATGACATATCTATGGCCGTTTCATACTGGGGATCTGATGAGATGACCTCAAAGGCCCCCAGCTTTCATTTAGGTGAATAACTACATTTGTGTGTGTGTGATAGGCAGGGTCATCTTGCATTTCAGTTATTTCCTTCTAGATTCTCAGAAGAGTCAGATGTTTTTAATTACCCTGCTACTATAATTTGATTATGGCATCAGCATTCACTGAATTACCCTTCTACTATAATTTGATTATGGCATCAGTATTCACATTGCTGCAGCGCTTTTTTTCTTCCCCCAGCGCTGGCCCGCTCCTATTTTTAAACTCCACAGCTGGCAAAGTTTGCTCTTGGTACAGAGTTGGAAGCAGAAATTGTCAGCCGCAATAGAGTCTTGATGGTGAATAAATTTGAAAGCAAACAATGCTTTTGTGGGCTCTCTTGAAGTTGAATGCTGTTCTTGAGTACAGAGAGATTCTATCAGTGACATTGGACGCTGCATGGGCTTGCATACAAATTTGGGTTTAATTCCTTCGAAAAGAAAAGTACTACAATTAGGGATGATGCAAAATTCCTCAAGTGTCAAGGCTAATTCTGATGACAGTGCAGAATCCAGATATTAAGCACATATTGCATATTCCCCACCTTACAAATATTCAAGGGGAATTCAAGTTTTGCATTAGAGATAGGGCTGAGCGGAAAACTCGTACCCTGTTCTGCAGAATCTGCATCAGACTTGGACTCAAAATGCTGAGATCATTGCAGAAAGGCTACAGCAGGAAGCACTTTGTTTATGACTCCAAATTTATCAGGATCACCCATACTGCTTATATGTGAGATGTTGCCCTCACTCCAAGTGGGTTTCATTTGCCCTTTGTGATCGTATCAAGCAGCCAAACCTGATTGGCTACGTAGTGTTGTGACATCATCATGTCCACTCTAGGATCCCTAACTGGTTTTGATCAGACGAGGAAGAACAAAACATGCTTCATACTATGTTGTTTACCATACCTTTGTGCCATAAAGTAGGGATAGAGAACCTGTCCACCCACCCGCAGACCATTAGCAACTCCCATCAGCACCAGCCAGCATAGCCAGGGGATCATGGGAGTTGTAGTCCAGCAACTGGTTCCCTTTCCCTACCATAAACCTTCAAATTATCTCTGTCAACAACTCCCATTTTACAGGAACGTTAGACAATGTGGCAAGTGGCTCCTCTTGCTCCTCTACACGTGTTACTGTCACTCTAATTATGACGGGCAATTAATACGGAAACAAGTGTTTGTCACAATAAATCTCCTTTGCAACATGCAAATAATACAATTGTATATTTATGCGGCTTTTCATCCCAGAGGATCCCAGAGCACTTCAAAAATGTCCAGGCAGCAGCTGTTTGATAGCAGCAACTAAGACTGAACAACAGTTTAGGGGCAGAAATCAGAGAACAGCGCTGTTCCCTGCTGAAACAACAAGGGGAATTTAGGTAAGGGAAAATGTAATTACCCATGCTGCCATTTGGCCAATATGCCTGGAGGGCTAACATCTTGCCTTATACAAAATGTTGCCTTGAACCACTCTGAGGGCATTCATCTGTTGACAAACAGGGATTTTTTTTTTTTTAATGTATTGGGGAAGGTTGTACAACACAAACACAGCTGAGAATTCTAATTGAAGCCGGTTCTAGGTTTGTTATAACATGCAAATGAAACAAATGGCTTATTTCGGATTACCTTAATGATGTGTGTGTTTTTAAAGCCCCCCTGCCACTGACCATAACAGCTTCATGAACAAAATGAATAAAGAGGGCAAAAAGCATCTGAAACAATGCAGAGCCAGAATCTCTTTGGCACAGATGCAGGAAGCATTTCTGTCCCAGCAAATCTGCAACTTTTTTATATGTAAGAAAATGCACAGGCACTGGATGTATTCCTATCTTCCTACATAAGATGTCCAAACTAATCTTTTATTTAAAAAAAAATAATAATATGGAGATTTTTAAGAGGCGACTGGGAAATGTTGAACGCAACATTGGTGTGCAGGACTCACATTTAAACTTGTAAATATGAAACTCCATCACATATTCACGCAAGTCAATTAGACTTATGGCCAACACAAAGTCTTTTAATCTATGAACAAAGTGGCAGAGGGGTGCAAGTCAAATTTAATCCCTCCAACATCAGGATACAGCATAGCCTATTAGCTAAGTGGAGCCTTGGAGTTCCAGCTTAGTTAAGTGTAATTAGGGGAAACCCTGGACTCTTGAGAGAGACAGACAGAGAGAATTAAATTCACCTCCTGTTTCATTGTTATGTGGATTATACATGGGATTCAGGACACACAAAATGAAGTGTTTTGTTCACACAGCACATAGTCCAGCTAGCTAGGGATCATGGGAGCTGTAGTCCAAAAACAGCTGGAGACCCAAGTTTGGGAAACACTGGGTTAGACAAAGTCATGGTGAATAAGCCTATCCATGGCTACTGGTCATGGTAGGCCTGTTCTACCTCACCTGGCAGAGGCAGTATGCCTCTGAATACCCACTGCTGGGAATCAAATGCACTTAATTCATACTTAATTTGTTCCGGAGGTCCATTCTTAACCTGAAACTGTTCTTAACCTGAAGCACCACTTTAGCTAATGGGGCCTCCTGCTGCTGCCACGCCGCCAGACCACGATTTCTGTTCTCATCCTGAAGCAAAGTTCTTAACCTGAAGCACTATTTCTGGGTTAGCGGAGTCTGTAACCTGAAGCGTATGTAACCTGAAGTGTATGTAACCCGAGGTACCACTGTACAGAGATTCTATCAAGTGTATTGAGCCCTCACCTTTCTTGAATGGAAAAAATATATTAAGGACACCCCCCCTGTTTACTGCCATTCTTCTATGGGGAAAGGAGGAACTCTATGAATTCAATGAAGTTCTGCCTTTTTCATCAGTCTCCTCCCAAACTGCCGCCCACAAGAAATCAGTTTGGCAAACCGATATAAGCAAGCTTGCTGCACTGACGAGGAAGCACCTTAAACAGAATTTTCTACCTAGTTTCATCTTCATGAAGGCAAGAAGACACCAAGGGAACTAGTTTAATGTCCTTTGAAACACTATAAAAATAATCAGTGGTGTGTCTATCTCAGGGGATGCGAATCAGTGGCTCTTCATATCTTGTTGGACTTCAGTTCCCATCCGTCTCAGCCACTATGGATAATGGAATGATGGGAGTTGGAGTCCAATGACACCTGGAACATGACAGGTCCCCCATCCCTGGGCTAAATATCTATTGACATTTATTTCTGCTTTTTCTAATCCTTTAGTTCTATTTTTTTTGGGGGGGGAGGGAGAAATACTTAAGAGGCTCTCCCTCCCTTGGCAATTAAAAACAGTCATCAACACTGCATTTCACCCTAGTTTTCCTTGACAATCCCTTATGATTAAAAGACTCAAATAAATACCTGCAGCTTATCCTACGTTTGCAAAAGTAATGAAAACATGCAATTTTAGCAGTATGCCTAATTATTTCTTTTTTTATTCTTTATAAAAGTGTGTGTTTTGTTCTGACTTTGTGTGATTTCCTCCTCCCACCTCAGTGCAGTTTTTATATCATGATTTCTCCCGCCTGGGACACAAATTGCTTGTTTAGTTATGAGCGTCAGTGATTGGCACACATTCATCCTTAATTACCTTATTTGTCTCATTGTTTCTTTGTGCTGCCCTGCGTTAACTGCTGGCCACCAATTTAGGAAGGCTTCACATGGCCAAATTCTCATCTGATGGGAAGGATCGCCGTTGAAGATAATGGGTCTGGAACAAAGACTACTTTGAGAGAAGAGCTTCTTCCTGTGACGGCACATGGAAACCTCCTCCCCTCCATGCTCATCACATGACTTGAGACACCAGGTGAATATATTTTTATTCTAACATTCTTATTACATTCTGACAGAAGCTTGATTATCCCTGAATATCCTCTGCAGGCAATATTAATTTTTCTGCTCCTCTTGTCTAGGGTTAAATAGCTTTTTTAAAAAAAAAATCTGCTTTGTAAAGAAAAGTTTATTAGCAACCTTGAGAGTCTTTGTTAAAGTACAATGGCAGAATTAAAAAAAAATGCTTCTAGACATACAATAGAGTCCTGAATTATTCTTCTTTGTCAGAAATGGAAATCATACAATTGTGCCACAAACTGGTGTCTCAACAATGCATCTGCATCGTGTGTGACTTTTTGAATTACGGAAGAGGGTGTGAGCACATTCTCAACCTCCTTTACTCCAGAAGCTGGAGTTTTGGCTCAGGTAAGTGTCTGGAAAAAGCCACAACTGCATGAAACCATCACCACTGATTCATTTGGGCTCTTGTCCACGTGTTCCTCATTGCCCACAAATCAGTCGGGAATGAGAACATCAGATGGGAGCCATGTGACAATTGAGCTGTTGACAGCAACATTAAGGTCATCATTAAAGCTGTGGCCTAAAATATAAGAAGGGCCTGGTTGGATCTGACCAAAGTCCAGTAGTCTGCCATGCTGTTTGGCAATAGTCGCCAATTTGAACCCCTCCTTCCAATAACAGCATAAAACAGTCCCACCTTATTAGGGCGAATCAACAGACCTGCGGAAATGTCCTACCATTATGACTCTGGGAATTATGAAGGGCAGAGAGAGAGAAAAACTTATCTCTGGTCCCTTTCTCTATAGCCTGCCTACATATTCATTCTCTTTCTCTCTTTTCCATTTGTTGACGCCTGTTGGAACTAGGCCAAGGTTGCTGTTGGGGCTGTTGAATTGTGCAGATTTTGTACTATTATTATTGTTACTGTTGCATTTAAATGATTCCCAGGTGCTCTGAAAGCTTTTGATCAAAGAGGGTAGCACATGTCTTCTTAGAAAAGGACTACAGTGGTACCTTGGGTTACAGACGCTTCAGGTTACAGACGCTTCAGGTTACAGAATAGTACCTCGGGTTAAGAACTTTGCTTCAGGATGAGAGCAGAAATCTCGCCGTGGCGGAGTGGCGACAGCACGAGGCCCCATTAGCTAAAGTGGTACCTCAGGTTAAGAACAGTTTCAGGTTAGGAACGGACCTCCAGAATGAATTAAGTTCTTAACCTGAGGTACCACTGTATAACCCTCTCTGTTCCAGTTTACAAAAGCTCCCCTGCCTTTTTTCCAGACTGTGTGTGATTCTTACTCACAACTGTGTCCCAGGAAGTTGTTTCAAGCCTGTGAATAAAGATAAGAGATCTGGGATTAATGGATCCTCAGCTTCTTAACTCAAATGGTTAGGGGCAAGCATATTTGTCTCCTACGGGTAGCTTTACAAACCAGACACAGCTGATGGTCAGAGGCTTCTCCAAGGAAACACAACTTAAATCTACAGTGTTGGCTTGGGCATGATTTCTATTAATCGGAATCCAAGTTTTTCCCCTCTTCCAATGAATGCATTAACTCTGGCGGCAAAAACACTTTGCAAGACTCAACATTAAATCACTTGGCTTTCCTTTGAAATGTTGGGCTTTTGTAAAAGAAAGAAAAGAACAATCAGTGTTACCTAAAATTTATTTGATTTTATTTTTCCCTTGGACTTTCCTAAAGCGCTCTCTCTCTCTCTCTCTCTCTTCCATTTTGTGTTAAAGAAAGCTGGAAAAAATTATGGTAATTTTAATGCCCATTCTTCTCCTCTTTCTCTCTCCCTTTTTTGTGAACCACCCTCAGTTTATATGTATAAATAACTAAATGCTCTTATTAGAGCTAACATACTGAGAAATACATTCGCTCTAGCTTGTCTCTGTGTGAAATTGCAGGAAAATCAGCTTCCGTCTCTCGTTTTGATTTTCCCAACACAAGCCCAGTGTTTTTGATCTATTATTCCCTTAATGCCTAGTTTGACACTGGGGCCACCTGGCCATTATAGGAAGGCAAAGGACAACTCTTCTGTTGGCAGGAAAAACAAAAAAAACCCAACATTTCTTCTAGGACCAAACATATTCATGCCAGCATGGCGGTCAATTTCGGCTTGCATTAACTGAGATGGCTGTCAATGACCACCAGAAATGGTATTCCAGCAGAGGCTCTGGAATGTGTCAATCACACAAATTTGTGAATTGCCAACACCAACATTGCCAGGAACCTGCTGTTCCAGCTGGACCACTCATCTAGAGCTGCCAATGAGGTCGGCTGCTCTGCTTTATAACTAAGATTTTTTATTCCTTTTAAATAATTTGAACAGCAAATATAACACCAAAAGGACATATTAACCACGCAGTCCTAACCCTATATGCTCAGAATTAAGCTGTACTGAATTCAATGGGGTTTACCCACAGTTATGTGTGGGTTAGGACTGTAGCCAGCCACACTATTTCCAGACCCAGATTTCCAGAGCCCCCAGTTTCTCAGCAGAGCTTCTATTCACAAGGGGAGAGTAGCAAGAAACCCCATGTGGAAGCATCAGTTTCTCTGCCACAAAATAATGTCTCTGAACCCACAGGTTGCTCAGAATGCAGCCAAACAGAGGGAGCATAACCCAAGTGGTATTGATGTAAAAGCACTCTACCTCATGGCAGAAATCAATAGCTTAGCAGACATTCCAATACGGAGTCCAGTTGAATGGACCCAAGATCCTTTCTCAAATCCCTGTCTGAGAGTGAGAGCAGGAGGCCAATGGGATCTGAACAGAATTTCCTGTTGAGTCAGGCATAGCCAGAAGTCCACAGATGCCATTCTCATTAAATTCAACATTGCCTTCCACTGACAAGGTCACAGCTGTATTCCTATGTGAGTACTCCAGCCTATGCATACAAAGTCTAAAGTGGGGTGTATTTTATAACAGAAAATAAATAAATGTTATCTTTCCCCCAGGAAACCTGTCATAACCTGATCACATTGTGGTATACCTTCAAACCTCTCTGTGATTGTTTAAGTAAACAACAACCAAAAACACATTTTTACCATTTTTTCCCTTAAGGTTCTCAGAACCTCAGGCACAGCCTGTGTATACAAATAATAAAAGTAATATTTTTTCTTATTTTTTTAAATGTATCTCCTGCCCATCTTGTTGGGATTCCCCAGCCACTCTGGGCAGCTTACAACATATATAAAAACACAACAAAGCATCAAGCATTAAAAACAAAATATCCTATACAAGCAACAAGCAAACCAAAAAATCAATAGAAACCAATAATAACAACAATAGCAATAAGAAACAGTTTACAGTTATACTCAAGTTAAAGTAACCCCCAACCCCCAATTAAACATTTAACCAACATCAACCCGACAAAAACAAAACAGAGGAGCCAAAATTAGAACATTTTAACCAGTTGCCCCAACCCAAGAGTGTATGCAAATCCCAAGACTGCGGGATTTCTAGATCTGAATAACGAATGACCTGACTTCTATGTTTGATGATGTTGTGTCCTGATGGCACATGCTTTGGCGATCCTCTGAAACATACTTGGAACATATATCTTCCCCCCACTACAATATGTGCCTTCGATGTTATTTCCTTATTCTTTGAGAACATTACAAATAGCAACAGAACATATCAATGCTGGTTAAATGCACAAATGATCCTGTATGGCAGCAGAGGGGGCAGAGGGGGTTGGAACAGATGGCCTTTGGATCCCTTCTCAGTTTGATGAATCTATGATCCAGGGAGCCTAAAGGGTAAACAAGAGTGAACTAATAGTCTTGCTCAGATAGAGACAACTTGTACTGGATAAAATATGAAGCGTGCAGCTGTCTATTTTACAGATTATTATTATTTTTCCTTTTACAATCTGAAACTTTATGGGATCTCATTAGCTGTTTTATTTTACAAATGAGTGTTCTGATGCTAGCACTTAGACGGCAAAATGGCTCTTGTATTTTGTGTGTGAAAGAGGGGAGAGATGTGCAGGATAATACCCACATCTACTTAACACAGGACTTCCTCTTTTCAGTTCAAGTTCATGCAGTCATTTGGGGAGGGTACTCTAAGAATAGGGTGCTAGGGCACAAGGAGTCTCTTTCTCTCCATCCTTCAAATAAGGTTCAGAATGAATGGGGACAGTATGGGCTGTTCGACAGTGACATGGACTCCCTTGAGAGGATGTGAACTCTCCTTCCTTGGAGAATCATGCATTGTAGGGGGTTAGACTAGTAGACTAGTAGACTAGTAGACCTTTGGGGCTCCCTTCCAACTCTACAGTTTTATGATTCTTGATCATGCAGAAGATGAACATTACAACGGTTTTAATTTATTAAAAGGTAAAGGACCCCATGACAGTTAAGTCCAGTCAAACCTAACTATGGGGTTGCAGCGCTCATCTCACTTCAGGACAAGGGAGCCGGTGTTTGTCCACAGACAGGTTTCTGGGTCATGTGGCCAGCATGACTAAACTCCTTCTGGTGCAACGGAACACTGTGATGGAAACCAGAGAGCACAGAAATGCTGTTTACCTTTCCGCCACAGCGGTACCTATTTATCTACTTCCACTGGTGTGCTTTCAAACTGCAAGGTTGGCAGAAGCTGGGACAGAGCAACGGGAGCTCACGCCGTCACGTGGATTCAAACCGCCGACCTTCTGATCAGCAAGCGCAAGAGGCTCAGTGGTTTAGGCCACAGCACCACCAGTGTCCTCTGCCATTCACCCTTTGGTCACAGGCTGGTTTACAAGAATTTAAAATACAACATATAAACAGTTTTAAAGTATTATGATTACAAAAAAAATGTGATCATGAAAGAAAAAAAACCTAAGGCGTGTTCTTAAAATATCAATCTTACAGCAGACTAAAGAGGTACACTGTCAACATTCACCAAAAACTGTATAATGAGATTGCCTCACTCTGTGTTGTGGGAGTTCCATAACTTAGAATGTCCTCTTCTGGGCCACTGCCACCCTGAGTGTCTGAGGATGGTTTCTTCTGCTGAACGTAACACTGGGGGGCGGTGTGTGTGTGTGTGTGTGTGTTTCAGACATTATGATTCCCTCCAAAAGCTGGGGGGAGAATTGTGCAAACTAGGGCTGGTATTCAACTATGTTGTACTCAGACTAGGTCCACTGAAATTAATGGACCTCTCTTAGTCATGTTAATTTCAGTTGTTTCTTAGTCATGTTAATTTCAGTTGTTCTGCACCGAGTAAAATCTAGTTAAGTTCCAACCTGCCCCCCCCCAGTGATTGGGCATTCAAGTCCCGACTGCACTGGATCATGCTGGAAGAGATCTTCATGATGGCTGGGAGAAGATCATGTAACTCTTCCACCACTTCCGCTCCAAACTAAATCCATGCACAGCAAAATCCTAATACTGACCAAATTACCATCCATGTACAATAGTCTAAACCCCTGAACTCAGCAGATGGCTTCAGAATAATTCCTTAAAAGTCTGTTGCTTGCATTCACATAAATAGCCGCATGACCATTTGTGATTTCAGCTGCCAATCTCTGTAAAATGAATGATGGTAACAGGGTGCCCAGATCTACTCCTGCCTCCTGCTCTCCAACAATTGTATTCAAAAGTACACTAAAAACCAATTCATTCAATGACTTGGTCGGGGGCCAGGCTGCCCGAATAATCAGCATAAACAGAAAATTATTCCGAAGGTTCTGTTTGTTGGGTTCTGGGAATGGAGTGCAATTAATTTTCTGTCCTCCTGGGTGAAAATGTTTGGATAGAATGCCTTTTTCGGAAGCAATAGCCTTTAGGTTCTCTTACTTGCAGTATGAGATGACCACTATTTTTCTTGTCAGCACGGGAACCAAACAAAGAGAAAGAACCACAGTAAAAATGCCACAGAAACAGGGAATCTTTACTGCAGAAGTTAACTGTCTGAATATAATTACTAATTTAACACTGTGTACTTGACTGTGGAAGACTTGTACATTGCAGTTTCTGTCCAAAGTCAAACTTTTTTTGGGGGGGGGGAAGGGGGCTATTACTCTCCTTATTTTCTTCCATACACCTCCAAGTATTTCACTCTCCTTCTTGGTTTATTCCCAGCCAATCATGGATCATATGTAACCAATGAGACTTGACCTAAAAGAGTGCAGAGAAATTGTCCAGAAAAGGATTTGTGTGCTTAATGTGTGCACATGTACACATGTTTGTGCGCGCACACACACAAAACTTCTATCATTGTACTCAGAAAACAGTTTCAGCTCAGCACTATTATGGACCATTATGGACACAACCTTGATGGCAGAAAGTGAGGAGGAATTAAAGAACCTTTTAATGAGGGTGAAAGAGGAGAGCGCAAAATATGGTCTGAAGCTCAACATCAAAAAAACGAAGATCATGGCCACTGGTCCCATCACCTCCTGGCAAATAGAAGGGGAAGAAATGGAGGCAGTGAGAGATTTTACTTTCTTGGGCTCAATGATCACTGCAGATGGTGACAGCAGCCACGAAATTAAAAGACGCCTGCTTCTTGGGAGAAGGGCAATGACAGGCCTAGACAGCATCTTGAGAAGTAGAGACATCACCTTGCCAACAAAGGTCCGTATAGTTAAAGCTATGGTTTTCCCAGTATGATGTATGGAAGTGAGAGCTGGACCATAAAGAAGGCTGATCGCCGAAGAATTGATGCTTTTGAATTATGGTGCTGGAGGAGACTCTTGAGAGTCCCATGGACTGCAAGAAGATCAAACCTCTCCATACTGAAGGAAATCAACCCTGAGTGCTCACTGGAAGGACAGATTGTAAAGCTGAGGTTCCAGTACTTTGGCCACCTCATGAGATGAGAAGGCTCCCTGGAGAAGACCCTGATGTTGGGAAAGATGGAGGGCACAAGGAGAAGGGGGCGACAGAGGATGAGATGGTTGGATAGTGTTTTCGAGGTTACCAGCATGAGTTTGACCAAACTGCGGGAGGCAGTGGAGGACAGAGGTGCCTGGCGTTCTCTGGTCCATGGGGTCACAAAGAGTCGGACACGATTAAACAACTAAACAACAACAACATTATGGACCATATGTGATACATGCAGGTAAAAAATTCAAAATGTAAAGGAAGGAATGGCTTTTGATGTAATTGTTTAAGTCTTTCGCCAAAGCAAAGGAATGTAATAAATAAGCTACTTTTAGCCAGAAACATTAATTTATCTCATTTGACCAGAAACTGAAGAACCATAGAAACTGGTCTAGTCATCTTTTTATAGTAGCTGTACAGCAAAGCAGGTGTTCCTAATGGAGGGCTTTTTAATAATAATATTTTTTAAAACCCAGTCTGTAATTGTGTCCAGCTATTCAAAAGCAAGCACAACATGAGCCTAAGCTGATCTTGGTATACTGGCCTTTGACTGAGTCTCGTGAACACAAGGCCCATAAACAAAACAGGGACTTAGGGAAAGCCAACAAGGTCTGTGGTGGAAGAATGTATTCTGTAGAGGGGTTACATGTTCAAACAATGGCACTCCTATTCCTGGATCTCTGGCAGTGGGTCAAGGAAAGATCTTCTCTGGAGATTTTGGCAAGACTTCTTCCAGACAGGGTTGGCTGTGCTGGACTCGATGGAGCCTCTGCCTGACTCAGGAGAAAACAGCTTCTTGTAAAATTATGGATTCTTGAGAGCAATCCCACAACAGTGAGACATGCCAATAAAAATGCATTTGCTGTTTCTGCTGACACTTAACACAATATTATGAATGAAAATATTAGTGTTGGCGCTGTGACAGTTTGTGATGTGCCCTCTTGGATTTAGTATACACACTATGCTAGAAAATGAGAAGGGGGAAAAAGAGAGGAATCTTAAATCTACGGATAGCGGTGGCAATTAAAAAAATAAAAAATAAAGTCAATGATCTGCTTATGAGAAATGGAGACCTACTGATGCAAGCTGCGGTCTTGCTGATAAAAAATGGATTTCCCATAGCTGTGCCAATAGCGGTGGGAACTAATTGGCCTGAGTTTGCTCCTGCTGACAATCCTGCATTTGTTTTTTGGCTCATGGTGGAAGTCCCAATCAATCACCAACCCCAGCTATCTCTCACCCATAAGGAGGCTGCAATTAAGACACAGCTCCTGCGTATTCAGGGAAAGGAAATTGATACAAGATTATCTGAACCTGATAGAGGCTGAGCATGGAACGGCTCATAGATCTCCAGCTAGCCTCCCCAACCCCATCATTAGCCAGCTTTGTATCTTCTGCTCTCTCGTTTAATGGCTTTGGATGTCGCTGAAAGTGCCAGAAAGTGTATGCGTAAAGGACTCGTGGTTCAACTGCAATGGGTCCAAAGGGAAACCTGAACTCAAGGTGCAGGCGCAGCTTGTGCTGTTTTCTCCATCCAAGCTTATCTTCAGACAACACATTATTGTCAGGACCAAAAGGATGTAACAATCCCAGTGCCACCGAAAACAAATAAAATGTCAAGTTATCTCCATAACAGACAGCTGTGTTACCGTCCAAAATAAAAAATCCCTTCTGACACAGGGTAACAGCTGTTATTGCAAACAATACTACCTGCTCTTCTCCCTTTGGTTTTGGTATCTTGTGTTTCTTTGTGGCCAAGAAACATTCCGTCCCAGCTCTGGAACTGGCCAGAGATTGGGACGTGAGTAGATGTCTACATAAAGATGGGAATCTAGCAAACAATGAGAACTTGTTACAACCATTTCCCCAAAGGAACAAGGCACAGATAGATGTGTGGCGTGCGTGGGTGGGTGGATGTACAGCTCATCTTTCAAGAACTGCATAGAGCACGTGTGTGCAACTTGCAAAGGTGGAAGCACTTTAATTGTATTTACAAAATAATTTTATGAGTCACTTTACAGCCTTCCAACCGGTGCTCCAAAATACCCCAAAGCAAACTTAAATAAAATCAAGGTGCACACCCTTTCTGCGTATGTTTAGATGAGATGAAAGTACACATCACTTGCCTCAGTACAACTGAGCCAGCATAGCAAGAAGTATAAGACCAGGTTATGCACAGTCAAAGGGTAAAGCTCTTCCTGGGCTGAATCACTTTGTAAGATGAGCACAATCAAGTGCTTCCCTGCACATAGAAAACACACCCTTTTGCGGGAAAGGCTAGACTGAGCCCTTCCTTCCTGGCATGCTAGCTTAACATGTGCAAGGCTAGTATTTGTGCATGAGTTTTGCGCACAGAAATGTGCAAACACGCAAGCCTCCTCATGCATCAAAGGTCACAAACTAAGAAGAGTTCATTCAGTTCTTGCATATGAGGGAGACCTGGGATGCTCTTGTTAGCCTCACAGCCTGCAGTCACTGAAATCTTGCATCGCAGCATGAAAGTTTGCAGGAGGGACACCACGATATTTGTGGAGGCTCCCTTCATGATTTAGAATCCTGATTGCACTGCAATCAACATGGCGGCCCCTGGCCACCAATTCTGCTTGGAGTGCTGCTGCCCACCACCACTGCCAGATAAGCCCACTAAGGCTCATGAACAGAGAAAGAGGCAAACAGGGTCACCTGCCTGCCTTCTTACTTAAAAACCAGACCAAAGGGTTGGCACTGACTTTCAGCTTCCTCCTCCCCAGTCTCTGTAGAACTCAGCAGGGAGAAGGATGGGGACTAAACAAGAATTGATTGGCTTCACCTGTCATTGGCTCCTATCTACTGTTGGGCTTCTACTCTGCCTGTCCCAAAGGGCACCAGTGACTATTGCCAGGATCTATTCAAGCCTGGAGCCAGGCCTGGGGGAAGCAGCCTGCGTGGTAGAGAAGTGTTAGGATGTTTAAGCCTCTCCATGCTGATTGCTCCTCCATGGCAACTACCTTCTGCTTCACCACATAGTGCTCCAAGCACAATGATATATTTAAAACATGGTTAGGCAAACTAAGGCCCAGGGGCCGGATCCGGCCCAATCGCCTTCTAAATCTGGTCCACGGACGGTCTGGGAATCAGCGTGTTTTTACATGAGTACAATGTGTCCTTTTATCTAAAATGCACCTCTGGGTTATTTGTTGGGCCTGCCTGGTGTTTTTAGATGAGTAGAATGTATGCTTTTATTTAAAATGCACCTCTGGGTTATTTGTGAGGCAAAGGAATTCATTCATTCCCCCCTCCCCCCCCCAAAAAATATAGTCCAGCCCCTCACAAGGTCTGAGGGACAGTGGACCGGCCCTCTGCTGAAAAGGTTTGCTGACCCCTGACTTAAAACATCCATTGCAAACCATGCAGAATTGAGTGGAAAAGGGGTTGGAGGGGAAGGAAGGGCCAAGAGCCAGCGTGGTGTAGTGGTTAAGAGCGGTAGACTCGTAATCTGGTGAACTGGGTTCGCGTCCCTGCTCCTGCACATGCAGCTGCTGGGTGACCTTGGGCTAGTCACACTTCTCTGAAGTCTCTCAGCCTCACTCACCTCACAGAGTGTTTGTTGTGGGGGAGGAAGGGAAAGGAGATTGTTAGATGCTTTTGAGACTCCTTAGGGTAGTGATAAAGTGGGATATCAAATCCAAACTCCTGTTCTTGTTCTTCCCACTTTCCTATTTCTCTGCCCCAAATCACCCCCCCCCACTGTGTTCTCTTAACAAGAGGTCATCAGGCTTTTGATGCATGTGTTTGCGTGTGGTGTGCAATCCTACCCCACGTCTCAAGACAGGGATGGGGATTTTCCAACCTTGTTGTTGGACTACAACTTCCACGATCCAAGATGGCTGGCCATGCTGATTGGGGCTAGGGATGGGGGATAAATTCAATTTTGTTCTCATTTAATGGTTCATCTACCTAATTTGCACCATTTGAATCAATGCGAGAACTGCAATGCAGACATCCTCCAAAATCTGCACTTTCCGAATGTTGTAATGTTGTAACTCACCAGGCAAGCAATGTGTACAACGATTCATCTCGTAGAATACGTTGTCCATAAAGGTGCATGAGTTAGTGGGGGAAAACCCATTGAAATTCATTATATTAGGGAGAAGTGCTCTGCAAAAATTTGTATATACAGCAAAATTTCATACAAGCATGTACATGTTATAGGACATAAGAAAAAAAGATGATTTTTTAATGATTTTTTTTAAAAAATGAAAATGACAAACTGATGTGGAAATGTGGAGTACTGAACTTAAGATTGGGGGGGGGGGAGAAACTGAAATGGATATATTCACCTGTCCCTAGCTGAGGTCAATGGGATTTGGGGGCTCAACACGATCTTCAAGTCTGCAAGTAGCCATCCTTGTTTCAAGAAGACATGATATTCTCTATCCTATTGTTTGTAATCTCTCCTGATGAAGAACATCACAGCTCAACAGGCATTGTGGCTTGCCATTTTCCTTTAAGAGACCCTTGAGACACACTTATGAAACTTCCTCAGTCACCTTTATCAGTTTTAACTACTTTTATGTCTCCTAGAATTGCCGCATCATGAACCACGGTATTAGAAGAACTTGGTGCTGTCAGCAACTCTCCCTTCGGCTCCAGACACCACAGAAACAAGTGTACTACGCGGGGCTAAAGAACTCTTCACAACTTTGTTTGCAGAAACCCACTTTCATAACACTTCTCATAAATAATAACAGGTCATTTGACTTGGAAGGAATCAAGATTCTCATTTCATTTCTATAAATAGTTCTGGCACCTTTTCATTGAGGACATTTGCAAGCATCGGTTCCATTTTCTGTTGCAAAACCAGTACTTTAATTTTAAGCAAGATGCTGTTTTTCAAGTGGCCAATTCAAGCAGCCTTTTTTCCAGAAATGGAAATTAGTCTTTTGCAGTTCTTTTCACTTAAGCCCTAGACAGCGACTGTCAAATTAGGAAACCATTTAGAGTGGTTTCTGTGTACAAGCCATTGTTGCATTCTTCTGGGTCTCCGAAAGCCTTGGGAAGAATATTCCTTTCTACTCCCATGAACATCATCTGTTAAAAGGCTGGATAATTCGGAACAAATGGCATTTTGTGTAAAACTGTTTGCTCTAATTCAGTGCTAAAAAACAAGGGTTTCCTGGGGGCTGGGGAATGTAGTGGGGCAAACAGAAGTATGGCTGAGCCCTATATTTTCCTGGAGGTAGAAGGTGGGGAGGAAGAGTGGTGAACTTCTTGCTGATTATAGACTTTACCCTCTTAAAATACAGGTGTACATTTATGATTAGTACCCCATCAACTCTGGATGAAAAATGCTGTGAAATGACATATAGGTTACCTTGGTTCTCAAAAGTCATCTATTCCGGGAGTCCATTCGACTTCTGAAAACATTCAGAAACCAAGGCGTGGCTTCCGATTGGCTGCAGGAGCTTCCTGCATTCAACTGGAAGCCGCGTTGGAAGTTCGGTTTCCAAAAAACATTCGTAACATAACACTTACTTCCGGGGTTGTGGCGTTAGGGAGCCAAAACGTCACCTTGCCAACATCACCTTGCCAACAAAGGTCCGTATAGTAAAAGCTATGGTTTTCCCAGTAGTGATGTATGGAAGTGAGAGCTGGACCATATAAAAGGCTGATCACTGAATAATTGATGCTGTTGAATTATGGTGCTGGAGGAGACTCTTGAGAGTCCCATGGACTGCAAGAAGATCAAACCTCTCCGTTCTTAAGGAAATCAGCCCCGAGTGCTCACTGGAAGGACAGATCGTGAAGCTGAGGCTCCAATACTCTGGCCACCTCATGAGAAGAGAAGACTCCCTGGAAAAGACCCTGATGTTGGGAAAGATGGAGAGCACAAGGAGAAGGGGACGACAGAGGATGAGATGGTTGGATAGTGTTCTCGAAGCTACCAGCATGAGTTTGACCAAACTGCAGGAGGCAGTGGAAGACAGGAGTGCCTGGCGTGCTCTGGTCCATGGGGTCACGAAGAGTCAGACACAACTAAATGACTAAACAACAAAAACACCAAGGCGTTCGAGAACCAAGGTACGACTGTACACTAAAAGCAATTTGATGGAAATGGGCCAACTATGAAATGGTCACACTGTTTGGGAGAAAGGGTGGGATAAAAATTAATAAATAAACACATACCAAAAATGACCAGTTACTTCCAATTCCTAATCCTGTGCCCTGACAACCAGCAGAAGGAATTTGTAAAGTTAGGTTCATGTTCTCTACCATGTGGCCTCAGGTGTGTGAACCACACATGAATATGTTCTCATCTCACTGAAGTCCTTGTTGATGCCTTCAGAGATCTGCAGATGTTTTGCCTGTTCAGGAATCTCAATATTTTCCTTGCACTTCTTTTTTTTTGGGGGGGGGGGAGGTGGACTGCATAAGGCCAAGATCACAAAACACTGGATGATTGTAGCTGTGCAACAGGTACAACATGCAGGAAACACTTCTGTCCTGCACTCGGGGCCCTTAGCATCCTTGCCAACCATTCCTCCTGCAATGTCTGGCTTTTTCTTGAGATGAAGTTCTATGAAAAATGCTGAGTACAGCCAGAGGGAATGCAAGTGAGCAGGCAGCACTGAGAGAAAGAGCTAAATGGGGACTCTGCAGGCTATGTTAGTTGCTAGGACTGGTAGCTACCACAGCCATCCAGAGCTCATCACTATGTGGGGCTTCTTTCACAAGCCCATTTGAACCAGGGCTTGTGTCAGAGACCAGCAGCTGGATTCCTCTTCATGGAGACTGAGGACTCTAGACCTGAAGAGGAAGGAGATGGAAAGCCAGCCCCAGAGGTATGCCTACCCATCGTAGAAATGTTGCACTGCCCTCCTCTGATCCTGAGGATTCCACTGTGCAAAACCCTTGAAGACCTGAGTTTCCTCCACTCCATCACAGTAGATAGTTTATGGAAAAGACTGGGTCCCTTTAAGTCAAGCTGCATCTTGCGGTACAGGCAGTACTAACAACAATTACTAGGGCTATGCACCAGATTCAACCAAAATCCAAGGCCTAGGATTACTGCTTGGACTCCCTCTGTTCTTCTCATCTCCTCCTCCTCAAATCTGGAGCAGATTTGGGGAAGGCACAGGGCAAGTGCAAAGGAGAGAGAGCAGAACTCCCATTGAGCAAGCAGAAATCTTTGTGGCATGCTAGTAGAATACTAAGGCCCGTATAGTTAAAGCCATGGTTTTCCCAGTAGTGATGTATGGAAGTGAGAGCTGGACCATAAAGAAGGCTGATCATCGAAGAATTGATGCTTTTGAATTATGGTGCTGGAGGAGATTCTTGAGAGTCCCATGGACTGCAAGAAGTTCAAACATATCCATTCTTAAGGAAATTAGCCCTGAGTGCTCACTGGAAGGACAGATCATGAAGCTGAGGCTCCAATACTCTGGCCACCTCATGAGAAGAGAAGACTCCCTGGAAAAGACCCTGATGTTGGGAAAGATTGAGGGCACAAGAAGAAGGGGACGACAGAGGACGAGATGGTTGGACAGTGTTCTTGAAGCTACAAACATGAGTCTGGCCAGACTGCAGGAGGCAGTGGAAGACAGGAGTGCCTGGCGTGCTCTGGTCCAGGGGGTCACGAAGAGTCGGACACGACCAAATGATTAAACAACAGCAGTAGAATACTGTCCAGTAAACACAAACACTGAATCTCATTCTCTCTCTCTCTCTCTCTCTCTCTCTCTCTCTCTCTCTCTCTCTCTCTCACACACACACACACACACACACATTTTTTGCAGGCAAGTCGTGGACCAACAAAACTACATCTAAATAGGAATACTGGGGTCTCTACCAAGAGGATTAAAATTGAAGTAGTTGGCTTGAGTGAAGGATGGAAGAGTTAAAAAACAACACCCTGTTTGCATAGGTATACTAGGGAACTGAAAATGACAAGGATCTATTTGAGTAAAGAGATGATGGTTGTAGGTCTTTGGTAAAAAAAGAAAGAAGTACCGTAATGCACAGATGGGAAGAAAACGGATACAGAATGACAAGTTTGCCTACAAAAACAGATATATGTACTCATGGGATAAGTGGTGCAGACAGAAAAAGAATGTGCCTAATTGTAAGAAATGTGCTCCGTTTATCAGCGTGGAAGACACACAATCACACAACACAGGATCCAAATAGTTTTCCATAAAGATCAAGATTGATTTGCTGACATACAGATAGCTTTCAGTACCTGACTAATGACTTAACAACTCCCTAAAACCCAAAGATTTCAACCCATTCTGGATTATTTAGTGCCTCTTCCATGGCTCGTGCCCAACCCTAGAGGAATGGCTTCCTTCCACCTGGCACTCAAAATATAGAAAATCAGCATCACAACATTTCAGAGTTGAGGCGCCCATGCACAAAGTGCCAAATGGCGGCAACAGATGGGGAAACCATACATTGCGAAGCACCACCTAAGCAATTTAACATATGCAAAGCCTGGAATTCATAGCGCATCACCTGACAAACGACAAAGATTAGTATCAATACAAGGAAGACAAAATATGCAAGAAGCATATCCGGAAAGCAACAGAATCCTGCTAGCAACAACAGTAAAAAATTAAAATTAAAATGAGATCATGTAGAATGACATGATCATGGATGTTCAAGGAAATCCATGTCCAACAACTCTTGCTTCTCCTCCAACAATTTTTGAGTGAGCAAACTAGGGTAGAAGAAGACTGAATGAAAACTTGAGCAACCACAGGATCAAAGGCATCTTTCAAATTCTGAAGAATCCCAGCTTCTACCAAGAAACTAATAAATCCTATATAATGGGCACAAGGAGAAGGGGACGACAGAGGACTCGGTGGTTGAACAGTGTTCTTGAAGCTACTAACATGAGTTTGACCAAACTGCGGGAGGCAGTGGAAGACAGGAGTGCCTGGAGTGCTCTGGTCCATGGGTTCACGAAGAGTCGGACACGACTAAACAACAACAACAAATGGGCTTGTGGGTTGTCTGTCTGCAACAGACCTTAATAAAATGAAAGTGGAGGTCTAAATCTCAAGTTACAGAGCACTTTCTTTGCATTGAGAAGGCCTCAGGTTCTCTCTCTGGTATCTTCAGTTGCAGTGGCTGGAATAGCCTCTAGCAGAAACCTTTAAGAGGCACAGCCAATCATATAAATCATACTTTGCTGGGTGGACCAACAGTCTGACTCATGACAAACCACCTTCATCTCACCCCAGCTCATTCTGTGGCTTTGTCCTTCAATGAAGTACATTTTGAATGGGATACTTTTCTTCCTTTTTATCGGCCACCGTTCATTATTCAGGGAAGATTCTCTAAGCTAGCAAGGAGTAGACACAGAGAGCTCAGAAGCATGAATATAAGCCTAGCTCGTCATTGATCACAGCGGGGATCTGAAAAATAGAGTTGTCACTAAATTACACCTCAAATTGGTAAAAGTTTCACACATTCAAGTTATTGAGTGGTACCTGCAATTACGATGTGTTGGAGGCAAAGTGCTAATAGACAGTTCCAGTGTGTTCGTTCACACACGCACACACACACACACACACACACACGAGATATCCGCAGGATGGTTTGACAAAGCGTTTCAGTAAATGAAAATGTTTCAACAGGAGGGGCCAGCTTCACAATTGGATCAAACACAATCCTATCAGCTGAAGATTAAAATGCCAACCAAAGAACCAGAAATCAATTTGTAGGAGTGTATTTCAGCAACTTGCATGATGACTCACACAAATAAAATATTTTTGCAAGTATATATCCATGGGAATTATTCTGCAATGCCAGCCAGTGTGTGGGGGCACCCTCTCTCTCTGTATATGTGTGTGTGTTGTGTGTGTGTTTCAGTGTGTGTGTGTGTTTCCCAAGGCATCTTTGCCTTCCAGCTGAGTTTAAGATTGTGTAAAAACTGTATCTCTCTTTTGACATTTCGTATTGTCAGAGCAGCAGGAGGTTAAAAGTGCAGAAAAGCAGAGCTGTGAAAATTAAGAGGACAAATGCTTTAATTAAGCTTTACTGAACTTCCAAGAAATTCTTGGCTGGAGCGAAGACTTAAAACTACTGCATTTCATCTGAATTTCATGTCCCTGGTCATCATTATTATCATCTGTCTGTCTGTTTGGAAGCTGTTTTTCTGTTCACTATGCAATAGAACACTTGTTAATATGTCATAACCAAATCTTACATGATGGTTCCTGAGATTGAGCAGCATGTCTATTTTTGGGCATGGTTGGGTGCCATTTTGAATCAAGGTGGAGTTCTGAACCTTTCAAAGCTGCACTGACTTTCTCGGGTTTCCAAGGATTCCTGAGCAGCCCTGGACACGAGGCTGTTAGTTAGGCTGCAATGTCTTACACACTTACCTGGGAGCACATCTCATTGAACTCAGAGGACTTACTTTGAGTAGCCGTACATGGGATTATGTTGCAAATTATCCATAGCAGACAGTACAAGAGCCATTAAGCCAAATGAGGATTTACTTTTCTGTAAACGTGAATGGGATTGCATTGTAAAAATAGATGCATCACACAAAACTGAGCAAAACCACACCCAATTCCTCATCTCCTGTAGTTTCCCAAAATAGATATAAAAAGCTGAAAAATGGAATGCTGGCATTTCCCCCAATCTTACTGGTTATGTATTTTCCCTTGGAATGAGATATCAAAGAATGTGGAGTTGATAATCTATACTTGTCCAACAGAACGTATCTGACTTGTCCAGCACAATCTATTCTCCACATGTCGACACCACCAAATCTGCCCTGTGTAGACCAGTGTTTCCCAACCTTGTGCCTCCAGATGTTTTTGGCCTACAACTCCCATCATCCCTGACCACTGGTCTTGCTAGCTAGGGATGATGGGAGTTGTAGGCCAAAAACATCTGGAGGCACAAGGTTGGGAAACACTGGTGTAGACCTTCTTGAAACACATTTGTGATTAATTAAAGGTGTGGTGGCACCTGCACTTGCTTGCAGATAGTAGGTGTACACAGTCCTTTACTCTGAGATGCCTGCTGAACACTTTTCTGTGTTGGTAGGCTTATCCATACAGACCCATCCTTTGGTTGCTCCTCCTCCTCCTCCTCATTTTATTTGTATGCCCCCTTTCCACAGTTAAAACAATGCTCAAGGCGACTTACAACATGACAAGGTTTACATAATCACCAACATAACAAAAGCCATAAACAATAAATAAAACACATCAAAAGGTACACAACCAAATGGAAAACAATTTCCACATAAATCATAAAATCTAAAACTAAAAATACAACATTAATATCAATAACAATTTAAAATGACATAGATTAAAAAAAAACAATATTCTTGAATTAGTTTTTGGTGTGTTTATTGCTTTTAGATGCTTTTAACTAGTTTTAAGTGTTTGAACTTATTTTATTCTAAACTCTGTGTTGTCATTTTTATTTTAGGATGGAAGTGATGCGACGCTTCAGGAGAGCTGGGGACATTTGCTGCTACAAAGCTAAATAATTTTCCGCTACACCGTATTGTTTTAACAGGAGCTGCCTTTGAAGAATATATTGTGCTTGTGTCTGCTTGATCAAACATACGGGCATGCTCACCTGCGCCATCTAAATCATCTCTTTATTGGCATGGGGAGTTCTGTGTATCAACAGATGCCCCCAAGCCAGCCCTAGTCTCATATTAATGGAACAATGCACAGGAGTCTCTAAAACAACATCCAAAGACCACGATCTGTTCCATACCAACGGGCTTTACAGGTGCCGCATGAATGACCAACTGAGCCGCGTGACCGGCTAGCTGATCCCGAAAATAAAAACAGAGCACACATGACGTGATAACATTTGGAATTAGCAAATCCAGCACACACTGGAGGATTTGGTAGGGAAATGATGGGAGATGGGTTTTTCTGCCCCCTGGAGATGGATAGAGATGAGATTTTCTAGTTGAGAAAGTTCCTATGCAAACGCCATGCATGGTCAAGCTAACTGAATAGTGGACTGTAGAAGGAACTCAGAGCCAAGGAACTCCTTTGTGGTTATCCAGGATGTGGCTGACTACTCAGTGCATCGCCTTGGGCAAACCTCTCCCTGCCTTGTCTTCTGCCAACTGGAACAACTCTCACTGACTGCCTGGACCTGTAAATGTCAAGTCAAAGGGAAGAGTTCTGAAGTGCGCATTCTCTTCCCAAATCCCAATATGTTTACTGAATGCAACAAAGGGAAATGGTTTTGAGGGGAGGGGAGGGTGCACAATCATCTGCTTTGATGGGAAATGACATGAGCAAATTTCAAAACTCCCCGGAGTTTTGAACTGTTGCAGAGGCAGATTTAGGGGAGCACGACTAGTTTGGTTGCACTGAGTGCGGAGACTCAAGGGTGCTGCAGGGGACATCACCACGATTATTTAGAATGGAGCATGAGTGGCAGGGGGCACCCAATTTTGGCATTGCACAAGGCGTTGCTGAAATCCATCTGTCATGGATGCTTTAGCTGAGATTCCTGCATTGCAGGGGGTTGGACTAGATGGCCAACCATCTAGTAACTGCCTTATATATGCTATTATACAGCAAATAGGGATAGCTCAGTTGGTAAAGCATGAGACTCTTAATCTCAGGGTCATGGGTTCGAGTTGGGGCAGGGGGTTGGACTAGATGACCCTTGTGGTCCCTTCCAGTGCTACCATTCTATGATTCTAAAATGGTCTCATTCACTGCAGCACAGCCTTCTTTCGAACTAGGCCAGGCGGGGTTGCTGCAGGGTTGAAGTCAGGATTGCCAGAGCCTCTTTTTGGGGACACAGGTGCCACTGTGGTCTAAAGCACTGAGCCTCTTGAATTTGCCAATCCTGTTGCTCTCTCCCAGCTTCTGCTAACCTAGCAGTTCAAAAGCAGTGCAAGTAGATAAATAGGTACCGCTGTGGCAGGAAGGTAAATGGTGTTTCCGTGCACTCTGGTTTCTGTCACGGTGTTCCATTGTGCCAGAAGCAGTTTAGTCAGTTTTTTTTTCTAAAAAAAAATATGTTTAGGGGTATTCTCATTTTCCTACTCATATTGAAACACTGCCCCTCAATGAGGCCAAACTTAGATTCACAAAACGTTTAGGGGTGTGCGTACTTCCGCGTCCCCCCCAGAAAAATACCACTGGGTTTAGTCATCCTGGGCACATGACCCAGAAAGCTGTTAGCAGACAAACGCCAGCCTGAAGCGAGATGAGCACTGCAGCCCCATAGTCACCTTTGAGTGGACTTAACCATCCAGGGGTCATTTACCTTTTTATTGCAAATAAGTTTTGGGATGCCTCGTGTGTGGTGATTTAGAAAGGAAGTAAATAAATAAACAGACTGACAACTCCACCCTCAAACGCAACCCATAGTTTTTGGTAACAGAAAGACCACAAAGTTCATCGAAATGAAATCAAGTGCTATATAATGGTAAGGTTCAAAGATTCGAAAGATTAAAATGTGCTGGAAATGTTTCAGCCCAAATCCCCCTTTCATCCTCAATGCCAGTAACCATTTCACGTGCAATGCTTCCAGTATTCGAAATATTCAAAACAGTGCTTCTCGGGGCTCGATATGCGACTCTCCACAATCAATGCATCTCATTTTAGCCACCAGAGCCTGAATTCCTACTCCATTAATAAGAGCCAGGGCAATACATCCTAAATAGATGTTTTAAAGCTGTTCTGCGTGTGTTGAGGAGCAAGGCACCATAAGAGAATAAGAACACAAAAAGAGCCTGCTGCATCAGTCCAATGGCCCATGTTCAGAGATATACCCATTTTACAGATGGAATATTGGAACCGAAACAGAGTGGTCTGCAAGATCCAAAGCTCTAACTGCTCCATCGTGCCAGTTGCTGGGCTCCCCAACCCCTGGAATTGTACTCCAAATGTCTTCTTCAAAATCCATTAGCATTATCACTCAAAGGCTCCCAGCCCACTCTCTTATCTCAGTGACCCTTTTCACTTGGGTTAACCTCTCCTTTCTGGTTACCTTTCCATCATCATTTTGTAATCCCGAATGTGATGCTCGGCTCCCATTGTGCGCAAATGCTGCCCATCCCCTTTTGTTCAGATGCAGAGGCTTGCCTTTGTCACTCTCTTGCTCACATCCTTTTCTTGCAACACATATAGGAGTTTTATAGCTTCTTTAAGACACTAATAGCCATCAGATATGGCCATCTTTGACCAGTGCGGGACATGCAAACATACATCTTGTTCACAGTAGAAATGGGCAGGCACACCCTTAGGCATTCGTAACGCAAGAACTTACAGGCATGTTCAAAGGCTGTTTTGGGGGCCTAATCCGGCCCGCCCGTCAATTTAATCCAGTCCCCATGGCAGTATGTCCTGGGGTAAAATCCTAAAAAAAAGCTCAGCAACTTCAATCCTTAAAAAACCTCAACAACTCTGGGTTAAAATTGTTTGGGCACCCCTGTGGAGTGAAGCCATCCATACATTTTTTTCCAAAGAGCAACAAAGAAGTTCTAGGATGTAATACACTGTACAAAGGGACAAGTTCCACCTTTAACAATCAGGGAAAGCCTGAGGTGAAAAATGTATGTTTTTCAAAGATTTCTAAAGCAGGTAGCTGATGATACAAAGGGAAGACAATTCCAAAAAAGAGTGGGAAGAGTGGGGAAGAGTGGGCAACAGTGGGAAATAAACTTCTACAAATCACCACCATGCGATGGTCTGTAAAATGCAGTGCCACAACTCGGAGCTCCTCAGATGATGCCCATGATCTATATAGGGGCAGGTGGTCTCTCAGGTAAACAGGGCCCAAGTTGTTCCCGTCTCTATGTGCTAGTAACAAGATGTTGCCTATGGCCCGGTGGCTAATTAGCTGCCAGTGCAGCTCTCTAAGCACAGACAGAATGTGTACATGTCTGAATCTCCCATTTAACACCTTGGCTGTAGCATTCCAGAAGACCGTTAAGGGTAGGCCCACAGTGCAGTAATCCAATTGTGAGATTACCAATGCATGGGTTGCAAAGGCCACAGCTGAAACTGGTACACACCAAGAAGCAGAAAGCAACTTTCCATCTTTGTTTCACTGAGAGTGGGGGAAGGAATGCTAAACCTGTGAAACCTGCCATCAGTAGATGGAAACAGCACCTAAAAGTGCCACAGAACCATAGAATTGTAGAGTCGGAAGGGACCCTGAGGTCCCAACCCCCTGCACTGCAGGAATCACAACTAAAAAATCCCTGACAGATGGCCATCCAGCCTCTGCTTAAAAACCTCCAATGTAGGACAGCCATTCTAATATTTTAGTGGCATGCTTAGTTTTTATGCAGTCATGTAGCAGCAGCTGCTAGTGGACAGAGGCTGAGGACAGAAGCTCTGGTCAGCCATTACTTAGGCTATAGGCTTAGGCACATTAACTACTGAATAAGTCAAAGTGAGCACAATGGGACTTGCTTTATAGTAAACATGGATAGATAGGGCTGTACCTCTAGTAACAATAAATCTCAAGTCAATAATAGTCTTGAACTTACACCTTCCTGTCCCTGTCCCATAGCAAAAGGGAGAAAAGTAATCTCTGAAGCAGACTAGAGGGCATTGATTTAAGCATGACATCATCCTGACCCATATCTGGAATGCATGGACATTTGGATCATAGCATCCTAGAGACCCCGGCATGCTGTTTACATCCTGCAGGCTACTAGCATTTCACATTTTGTCACAAAGAGAGTATTGTATATGGAGATAGGCTTTGCAGCAGTGTCAATTTTATAAGCAAATGCCGATGCAAATGTTTGCAGCATGTTGCTGGCTGCACACCTGAGATAACATGTTCTATTAAGAAAGCTAGTATCAAAATGTGCACGCACACACAATCTACGGGAACGCTGAAGCAGGTAGAGGGCGAGCCCTATGTGCACATCAAAGCACATATTTACTCTACATTTGTCCCAGCAATTAAGAAATGGCACATGTGGACCCACATTTGTTGATAAAAACTTTCTTAATGAGATTTCCCCACTCACTTAATCATTGGCGGCTGTGCTTATGAATGGAATTATACACGCAAAATACTTCTGGGCATTGAGGACTGCAATGTGCCTCCAACAAAACAAGGAAGACCTCTCTCTCTCTCTCTCTCTCTCTCACACACACACACACACACACACACACCATTAAGTAAGACGAGGTGGAAACAGTCATGCCCTGTAGTTTGGCTCAGAACCAGTTAATCAGAGGTATGTGATTGGCTGTGAAAAATGGGCCTTCCATTTTTGGCTATCAGTGCTAAAGGCATCAACAGACCATCCCTCCATGGGCCCAACATTTGTGTACAATTTATAGAGTTCACAATCTGAGTACACGCCATCTGAACCACAGGTAGCTATACATTTCTCTTGCTGAAATTGTCTGAATTTCCTATGCTACCAGGGGAAACACAAGGCATGAATGAAACTACCCACATTCAGCCTGATAGCAGCCTGATATATAGTCTTAATCCAACTGCTAACAATGATGCTTAATCCAAAATGTACACAGGATTGCAACTTTAGATTTAAGCTATAACCTACAGCATATGCAATTATCATAATCCTATCATTTTGCTGCACCTGAGCTCTTCATGATCCTCCATAAACAATGGAGCCATTGGGGGCTTATGGAAAATATAAACAACATGTTAGGAATTTGGCTGCTGATTTGCCACAGACAATCATGTCTCGTGCTCTTCATCCTATGATTTGGGCAATGAAACAATGCTTAAACTCAATTAGAGTGTTTTAAATGTATATCCATCTTTTAATGTGCAGACATTGGTGGTAAGTGAGATTTAACAGGGTAGCAGCTGAACAGATGTTTAGGAAATTGTGTACATCAATCGATGCTGAGTGGGGGGAAAGGAGCCATATTTTAATTTAGCTGTTCAAGGTTTTTGAAGTGCTGCCATTGTGTGTTATGCCTGGAAATTAGTTTCTGGGTTTCTTTTCCCTCCCAGTACAAAGGCCACTGCATTACTTTTGCAAACTGAAAATCTGGATGGAATCAAACAAGCTCCAAATCATTAAAGCCATTCTCAGCAACAAATAAAAGCAGAAAGTCACCAGTGCATACATGTACAATGCTTATTTTAAAAATAAAAGGCACTTTACTCTCATGTGTTCTTCATACATTAGTTACCGTGCTTCTTCCTTGTAGAAGCTTCGCAATGTGCAGCTCATATCTTAACAGTCCACAGATGAGGGTTCACACTTGTGGGCTACATATTATTTTCTATAAAGAATAAAATTTCATTTTCATTCCCCATGCTGTTCCTAGAGGGTCCACATTACTAGCAAAGCCACAGATGGAATTCAGGGAGAAAAGATATCCTGACAACACCTTACTGAGCAAAACTGAACAGAAAACAGCATATAATTGGAGGAGATAATAAACAGAGAGCCTTTTCTCCTTCAGGACTTATATAACACAGGATTCCTTGGGGGAAGCCATGACTGTTTGAAGTGGCGTCATTTTTGCTTCAGATGTATGATGTGAACATAGCCAATGGTGCCAAGGAGAAGTTGGCCAGGGAATGCAGACGCGATTTGGACAACCTGCGACGCCATTGCCAAATGGCGGCCATCAGCATTCCAATCAGTGGCTGATGGCTTTATTTCCCTGGTGGATTTCTCTGGATCATCCCTGACAGTAGAGAGGAAGGGGGGAGGAAGGGAGGAAAAAGTGCTTAGTCGTTCGAGTCGTACCCAACAGATGGTTACTGATCAGATATTAGTACTGGAGGCCGAGGTCAGCTGGCTGCCAAGAAAGCTAATCTGAAGGCTGTCTGTTACTTGACCGCTCCGGGGACGCCGCTTCGCTACCTGGGCTTCCGACAGGTGACTCGCTTGGCAATGTTATTGTCTGTATTGTCTGGAGCGCTCATCTATAATTTATAGCCCTGTGATCCTTCCCCCCGCTACATGGCCGTGGTTGGCACCGGGTCACTCAGGGGAGAATTTTGGACAGACTAGAGGGCAGGAAGGGGCAAGGGAAGAGAAGTGGCGTGTTTTAAAGTCAGGTGAATCGTTCGAGAAAAGCCACCTTTACCTCCTGCAACCTTATAAAAACAGCCACCGCTATCTGCATTTCTCAGACTTCAGTTTTCACTCTCTTCATTGTTTCCCCGCATCCTTTGCATCCTTGCTAGACTGATCCACTGTCGGTATACCTCTGAACACCAGTTTCTGGAAGCTGCAGGAGGGGAGAGGGCTGTTGTGTTCAGGTCCTGCTCCTGGGTTTCCACATGCATTTGGTTGGCCAGGGGGATGCTGGACTGAATGGGCTTGTACACTCTTGGGGGCTTTTTAAACAATGGTCCCACTGGAGGCTGAAGCAAACAACTGTTGTGTGATGTCCATGGCAGGATCTCTGGACTGGGGTAGAGGGATCATTTTCCTGCTCCAAGTTACACCTGTGAGGCTCCTCTTAGTCCCTTAGGGAGGGGGTGGGAGGGGGTGATGCATCAGAAGAAATGCCTGAGGATTGCTCTGCTGAGTAAGATGAAGAAGCTGTAACATTACACACTTTTATTTTACAAAATTCATTTACTGCTTACTTGACAGATAATCTCCAAGTAGCTTAAAAATCTAAGCAGTTTGGGTGAATATTCATTCGGGTGAATATTTCACTGGCAATTACTTTAAGGCTGTTCTATTTGTAGTTGTGCTTTATGCTATGTTTGAAATATATATATATATATATATGCCGCTTTGACTTCACCTGGTGAAAAAGGCGGCATATATATATTCAGAGAGAGATTGCTAAAGACCATTATTTCACTTTCCTCCAGAGCCTGGCATGGATACTCGGTAAGTACACAGAAGTCTCAGCTAAGCATCCCTAGATGCTTAGGATAGATGGACAACAGTGCTTCCTGAAATCAGACTCGTGAGATCCATTAGTTGAGCAAAACCATTATTGCTAAATGAATGGCTACATTAACATCAGTCTAGCTCAAAACAAAACTGAACACAACAGCCATGTAATGATTCTTGTTATTTTGAAGATCAGGTCCAGCCCCTCCTCCTCCTCCTCCTTTTAAAAAAAGCTCATTTGAAATTAAGACTAGATGTAGAGATACGATTTTGAGAATCCCTCCCCCCCCCCCCGCAACCTAAGCACATTTCTGAGGATTTATATTTCATTATTATTCCTTGGCTCTAAGGGACTCAGGATGATGCCCACAGTTCTCTCCCTCCCAGCTTTCTTCTCACAACATCCCTATGAGGTAGACACAGTGACTGGCTCAAGGTCACCCAGTGAGCTTCCTTGATAAGGGAGGGTTTGAACCATGGTCTCCCATGTCCTAGTCCAACACTCTAATTCCTATACCACACTGCCTCACAGACAACTTGAGGTAAAAGGTAAAGGACCTCTGGACGGTTAAGTCCAGTCAAAGACAACTATGGGGTCGCGGTGCTCAACTCACTTTCAGGCTGAGGGAGCCAGCATTTGTCCACAGACAGCTTTCCAAGTCATGTGGCCAGCATGACTAAACCACTTCTGGCGCAACGGAACATGTGGCAGAAGCCAGAGTGCACGGAAATGCCGTTTACCTTCCTACTGCAGTGGTACCTATTTATCTACTTGCACTGGCGTGCTTTCAAATTGCTAGGTTGGCAGGAGCTGGGACAGAGCAACGGGAGCTCACTTCACTGTGGGGATTTAAACCGCTGACCTTCTGATCAGCAAGCCCAAGAGGCTCAGTGGTTTAGACCACAGTGCCACCCATGTCCCTCGCTGCTAACAGATGCCAGGGGAGAAAGGAAAATAGGCTACTGTCAGTCCGTGTAGACAATACTGATCTAGATGGGCTAATGGTCTGACTTGGCAGCCACTTGTTTTTCCTCCTGCTGAGCTGATCACTCTCCCACCAAAAGGTCATCTGATAGGAACAACAGCTTGCCTGTGGAAAGCAATGCTAGATGCCAGTTATTTAAAGTTCACTCTTCATAGTGTGCCCATTTCATAATTGTTGCAAGCCACTTGGTGGACTCTGGTTGAAAAGCAGGGGGCAAATCGACCAAACACAAATACACAAATAAAACCCAATTAATAGAGGCAACAATTCAATCTTGGTTTCACATTATTACAGCTGCAGAGCTAAAAAAACACACCTTGGTTCACTCCATGGGAAGGTGTTGTAAGTCCGTAATTAAAGCTAAAGGTTATTCAACTAAGTATTAACTGACATGGTGAGAATTTTTGCATATCTTATTCCCCCCCCCATGTGTTTCACGTTTCTACTTTATGACTGCTGTTGTAATAAATAATCCTTCATGAAGGTTACTGCATCACATTCTTAGTTAAATTATCTCTCCGTTGATATATAATTTTATGTTATTACTCCAAAAAAGTGGTGTTATGAGCCATCAGACCTCAGAAATCCACCTTTTCCAAAAGGTGGCCACTAGTGTAAAAGCTCTCTACCTAAAGAACCATTTCATAGCTCCAACAAAAAGTGTGGGATGCTAATAGCTATTATGCATCCCAGAAACAAGGGACACAATTGCCTTGTCCTTTGGAGAACAATTTGCATCATGAATACACCTAGCAGCAGTCCTTTAAACCTTGCAGAACATCTCACTTCTGGATCCTCACTTTCCCCTGTCCCCACACAAATCTTTCACCTGATCCCCACACAGAGACACTGAAAATAAAGTAGCAGTACTGATCCCATTCAGTAAGGGTGAACTATAGTAAGCTAGCTACAGATAGTCTTTCCAAACTTGGGGTGGCCATTTTGCTGTATCTCCTTTCAAGGCATCTGGTTTTCACCTGGGTGGGGAGAAGGAAGCCCCTTAAGGCAGGAAGCTAAGACAATTATGATCCATTCATTCATACTGACCCGACTCCACAGGACGTTCTACAAATTAATTTATATCACACTTATTAAGGGAGAGCCACACATTCCGATTTTAAGTAGCGCCATTAAGTCCCATTATCACAACTAATAATGCTGATAGCATGAGACTTCAATAGCTGCTCTAAGCTTGCTTTTATTGAAAGGGAACAAGAAGGGGATCAGGACTAGACCTATGAATATCTGCATTGTCTTTTAATAATGATGCTTTTAAACTATAATCTGTCTTAACAGCCCACTGCTACAGGGGAGACATAAGAGAATGGAGTTGTCATCTCTACAGCATGTTAAATACCTCTGAACACATAGCCTTATTCTAATCTGGATTCGGAAATTAGTATTGATTATTTGGTAAGGTGTATCTGTATCTCTCTCTCCCCCCCCCCAACGCCTGAGTAGCACTCATGAAGTTGTTCCACCTAATAGGGGTTTGAACTCCCCATAAATATGGCACAATCCCCTCCCCCCGGGCTCAATCAATAGCAAATACTGTTACAGCATTGCAAGTATAGCAAAGGGAGTTGTTGGAATAGACCTGGCAGAGTCAAACTTTGTCATTGCAGACCTCCTTCAACCCCCCCCCCCAAATCTAATTGAATCTCCCTGACTTGCAGTCAAACTTTTATTTACCTGATATACATGTGCAGACGGGGACACGGGTGGAGCTGTGGGTTAAACCACAGAGCCTAGGACTTGCTGGTCAGAAGGTTGGTGGTTCGAAACCCCATGACAGGGTGAGCTCCCGTTGCTCGGTCCCTGCTCCTGCCAACCTAGCAGTTTGAAAGCATGTCAAAGTGTAAGTAGATAAATTGGTACCGCTCCGGCGGGAATGTAAACGCCGTTTCCATGCATTGCTCTGGTTCACCAGAAGCGGCTTAGTCATGCTGGCCACATGACCCGGAAGCTGTACGCCGGCTCCCTCAGCCAATAAAGCAAGATGAGTGCTGCAACCCACGACTGGACCTAATGGTCCCTTTACCTTACATGTGCAGGAAACCTTGCATGTTTCCGGAAAAAAAACCAAAAACAAAAGAAGAACAGCAAGCTGAACATTTCTGGTACAGCTCACTACTTGTGATACTACTTTTCTACTTGCAAGGAGTTTTTTTCTGTGCTTGGGAGGGGGGTAAGAGTGTGATCTCCACCTCCAGATGGAAGTGGCACAGTCCATACGTCCACCTTATTTGCATCAAGGGCCTCACTGGGTGGGTTTTGAAGTCATGTGACCTCCAGAATCCTTATTGGTGAGAGACAGACCTTCTGCTGCTAAGGGTGGAACTCAGATTCTGTCCTCATTGCAGCACTGTCCTCAAGAGCAGCATGATTATTTTGCCCATCAGGTATGAGTGGGAACTATTCAATTGAATGGCTAACTGTGCTACCTGAAACTTGGTCATCACTATGGCCCCAGCCATTCAATGTCAAGGTGGAACCTATCCACACAGCCATTTCCCTTTAACTGCACATGTTGACATTCTTGGTCACATTAGAGCGTGACAGAATGTTGATGAAAAGCTTCTATGTGTTTCACAACATTTTGACCACCAGGGGGAAGGAGTGAGCACCATTTGGATTTTTGCCTCTGGCACAAAACATCTCTGCTACTTTCTCTTCCCCCCCCCCCAAAAAAAAGGTATGAGAATTGTGCAGAAACAGTACTAGCAATGCAATTCACTTGAATGAAGCAGGAAGAAGACATAGAAATTATTAATTCTGCCTTCTCCCTTGGCCGAGTCAGCGAGAATGCTACAGTTTGCAAGGCCTGCTTTGATATTCTGAGCTTGCAGCTTTGCATGTGGCCAATAAGGGAATCTGTTTGATCGTTTGCTATTAGACAGAATGTGGCTCTACAAAAGGAAATATGAAACTTTGCATTACAACAAAAGCATTCCAAACTTGTTTGCTTTTAATGTGACAAACACACACACACAAACACACACACACACACACACACACACACAGGATGTTTATTGCACTACAGATTTGCATTTGACCCTTAGAAAATGAACACTATGTGCCAAAGCAAACTGCAAAGGCTTCCAGCCCTTTGTGAAACATTATTGATACATGTCTTGACTATCCATTCATTTTCTCCAGTAGCTCATAGAAAGTATTAAAATCTCTTATCATAGATTGCAAAGGTGCTTAAAGCTTCCAGCATTAAGCTGCTTGTGCAATATTCAGATGAGTGCCAAATGCAATCCATCAAGATGCCCCCTCCTCAAATAAACTGAGAATAAATAAATATACCAAATAGCAACTTAAAAATAAAAAGTCTGGAGTACAGAAAATAATTGGTGAAAGCTTTCTAGCGATTTTGTTCAGAGGATGTGTGGGAATTAACCCCACCCGCTGCCACCCAAGGGATAATATCTACTCAGTCTTGGAGGGTGGAGAGAAGAGGAAAACATTTGCCATCTGTGAAGAACACAGACCTGATTTTCCTTAGGACAACAGCTAATCTTAAAACTAAGGATTAATATCTGTAGTACAGTCACCTCCTCCAATTCAAGACACAATGATTTGGAGCCTTATTCATCTCCAGACAATTCTGAGCCTTCCCATACAACATAAATCCATGGATGTTGGCTCCCGACCAGAATAACCTATTCATACAGAATTTGGCCAGGGCACAGAAGCCTATTCATGCTTTGTTCGATGGCTTGGGCAGAAGAGACCTGTAAGGGAAGCAGGGATTCCATGTCAACAAGTCCCCTTAACTTGCCTACAAATTCAAGGAAGGCCAAAAAATGACTGAAGGAAGCTGTTTCAGGATGCGGGTGGGTGGGGGGTGAAGGGAGAAAGCTTCTTATATCTTTTTATAAACACTCTGGAAGTTAATCCCCCGCCAGACTGGATTAACTACCATGGCAGCCTTGTGGGTATGGCGATTGTCAGAGATATTTAAACGAGGAGGAAATGGGAAATCTCTGTCTTTAACCCTCTCCCCGTTCCAATTTCTGCTTTAAGCAGAGGGATGTTCTGGGATCTGTGCGTTGCACTTATATTTGGTCTATGCCTCTCTCTGGGTGAGCATGCATGTGCAAACATGCACATGCGCACACATGTGTAACACACACGTTTCAAGATGACAATAATGCCTCTCAGCTTCTCGAGGTCGGTGTCAGAGGTAGACATCACCGGGCATTTGATAAGACCCACACCTTTGAGGTGCCATGGTCCACAACCCATGGACCATGCACTGAGCAATGGAGACACCAAGGAGGCAGAGGCAGCTCTGAATATCCTTGAGTAAATAAATGCCCGAAGTCTGGCCCACCTGGCCTGCTACTCTCCTCTGATTCAGAGGAAGGGGGTCTCTCTATCTCTGCCTCCGTATGGAGACAAAGACTGCAAAATAAGGGGAAGGCCATTTAACTGCCCTGTCTGCTCCTCTGGGGTTCACTACACTACAGGTTGGGTCAACATTTACAGGGACTGCAGTCTTGCAGAGATGCTTGCAGAGATTTCAGCATGTACAGTTGCCACAGCAGGAGCCGGGGAGCTATCCAGGGTCCTGAAGACGCTATGGATGACATGGATCAGGCTTCCTCAAACTCAGCTCTCCAGATGTTTTGAGACTACAATTCCCATCATCCCTGACCACTGGTCCTGCTAGCTAGGGATCATGGGAGTTGTAGGCCAAAAACATCTGGAGGGCCGAGTTTGAGGAAGCCTGACATGGATTCTTGAGTTGGGTCCTCGCCTTGAATTTCTGACTCAGCCTCTTGATGACACTGCCGGGTGTCCCCTGTGAGCATCAGACTCTCACCATACAAGAAAGCCAGAGTCTCCTGGCACCACTGCTCCACCTCCTTGTGTGCTGTCACTTCCTGCCCACTTCCTGTGTGCTGTCCACTTCCTGCCCTCTCTGCACGTATAAGCAGTTACAAGAGTAAGGACATGGAACAGCATCCTGCATTTAAGGCAAGAGAGGGCACGAGAATGGGCAGCAAGAGCATCAGTGAGGATGAGGTAAGCCCATTCAGGAAGTGGGGCACAGTGAGAGCACCTTGCTCAAGGGCTCTCCAAAACCGGAGAGCAGCCAGCTTTTGAAGTCACATGAGGCCACCACCTTGCTGAAGATAAGAAGGTCTGGATGTGGTCTGGATGAGGATCTGGGTAAGGAGTGCGGACCCAGGAGAGTTCCAAGAGAATGGGAGGTGGAATTTGGCCCATTGTAGACGGGGGCTTCTAATGTTATCAGATGCTATCCTTCCGATATAAAAAGTCCACAGCTGACGAGACATAGACATTGCGGCTGCTTCAGTGCTGGGGGTGCAAATGACCCAGGGTGAGACTTTAAACTGAGCAGCAAGATATTATTAATTCTATGGGAACTGACTGTGATAATACTAATTACCAGCACGGTAATGCAGTATTTCTATAATAAAGGCTTCTGCATATAGAAAGACACTGTAATTCTCTCACTAGCCTGGGACCATTAGCGAGGTGTGCTTTGTCATTAGCTATATTATTTGAAACTTTTATTTAAAAGTGTAAATTAGCGGCATGCTTTTTGCAGCTCCCCCCAAACCTGTGGGTTCCCCCCCTCTTTTAAAATCTTTAATTAAACAGAGCTAATGATGGTTAGCTAAATCTGCAGAAATAACTGTAGAGTGTTTCCAGACCAGAATTATTACAAGGAAGCAAGCCAGTGGTATTTTATATTAAGCAAACATGCAGCAGGAGACACTGGGACAGGAATATAAGCTCTACCTCACCATGCCCTTGGTCATGTTTGCAACTGTCCTTCAGATTTCCTTCTGGAAAACAGAATATAGTAAGGTGCCTTTGCTCCATCTCACTCAGTATTTTCTAGCCTGGCTGGCAGTGGTTCTCCTGGGTTTCAGACAGGGAATATTCCCAGCCCTATCTGGCAGTACCAGAGATTGAATTTGGGACCTTCTGCATACAGAGTAGATCTTCTACCATTGATCTCCAGTGAGCCTACATGATGAGTAGAGACTTCCCACTTCAGAAGATCTCTCTCCAGCTCATGGGGGATGATCAGAAGGGTGAAGGTGGCAGAACCTGAATATTTATTATATTTCTTTATTTATCACTCTTACATCCCACCATTCCTCCAAGAAGGAACACGGGTGGTGCTGTGGGTTAAACCACAGAGCCTAGGACTTGTTGATCAGAAGGTCGGCAGTTCGAATCCCCGCGATGGGGTGAGCTCCCGTTGCTCGGTCCCTGCTCCTGCCAACCTAGCAGTTCGAAAGCACGTCAAAGTGCAAGTAGATAAATAGGTACCACTCCAATGGGAAGGCAAACGGTGTTTCCGTGCACTGGTCAAGGGTCCCTTTACCTTTATTCCTCCAAGAATCTTATGTGGTCTATATGCTTCTGGCCCTCCTCCTCTAATCCCCACAATAACCCTGTGATGTAAGTTAGGCTGAAAGACTGTGACTGGTGAATTTCATTGTGAATTTCATGGCAGCCTGTGGAAAGCTAGCACACCAGGGACCTAAGCTAGAATCCTCCCTCCTGACATGCTAACTTGCAATCTAAGGGACATACACATAGAAGCTTAATACTTGGGTCACACATACACCATACATTTAAAGCTCTCTTATACCACTTTAATAGTCATGACTTTCAATAGTCAAACAAACCTGGAAACTGTAGCTTGTTGGCACAAAGCTACAATTCCCAACATGCTTAACAAACTGCAGCTCCCAGGATGCTTTGGGGGAAAGCCGTGTCTGTTAAGGTTGCATAAAGTGGTTTAGAGGTTATGGTGCAAGTGTGACCTTAGTATAGAAGAAAATACAAAATCATCCTAGAGCATGCTAAGTACCGCAGCTATAAATTGTTTTGGTACTCAAAAAATTAATGGCAACCTTGCCTGTGCAATGGAAGCTTTTGTAGTCCTTGGTGTGGAGGAAAGGAGTGGGGAACTTTATTGTATATTTCATGATTATTACAAATGATTGACCCGATATTGGATAACATGAGACCCAATCGTTTATGTGAAATAATAAGGTAGGCTGCTGAGTAATTATTGAACACAAGGAATTCCTAACTCTCTTCATTGTGCCCATTTTTAAAAAAGAAATTAATCATTGCAAACGACAGAGAATTCAGTTGCATAATAAAAGGAAGAAACAGCAGAGCACACAATAGGGTATTTAAATGTTAATAGAGTCAAACAGTTTAAAGCGTAGCGTACATTCAAATGCCGGTTTGCGCTGAACCAATTATACTTTCTAAGTAGTGGTGTATACCCTTGATTACAGCTTGATGAACATATTGATCCAGCTGGTGACAAGTGTAATTTTCTTCACTGTACATATCTTCGTTCCCCACCTCCTTTCCTGACCACTTTAACAAGCCATCACACTACCGCACCCTTTAAAAACAAATTTTGTTTCCAGTTGGCACAGCATGGGAGATGGGAAGGGGGAAAGAGCCTGGGTTGTATTTAGGAAAGAATTATCAAAACGTCTTGTCCTCACAGCCAGATGAGAGCATGTGGATGGGAGACCTCTCTGCTATAAAGACTGCATTTTTGTTATTATCTATACCCCGCCCATCTGGCTGAGTTTCCCCAGCCACTCTGGGCAGCTTCTAATCAAGTGTTAAAAACAATACAGCATTAAATATTTAAAACTTTCTAAACAGGGCTGCCTTCAGATGTCTTTTAAAAAGAAGATAGCTGCTTATTTCCTTCACATCTGAAGGGAGGGCGTTCCACAGGGCGGGTGCCACTACCGAGAAGGCCCTCTGTCTGGTACCCTGTAACCTCACTTCTCGCAATGATGGAACCGCCAGAAGGCCCTCGGTGCTGGATCTCTGTGTCCGGGCTGAACGATGGGGGTGGAAACACCTGTCTCTGTGGAATCACAGAATTACAGAATTGTAGAGTTGGAAGGGACCACAATGATCATCAAGTCCAATCCTCTGCAGTACAGGAATCTTTCATCCAAAATGGGGATCAAATCCTTCAGGGTCCCCACCACTGATGGCTGAACCAACCATTGTCAGTGACTGTGGGCACATTTTGATCTCACCATGACACTATCTTCAAGTGCAACACTTTACTCTTTTCCATAGGAGTGAATGGCAACCATTCACCACAGAAGAAACTGCATTTATGGACATCACTCGAAACTATATGCTCCTGTCATTGCTAGTTGAGCCAGTTCCTATCAATGAGGCATGATTTCTGTTCCTTTGTCACACCAGAATGTGACAGAACACTGAGATGGAGCATTGCAGCCAATGTTACTTTTACTCAGAGTGGGCACAATGGAAATAATGGTCATAACTAACTTGGGTTCGTGTAACTGAATAAAGCCCAGAGTCACAGCATTTTCAGAAATGGCTTTTGCATATTAAATATGCAATACGATTTAATAAGATGAAAATGTTCACTCCTGTCTAAGCGTAAAATAAATATTGACCTCATTGCTCAAAAGTGTTTGGAATACAGTTAAGCTACACATTTATAAAGGTTTCATATCACTTTACTGGCAAGATTCCTGGGCTGTGTAGGTTGATGAAGAGACAAAAAATTCTCAGAAATCCTTAGCTCCCATAGAGAATTACTGCTTCTAGATTATCTAATGAGAACGAATGCCTTTTAAAGCAGCTTATTAACTGTAGATAGATCCTTCTCTCCTCAGCTGAGATCATATTCACATATCGTGTACTTGGTCCTTTCTCCAAAAGGACGGAATATGCACATACTCATTCTAGCTTCCTTTCAGATTTATCAGTTTGTGAGTGCAGGAAAATTAATCAAACTTTGAATTCAATAGGCTAAAATCATTCAGGTGATGTGAAGCTGTTTTCTTCCAGCCAGGAAAAAAAACAAAACAAGAAAAACCACCCTCATCCACTAATGTAAGTTTCCTTTCCATAAGTCATTAAACTGATTAAAGAAGCTTAATAATTATTGTTTAATGTCAATACATTTGCATTTCATTAACATGCTACACCTGATGCATTAGGTGCACATCAAGTATGTACATAAATTTAACTTAAAGCACAGCCGTTTGCTTTTATCTGGTACATCAAAGAGTATCATAAGAATAGCTGTGGGGAGAAAAAGAAAAACCTTTTCCCCCTCTCTTTTCTTTAGGTTTTCAGAAACAGCTTACAAGAAGTAGCAGGAACACCAGTGCAGAAATAGATTCTTCCCTATTAACTTTTCATGCTTCTCTAAGACCGCCAGTACCATATAAATACACCCGTTCCCTTTAATTTCAACTTTGTTGATCCAAAAAATATGAAACCCTGTCCTGTCAGTTTCTCAATACTGAATTTACACTTCTCCTATAGATTTATTATTATTATAATATATATTTTTTAAAATAAAGAAATAGATATTCAGAATTTTCTGACCAAGAAAATATATATCTGTGTTTCGCTATAAAAGTCATGGAAAATATCATTCACACGGTGTCTATTTTTGCTGTATCCACACAGAAACCTACAAATCTGGCCATTTTCACAGCTAATTACGAGACAGGAGTGCCTTGATAATGTCTGGCTAACATATTTTTTTCAGAATTTCTACTAAAGCTAGCTAGCGAGATATTTCTGCATTTTGTTTCAGTTTGTTACTGAATTTTTAATATGCAAATAAGTGATTGTGTATTTAATTGCCGTTTTCATATTTATAACTTTTATTGAGAACATTCAGGCACATAAACAGAAACGCATGGCTAGATACATGATGATATCACAAGTACCAGAAATATCAAAAAGACACGTTTAAAGAAGGCAATGCATTAACATTCCAAAGAGAATCATCGTCAAATAATCATACAATCAATTGGCCAGAGGCAACACCGGATAAGGCCATTTGTAGAGGGGATTTTCCATCTGCATAACAGTGATGTCAACATACTTCAGTTATGAATGCTTCTATTTTAATGTGAACGCTTTTTTAGCTTGTATGCATTTTAGCTACACACATGTATTTTGTGTTTACATTTTGATGTCTGTGCTACATGCTTTGATACTTTGTGAACAGCTTAAAACCCTACTTTGGCATTGAGCAGTATATAAATTAATAAACAAAAGGAACAACTTTCTCAGGATGCTGGGTTTGGCAATTAAATCTCTTGACTAGGATGGGCTGTATTCAGCCAAGTCCTAATCAGTGTAGCCCCAGCGAAATTAATAAACCCAAGTTATCTGTTTTGTGAGTTGATTGTGACGTAAATGTGAAATGCTCTAAGGTTTTGATTTTGGGTCCTATTGCAAGCCAGGGAGGGAGTGGGGAGTGGACTACAACCCTCCAGATCATGTGTAGGCAAACTAAGGCCTGGGGGCTGGATCCGGCCCAATCGCCTTCTAAATCCAGCCTGCGGACAGTCCGGGAATCAGAGTGTTTTTAAATGAGTAGAATGTGTCCTTTTATTTAAAATGCATCTCTGGGTTATTTGTGGGGCATAGGAATTCATTCTTCCCCTCAAAAAAAAACAAAAACAAAACACATAGTCCGGCCCCCCACAAGGTCTGAGGGACAGTGGACTGGCCCCCTACTGAAAAAGTTTGCTGACCGCTGCTCCAGATGTAGGTGACTTCAGCACCCATCAGCTCCAACTGCTAATGGGCAATGATGGGGGAATGGTTAGAGTGGTAGTCTTACAACATCTGGGGCAAAGGCTGCAGGTTCCTTTTTGGGGGGGTTATTGGGTTGCTATTTTTATTTTGATTATGTATTTTGTGGTTTTGTGTTTTGATTTTATTCTGTGAACCGCCCTGAGAGCTCCAAGTATAGGGTGGTATATAAATAAATTCAATTCATCATCATCATCATCATCATCATCATCTGTCAGGGGATCTCTAGCTATGATTCCTGCACATCAGAGGGTAGGACTGGATGACTCTTAGGGTCCCTTCCAATTCTATACGTCTATTATTCTATTCCATGAATACCACCCATGAACTTTATATTTAAGCAGTTGATAAGGCACAAAACAAAACAAAACACCACCCCACAAGCTTTCCAAGTTAGAGCCGTTATATATGTGACTGGATTGGGGACTGGTGGGAGGGTTCAAAAAAGATCTAGCTGAAATTAGGTTTACCAAATGCCAATTTACGTTTCAGAACGTTTCAGAGAAGATAAAGAGATCAAAACATGCATTTTGTGTTAAATGTAATTTTGCACTATAGCTAAGAATAAGTCATCCCGCTTGCAATTATTTAGTATATATGTCTAAGCTGTTTGTGTTAGCACCAACAAATCACAGATGTGCTGCACTCTATTTTCCTGGATTTATTTCTATTGCTTAAATTAAATGAAACGAGGAACACTGCTGTGCTCACGGTGTCAGGAGGGTAACACATTAGTGCTGTGAAATTAAGGGAGGAAAGCAATGCTGATGGAATTAACTTTTTCTTCTCCCACACCAAAACCGAGTTATGGTTAATTGAAAAAAAGAGGTTTAGAAACCAAAAGACATTTCACCTCTGTTAGCATACCCAGGTCAGGTGGCTGTGAAAGGAAGTGCTACACAGGATTTCAGCTATAACTATTATAATATTATAAAAAGAGGGTTTCACTGATAAAGAGTTAACTCCAGCTTTGAACTATGCGATTTACTGACCAGTTTGAACTGTGACACTAGGGCAAGCAAGAATGTCACAAAAAAGTGTAGAACGACACTCACACACTCATATGGAGATCTTGCCAATAGGCAAATATATTTAAATTTAATCAATTGCTTAATCAGCCAGTTAAAGGGCAAATGATTAATTAGCTCAAACTTGATTGCCTACAAATAATATAACCACCAGCGTATACAAACTAGGAGTGAGGAAATCACTTTACTTCTTGTCTGCCTCATTTTCTTGTGCAGTCACTCAAATGTCTGTTTCAGAGACTAAAACCATTCCAGAGAGCCAGTGTGAATGAGAAGTTACAATGCTGGACTAGGACTTACTGAGTGACCTTGGGCCAGTCAAAGTTTCTCAACCTTCCCTACCTCACAGGGTTGTTGTGGGGACTAAATGAGGAGGAGGGATAACTGTGTACACTACCTGAACTATGTGGACAAAAAGTACAATATAAATGCCATAAATATATATTTTTAAAATCACATTTCCACATTAAGATTTTGAAAATCCATGAAAATTCATATTTCATTGTGAATGTTCCCATTTTCTCTGGAATCTATCAACGTATTTTACTTCAAATTCCTATTTCTAAATGTATTTTTATTGGGAAGAAAAGGCTAGGATGGTGTTAAAATGTCCAGGAAGTATGAAACCTGCTGGAAAACTAAGGCTGTAAGCCTTACTTCACTTACTGAGGAGTAAACCGCAGTGAATTCAATAGGGTTTACTTCTGAGTAGTCATGAGTCACATCCACACCACACAAGCACATGACTTCTACCAAAGTATCCTTCATAGTTTACCCCTTAGAGGGTTGCCCTTCCCAGCACTCTTAACAAACTACAGTTGCCAATATTCTTTTGCAGGGAGACCATGAGCTGTGTGGATGTCGGAGCAATGAGCATTCCACTGTGTGAGTTGCAGCCAGCTAAATTCTAACCAGACCCACTGAAATTGATGGACCTAAGTTGGTCACACCCATTAGTCTGCACAGGTCGGCTCTGAGCTTTGCTAGCACTGAATACAACCCTATGTTTTGATCGGCATATCTGCCTGTGAGGTAGTGACCTGGACCACTTGCATTTGAATGTGCACCTATCTCATTCATCAATTCCAAATCTCAGTAGAAATCTTTCCGTTCCTAACAACAATTCCGTTTTCTGAAAGAAACAATTCAGGACCACTTTTCTAGCAGAATACAGGTGTTGCATATTAGTTACTGCACCTCAGCAGAAAGCCTGTGTAGTTACTTCAGCAAATCCACATTAAAACGAAAGATTAACATAATTACAGCAAACATAAAAGAAATCAATAACAGTGCAGGGTTGCCGTTTCCAAACCTTCCAGGTTCTCTCTTGATACTTCCTGAGGATTGTCAGTCACCCCCACTCTCCCTGTTCTGCCTTTAAACTTTGAAGCTACCTGAGTACATTACCATTAACGAGCCACTTTGTACAGCAACTTGAAAGGGTCAAATGTTCTCCCCTGCCAACTTTCGCTTTCTTCCCTGACAGACCCCTTGATGTACCTCCCTGCACAAAAAGCCAAAGATGTAAAGGGCCAAGGGACAGCCAGGGCCCGTGGCGATGGGGAAAGGAAGGAAGCTTTTAACCAAATAGCTTGCTTGTTTATTACTCTAACTGCGCAGCCAAATGTCAACGCCATCGTTTGGGAGCCACTTAATTCTGCTACTAATGGGGTGCTGCCAAAGCCATTAAGGTTGCTGACTTAGCTATTGGCAGCACAGATTATTTCTCTGTCTTCAAAGAAGTAATAATCTAAAGGCCACTTGCATCACTCGGAGGAGCTGCACCACGGAGGGAATCTCCACCACTAGCAGAAATAGTCTAGAGAACATGAGAATGTAAGGACTCCCTGGATCAGGTCCATCAATTCTAGGATCATGTTCTCAGAATGGCCAACCAGATGCTTGAGGGAAACCTACAAGCAGGGTTCGAGCATGAGAGTGCTGGAAGCCACAGTGTTCTCCTCAATTGTGGCGTCTAGCAATGGAAGAAGAAGAAGTGTTTGTATTTGATATTCCGCTTTATCACTACCCGAAGGAGTCTCAAAGTGGCTAACAATCTCCTTTCCCTTCCTCCCCCACAACAAACACTCTGTGAGGTGAGTGGGGCTGAGAGACTTCAAAGAAGTGTGACTGGCCCAAGGTCACCCAGCAGCTGCATGTGGAGGAGCGGGGAAGTGAACCCGGTTCCCCAGATTACGAGTCAACCACTCTTAACCACTACACCACACTGGCTCTGGGTATTCAGAAGCATTGCTGGCTCTGACAGTGGAGGTAGAACACAGCCATCATAAGCTAAAAGTCATTGATAGCCTAAAAGTCATTGATAGACCTACATTTGCTCCCAGTACATTTCCAAACACAATTCAAAGTGTTGGTGCTGACCTTTAAAGCCCTAAACGGCACAGTATACCTGAAGGAGCATCTCCACCCCCATCATTCAGGCTGTACACGGAGGTCCAGCGCCGAGGGCCTTCTGGTGGTTCCCTGGCTGCGAGAAGTGAGGTTACAAGGAACCAGGTAGAGGGCCTTTTCAGTAGTGGCGCCTGTCCTGTGGAATGCCCTCCCATCAGATGTCAAGGAAATAAACAACTATCTGACTTTTAGAAGACATCTGAAGGCAGCCTCTTACTTGTTTCTTGCTTGTCTTTTCCCTAAACTAAGTTCAAAGAAGAGTCCTTGGGTCAGGAGACAGCTGGGATGAAATCTGGTTTCAGCCTACATCCACAGTCTTGGGGTTCCCTACATTTGCCTAGCATGACCAGATAACATGTCTATGCCATGGGTGAGGAAGAGTCCCTCCCCCCCTCCTGTGGCCACCTTCTCTCCTGGGCAGCCTTCCAGGGCCTACAATCCAGTGATGGACAGGACCATGGGCAATATAGTCAGAAGACATGTGAATTTTACAGCAATAAACTAGGCTAGCTTCTAAACAGATTAGCACCCCTCCCAATCTATCCTCCAGCCATAGGCGCCGACTCCATGGGGCTTGAGGGGGCCCGAGCCCCCTCAAAAATTCGTTTGGGGGGGCTCTGCCCCCCCAATAATCTCCGGCGCCCCTCCAGCAGAGCGCCATCGCCGCCCCTCCCCCAGCCCAAAATGCACAGGGAGGGGCGGGCTGCATGCCTCCTGCCCTCCCTCCCGAGCAAAAGCTCCACCCAATTTCCTTTGGAGCTGATTAATAGGCGCAGCACGCTCTCCCCTATTCGCTCACGAGGAGGCGGCGCCACTTTATTTGCATATTCATGAGCTTATTTATTATTCATGAGCTTTCCCGGGGCCCCCCAATATTTTTTATAAGTCCGCGTCCCTGCCTCCAGCCAAGCTAGCATGAAGCATTTATCAGAGTTCAAGGACACATTCCAGAAGGTAAAAAAATAAATCAACAAACACAGAGGATGGAAAGCATTTTTTCCAGAGATTTGACCCTCTTGACTTTCCCCTTTAACTTCCTTTTTTATCAGTCCCTCACTTTTGGGATCTTTGTTGAAGTCAAATGTGACTGTTGGGTTTTCTTGGCAATTGCCTATTTACATATATATTGAATTGATAGCACAATGGTCACTGTTCCCAATTGGTTCAGGAGCACTTTCATCTCACACCAGGTTTTGCGCACCACTAAAGATGAAATCTGGGTTGCCACCACTTTGGTTGGTTCCACAGCAAAATGTTCCAGAGCACAGTGTATTTACAGCTTCTAGAAACTTTACCTCTTTGTTGGATTCAGGTAAGTAGCCTTCTTGGTCTGACACACTCAAAATAAATAAAAAAAATAAAAAAATTGCCCAGTACCCAGTAGCACCTTAGAGACCAACTAAGTTTGTTCTGGGTATAAGCTTTTGTGTGCATGCACACTTCTTCAGATACTTTGTTGGAGCATACATTCATCCAGTCTATGAGAGGTTACTTAAAGTCACCTATGGCTATAACATTCGCTCTCATTCTCCATCTCAAGGACTCCCCGAGCATTTTGATCAGGTGAACGATAGCATGTCCCTAGTAACGTACTAAATCAATCTTGGATCCTGTTTTGACGATTTCCACAATTTCTGTTTTGAAGTCTGCCCCTGTGGGAATTTTTAGCTTGTAGGAGTTATTGCCTCTTGCCCAAGCCAATGATCTGCATAATTCTTTTGCTCTAGTATATGAATATGTGAACCAGAACCCCCATGCTGAAAAGTCAAGACTGCACTTACTCCTCAACAATGAGTGGACCACTGGATAACTCAGTTGGTTACAGTGTGGTGCTGATAATACCATAGTCACAGGTTCAGTCCCCGCATGGGACAGTGGAATATTCCTTCACTGCAGGAGGTTGGACTATATTATCCTCAGGGTCCCTTCAAACTCTATGATTTTATGATTTTACCTCTTGCACCCCAAACACTGCATCTCAGTGCTTATCTTCATCAAACTTCTAAATGGCACGCTCATCTTTTGCATATGACAATCTCTGCATTGAGTTGTTTCAGATGCTCTTCCACCTCCCCAATATTAGTCATACCTTTCAAAATCAACAGCAATCTTAATGATATGTCTAATCCACTCATTACTACTTTTCCTTTGGCTTTCTTTTATTGGCACCACTCAAATCCACCTCTATCACCTGCAGTGTGGAACGTAAACATGCTGTATATCTATCCATCTCCCTGTCTGACACAATATTTCCAAATGAAAGTACAAACAGAATGATTATAGTTCACAGCACTAGATAAAACAGGTTATCATTTCTAAGAGAATGAATGCGATCTCACACTTTCCTATAGCTGTACAGGCTAATGTACTGATTGGATGCAAACCCGTGTAATGTGGGAGAAAATAAAGCTGGAAACTAAATATCCCCTGCTCTCATATGCTTCTCATATTCCTATGGGAAGCCGAGAAGGGAGAGAGAGAGAATAAAATTCCCTGTGATAGCACAAGTTGCAAAAACACAGACCACATAACACTTGACATAAGCAGCACAATATCTACTTTGTTAGGTTATGCCAGATGAAAGGCGAAAACTCACCCTGTTTCTCCACCTGAAAAACAAGGAAATTGTTCTAAGCGCCCAAGCTGCCTACTCAGTAAGTTAATGGAAAGAGACAGAAATTATGCATGTATGGAATATTCCTTACAAGAAAGTAGAGATGCTAACAGCTTTGTTGCTGAGTGCCATCATCATAAGGAATTGGGAAAGCAATAGAAGTGATGGCGAGAACAGGAGCGAGAAGGAGAAGAAGAAGAAGAAGAAGAAGAAGAAGAAGAAGAAGAAGAAGAAGAAGAAGAAGAAGAAGAAGAAGAAGAAGAAGAAGAAGAAGAGGAGGAGGAGGAAGAAGAAGAAGAAGAAGTTTGGACTTGATATCCCACCTTTCACTCCCCTTAAGGAGTCTCAAAACAGCTAACAATCTCCTTTCCCTTCCTCCCCCACAACAAACACTCTGTGAGGTCAGTGAGGCTGAGAGACTTCAGAGAAGTGTGACTAGCCCAAGGTCACCCAGCAGCTGCATGTGGAGGAGGGGGGAAGCGAACCCGGTACACCAGATTACGAGACCAACGCTCTTAACCACTACACCACACTGGCTCTCTAAGTCCCTAAGCAGAGTAAATAATGAAGTTTGTATTGCTATAGCACCCAAAGAGACTAAGCCCATTCCAAAGTCTTACATACCCTGTGCACATAATGTCTCCTTTCATGCAGGCAGCTTCATTTATAAGTGTGCAGACATGGAGTCACTTATTCCACTGAAACTGAGGAAGTCATTGCAAGGTGGGCAGCTCCACACATGCAAAGTAGTTACTATGATGATAGATCAGGGTGACTTAATAGTTATGTCCTCCAATTCAGGGGCAGGACCAAGGCTCGATGGGCCAGCAGGGTTGCACACCTGACATCACATTGACATCAGGTGATCCATTTATTCTTACGCAGTTTGGAATCCAACCACACTGGCAAAGGCACAGAGATTTCCAGGCTTGCAGAGTGGTCACCTGTGCTTGCAAAGTGTTGAACCTCCTCGATGGGCAGATTCCTTTCCAATTTAAGAGATGGTGGTGAAATAGCAACAGAAAACCTTGCTTTACCATACTACCCTTTCAAAAGTGGAAATTAACACAGGGTGCCTCCTCTCCCCGACTCAGTGGTAAGAGCAGTGCTGAGTAGTGGTTGATATTTGCCGCAAGTCATGCAAAAGCTATAGGAATGTAGGAAAACCACCTTATTCAGGCTATTGGTCCATCTGTCTCAGTATTTTTGGCACTCACTGACAGAGGCTCACCAGGGTTTCAAGAAGAGAATATTTCTTGCCCTACCTGGAAATACCAGAGATTGAGTCCAGGAGCCTTTGCATGTGAAACATGTGTTCTGACACTGACCTATGGCCTTCTCCTACAGTGCAATGGTGGCCCCCGTTGCTGTGTTTCCATGCTACACTTGCTTCCAATGCTGAGAAATGTGCTTCTATTTGCATGCGAAGCAGTATCATTCTTGACTGCGGAGTGTGTATACATGCAAGTCTGTTGCCCAGGTGGGTGGTCAATGTCAAGGCCCCTTCTCATTCATTCTTTACAGTCCTTTATCTTTAAATCCTACTTGGAGCCAAACTGCTCTTCCAAAAGAGGACTCCTTCAGACAGAGGAATGTCCTCTGTCCTATTCCTCTTGCATAGATACAACACTCAGCATGGTTTAACAATCACAATAGTGTCTCATACCAAATGTAAACAAACTGTGAAAAAGACTCTACAGTGGTACCTCAGGTTACATATGCTTCAGGTTACATACGCTTCAGGTTACAGACTCCGCTAACCCAGAAATATTACATCAGGTTAAGAACTTTGCTTCAGGATGAGAACAGAAATCGTGCAGCAGCGGTGCGGCAGCAGCAGGAGGCCCCATTAGCTAAAGTGGTGCTTCAGGTTAAGCACAGTTTCAGGTTAAGAATGGACCTCTGGAACGAATTAAGTACTTAACCCGAGGTACCACTATATGATTGAAAGTGGAGATGCTATATGTACTTTCCCCTGTTTATTTGTTTGTCTTGTAACACCAGAAAATCTTTAATAAAAGCTGCTCGCTCGCTCTTTTTTTTTTTTAACAAAAAAAATCTCTTCACAGGGAATTCTAGAAATTGTAGCTCTAGGAGGGAAAATGGAGTCTCCTGACTACTCTTAGCACCCTTAACAAACTACAGCTCCCAGAATTCTTTGGGGGAAGCCATGATACATCTGTGAGGTGAACAGGAGGTCTCCTAGCAACTCTCAGCACCCTTAACAGACTACAGCTCCCAGAATTCTTTGGGGGACTGTTTAAAGTGGTATCATAGTGCTTTAAATGTATGGTGTGAATGTGGCCAAAGTGAGAGGCAGGGAGCTAACTGGCCATATAAACTGCTTGCTTGCTGCCCTTCCAGATGCCCTCTGGCCATAAAAAGGGTTAGCCACCCCTGGAGTAAAGGTTTATGATGCAGCATTACTCCTATGGTGAAGCTCTGCATTGGCGCCTAAGTGTGAGAGGCCATCTAAGAACTGTACATAAACCATTCTAATCTTCTGGAAGAGCAGCAGAGCCCAAATGCAGAAATAAATAGCAGTCATAGACGATCACAGACTACATTATCAAGAAAGTGGCTTTGGGCAAGAAAAGAGGGTGGGATAAGAAGACAAAGCAGCAATAAACATTCTGCCTGCAAAATAGGCTATTTTGTCAGCACACATCTTGAGTGCCATTATCTATGCACATCTGTGGGAATACAGCAATCATGGGACAGCAAGAAATAGGGTCTCATCTTATGTTTATACTTATTCCTGCATCCATCCAAAACACCTTCTAAATTCAGTCAACCAGTTCTCTTTAAGAAGTTTGAAACAAAGATCAAACTTTTTGGCTCCAGAAAAGGAGTCGTTCCTGGTGTTTCGGGGTAAAGGAAAGGATTTGTGGGGTTTTTCCCTCTCTGTATTTTTTCTTTTCTTTTTTTTTAAGCTGAAGATCCAAGATGAAAGCTTGCCATGTTCACAAGTTTCTACACTTGAGCAACACCGGAGATAGGAGCAAACTTTTAAAATCCCAGATAATCCTCACTTTACTAATAAGCAGTTTTATCTAAATCCTTCTTTAAAAATTGTGCTTCCTAGAACGATGCTACGGGAAGTAAGTTGCCACGTCCAATTTACAGTTTCTTTTCAGTGAGTATTAAACCTCGGTGGCGGCTGAGCCACGGCGGCTGAGCAGACCTGTGTGCCTCAGCAACCACAAAGCCTTATCTTGATCCCTTGTCCTTAAGTCCCCAACTTCAGCTCGATGGAAGGCCTGGTGGTGCAAAGGGATGACGGCCAGTTGCTCACTAACAAAATTGGTACTAGAAAGATCTTGGTATTCCACAGCTCTGGTGCAGTTATAGAAGTCAGCAACATTTACACACACACACACACACACACACACACACACAAACACCCACCCACCCACCCACACACACACACACACACACAGAGATGGTCAACTCTATTAAAAGATTTGGTTCACATGACTCTAACCATGGTTTAGTGCGCTAACCATGGTTTAGTGTGAATGACAGGGGTTCCTGCTGCTGCAAAGCTGTGAGCTAAACCATGGTTTCAGTTAATCCCCATATTATAGGAATATAGTTTAAAAATACATGAACATCTGCAATTGACTAAACCAATGGAAGCAAGAATGTCAAACCAAAAGGAATATAACTCTGGATGGCTCTACACCCTGTGCTTCAAAGTTTACAGTTCTTGGTTTACTAATGGTGACTTGGCTGGGGGAGCAAGTAATAGGGAAGGACTACCTAATGTGAATTACCTAATGGAGGAATTAAAGAACCTTTTAATGAGGGTGAAAGAGGAGAGCGCAAAATATGGTCTGAAGCTCAACATCAAAAAAACTAAGATCATAGCCACTGGTCCCATCACCTCCTGGCAAACAGAAAGGGAAGAAATGGAGGAAGTGAGAGATTTTACTTTCTTGGGCTCCATGATCACTGCAGATGGTGACAGCTGCCACAAAATTAAAAGACGCCTGCTTCTTGGGAGAAAAGCAATGACAAACCTAGACAGCATCTTAAAAAGCAGAGGCATCACCTTGCCAACAAAGGTCCATATGGTTAAAGCTATGGTTTTCCCAGTAGTGATGTATGGAAGTGAGAGCTGGACCATAAAGAAGGCTGATCGCCGAAGAATTGATGCTTTTGAAATATGGTGCTGGAGGAGTCTCTTGAGAGTCCCATGGACTGAAAGAAGATCAAACTTCTCCATTCCAAAGGAAATCAGCCCTGGGTGCTCACTGGAAGGACAGATCCTGAAGCTGAGGCTCCAATACTCTGGCCACCTCATGAGAAGAGAAGACTCCCTGGAAAAGACCCTGATGCTGGGAAAGATTGAGGGCACAAGAAGAAGGGGACGACAGAGGACGAGATGGTTGGACAGTGTTCTTAAAGCTACGAACATGAGTTTGACCAAACTGTGGGAGGCAGTGGAAGACAGGAGTGCCTGGCGTGCTCTGGTCCATGGGGTCAAGAAGAGTCGGACACGACTAAACGACTAAACAATAACAAAGCGATTGGCACTGATGTAACATAGGAGCTAACAATGTGAGCCAAAAAACCTTGAGTGTCTGGCATGCTCTGATCCATGGGGTCAGGAAGGGTCGGACACAACTAAATGACTAAACAACAACAACAACCTAATGCAAAAAGCCTACAGCTCACTGGTAGAGCACATGCTTTGGATGCAAAAATCCCCAGGATCAATCCCTGATCACTCCAGATAGCGAAGCCTCCTGTCTGAAACTGCTGGCCACTGTATAGCAGGCAATCCTCAGTGAGATGCACGAATGGTCTAACTTGGCTCATGGTTTGCTATGAGCTTCACAGAAGCATCTGGCTGAACACTGTTAGAAACAGGATGCCGTGTAAGCTGCATCTTTGGCCTGATCCAGGAAGACTTTTCCTATGTAGGTTCCCCCCCCCTCTATTTCTTAAGCAAGCTGATAATGAAAAAACCCTCTCAGCAGCAATTTTACACTCTCCCGCCATAGTCTATTGGACAAGAAACTTTTACTGCCTGCAGATGTGCTCCTCAGCATTGTCAAAGTAAATTAGTGTGATGGCATAAAAACCAATCCGTGCCCTGGGATTATATGATAAATAGAATCTATTAAAGCACTTGGTAAGCCCTCCTGTGAGATATTCCCTCCCTGACCCAGAATTTAATTGGAATTATTTAATCATAATGAGACAGTAATAAAGCAGCATCACCTGAATAATCTGTTTTATTACCTGTTCCATAATTAGCTCCTGTTGATTATAATAATTCTTTTTAGATATACAAAGAGTATGATGTAAATGACGTCTTGGAAAATATATTAGAGGCAGAGACTATAGGTATCATACGTAGATGGAGCTGTTATCTGCAATAGGTATTTCCTTCGCATGATATCCCCTGTATCTGAACAACACAGGGCTGCTTCAGACATGGATGTTCATCACCTAATGAATTCTAGGTCAAGTGTTTACAGTGGTACCTCGGGTTACAGGCGCTTCAGGTTACAGACGCTTCAGGTTACAGACTCCGCTAACCCAGAAATATTACCTTGGGTTAAGAACTTTGCTTCAGGATGAGAACAGAAATCGCACGGCAGCAGCTCGGCAGCAGTGGGAGGCCCCATTAGCTAAAGTGGTGTCTCAGGTTAAGAACAGTTTCAAGTTAAGAACAGACCTCCAGAACGAATTAAGTTCTTAACCCAAGGTACCACTGTAATTCCATGTCATAGAGCCAACACTACCCCAAACCACTGATGGAGGAAGAGTGGGGCAGGGGGAGCACACTGCCTCCTGGTGGTGCCATCACGGTTTCCCCCCTGTGCGCCATGCCCCCACAGGCAACGCGTCACACCCTCAGGACGTGCACCAGCCATGCCCCCGCCTGCTCCCCGCCCCCCCAGTGCTGGAGCATGAAGCTCTGCCACTGCCCCAAACACAATGCTTCTTAGGGGAGCCGGTCCATACATTCATGTTCAAGTAAGCAAGTGACATGTGTGTACCAGTGATACCTATGGGATTGCACATTGGGGTGTGGAAAGGGTCCTTGCAGGTTAAAAAAAGTTATTACTTTGAGATGCGGATGGGAGCATGGCACAGTTCCGGAAGACCAGTGCTTGTATGCAAGGACTTTCATGCATGCACACTGGGACCTAATGCAATTCTAGGCTGCATCAATGGAAGTATAGTGTCCAGATCAAGGGAAGTCATGGTACCGCTCTAGTCTGCCTTGGTCAAAACCCAACTGGAGTGTTGTGTCCAGTTCTGGGTGCCACAATTTAAGAAGGCTATTGACAGGCTGGAATGGGTGCAGAGGAGAGCGACCAAGATGACCAAGGGTCTGGAAACCAAGCCTTGTGAGGAACAGTTGAAGGAGCTGGGTATGTTTAGCCTGGAGAAGAGGTGACTGTGAGGAGATATGATAAGCCATCTTCCAATATCTAAATGGCTGTCACATGGAAGATGGAGCAAGCTGGTTATCTCCTGCTCTGGAGAATAGTTCTCAAACCCATGACTTCAAGTTACCAGAAAGGAGATTCCGACTAAACATCAGGAAGAACTTTCTGACAGTAAGAGCTGTTTGGCAGTGGAATGGTTTCTCTCACTGGAGGTTTATAAGCAGAGCTTGGATGACCACCAGCCATGGATACTTTAGTTGAGATTCTTGGATTGCAGGGGGTCGGACTACATGATGATGATTATTATTTGCCCTACAGTGCTATTTTTCTAGGAAAAGAGGTGCCAGAACTTACCATGTCCTCTTATAATGACAATGGTGCCCATCTGAGAGGTGCCGGAACGGAGTTCCAGCAAGTTTCAGATGAAAGAAAGCCCTGCAGGTCTCAGCCTCTGGATTCCTTCCAGCTCTACAATTCTATGATTCTATGGCCTTTTTTAATTTCGGTTGCAGATCTGAAATGACTTGCAAGCTGTTTGGTATTTTACATTTTTTTTGGTAAGTCACTTAAGAGTCGTTTTTTATGGCAGAAAGCAATGAATAAAAGCAATAAACAACAACAATAACATAATCGCAAGCTTTAAAGCCAATATGAATTCAGTTAAATTAAGAAATAGCAGGAACAATCCCTCAATGCCCGGCAGCTGTTCACTTTCCTTTTCATCTTGATAACTTTTCCATTTTGCTCTCGAAAGGAGTGGAAGTTTGATGGCCTGACAAACCGTTGACACAATTACAATTAGTTGAGGGGGCACATATGGAAGCAGTCCTATTTGCACACCCGATTTCAGACGGATTTCAGTGCGCTCTGAAATAAATGCTAGTTTGAAATATCTAGCCTGCAATAATAATGATTTGATTTCTCATTTCCCTTTGGTGAGCTCCCATGGTGTCCATACGCAGGGCTAACTGCCATTACGACTTTTACTGCTTATAACTCCAGCAGAGAGTCAACTTACTTTCAAATATTTCTGGGAAACGGCTGTGTATTCACAGAAACAAAAATGCCCTATAAACTTTAGTGGCAGCTCGGGAAATTGTAGATAAAGATGCTGCCAGACAATATTTGCAGATATTGTTGATCCATTTTTAATGAACAAGAGCTTAAACTATGCAGCTAATCAGCCAAATTTTAGTGTCCAAACTAATTCCAGTGGATTGAGATAAATGATGGAGCCATAAATTGATTCGCGTAAAAAATATATATAAAAAATTGGCTGAGTATAAATACTAGCAGCCGGCCTTTCTGCCCTTGATTGGCCAACAGAGTAGCACCTTCTGCCTTCTGTACTCCAAGCTGTGTTCAACTCAAACCCTTCACTCCAGCTATTCAAGGATCTGGGTTCAAAAACACACCCTCTATCTCTGGATTTGAAAATGGGCACCCACAACCACACTGTGGCCTTAATGCTATGAATGGTGAAGCCTACTCTTAAAGTACATCACATATAGGTGAATATTACATGCAAAACAGGTCTTTCTTATCCAGTGGGAGAAGGAAATCCTAATTGCCTTTTTTAAAAAAACTGGAGAGAAATGCAGTATCTGTCCTCTTCAGGATTGTATTGCTCTATGACTGCTGAAACAGCATTTGCCATTAAAAAAGCCTTGGACAAACCCCTAAGCTTGCACACTCCCCAGTCTACTTCAATGTTCGATTAAGCTCAGCTTGTTGTGTTGTCTGAACCACAACAAACTGATTAATCGCAACTATTTTTGGGTCAAGAGCTGTTAGGATTGTGTTTGGATTCGCAGGATCTGGTGTAGGAGGAGGAAGAAATGGGGGGCACATAATAGTGGGAATGCAGGTTGGAGTAGGAGGATCTCCATTTTTCACCTTGACTCATTTCAGCCGCTTTGCTGGCCTCCCCTCCCCTGATCATCCTGCAAAGCAGTGGCCCTCAGTGGAGGCCATTGAGGCCTTTGAGCAGCTGGGGTCGGGAGATGAAACAAGAGGAGTGGCTGAACAGAAGCCCAAACAGAAGAAGAAGAAGAAGAAGAAGAAGAAGAAGAAGAAGAAGAAGAAGAAGAAGAAGAAGAAGAAGAGTAGTTTGGATTTGATATCCCACTTTACCACTACCCTAAGGAGTCTCAAAGCGGCTAACAATCTCCTTTCCCTTCCTCCCCCACAACAAACACTCTGTGAGGTGAGTGAGGCTGAGAGGCTTCAGAGAGAAGTGTGACTAGCCCAGGGTCACCCAGCAGCTGCATGTGGAGGAGTGGGGAAGTGAACCCTGTTCACCAGATTATGAGTCCACCGCTCTTAACCACTACACCACACTGGTAACAGGAGGGTGAAGTCTTGTTCCCTAGACCCAAACACAACTTTTTCAGGTGGGAGAAGTCCCCAATGGGGCACATGTTTGCTATCCTACTATTTCCAGAAGGTGATTGAGTCTCATGGCTGAACACACCATGACTCATCTTTAAAAGTTTGCTGGCCGGGGAGTGGAAACTTGTTGGGACATCTTTGTTGCTTCTGTCCAGTTCTGAAGTTCTTGCCCTGCTCTTGAACTTCTGAAATGTGATTCCTAAGCCCTGCATCTGCTGGTGAGCATGTATCATTACCTTTCCCGAATAAAGATACCTTTCTTACTTAGAAGTAAGAGCCTCTGCTTTAGGAGTGGGAGCAAGACCAGGTTAATGGAACAAGCAAGCCCATAGTTTCCACGAACTACAGATATGATTAGCCAGAGCTTAGGGTTCCAACAAGATGCTAAACTGCAGTAAATGGAAGTGAGAGTTTCCTATTTCCGTGCAGTTGCATCAGAGAAGGAGAGGGGGGAGTTCACAAACTCAGGGGAAAGGGTGTAGGCTCATTCCTGTAAACTAACTATGGTTTAGTGTTATGTTCCAGCTCAGTCATTGGCAGACAAACTCTGTAGACCCAGACCCATCGGTATTTCAAGGTTAACACATACTGACCACAAAACACTGGGATGCCCTCCAGATGTAGTTGGACTACAACTTCCACCAGCACCAGCCAGCTTGGTCAACGGTCAGGGATGAGGGCACCATTTTGGATCCCCATTAGACAGGGGGAGCAACAAACCAGATTTGATTATCCCACAGAGAAACCCAACCAAATGACAATGGGGCAGGGAAGGGCCAGTGAGTGAAAAGATAAAGAGCTCATGCTTTTATATAAATGTGATCATTCTGCCTAGCCGGAATTACTGACTTGGGGGAAGAGAGGAATGATTCAATTAATACAAATAAATTACTTTTTTTACCAAGTTAAATAAAAGCTAATAAAAATGAAGCAGCAAAGCACATGGCAGATTTATGCTAACGATGAGGAGTTTCAGTCCAAGATGGAAATCACGTTATATGATATTAAAACAGATCAAATTAAAATTTAACAAATGCACATTCAATGACAGATGCTAAATATTCTTCTCTTCCTCCTTTCCCCCCCCCCCCAGTTGATGTGGCACAAACTGACCCTCTAGAAACAAATGAAGGGAGAAATAAGAATACAATATGCATTGTCTGTGTGGGAGCGACAGCTTAATGCTCAGAAATTACGCACATACACTTGGAGGTACTTGCACAAGAGCAAAGGAAGAAAAGAACGGTTGGCGATTATGATAACTGATGACAACAACATATAACAATAGAGACTACTGGGTTGTAGCTAACAAAGCCATCGCATTAGGCAAGGACTTTCACTTGGGCAGTGGGATTTCCTGTCCCTCATCTCTCCACCTGCATGCCCATGCACATCCTTAAATCTGTTATGGAGGCTTCTGCAACTCCCAGAACAGATTTGGGGAGGAGCACAGAGGAGAAGAGAGGGGTGGAGAGTCCTTTGGCACAGGTGGAAGTCATGGTACTGACAGAATGATTTTGCGGATACAGTGGTACCTCAGGTTAAGAACTTAATTCGTTCTGGAGGTCCGTTCATAACCTGAAACTGTTCTTAACCTGAGGTAACACTTTAGCTAATGGGGCCTCCTGCTGCTGTGCCACCGCATGATTTCTGTTCTCATCCTGAAGCAAAGTTCTTAACCCGAGGTACTATTTCTGGGTTAGCGGAGTCTGTAACTTGAAGCGTATGTAACCTGAAGTGTCTGTAACCCAAGGTACCACTGTATAATTATTATTACTATTACTGCTACTGCTACAGTGGTACCTCGGGTTACAAACACTTCGGGTAACAGACTCCGCTAACCTGGAAGCAGTACCTCAGGTTAAGAACTTTACCTCAGGATGAGAACAGAAATCGTGCGTTGGTGGTGTGGTGGCAGCAGGACACCCCATTAGCTAAAGTGGTACCTCAGGTTAAGAAGAATTTCAAGTTAAGAACAGACTTCCAAAAGGAATTAAATTCATAACCAGAGGTACCACTGTACTAGGGACTGCTGCACCAGCTTGCTAGGCTCACCAACTCTGCCAACCCCCACCCCGTTACCCCCTCCTATACCCACACCTGGTCAACCCCCTCCACCTCCACAACTCACCTCAACCCCATTCCCCGGCCCCTATTTCTCTCCTCACTGATCTCTCCTCACTCTCCCCTCAGATCTCTCCCCTCACCCCCTTCCATCAGAGCTTGTTGAATGTTTAACCGGTGACCCTCTGAAGCATCCCCACCCTCCTTTAAATGCCACCCCAGTGGTGTTTAACAGAGGATGTGAACACTTCTGAGAAACCATGCTCATCATCCTGTGCAAATAGCATTCAGAGGCACAGCCTAGGATACTGGTACTGTTGCTGCTATCCATCAACTTCCAGGTAGCTGGGGGATCAAGCACTGAAATTGCTTAGCAGCCACAACACAATCCTCTCCCTTCAATAGCCTGGAAAAAATGGCTGCCCCAAGAAGCCAGTGCTGCTGTAAAAGGTGGTGCCAGGGAGCGTTGGGATATCTGGCCTTTAAAGGATGTGACTTCCTTGCTTTATGCCCCTGCTAACTGAGAACCCAGAGACTGCCCAGAGAGATCCATAGGCAAGTGGAAAGATTATTGCTGAGAAGGCTAGAACAGGATTCTCCAGGATCTTGGGTGGATGTGCAAATCTGTCATTTTCAGTTTCTGTCAGTTTTTCATAGTTTCCAGTCTTAAATTTCCAGACCAGTCTGCAAGTTTTTTTTAATTACCCCCACTCAAATGCTCATGAAAATTCATCAGCATTTGGGAGCAAATTTCTCATAATATGCACATTTCTGCTGAATGAAGCCCTTTAATATAATTCATTTTGCTTCTCATTTCCTCTGATATACAAAATTTCACGCACACTTTATACATATTTTTTTGCATGCATTTCTTGGTGGAGAGGGGGAAAGCAAAATTAGAGGAAGTGTGAAATTCAAAGGATGGCCTAGTTTTGGTTCCTGTCTTGTTTGTGGTGAGTGTTTATTATTTCGCCTTCCAATGCAAACTGAGTTGGAATTCTCCCCCATCTCAAGGTGCCTCTAGTAACTGACCAATCAACAGCAGCCAGTCTGTCCAAAGTTCCTGTGCATGTGGAGATTGAAGGTGGTTAACAGACCCTTGTCTGAACTGGTTTAAGAACATGCTTGTGATTTTAAACGAAGAGGCTTATTGGCTGCATGCTAAGAAGAAATTCAACATTTCCTCTGATGTAAGAGACCTTTTTTTTTACTATAAAGTCACCAAACCACAGAAAACAAAAAAGCAAGTTCACAAAAGGCCACCTCAGGAGGTGAGAACGAAAGAAAAGGGTAGAAAAAACAACACAGAGAACAGTTACATGTTTAACAAACTACAGCAGATGTTGTAATTTTAGCTGCTTGGGGTGGAAAGCATTTGACAGCAAACGTTGTTATTTCCTTACAAGCAAGCAAGTAAATAAATGCATACACAAGGCCATTTGGAAAACTTTAAGGAGGGATTAAAAGAAAACACAAGAAAGCTACACAGGCAAAGAAGCAGGGATGCTAATCATGAGTGGGACTCAGCGTTTGAAAAAATAAATGAAACACAATTCAGCAGCAGTGTGGGGATCAATCCCGAAGTGCAGGGTCCCTTCTATATAGCTGTGCTCCCTCACAGCCATGCTGCCTTCTAAGATTATGCAACCTTCTAAGATTATATAATGATCTTATAATTATACAATAATAATCTTTAGGGATGCATTGAAATGATCAGCACAGATCTCCATGTGTTGCCTTTCAGTTAACAAGCCAAATCTCATCTGAATGGGCAAACACCTGTAGCATGAATTTGTCTTTAGACAAGTATGGCTATGTGAAAGACACATGATCACCAAGGAGCTGGGTGATCCATTTTGACATGGTCATCTGCACCTGCACCGTTAAACCTATGCATTAGCTCACAGGTAGACTTCACCGCTGCTGAGGTCCATGCTAGTGCATGGAAGTCCAGGGACCTGGTAGTACTACTGCACACAACAACAATAACTTTATTATTTATGCCCCAGTCATCTGACTGAGTTGCCCCAGTCATGTGGGGATCCATCCCTGTAATTGACAAGTGAATTAGGTTTATCTGGTTAAATAATGGGGAAGGCGCTTCAAAATAATATTTTATAAAAGAAAAGAACCTAGGGCAATCATGTCCACAAAAGCAAAAAAGCTGTTTGGTGTGGGAATTCTAATATTTTGTCATAATTAAGACTGCTTGGGCTTTCTCATGGCTAACAGTGATTTTCACTTGTTTTGCTTGTTGTGAAGGGCCTATTCACAGGAAGTTGGCACATATTAAAATATGGGTTGCATCGCCTTCTCTGACGTTGTCAGGCCACAGTGACATTACCCCAAATGCGGTATTTCTGGCAAAGTTGCTGGACTGCACAGCAACCATTCTATCATTGTGATTTATCTCCCAGGAAACCAGTTCACCAGGGACAGTGTTAACTTAATCGATTTCCATCCAGAGTCTAATATGTCCAACTAGTGATTGGCACTGATGTAGCATAGGAGCTAACGATGTGAGCCAAAAAACATTTGGTTCAGATCTGCTCTTCTTGCATCCTCACTGGGCACTAACCGGGGTCACACCCTAGTCTCCAGACTGCCTGATAGTGAAGGAATTGTCTGATAATTCCCTTATACCAAGGCTATCTTCCCCCGCCAAAAAACTTGCCTCCATCATGAGCTGCTCAGCCCTACTCTTTTGCCTCAGCGGTCCTTACTGAGAACTGTTGCCTAGCAACTACCAACAAACCTGGAAAGGGCAGGGGAACAGGCCGCAATAGCTAAAAGGAGAAGCAGTAGTGCCAGGACCTTCCACTGCAGGGGCAAACTCTCCAAACATTGTTGAAGTCCAACCCCCTCCACCATCCCTACTCGTTGTCCATGCTAGCTGTGGATAGTGGGAGTTAGAGTCCCACAATATCTGAATGCAGAATGTTGCCTTTCCTTTCTCTGCTTTGTGTGTGTACAGCTTGGCAGATGCTTAGCAATGCTAACTCTTATGGCTGTCCCTGTTTGCAACTTTCACAAATGTAATGAAGTGATGAGGGGATTTACTAGGGATCTAGTCTGTCTCCTTAAACAAGGGATGGGGAACCTCAGGCCCAGGAACTGAATATGGTCCTCCAGAGCTCTCTTCCTGGCCCTCAAGACACCCCCCCCCAATTACATACCTTCTTTGCAGGCCACACCCCTCACTGGTCCTAGATCACACATATCCTTGCCTGCTTTTGTCTGTTTGGAACGGGTCCTTGAATGGTTCCTGCTTGCCTGGAGGAAAGTTAAATAGGGATATGTGTGGCCTACTGCACTTAACTGCTGCTTTGCGGGACATCTTTGGAAGAAGATAAGGCTAAGGAGTCCCTATGCAAATATGGAGTGGAGTCCCTAAGACAGTTGGGTGGCACCTTAGATGCTTCCTTCCAGCAACTTCTGCAGCCAAACTAGTGCCAAAGGTATGCTCTGCTTTCCTTAGGAGCACATCAGCGAGGCCAAGAGGAGGGTACTGTTCCCTGGGCAGCACCAGGGTCTCCATACACACTGCCCAGGTTTGCACTTCAGTGCTGCTAATGCAGCAAAAACAATGTCATGAGTGACCTGTCTCTGCAGCAAGAGAGTGCAACAGACATCATGATATGCTCCACACAAGAAATCCACAAAGCTTAAGCAAATGAGTCAGCTGCAAAGATGGGGGAACCTGACAGTTTGATGAGTTGCATTTCTAAAAACTGTTGGGAAAAAATTTGAAATTTATTGTTACGGTCAGAGATCAGCTTGTGAAACACAAATGGAACTACAATCCCAAAAGCAAAACAAACTTTTAAAACAATATACAACAATGGATTTTAAGTTTAAAAATGCGGTAGGCATATAAACACATAAAAACGTTAAGATAGACTACCATAAAGAAATGACCTAGAGTCGCCCGTGGAACTGGGTTTGGGAATTTTCTTAACAAACTAGTGTGTGTGTGTACTTATTTTTGGACTGGATTGTGGGGGTTTTTGCTCCTTAAATGGGGCAGAACTGAAGAGAATGTAACACTCAAACTGTGACTCAACTGTTAATTTTTTGGTTTCACTTAATTCAATTTTCAGTTTACTTAATATATCCTGCCCTTCTTCCAAATGATGGTGAGGATAGCATGCAAGAGTGTCTTCCTTTATTGTTCTCCCAACAACCCCATAAGGAAGGTTAAACTGAGAGATGGTGAGCAACCTAAGACCATCCACCGAGTTTCCTGACTGACCAAATATGTGAACCAAGAACTCCCTGGCCAACGTCTGATATCTGTTGCCCTTCAAGTGTTGCTGGACTACAACTCCCATAATCCCTGACCAATGGACATGGTGGCTGGGGATGATGGGAGCTGATGTCCAATGATACCTATAGTGCCATTGGCTCCACATCCCTGCTCTTCACCGCTTTGTCTTTTCCCATTAGGATTAGAGTCCTTCTGAGACGCAGTTCAAGTAAACCTGGATTTCCGATGCCTTGTCTCCCCCCCCCCCCACACACTTGTGTTAGGTTAATGAATGTAGATTTTGCCTGGAAAGCAAACAGAATCAATTTCAGAATCACACACACAGATTCCCCTATTAGCAGTAGCAATGGCAGAATCCATAACTGCGGGACATTAATACTACCGTAAATTGGAAAGTATCTATTTCCACGTATCTTATGTAGATCGTATAAAATAAGTATGTGCAATGTGTCCATGCTGCTGATAAGTAGCCTGCAGCAAAGTAGAAAACGTTCATTTCATCTCAATTCCAGAGCTGTGAGACTTGACTTTGGGGATTCGGAAGTCGGCAGTAAACCAAATCACAGCGTTCGCAAGATTCGGCTTCCCCTTTGCTTTTTTTCCTGTCCTCCCCAAAAGTTTGATGAGACTGAGCTCCCTGCAATAGAGGCTGATTGAAGAAGCTGTCAGCTGAGGCGAAGACTGTTCCCATGATGAATTAGTCTGCAGGCATTTCGAGACCAAACATTTTTATAAGATCTCTTCTACACAGCAATAGCTTTTAAATAATTCCATTCTGACATGTCCCAACCATCACTAGATAAACCACCCGTATCCAAACTACGAATATCTGTCAGTGCAGCATTCCTAACACTTGCTGTTCACTCCAAGGCACACCAGCGCACCTCCGCTTCGCTGAATTCTCCTCCAGAAACTAGTGCTTGCTTTTTTTCTTTGTGGGAGTTCAGCCTTTGACATTGCTTCCTTTCCTACAACCTTGATCTCAGGACTAGAGATCATGGCACACTGAGGCCCTAAGCGGTGTCAAGTTTCCGAGGCCCCATTGCATTAACTCCCCTCCCTCAAAATGAAAATAGAAATAATGAACTTTTATAATTCTGTGCGTGGGCATGGTTAAGGACGCAACTAAAAAACTAGCCATCCAAGTAAAGGATATATCTTGCAATAACTCTTGAATTGTTAATAAACCAGTATCATTTGAAACTTCCAAAGTATGTTCTATGAAAAGACTAAAATGGCAACAGCAACAACAACAAACAAGCAATGTGCTGCAGAGAGAAAAATGCTTGGGCCTGTCAGTCCTGAGTTCAAATTCCACCTTTGTTTTGGAATTCCTCACCTATCAACATTACACAGGCTCCTTTTGTATATAGTTTTAGATCCCTGTGCGAAACTTTGTTGTTGTTTTGGCAAGCCTACCCAGACATATAGTTGAATTAGCAATATTTGATTTGAAAGTTTTGTTGATTTTATCTGTGTTTTAATGGTTGATAGAGAGAAGAAGGGGAAGGATTTTAGCTGTGTTTTATCTATAGCTTTATTTTAATACCACTTGAAGAGCTTTTGGATCAAGTGCTTTATAAATCTAAGAACAACACCACCTCATTTGTGTTCCATTATTTTTCTCTCGGCCTCCGCATGCCGCATGTATGTATGTTTGTATATCTTGCACACCAGGACTAAGACTAACCCACAACCCCAATATCTCTGTGGAGACCATTTGTTTCTGTATGGAGGAGCCTTTAATTATGTGACATTGACAGCAGTACAGCTGAGAACACAGGTTTGTGCTGCTTCCTCAGCACCCAGGGTCAGCATTTGGGGTGGGCGGGGGGATTCAATTTTTGCTTGAATTTCAGAGAAACTATTTTGTTTTAAGTTCCCAAACCAATATGTAAACCAAAACACAATCTTTTGAAATTCACACTTCTCCGAATTTTGTGATGTGTGCAAAAATGCATACTGAAATGTGCTGAATGTCAAGAGTTCAAACCAGGTCAGAAACACACACAGACACATGCACACACACACACACACACACACACACACACACACACACACACACGTAGGAGACTGTATCACACTGTATGGGAACCAGAAGCACTTCTGCTTATTCTTGGACTTCACTGTGAATAAGATGCATGCCTGGTCATCAGAACCTCCTCCCAGTCCAACAAATTGTGTAATTGTGCTAACAAACAAACTAATCTATTCTCTCAACAGAGATACAAAGGCTTTGCCAAATTAAACTTTCATGAAAACTAATGTGCTTTGAACATCTGCTACCACAGCTCATTGAAAGCAGCCTTTCTTTAGTTTGTTGTGGGGTGCAATAGAGCATAATTCAGTGTCCCTGTCTGAATAAATATAATAAATATGGCTGTAGGATTTAGCCTTCTCATATTTGGGATTTATAAATTATGTGGTGTTGGGGCCAGTTCAACTCCAATTAAGTAACCTTTAAAAAACAGAAAATTCAAGCAATAAGACCTATTCCCCAGTGATTCAAATAGAATGTAAAAAATATATAAATCTGTTTTAAGGGTTATTACTAGGTATAGTATAGGGATACAATGATACAGGGAATGTTAACCTGGATCTGTAATGAACCAGCTTCCCCACTTGGTGTTAATTTCCATGGGGTTTCACAAAAAACAACTTGAAACTTTATTCTTGTATTTCCCCTCTCAAACTCAAAACGTCCTAGAGCTATGTGGTGGTTTAAATGAAAGTGGAAGGAATTCCATTTATACCATGGAGCTTCACCTCCTTCTCCTCATTCCATACTCTTCCCAACAGTGTTTGAAATCTGCCAGGTGGAAGGCGCTTTTGCACATGGCTATTGGCCAATTGTGACCAAGTGAAGATGCCTGGGCTCCTGATGTCTCCACCTGGAGATGCATGCTTGGGGATCCTTGCATCTTGACTGTTTTCACACACCAACAACACATCCTGTAGAATTCTGTCCGTGGTATTTTATCTGCACAATCAGAACGAATTTCGGGAACCAAAAAAATCATATTTCAAGCCTTCTGGCCCCCAAATGGCAACTAGACATTCGGTTTTGGCAACTGTAACCCTGGTTTAAGGAGCCATTTGGTGTGTAGCTTATCTATCTGACTTTCTAACACTGTTCTCAAATCTGCTTTGGAGGGCTGCGGGGAACACCAGAACAGATTTAGGAGGTATGTGCGAAGAATGCAGGGAAAGAAAAGGAAGGGGTTTTCCTGCTGCACAGTCAAAAGTCCTTCAAATTTGCTGGATACCACCCATGCATTTAAGAATGCAGAATGGTCAGCAACTTAACTTAATGTAAGAATTGATGCTTTTGAATTATGGTGCTGGTGGAGACTCTTGAGAGTCCCATGGACTGCAAGAAGATCAAATGTATCCATTCTGAAGGAAATCAGCCCTGAGTGCTCACTGGAAGGACATATCCTGAAGCTGAGGCTCCAATACTTTGGGCACCTCATGAGAAGAGAACACTCCCTGGAAAAGACCCTGATGTTGAGGGCACAAGGAGAAGGGGACGACAGAGGACAAGATGGTTGGACAGTGTTCTCGAAGCTACTAGCATAAGTTTGCCCAAGCTGTGGGAGGCAGTGGAAGACAGGAGTGCCTGGCGTGCTCTGGTCCAGGGGGTCACGAAGAGTCGAACACGACTAAACAACTAAACAACAACAAAAAAGTAGCTCGCATGTTGTGAAATGCAATTTGTTCACCACTTTTAGGTATTTGGGATATGGCAAAACTCCATTTTACTGAAATCAACAAAGCAAACAAAGGAATAGAGACTGAAACACTGTAGAAATTAACACAGTCAATTACTTTACTGTAGAAGAAAACATGGAATATGGAAGCGGGGAGAGGAAAAGGTTACACATTTTACTATTTGTTTTAAGCACTCCTGCACATTCAGGATAATGTTAAGCAACAAATAAGTGCATTTTCATAAATGCTTTGCTCACTCCCAATTAATCTTTCCAAACTTTAGCAAAACTCACATTAAACGTATGATTAATGGCCTGCTGTAAGTGCTTAGTGGCTCCTGCGGTAGAGCATTTCTGAGGTCTAAAGCAAACTCTGACAAAATCCGCATGCAGAATGACAACCTGAATTGAATTTTGCTGAAGTCATCCTGACTCTTGAACTCCAGGAGTTAAGTCCCTCCGCCCCTTTCTCATATTTCCATGGTATTGAAATGGAAATACGTTTCAGAAGGATAGCCCAAAGCATAGAGAGAATATAGCACTTGGGTAATTGTGGCCAAGTAACAGAACAGACACCATTACAACTCAACTATCGCCGCCCTCGCTACTTACATTACATTGCCAAGTAACCACTGCAATTTCTCCTGCTTTAAATTAGGTCCGACCCCAAAGCTACAATCACCGAAGAAAAAGAAAATTGCCGAATTCCAAATGGAGAAGACGCCTTCCATCTCCCGCATCTAACTCTGATATACTCCCGCTATGTTCCCATATGCATGAAGTAGTTTTAATTGAGAATTCATGATGGAACTCTGGCACTGTTTAATTAAGGGGTGTGTAGGAGGCCTTCGGATCCCATCGAGAGTTTGCCCTGCCCCTACAAAGATCTAGGCAGCTTGCCGTCCAACATGAAAACTGAAATGAAGACTAGGAAAATGGCACCTGCAATGTTTAGCTGAATAATCAATCAACCGGATGCTCACAATTGGGGAGCCAACTGTCCTAACATGATGCCTTGCTGTCACCAGTGTGTGAAACATTTGAAAACAAAGCATGCATTTTTAAAGAATATTTGCTATACCTCATCATCACATTGATGAAAAGAGATAAAAGTAGTTTAATTAGTTACTTGCACAATTAATCAACATTAATTGGGTGGCAGCTCTACTTAAAAAAATCACACAATGGCTGAAGAAGAACTCTATATTGTTTCTTGCTGAGAAAAGGCTATTGTTCTATCATTAGTGGGCAGGTTCTAAGGATCTGTGAGATAGATCCCACGATGGTATAATTAACATTAAGTCAATTCAGATTTGCTTTTTAAAATATTTGATGTATTGCATATTAGAATACACACCAGGAGAATGTTCCACCATATTTATAGTTTTTGTATTGTGGTTATTTTGCCATTGCTTTGACCTACCTGCACAATATAAAATCATGCAAGGCATTGTTTACTCTGGCAGCACACCTCTTTCCCTTGCACATACAGAGAAGATAATAATATTAATAATCAGTGGTACTTAATTCCCAAATGCTTTACTGAATAGAGCTTACACAATCATCTTAAGACTGAAAAAGTGGTACGCAATGCTAGCTTTTGAGTAAAGTAATTCCACAGTCCTGGAACCATTATGAAGAAGGCCTTCTTCCTTGCTGCAGATAACATTAATTCCAGGAAGCATACAACTAGAATCTTAGAATTACAGTGTTATAAAACTGGGAGGTCCATTGGTGGTCATCTATTCCAAATGCCTTCTCAATGAAAGTTTTGCAATCTGGATGGAACTACAGATTCTAAAGCAGATGGCTATCAAACCTCCACTTAATTACCTCCAGGCTCTAGCAAAGGAGGTACTTGATGATGAACTTACCAGGTTGGATGGTCTATCCACATACAGAATAATAAGCTTATGATACATGGAAGACTTCAAAAGGTCAGAGCCTGTGCGCATGCACGCACACACATGCACACACACGCATGCACACACACATGCACACACACACACACACATGTAGTCAGTGCTACAAGTGACTAAAAATAATAATAATCCATGTGTACCATCCACATCAAGGAAAACTTAATTCTTCTCCAAGGATACCCAAATTATGTGGTAAGAATACATTACACAAAATCATACTCTTTTGTTGTTGTTGTTGTTGTTGTTGTTGTTACAACTCCAGCAGTGTTTTCCATTGTACAAATATACTTTGCAATTCTTCATGCATCTACCTTGCGGCATGGCTGCATGTAGACTTGTTTTGCACCATCTGCACCCCAGGTCTAGCTTTTCAAGCAATGCAGATTCATTTAAGTTTTGTGGTATGTGAGCAATGACATGGACATGGAAGAATGGAAGGATTGGAGAGGTATGGAAATCTGTATAACAAGGACCTGCTGGAGGGCAGGTTTGCCTTCCATGTGGCTGGGGAAAATAAAGGCATTCCAGGTGATGATTCCTCTTAGTCAGAAGATGGTGATGGCATGGTCCCAAATAAGGAACTAGTCGTTCTCTTTTTGATGATATGGCCTCAACCTCATTTGATTGGATTCCTCTGCCACACAACTCTGGGACCTCATCATCTCATGGCATGACACATAAGAGTCATTTGTTTGTGCATATGTGCAGCACTCATGCATTCAAAATGAACCTAGTATGCATATAGAACACATTCATTAATCTATTATCACACCTTTCTCTCCCACTTCCTCCGTTCCTAGTCCCTTAATCTGGGAGCAGATGGTGCTGTGGACTAAACAACTGAGCCTCTTGGGCTTGCCGATCGGAAGGTCAGCGGTTCGAATCCCTGTGACGGGGTGAGCTCCCATTGCTCTGTCCTAGCTCCTGCCAACCTAGCAGTTCGAAAGCACGCCAGTGCAAGTAGATAAATAAGTACCACTGTGACAGGAAGGTAAATGGCATTTCCATGTGCTCTGCTTTCCGTCACAGTGTTCTGTTGCGCCAGAAGTGGTTTAGTCATGCTGGCCACATGACCAGTAAAGCTGTCTGTGGACAAACAACGGCTTCCTCAGCCTGAGAGTGACATGAGCGCTGCAACCCCATAGTCGCCTTTGACTGGGTTAAGTGTCCAGGGGTCCTTTACCTTTACCTTAGTCCCTTAATTATGCTCTTTGGCTAACTTTGTTCAGTCTAAAACCCTCTTTCCTATAGTGAAATAACCCCCTCCATCTAGCCAAATTGGTAAAAAAAAATAAATACATTTTAAAATTTTATTTAATTTTATGTTTTAAAAAAGTACTTTCTTGGCACTAGCTATGCCCAGGTAAAAATAAAAGCCACTCTCCTTCCCAAGCAAAAATACTGATGTGAAAAAATAAAATATAAATGTGTTACCTGGAAAATGGTTATTATAATCAAGGCAGTTTTGCTGTGCCCTATAATCTCCCAATGAGGTATGTTGCTCCAGTTTTTATACAAAAAAAGCACACACCTTGTGTTTTGCTTTCCTTTTCTGCTAATATGCACACATATACATTTTGCATATGCCCATGGAGAGGGTTTGGGAAGAACTCGTAAAACCACCTGTTCAGCACACCCTGCAGGTGATATTTACAAAACCTTAAGCATATTGTCAGCAACTGATTGAGGGCTGCAGCAGTTGCCATTCCTCCAAACACATCATGATGTATGAAAACAAGTGCTGTATTTAAGTCGTTGGGAGTATTTATCTTCCCTGAGCAAAACAGTCAGCGTGCTCCCGAGAAACCTTAACTTTCCTTGACAAAGCTCCTATCACAAGTGCAAGAAAAAAATACCAATTCTTTACAATAATCCCCCGTAATGCAAGCACAGAAACCACTGGCATTGCAACGCCTCTAATCGCACAGATGACAGGCTAGTTAACAGCCTCCATCACTGCGGAATATCTCATCATATACTCAAGGAACAGGAAACTGACAATGGATGGGAACCTACATTGTTGCCAGAGGTATGATCGGAATCAGTAGCACACAGAATCTGTGATAAGCTGAGATAGAAAAGAGTGAGCTGCCTTTGTGTTATGATAATATCCAGCCATTTCACTTTAAGCAGGGTTGCCGGTCTCCCTCCCGCACCTTCCAGGATTTGTTTGGGTGGTGTTCCTCATGCAGAAGAGCAGCATGTCTGTATCAGGCAGGATGCTTGGCTTGGGCTGAGGTTATCATCATTACCTTCAATGGAAAACTGGTGGGAGGATAGAATGGAGTATTCTGGAGTAGGGCATGGTTGGCACAATGAACAGGAGCACAGCTTCTAGGGCGGACACACTGCCATGTTTTGTTCCAGGTCCCATTTGTTCCCCCAACTTTACAGTTGAGTTGCATATCTAGTCATTTGGATGTGGACTAGGGCTACTCAAAGTTAAGGTAATGGAATCTACCACACTGTTTATTCCAGAGGAGCAAACAAAAAAACTGCAAAGCAATACATTTTTTAAGAAATGAAACAAAGCTAACAATTTCTAGATTAAAAAGGTAAAGGGACCCCTCACCATTAGGTTCAGTCGCAGCCAACTCTGGGATTGTGGTGCTCATCTCACTTTATTGCCTAAAGGAGCCGGCGTACAGCCTCCGGGTCATGTGGCCAGCATGACTATGCCGCTTCTGGCAAACGAGAGCAGTGTACAGAAATGCCGTTTACCTTCCCTCTGGAGTGGTACCTATTTATCTACTTGCACTTTGTTGTGCTTTCAAATTGCTAGGTTGGAAGGAGCTGGGACCGAGCAATGGGAGCTCACCCCGTTGCAGGGATTCAAACCGCCGACCTTCTGATCAGCAAGCCCTAGGCTCTGTGGTTTAACCCGCAGCGCCACCTGCGTCCCAATTTCTAGCTCACTGGGAATAATACATTTCAGCCATCAAATGCCAGGGTACAGTAACAGCAAACACACACACACACTCAAATACTGCTCTTACTGTTGAGCCTGCACTTAATTTGCAGTAACTTCCTCTTGACTTGCCGCTCTCTCTTCCCACCCCTGATAAGTGGTAGTGACATGCACCATTAGGAAGATAGGAGAACAAAACAGCTACACCCCCTCAGTCCTGCTGGCTGCCACTTCCTGGGTGAACAGGGATTTACATTCAGCCTAACTGTTAATAATGAGAGAGAAGGTTGCCTCTCATCAAGCAGAGCATTCCATAACCAGGGAACCACTACCGAGAAGGCCCTGCCACATGTCAGTGCTAACAAGGCACCACTACTGAGAAGGCCCTGTCATGTTGTTATTTTAGGAACTTGGGTTCCAAACGATTTGGGGCTTTGTATGCTTATGCTAACACCTTGAATTGAGCCTGGTAACTCACTGGCAACCAGTGCAGTGCTTTCAGGACTGATGACACAAGCTGCCCCACTCACCACCCTAGAAGTTGTGTTCTTCACTAACCGCAGTTTCTGGTCCATCTTCAAAGGTAAGCCCACACAGAGTGCATTGCTATAGGCCATGCAGAAGGTCACTAGAATAGCCAGGCTATCCCAGCCTGGAAAGGGAAATAGTCTAAGAAAAGTATTCAAGATGCAGTTTTCAAAGGATGCAGTGTACATAAGCCAGAAGGACTGGGCCTCACATTTCCCACCTCTGTACTAAATAAATCAACCAGTAAGCATCATTTCAAATCAGAACCAGTCAGTGCACAGTGGATTCAAAGCGCATTATACATGGAGTCCAGCTGAAGCCACTGTTTCAGGGACAGCATGGCTGGGTGAGGCAGGCTGCCTCAGGCAGCAGATTTGGAAGCATCATTAAAGGGCAGCAAACAATCAGTTATTCATTGTGATATTTTTACCACCTACGGAGGGGCACCGTTTGGATTTTCTGCCACAGGCACCATAGTGTCCTGGTTCGCCTCTGAGGCATTTGATTGATACACCTTGCAGCCAGTTTCCAGTGCAAGAGGAGGAAGAGGGAGACAGATCATAATTCTGCCCCGCCCCCTACCTGAACAGCCAAGCTGGCTGCCACACGAAATAATCAGAAAACCCTTCCTGCCACGCTGACAGCTGCTGTGAGGACACTGAGCTGAAGCTGCTGCTGCTGCGAATTTGCAGCCAATTTTGCAGCAGGAGAATTAGGCCATTGGCAAGAGCACCAAAAGGCATGGTGGCATAGGAGGAGAGGCCAGGCTGGTTTGTAGTGGAATGAGATTTGGTAGCCAATAGAAGTTTTCAGGGGTGAGGAAACTGTGGCCCTGTGGAAGTTGCTGAACTCCAACTCCCATCCTCCCTGAACCCTGACCAAGATGGTTGGGACTGATGGGATATGGGAGTCCAGAAACATTGAGGGCCGCAGGTTTCACATCCCTGGCCAACTTCATCATATGCAGGGAGGAGAATAAACTAGCAGAAGATGCAGAGGCTGAGGTACATGTGAGAATAAAATGAAGTAGGAAATCAAGATAATTTCAGTTTAAAATGTGCACTAATATTTTGTGAAATGAATCTCTCTTCCTCCCAGACCAGATTTTTCTCCTTCTTAATTTGCCTGCCCCCTGTGCCTTTAGCAGTAACTTAAAACACACGTACAAAGCACGGCTTATACTGGCATCGGGATAAGTGAAGGGGAAACATTTCACTTGCTAGCTCCCCTCGTTCCAGCTTACAGATAAAGGCACAGATGCAGAGCCGGTTTCGTTTCGTTTCCAAACGCAGTAACTCCACCGCTTCCTCTCTTATCTCTTTACCTCCTGAAATGGCTGAAGGGATGGAGAGGCAAGAAGAGATTTGCAGCAGTGGGAGGATAAACAAAGGGGCCTTCTCCTTCCAAGGTCTGGCCTGATGGCACATGAGGCCACCACCCTGCTGAAGCTAAGCCGGTCTGGGCCTGGTCAGTGTCTGGATGGGAGACCCTCTGGGAACTGCCTTGAGTTCCATGATGAATGTAAGGAAAAGAAACATAAAATGCATTTTCCCCCCTCTCTGACTCCCATAGGACACTAGTGTAAGGAGGAAAAGGTAAGGCTGGCAGAAATGACAATGATGAAGAAAGAGAAAAGGCTGCCTGACTGCATAGAGGAAGATCTTGGTGACCTCCTTCACTGTGACATCCCACAGGGCAGGAGCACATGGTTTAAGAACAGCCCTGTTTACAAACTATTCAGTTTACGAACTCCGCAAAACCAGAAATAGTGTCCCGGTTTGTGAACTCTACCTCGGTCTAAGAATGGAATCGGAATGGTGGAAGAGCACTGGCAGTGGGAGGCCTCAATAGGGAAAGTGCACCTAGGTTTAAGAACTGTTTTGGTTTAAGAATGGACTTCCGGAATGGATTAAGTTCGTAAACTGAGGTACCACTGTACTGAAGACAATGACATTTGATTGGCCTCTGCAGGGCTGGGGGATTTGGGGCTACCATGAAGGTCTGTCCTCTCCTTTGACCACCAAGTCCAGAGTAAGCCAGTACAGTGGTACCTCGGGTTAAGAACTTAATTTGTTCTGGTGGTCTGTTCTTAACCTGAAACTGTTCTTAACCTGAGGTACCACTTTAGCTAATGGGGCCTCCTGCTGCCACTGCCAGCACGATTTCTGTTCTCATCCTGAAGCAAAGTTCTTAACCCGAGGTACTATTTCTGGGTTAGCGGAGTCTGTAACCTGAAGCGTATGTAACCTGAAGCGTATGTAACCCAAGGTACCACTGTACTGAATCTGCAGGAACCCTGATGCCCCTCTGTACCCAATGACTCCTGCATCCAATGAACTTCTCGAAAAGTATACATTCACAGGGGAGAAGGAGAAACAGCCATTTCAAAAATGTCCGTGTTTCGTTTCCCATCCGTTTATGGACTTTACAAGATATATAGACATGTTGGTGGCAAAAATGCCTATTTCCTAACTTGCTAGGTATTGCCTCCCTGGCAGAGAAAACTCTTCTCGCCCCACTACCCACCCTGATGGGAAGCTTTTAACGGGTGGTGTGTTAAATCAAATCGCTCCAGTGTGGTTTTTCATCAGTTAATGGCTGCTGTGAAATGGCATGAAAGACGGTGTACCCTAAGGGAATGGATGGGGGGAATTAACGGGGGAGTCCAGATGTGGGGAGATGGACGTCGTCTAGGGTTCTCTTTATTCAGCAAAATATTAAAATACACGACAATGATTCCGAGCAACACAATCAAAAAGGAAACACATATGTCTACTCTTACATTAGGAAAGCTGGGAGCTGCTGCTGCCTTTGTTGTTTCATCTCCCCCCTCCCCCCCATTAAATCAGACACTTCTTCTAAATCAAGCCCTCGGGGAGTACGAGACAAAAGTGATGAGAAGGCAGTGTGTGAATACAAAAGTGGAGCATGTGTTTTATAACTAACTCTGCTCAGAGATCAAGGGAAATGTCATTGTTTATAGCCATCAGAAAAGAATCAATGTAATTATATTTGTAGTATCAATTCAGGTCATTATTCTAATACATACACCGCAAAGCCACATGAGCAGTTTGCAGCTGAGATGATGTGTTTATTACTTAACTCCTTTCTGTTGAGTTACTTATATTATTATTATTATTTTTAAAAAAGACATGTTCCTCTTCCTCCAAATGCATGCACCCAAACTGAACAGAGGCAGGGTGTAATACCTTGAAGTTGTCACTTTAGCTGAAGGATGTTGTTGGGCCCACATGAGCACACACAAACACACCAAAGTCTCAATGTCTTCACCCTGCACATAGAGGGTCCCCCTCAGCGGCATCTGGTCCATTCGGGCAAATGGGCCACTACCCAACCAACCTCAGTCTGCCTTCAGCCAACCCCACCTGCCCAGGGGAATAAATATCTACATCGGGACCTGCTGACCCCATGGATTCTGCCACCTGAGGCAGTCGCCTCACCTTCCCTCATGGTTGGGCCAGTCCTGCTGGTGGGACATCTAAAAGAGCATAAAAACAGGTCGGACCACAAGATGGCGCAGGGCAGGCAAAATCCTCACCAATGTTGGCCCCATTAATGAAGGAAAGGCCCAGCCTACCACCCTGGAAGAGTGGCAGATGAAGGTGATGGACTATATGGAATTGGCGGAAATGACTGGGAGAATCCGAGACCTGGGAGAAGAGTTGGTGGAAGAAGATTGGAAGAAATTTAAAGACTATCTGCAGAAACACTGTAAAATTAATGAATGTTAAAATGATGTTGGACTGAAAAAAGTGGCATTAGCAACAAAGTTAATAAGAATATGCAAAAATGAATTGATAATGGATGAAAATATAGAGTTATAATATGTTAAGATATAGAGTTAAGATAAACGAAAGAGGGTAAGGATTTGCTGATTTGATTATGTAAATGGGAACACAAGAAGGGGAGGTGTGAGGAGGTCAAGGAAACAGGCAAATGAGTTTAAAGCTATAAAAAATGGATTTGTTTTTAATTCTTTTTATCTATTTGTTTTTTGTATTTTGTATTTTTCTTTTTCCTTTTTCATGTATTTTGTATGTTTTCTTTTTCTATTTTTTCTTTTCATATGTTTTTTTCTTTGTATTTTGTAAACCTATGTCTTTGTAAAATTTCAATAAATATTCTATAAAAAGAAAAAGGAAAGGCCCAGCCTAAATCATCCACTGCAATGCTTGCTCACAGAAAGATGCTCTTTGCACTTCTCCTGTGTTCAGAACAGAGTACCCGATGAAATGGCGGTATGTTTAAAGGAGAGGCTGGACCAGTGCAAATAGAAACTGAGCTGGGAGGGCATTTCAGATATTTACTGAGACTTCTCAAACATCCATGGAGGTACTGGCAGGCACAGTGGTGACCACAGGTGGTGTGTTGGCAACCCAGGGAATCCTTATCCCTATAAAAATTATGAAGTCTGCTAAATAAAAGAACAACAACCCCAAACCTTTGAAGGATGGGAAAGAAACGTCTTTAAAAGCACAAACTCCCAGCAACAACAAATAATCGGGATTGCCATTGTAGTGTCCTCCTAATGGTCTTTGACTACATTTCCCATCATCACCTAGCTAGTATGGCCAATGAACAGGGATGATGGGATTTGTAGTTCCAACAACATCAGGATGGCACTATGTTGACTGTCTCCTGGATAGAATCCAGCCATCATCTTAATCCTTCTCAGGTGGCCTTTATTCCACTTACTGACATCCACCCAAGTGCTGATTCCAGGGGAACAGGAAGTGGCAAGCTAGGTTGGGCAGATAATAGTTACATGCACGTTATGTAGCTGTCCCCTGCCCCTACACAGAGATGTTCAGGAATCCTCCCTCTTCAGAAATACAGACTCACAAAGAATTAGGGTTTCCATCTAAGTATTCATAGATTGCAAAGTCACCTGTCCCATTTGATTCATAGCACCTCAACTGCGCATGTATAAAAACAGCCACGGGGGATTCGAAACCTGTAGTTACACATGTGTTAAACAGAGACTGTGCAATCCCAAAGCCATAAAATATGACTGAAGCGAAAATCAATAGGACCAAAATATGTATCGAAAGCACATCCAAAAGAAAATTCTACCCATATGGAAAGGGCTAGATTGTTCTTACTTTTCCGCAAAGTTCCAGGATTTTGCTAATCAGAAATATAGGAGAGTCATGTAGAGACTTTTTCTTACATCTTTGTAGTAAAGACAGCAGAATCTGGAAGCTGCCAGATGAATTAAGAGCTGAGAGACTTACCTAAGGGAAGAAAAAGAAAGAAAGAAAGAAAGATGTGAATTAATAAATAGAGCTGCATTAGGAAGACACAATCAGATTTGGTTTGTCACGTGCTATGATAAATGACCAGATTACTTATGTATACTCAATGAGTTGTTGTTGTTGTTGTTGTTGTTGTTATTACTATTAAAATTAAATTTTCAATTATGTTTAGAAGCTAAGCAAATTCTGAGCACTAAGAGAAATCCATCAATTATTCATCCAGGAGTGACTTATATGATCATCCATATAATCCTTTTTCGAAAGTGTCAATATAAGGTAGGCAGTATTTCCATTTTAGAATGCAGTCAATGAATCATAGAATCGTAGAGCTGGAAGAGACCATGAGGGTCATCTAGCAATGCAGGAATCCTTTGCCCAAAGTGGGCCTCAAACCCATAACCCTGAGATTAAGAGTCTCATGCTCTACCAACTGAGCTATCCAGCAGCTATGATAAAATAAATCACAGAATACTCTCAGTTACCAGCTGGGCAGAAGACTAAGCGGGTACATGGGGTACCTGGTCACAGTCTTCCCCACTGGGGTCAGCTGTGCTATATTTCTACAGCAGGGGTCAGCAAACGTTTCAACAGGGGGCCGGTCCACTGTCCCTCAGACCTTGTGGGGGGCCGGACTATATTTTGAAAAAATAATAATGAACAAATTCCTATGCCCCACAAATAACCCAAAGATGTGTTTTAAATAAAAGGACACATTCTACTCATGTAAAAACATGCTGATTCCCAGACCGTCTGTGGGCCGGATTTAGAAGGCAATTGGGCCGGATCTGGCCCCCAGGCCTTAGTTTGCCTACCCATGTTCTACAGTGGTACTTCGGGTTACAAATACTTTGGGTTACAGACTCCGCTAAGCCAGAAATAGTACCTCGGGTTAAGAACTTTACCTCAGGATGAGAACAGAAATCGTGTGGCGGTGGCAGCAGGAGGCCCCATTAGCTAAAGTGGTACCTCAGGTTAAGAACGGTTTCAGGTTAAGAACGGACCTCCGGAACGAATTAAGTTTGTAATCAGAGGTACCACTGTATTTCAGTTATTTCTAAATTTCCATCTATTAGAATATGCAAATTCCATGCAAATCATTACCCAATTTTGGGTAATGCTTCCCTTCTTTTTCCACCCTTGTCATGACTGATCTTCCCTTGAAATAGGCAGACATAAAAGGAACCTTGTGTGGGCCCTACTCTCAACTACACATGAGGCTACAATGGGGGTCAATTACGCTGAGGGGGGGGCTCATCATGTGCTGAATGCCCTTGAAGAAATCCCAGAATCCTTTGCAACACAAAGCAGCTCCTCAGTGGGCATGCCAATGAAGAAATGGTTCCTCAAAGGCAGAAAAAATATTAGAACGGAGGGAAAAACCCACATTATTATAAGCAAACCAATACTACTGGATAGTAAAATTCTGGATAACAGCCAACCCCATTATAACTTTATCCCTGTAAGGCTTGAAGACAAGTGTTTTACAGACCTACTATTTCTTCAGCATGCAATTTATAAAGATTAAAGATTAACATTTACAGAAAAAAAAGTTGCTGCTTAATAGTTTGGCGATGCCATAAAAACTAACACTTTTCATTATAATAGGATTTTATGGCACATAAGAGCCAGAACACCCCACAGGTCTTTTCCCTTCCTTCTCAATATCTAATGGGGGTGGGGGGAGACATATGCGCCCTTTAAAGAAAAGAGACCCCTCAAAAGAATAAAATAAAAGCTTTCGTTGTTGATTTCAATCCCCCTGCATCAGCAAATATATATCATTCCTTATGTCCCTCCAAGGTGAGGTCTGTTATGCAGAGAGATAAAACCTTGAGGAAAGAAAAGGTTTAAAATCAAATTAGTCATTGTATATGCATTCTGTGCCCATTTTGACAATGCAGAATTTTAATGAGCCGAAATCTGCAAAGGCATTTGCACTGACAACAAACTGTTTAATTCACTCGGCAATTCCAAAAGCAAGCTGGAGTAATGACTTTATAATTTTTAATTATCATGGAAGAGCCCTCATCTGTGTGTTCCTTTTCTCTCTCTCTCTCTCTCTCTCTTTTTTCTTTTACGACTGTGCATACTCTATTAAAATTTTAATATCCATATTTTCACCTTCGGCCAGTAATATTTTCATTATTCTGCAAATAAAAACAGTAATGTAAACAAATCATTGGCAGGCATTCACCAAGAATTTAAAAGAGCGACAACCAGCTGTATTGGTTTGAATTTGCATGCAGATTCAGGCTCTAAACTCCCCCCCCCCACCCTTGCCTGAACTTTAAAAAGGACTTGTAAAGGCAAAAATCTCTGCTACAGTTGAGCCCTCAATCCATCTTTTGTTTTTTAATGCAATGGCAGACCATTATGTTATATGATGGATAATATAAGATGATGTTTCTGAATATGTGTGGAGTACCTTTCTCAAATCAATGGGTAACCTAAGGGCCCCACGCATTTGGAGTGATAGGAAATAGTTTTGAAAACAATTGCATACCCTCCAACACTTTGAACCCCAAATCCGGGACGCCATCTTCCTGGTTCTTTTATTGTGAGAGCTCTGTGGCCATTTTGGTTTCTTTGATCTCGCTTGATTTCACTCCACAGCACCCCACCCCCCAAAAAAATGTTTTCCCCCAGGCATGCTGCCCTAAAATGTGCAGTTTGGGGAACTGTGCGAGATCACGGCCCTGAAAAAGTGGGGGTTTTTTGGGGGGGGAATCGCGAGAGATCACAGCAACCAAAATGGCTGCCATTTTCCCATGATAAAAAAATGGGATGCCCTTTTTCTGGGACACTTACAGGGTACGAAATCATTTCCAGCTTGGATTGCGTCCCACTAACTCTCATTTTCGAAACAACACAATGTCTGATGTAGACCAATGTGTACGAAATTACTATTGGTTGGGTTGGTTTTGTTGTCAAGGCCAGCCTGTCATGAAAAACACTGAACTTCTTGTATTAGGTGGCAGACTGGGAGGGACAGCAAAAACGAGTGTCCCCACACCGAATGCCCACGGCTTACTGGGCCACCAAAATGAGTGAACACCACTGGTGTCCCATCTAAAGAAGACTGGCAAGTTAAATTAATGGAATATGCTGAAATGGCAAAATTGACTATGAAACTAAGAGGAAGAGATGACAACAAATTGAAAGAATAATGGAAGGTGTTTATTGCATATTTACAAAAGCAATGTACACAGGTTAATACATTAGCAGGGTTTTAGGATTACTTGTAATTTTGTTATGAATGTATAATAGGAATTTAAATAATAATAATATTTAACAATAGACATGCAGTATGTTGATAAATAAAATAACCAAGGAAGGGATTAGTGGGAAGTCAATTTGTTTTGTTTCATTTTTGTATTGTTGTTATTTTTATTTTTGTTATATTTGGAAAATCAATAAAATGTTATTAAAAATAAATAAATGAGTGAATACCAGCTATCAAATCCTGGTGGATCCTGGTGGAACAAGCCCCCCCCCCCCATTGCTACAGGATGCAGGTGATGGTGTTGAAATTCTTCATGTCTGGCTCCACAATGATATGATGACTGGTGGTAGATGTAGAGGTCATAATGTGGCCAGGCCATCACCCATAAGAGGTACGTTCCCCTTTGCTTACTACTAGTGACATCCGACAGGGTCTTAGACAACAGAGAATTGTGTTGGGGGATGTGTGTCACTGAAGAAGTAAACGAATGGATGAATCAGTGTAATGTACAGCTTAGCTTTGGATTAAAAGGAGACAGAACAAGCCTTGCTGATGCAGTTTTGCCCACTTTACCTTCAAAGAGCAAGAAAGAAAAAAGAAAGAAAAATAAGGCATATCCCATTTCCCTGATTTAATAGACCATATTGGAAAGCAACCAGTATGGTTACAGAAGCTGAAACTGCACCTTTGGTCTCCCCGCACCCCCACGAGCCTCTTTCCAAGCCAAGGTAGTAGTTTATGTCATATTTCAGATAGTGTTTGTGCTAGGAAAGGCTAATACAGTTTTATTTTCCTAGAAAAGTTATCCAGCTTCCATCCTTCATATTACTTTGATCTTGCTAAGCTTCCCACCTCTCTGTGTGTACACACACACACACACACACACACACAATTTGGTATCAAGCAGAGTCAGGTACAGCAGGCAAATCTTTTCCTCTTCATCAGAGCCTGACAATAGACTCAAAAGTTAAAGGCACCCCGTCCGGAAAAGCTGCAGTGCGTGACATTTTATTGAGACAACCCCCATAGGGGAATCAAACAGTGTGAAACATGGCTAACTTCAGCTGGAAATGCAAGCGATTAAAAAAAACCCCACATACACAGAAGCAAGCCAAGTTTACAGTCCAGTGCCAATACAAATGGTGCTGAACATCTCCTGTTAAGTTATGCCAAGCCCAAGTCTTGCCCGTCAAAATGTAAATGTAATGGTTATATGGGGTTGCTCGTGCGTAAGTTGCCACCACTCCTGGCTAGGTTGCCTGGTTAAACCTTTTCCTGGCTGGACAGCCCTTCACTTCGTGGCTGTTTCAGTCGCTAGCAGAATCAGTCAGTGGGCGTTTCTTGAACTTCTTCCAGCAAAGAAGTTCTTTGACGCCAAGTCTACGCCTACTTTCCCTGCGCAGAAGTCTTCTGTGCAGGGTGGGTGTGGGTAGCGGAGGAACTGTGCTCTCCCCGCTGGTCTCCAGCGAAGAGTCCTGGAGCCCCTTCGCCGATTCCCCCATCCACCCCCCTTTATCCCTGGTGTTACGCTGATTTCCTTCCCCAGCCGATGAGTTCCCTCTCTACCTGCTGGGCCCTTCTCCGGCATCGCTTGGGAGCCTTGCCTTCACTTCTGGCTCCGATGTCAGTTCCCTGACAGTAAACTACGTGGGTTTAGCTCTCAAGTTTATATCCAAGCTGCTGGAAACTTACATGGCTTTGGGTGAAACTTTGCAAAACTGGGAAAGGCTTTTTAAAGAGCTGGCAACAGGAATTGTCTAGTTATGACAGCCCAATCTCTGAGCAGTGCAAGATTCCAGGGGTTGGAGGCACTTACCCAGGATTCGTGTTTCCTTTTGAAAATTGAGGCACAGTGGAGAGTGTGGTGTAATTATGATATGTGGATTATTTACACATATATACAACCTGAGGCTAGGATGGAGGGGTTCCCAGCATCAGCACCCCCAATGGGTCTTGTTTCTCTCGTAGCCACAGCCTTGGATTCAAGCAGAAATCAAACATCATGCTTTGCCTCTCTGGCTTTAATTCTGGGCCACATCATTACCACCAACTTAACTCTAAACTGGCTTTTATCCTTCTAACTTGCTGTGAGCTGCGCCCACCCATTTGCCATCTCACACAAATCTTCCCTTTGTTCTCTTAATGGCCCTTCACCCCACGCAATGACCTAATCAGCATGCTTGCTTATATTTTAACACTTGCTGGACCTAGGGGTTAGAAAGGCCTAGCACCCAAACTCATATGGCTGTGTCCCAATGGTGATGTAGCAGTGTAAAACTATGCAATTCTTGACTGTCAATGACCACACACTGTCAGTGAACACAGAACAGGGTAGAGGAACAGCAGAATAGTATATCAGCATGAAAGCAAACTTTAGCTATTTTAGCTAAGTACACTTAGGAGTTGGAGGGGAGTTGTGACCCACAATAATTCAGCCGCCATTTCTTTCAAATGGAAAAAAATATCAGCTGATCCATACTTTAGAAGATATGTCCTCAAGACTTCATGGTTAATTTTTCTAAGCACCAGGCATCTGTATTTTTGCAAGCCTGGTCCTGATGGTTTAGCTGGCCAGCACAAAAACAGCCAGGAGCAGCTACCACAGAAAGCTCACTATCTTTGGTATGTGGCAAATCTAAGTGTATAATAGATTAAGATGAGAAGGTAAGATGTCTGGGGATTGTGCTGGGCAATGGCTGACATATGAGGAAATACAGATGGCAAGCAAAGGAAGTAAAGCATGGAACATGATGCTTTATTCTTCAGAAGCTCTCTGTTGTGCCACATCCCTGCATCTAGGATCCATTGTGAATATTTAGATGACCCTTGGGTCACCACAATTTGGGGAAGCCCTCAGCACCCCTTTCTACACTTGAGAATGTGACTCTTCCATCATCTTCAGACTCTGAAGACAGCTCCTCTTTAACTTCTCCTGCTCCACAGCCATGGAGGACCATGCAACTGCAGAACTGGCTACAGGACCTTCAGGACTTCAGACCACTCTCACAGGGGAGAGAAGTCATTGGAAGGGAAAGCCCAGCCAGCCTTCTGAAGCTTTCAGATGTGTATGGGCCTCTGCTGAGACAACATCTTCCATGGCTCAGGTAACAAGGCCTGATGTGATCAGAAGAGGTTCTGCTAATGGATATAACATTCCTTGAAGCACTACGTCCAAGAAGGACAGGAAACTGTGAGGTCATATGGAGCAAAGAGTCAGACATGCACAGTGAACAGAGGAAGAATTTGTCTTTCTCTCCCTCTTCCTAACTTATTAAAATCCTCCAGCCTAATGGGAGATGGTTTTGTTAGTAAAGGAGGCAAGATGGACCCACTGAGGTACTTACTAGCAGCCATTGCTCGAAAGGAATTCCAGTCTCAATGAAAGACAGATTCATTTTCTGTAAATGAGGGCAAAGTCACCCAATAGGCTTTACTTCATGGATGGCATATTTCTGTTCAGCAATAAGCAATTCTGATACATCCTGCTGCATTACTTTGATTCTCTTTCTTCTCCTTCTTCTTCTTCTTCTCCATTTTCTTTTAAAAAATAAGATTTTTACCCACTATCCCTCCCTTCAATATAGAGTTCAGGTCAAGTGCAGGGCAGTTTGAAAAGGCTTAGGCAGTTTGAAAAGGAAAATATTAAAAGGGCAGAAGTGACAAGAAAGGCTGCCTCCCTGTTGAAATTCAGGAACAAGGGGAACACTAAGAGGGAAGATCATGACTGTCACTTTGATGAGCGACAAAGTGTTCCGTGCCTGATGCTGTCAGAGAAAGCACACCTTGTGCATTTCCTTTTTTTGGGGGGGGAGCAGGGGATTGTGGAGAATTGTATCATGCATTTGCATAAATGCATTGCTTTCCATTACTAAAGAATCCTACATGTTGCTAACAATTGCTATAGTTTTTGAAAGCAAACTGCCCCACCAACCTCTGTTTGTTCTCAGCCAGCTGTCATTTGCCTGCCTTCTCGCTTGCATCCAGTCCCAGGGAAGCCCAGGCTCTCAACGTCCTCCACCTCGGACTCAGTGGTGAACTCAGCAGGGATGAAAGATGGAGGGTGAAACTGGAATTAGTTGGGCCTGTCTGTCATTGCCTGTGGCTCCCCCTACTGTTGTCCTCCCTGTCTTCCACCTGAGTCACCACTGCTTTAGTATTATTCTGAAAAAATGAGTTCACATTGTACAAGGGTGCGGCGAAAGTCGGCCTTTAACAGAACACACTTCATCTGTGGGAAGATTCCATTCCACCTTTAGTTGCAGACATGGGATTGTTATGTGTCACATGTCTGTTTCCAATCCAGCACAGTTAGCTGGCCTTTCGACCCAAGGAAGCCGACATCATCACCATCATTGTCATCATCACCATGATCGTTTTATTTGTACCACCTTTCCATAGTTGAAACTATGCTCAAGGCAGCTTACAACATGACAAGACTGACATACCGTATTTTTCGCTCTATAGGACGCAATTTTTCCCCTCCAAAAATGAAGGGGAAATGTGTGTGCGTCCTATGGAGCAAATGCAGGCTTTTCGCTGAAGCCTGGAGAGCGAGAGGGGTCGGCGCGCAACCTCGCCTTCGCCTTTGTTCTGGGGGTTGGGGTTGGACCACGTTCCCAGGGGGCATGAAAGAAAGGGGATTCGGAGAAAGTTGCATTCACCCCCACTTCCGCTGAGGAAGCTCCCACTGGGAGAAATTCGAGTTAGGATCTAAGCCTTTGTGATCAGAGTGGTTCACGGAAAATTGAATGCGCAAATACGATAAAAGCAGAATATCCATAATACGCAATTATGCTACACTAACAACACAGCAATGACCATTTGACAAGTAACAGGTCATTCAACACATATCAGAAGATTAACCGAGCACAGAACACGCCAACAGGTCAATTAACAATCTGCAGGCAAGCTTCTGCAAAATTCTAGTTGTGAACTGCAAATGAGACTGTGACGTGGCATACTGCATGTGAAACTCCTTGTCTTAAAGAGTTTGGCTAATTTCCTTTTTACTCATGTTCTGCCAATACCTGAAGACACTTCATCAGTGGAGGGGAAGAGTCTCAGCAGCTCAGGGGTGGGGTATCTGCTTGCATGTAAAGGGTCCTGGGTTCAAATTCTGGCACCTCCATTCTTGAAATCCTGGAAAGCCACTTCCAGTCAGAGTCAAGAATACTAAGCTAATTAGACCAAGGAGGAAGCTTCCTATGTGCTGTTGTTTTTAAGGTGTTCATTCCTATCACAATTTTATTTATTGCAAGCTCTAGTCTTCTGTGCTCTTTGTATTATTTCTGGGCTTCTAGTATTTGTTGCTGCTGGTAATTGTTTTAATGACAGATTTGCTTTCTGTCTCATTAGCTACTTTTGGGACAGGTAAAGTGGGAGGGAAGGTTTTCTTTTTCTAGAAATGCATAAAACAAAAGCTACTGCAGCCTTATGGCAATTTATGGGTCATTGAAAGAACAATCACTCAAAGACTTTTGCCAACTTAGGTGCCAGACACCTAAAAAAGAATAAGAATTATTTTATTTTTGGGGGCCACAATGTGATAGTAATTAAACTCTGAGCAGCAGGTCATCAGTAAAGGACAATTCACATTCATATACCACTCAGAAACAAAATACATTATTTCCACATGAATGTGTGAACTGCTTCAACTGGGGGAAAAATCTGTGTTAGAGATCATGTGAAGTGACACAAAGAATTACTTTGTGGCGATCAATTTCTGAAATGCAGATGTTCAGAGAGAGAGAGAGATGTTTGGAAGACTGGGAGGGTCTGAGACAGCAGCCATCAGGTGCTTCGAAAACACCGTCCCAGAAATCATGTGTTAAATTAGTCTCAGAGTGCACCATTCTCTACAGAAAGTGGGACAATGTTTGCTAACCATCGCCCAGACATTAATCTGTGGACATTTGGGATTGCTGCAAGGTTCTTGTAGGGAATATTTGAGCGGAAAGGCTTAAATGCGCAGCTGAAGCAAAGCCAGAGAGACTGAATGAATATAATGTGTATGGCAAGGAGTATGGTGACGGTGAGATAGAGAAACCCCTGTCATTTTCTCATTTTAACATTTCTGTTTTCTGCGATCTGGTTGTTGTTCTTTGCATTGCCTTATCCATTCTGTATTTTCTTCCGGTTCAAAGGTGGGAGAACAACAACCATGGTTATAATGGTAATAATCAGTGGGATATGAGAGTGACCAAAAAGAAAACAGCAGATTTCTGTGCCATGACACATCCAGGCAGTTTACAACAAAGTCTGATATTATAAAAGGGAGACATCAATTCATAGCAGGGGTGGGGGGTGGACGACGCAGTCCTTAAATAAGCAACACAAGAACTCTATGAACTCAAATATCTAAATAGCAGTTATACTACTAGCAGTAGCAGCAACTACTCCATTTGTCTAATCCAGTTTCTCCTCCTTTCATTGCTTCCAAAAAGGAGTGTCTTAACCAACTGCTTAAAACTAGAAAGGGATGGGTCAGATCAGAAGCAGATTTTGGGTTCGCCCGCACTGGGCACCAAGCTGGAGATGCCTAGCGTACTCTCAGAGCCTGAGTTGTGTAACATCAGCTCCTTTGATTGGCAGGCAGTATGAAGCCTCTGGATTGGATGGGCCCTGTTAAGGGCGAGGCCTCTTTCCTGGAGTGGTCAACAGCTCAGTTCCTTCTGCATTCAGCTCCTCAAACTCCAACTCCAGCACCAGCTCAAGCCCTCAACATAAGCTCCAGAAGTGATTTCAGGGATGTGGGCAGGAAAACACATAGGCTCCAGGTCTCAATTCAGGTGTGGCCAGCCATGGTCCTGCGTTGGCCTGGCCTGATGAACCAGGGCAACAGAAGTCAGTCTGGCCAAGGCATTTGCATTCTCTCTCTCTCCCAATCTGGTTGATATGTGGCACAAAATTAATGCTTAGGACGCTACATGCCGCACACACCCTGCTCAGTCACAGAAAACGTTAGCTTGAATTCCTGATATGACAACTTGAAGTGTTCAATATTTCATAAAAGCTTCACAGTGGGAGGAAAAAAAACAACAATCTGTGATATGGCTCCCATTCTTAAGAGTATCTGACTTTTTTTTTAATAGCAAGTATATATATAAATGCTATAGGCAATCAAGGAAAAACAACCACCACCAATATTTTGAGAGTGGAGGAAAAAGAGGCTTAAAAGGTTGGGGGCCATCATAATTATGTTTTAAAGGGAGGTATTGATTGCTTACCGCCAACCACCCAAGGCACGGTGGTTACTAAATTCATAACTCTTTCCATCATACAATAAAAGGAAACCAACGTCTTAATAATCCAAGAAATATTGCAGTGTCGCTCCCCGCCCCAAATTCTCTGGGAATCAATGAAATTTAGAACCCTGGAGCTACTGATCTTCTATATCAGGGGCCATCCCATAATAAGATATAGTCCTATTATAACAGCACATCTCAGGGGGTGGGTGGTCTTTTTGAGAACAGAGAGAAAAGGCAGTGGGAGTGGATCACTACAAAACTTCAACATGGAGGTCCAGTGATACTCTGATGTGGTCCCCTCATGTCTGTGCCACGAAACATTGGATGCGAGGTCACTGAGCATCCTCAGTTATGGCTCATGACGCATCACCATCATTTTGAGAAAAATAGCAAAAGAAGCATTGGGGGGGCAGGATGCATGCTTGTGTTTCCAGCTTTCAGAATGCCAGGAGAATACAAAAGGTATTTCTTTGCCTCCCAGAGGTGCAAGAAGATCTAGGCAGATGAGTCTATACAGGACGAAGAGGCATACAATGGCAGCATCACAGCAGAAAAGACCTTGTTCCTAACAGAATAAGAGACGGAGCCAGTAGTAATCAGGGGACTTCTTTTAAACTGGTTAGTGGCTGACCAACAGCCCAGCAGCTGCAATCTGGACCAGCTAAACTCTGTGAACTCCCTTCTCAAGAGCAGCCCTGTGTAGAGCACATTGCACTTATCAAAATCAAGACTGGTCATACTGCTTCTCCACTTTGCATCGGATTCCAGACATCTGATATGTTCATCTACTTTGAGATGCTCAAACATCTCTCTCCATGGTGCTGTTCTCTCTCCATGGTGCTGCTCATTTCCACAACCCTCTTGCCCTTTCTTCCTTCCCGGTTGTCTACATAGATGAGGAACTTCGATTACAAGCAGGCAGAGGAAACTGCTAAGGTTACAGAGACAATCTGTCAGCAAATGCATAAGAGGTGCTAAAGGACTTTTGAGTTAAAAGACAAGAGTTCTGCTTTATATAAAAAGCAAATACACAGTCTTTTGCAGATAGATCATTATATTTAGCTTTGCAACATTTAAATGGAGGTTTCCAGCTACAGTGTTATTAGACAGGGCAGCTCCCGCAACATAGTTCTTCCATTAAACAGCTGACTTGACAGCAGCTAAAGACTGATGCTACTAGAGAGAGACTGCTCCGTGGTACCCACTGCAAAGTTGGGGAGCCGACAGCAGAGGCAGATTTAGGACAGCACAACTGGTTCTGCCACACTGGGCATCACTAGGGGGTGCCACAGAGCATCACAACTATGACATAGTGAACTGAGCAGAATGAAAGGCGGGGGGGGGGGATTTTGGCCATGCACAGGGCACCACTGAAATTTGAAAGACCAAAGTCTGCCTATTGAAACAGACAAGTAGGGAAAGCATCAGCCCCTGACAGGGTAAGTAGCAGCTGCCCAAATATGATAGGTGCCAATGAAGAGGAGGAGAAGGAGGAGGAGGAGGAAGAAGAATAAGAAGAGGAGGAGGAGGAGGAGGAGGAGGAGGAGGAGGAGGAGGAGTTTGGATTTGATATCCCGCTTTATCACTTCCCTAAGGAGTCTCAAAGCGGCTAACAATCTCCTTTCGTCTCCTCCCCCATAACAAACACTCTGTGAGGTGAGTGAGGCTGAGAGACTTCAGAGAAGTGTGACTAGCATGACTAGCAACAGTAGGTACAAGAGAGAACACAAAGGTGCAAAGGCTGGGAGTCTCCCCAATTGTAGGGAGAACTCATTACAGCAATGCAAGCAACAAAATTTAAGAGGTAGTAGAGCCTGGGTCTTTGGAAGTCAGGCATTAATACATTCCATAATAAAAAAGGAGATACAGATATAGATAGATAGATTCCATCTTTCCCCTCTTTTTGAGTAGATAACAGTCAGATTCATCATTCAAATGAATCAAACCGAGGATGTGCTCTTATGTTTCTGTGGCATTAAATAAGATTTGCTCCACATACTGACTTAGCAAAGCAGGATTTTCTGTGTCCAGCACTTGTGTGGCGATAGAAAATTGCTTCCAAGAAATGCAGAGTTTTGTGTCTGACTGCTTTTTGTGTGTTTGGTGGGGGTAGCTATTACAAATGCCTTGATGCTTAGCTACGACATTTTGGGCCGTTGAACACCAACAATGTGCAAGGAGAACCTGTCGTTGAAAATGAAGGCTTAACGGCTCATGTCTGCTAAGATGCAAATATAATGAAATACGAATATATATATTATTGATAGTGCTGTTAGGTGTTCAATACGATCACCAATCCCTCCCTGCAGAAAAGCTGTTATATATTTAGGCCTGTTCAGTGCTGTCATTATTACTGCAACTACTACTAGAGTTTCCTCCCTGTTTGTAATTTTTTATGGACTGTTCATATTTTTTAAGCTCTATCCATAGGCAAGTGAAAAACCTATTATGGTTCAGAGTTTGGCCATATTTTCTGCACAAGGCAGAACGATCTGTCTAAGCAAATTTCCATCACTTCAATTTCAAAAATATGTATTTGAGTCAGCAAAAGAGCAAACAGTAAATATGTTACACATACACACACAATCTGAACTAAAAACATTTGGGGTTTCTCTCTCTCTTCACAGAAACACAACGCACAGCCTCGTGGGCTTTTAATAACTGGAAAGCAATTGCAAATTCCATAAATGACATGCAAAAACCTGCATCACATCCATCTAGAAAGCTGAGATGGTTATGTAGGTTAATCAGGATATATATAGTGAAGATTGGACATTACCAAGCTGTTTTCTGCCTCTGTATATAATAAATGAAATCATTATGCTTATGTGATTATATACTCCAAGATTACACCACGGTAGTAAGAAATCTCATTTTGCCCTACTTGCTTCTGTTCCTGATGCCTTGAGTAGCTTGTCCAAAACTTGCTAAGTTAGAGGTTGCAACCCTGATTACTACAGCGATTTAACATGCACAGTATGTTGTTCAGAGATGATTAACCTGTAGTCCTCCAGGAATATCATCCCCAAACACTGGCATGGCTGGTACACATTTGAGTCCAACAATATCTGGAGGGCATCAGGTTGCTTAGTCCTGCTTTGGTTTCGATGCTATAATGTACAGTGGTACCTCAGGTTACGAACTTAATTCATTCTGGAGGTCCGTTCTTAACCTGAAATCGTTCTTAACCTGAGGTACCACTTTAGCTAATGGGGCCTCCCGATGCTGCCACTGCGCAATATCTATTCTCATCCTGAGGTAAAGTTCTTAAACCGAGGTACTATTTCTGGGTTAGCGGAGTCTTTAACCCGAAGTGTTTGTAACCTGAGGTGTTTGTAACGCAAGGTATCACTGTGTTTATATTAACAATTTCAAATGTGCTGTAAGTCACTTCAAGAACTTAAGCATCTAGCACGTGTGTATCATCATCACCCCCACAGCAGCCACATCCACACAATACATTTTAGAGCATCCTTATACCACGTACGTACAGCTTCCGGGTCATGTGGCCAGCATGACTAAGCCACTTCTGGCGAACCAGTACAGCACACGGAAACGCCGTTTACCTTCCTGCCGGAGCGGTACCTATTTAGCTACTTGCACTTTGATGTCCTTTCGAACTACTAGGTTGGCAGGATCAGGGACCGAGCAACGGGAGCTCACTCCATGATTCAAACTGCCGACCTTCTGATTGGCAAGCCCTAGACTCTGTGGTTTAACCCACGGTGCCACCCGCGTCCCATAGTAAATGGGTAACCACAGCCAAATGATGAATGAATGAACGAAGAAAGCATTTCAAAACTCTGTGGGGTTGTTGTTGTTTTTTTCTAAAAGTACACCATAGCAAAAAGAAAAAAAAGGGAGAGAGAGAAGTAGAGAGTTTGGAGAAATGCACACATTGGATAGGATAAAGCAGAATTCAATACCTAATAGCGAAGGGTAAAAGAGAGGCATTTAGCCGTGTCAAACAGAGCATGGTACCTGTCAAGTATCTGCTCTCTACAATGTCATGCAAGAGTGTACGTGCAATTTCCCAGATGGATCGCCCCTTATACATTTCAGCTCCAAAGAGTTGAAGAAGATTCAAGATGCCGCTGTGCTCAGTGCTTCCTTATCTGTTTCCCCATTTTATATTGAAAGCATTTCATATTTGCTAGGCATTCTATTTTGGACTCAGAATGGGGAATTAAAGTCCTTCCATGTTACCATTGGACAAAACTCTTGCTAACTTTCAGTGCCTATGATCAAAGTTCCATCAAGATTCCACAGGGATTTTGAAGTACAAAGAAAGAAAGAAAGAAAGAAAGAAAGAAAGAAAGAAAGAGAGAGAGAGAGAGAGAGAGAGAGAGAGAGAGAGAGAGAGAGAGAGAGAGAGAGAGAGAAACACATGACACTTTTGGGGAAGGCTGGCCTAGTAAAGAAATCAAATTCTACATCTCCAGGCTTAAGCTTATTAAATAGGAGGGAAATGAAAAATGTATGACCAGGGATAAAAGAAGCATTCTTGTCTGCTGGGTTCGCTGGTTTTTGAAGTCAGAATCTTTGTTGTCAGCAATCAGGGTTTGGTGGCAATTTAGCACCCGGTGAATGGAAGGTGGGCTGTGCCGTGAAATGTGAGAAACTTGACACAGATGCCGAACTGGGCTAGGACAGCCGTCCCTTGCTAAGCTGACAAGAAGGCAAGGCAAAATATTATTGCCATGCAGAATGCTCAATTTGTTCATTAGCTGGGCTGCACACACCAAAGAACTAAGATCTTGGTGCTGACCACTGGCACAAAAGCCTCCGGACCACCGTTCTCCCTCTCCCCCACCCCAATCACCCGCAGCAATTCACCTCTGGCTGACTTATGTGTAGCACAGACCAAAATATCATGAAATATTAAAGAATGGCTCTAAAGATCATTATCTGACACACTGTGCAAAGTTAAGCACTAACCAAGAAACCTTAATTGATGCCCTCTTGCTATTTGTTTTTCACAAGGCAGCACACAGCAAACACCATGTGGCTGCGACTATATAAGCAACCTGAGGGCTGATGTGGCATAGTGGTTAGAGTGCTGGACTAGGAGCCTGGGAGACCAGGGTTCAAATCCCCACTCAGCCACAAAGCTCTCTGGGTGTCCTTGGGCCAGTCACCCTCCTCTCAACCTAACTCGGTGATCCTGGATTCCAGATTGAATTACAGAGCAGAGGCAACTCCCAATTTATACAAGGATTACATTCCAGGGCCTCCCCATGTGTAACCGAAATAATGTACATTGGGAGCACCCTGGAGGAGAAGGGGGCTTGCACAGCTTCTTTCCCGCAGATCAGCTAAGCTGGTCAAGAAGACCTGCTGCCCCTCCAGCTTGCACGAGTTGTGTGGCAGCAGGGCTAACTCAGCTGATGTGCAGGAAAGTGGCTCCAGCAGCTACACTACCCTGCAAGTCAGCTGTTAGGCGGGGAAGCCACTGGCTCACGAGGAGACACTCCCCAAAGCCCAAAGAGGATGTTCTCTTTGGGCTCTATGGAGGGTCTTCTTGCAAGCCAGGAGGACTCTCCAGGGTGCTCCCCATTTCCAGGTTCACCTTCCACATTCCCACCACCATGCACAGTCACATGCAAATAGAGTGTGCATAAATACAACCATAGACTCATGGATATTATACACACATCACTGGCTCCCAGTAAGTCTCCAAACACAATTCAAAGTGTTGGTGCTGACCTGTAAGGCCCTAAACGGCCTCAGCCCAGTATACCTGATCCATCCCCATCATTCAGCCCGGACACTCAGGTCCAGCTCCGGGGACCTTCTGGTGGCTGCCTCACTGCGAGGGAACCAGGCAGAGGGCCTTCTTGGTGATGGCACCCGCCCTATGGAACACCCTTCCATCAGATGTCAAGGAAATAAACAACAATCTGACTTTTAGAAGGCAGCCCTGTTTAGGGAAGTTTTTAATGTTTGGTGTTTTATTATCGTGTTTTTAATATTCTGTTGGGAGCCGCCCAGAGTGGCTGGGGAGGCCCTGCCATATGGGCTGGGTATAAGTTTAATAATAATAATAATAATAATAATAATAATAATAATAATAATAATTACCATCTTTCCTATTGTTCTTCTGCATCCTATACACCCTTCTACATCCTATACACCCACCCCTTCCTATCTTTCTTCTCTACAGAGGTCAAGGTAGCACAGAGCTCCCAGGTGTCTAATCTTGTCCCATCAGACCAAATGCAGGCCTGCTTGCCTTCAAACCTGCTCCATTGTGTGCCTTCAGAACATACCCTTGTCCCACAGATGTCACGGCTATGACCTTGAGTGGATCACTTGAGTGGGTCAGGTCAGTAGTGCAACCAACAGGGAGGACGAATTAGGCTGCAACCCCAACTCGGAACCAAAGAACCCGAAGCTGTGATTCTCAAAAACAACAGCCTCATGGCCAGATTCACTTTATACCAGGGGCCTCACACATTCTAAGACCTGCTTGCTGGACACAACACAAGGCTGGAGCTCACAAAGCAAAGGGACTAAGAACTGCAGTCCATAGTCAGCCAGGTAACAGAAGGTCCCCAAAAGACTGAGCTTCTTATATGAGAATTTAGCTTCTTGGCCTCAACCCAGAAGTTTCCCAGCTTCCCTACTTCTCAAAACGTGGCAGGGATAAGAAGCGGGAATAGCAGAATTCCCCAAACTATTTATGAACAGGGAATGTTTCTGTGTATCTATTAAGGATAGCACAAGTTGAATTTTAAACAAATGTCTATTTTACCTCCAGCAAAAAACAAACAAACCAGGCATTTAAGTCCTGGACAACTGGATATCGCAAAATGAAAATTGTACATATCTTCTAATATGAACTTTATATTGGGGTTATTATGGAGCCTGAGGGAAGTGGAAGGGAGGGCTGCAGTCCTTAAGAAACCTTAAACTGGGGGGAGGGGGGAGGGACCCAACATTTTCCTATGGAAAGCTAGCAATGGAAAAGTCTAATATACATGGACACATCACAACTTGGCACTTATGTATAATTCCAAAAGCATAGCTCTCTCTGCTCCGCAGCAAATTTCTGATTCCTTCATCAGTTAGTGTTCCGCAGTCTCTCAAGCATGTTGTCAAAAGACATTACCGTCGCCAGGAAACCTAAGGTCATAGGAGCAGCGGAGAAGATTTTTCTTCTTCTTTTTTAAGGGAGGCTGCTGGGCGGGGGTGGGATCCCAAGTATTTACAACAGATTTCAAATTGGTCCTGCTGTACCCTTTGCAAAAATATTTTCTACATTTCTTGGAGACGGATAATCATTTCTAAGAGAGTCAAAAGTGCTTTGTAAGAAGCATCACTACCCCATAATGTATGTACATTATTTTCTCCCGCTGTCACCTTTGGCCAATTTGGTTGTACAATCTCTCTCTCTCTCTCTCTCTCTCTCTCTCTCTCTCTCTCTCTCTCTCTGTGTGTGTGTGTGTGTCTTTGCAAACCTGTTTAGCGGAGGTCAAAGTGGGGGGGATGTACACCCCGTTAACTGCTATCCCCATTTCTATCCGTCTACCACCCTTTGGGAACAAAATAAAAAAAAACCAAAAGAGCCCATTTCCATCTGCTTCTAGTGTAGCCCAACGATATCTCTTTCCTTATACCACAGAAGAGCAGTGATTGGACGTAGCATGTTTGTGTGTGTGGCTGCAAGCATGCATGTGTCCTATATAAGCATTTCCTTGTCAGTTTTTCATGCATTAAAGTATGCACTTTTAATTTTGTCATTATAAAATTACACAAACAAACACACACAACACACACACACAAATATATATAGTCAGGTAGCCCCCCCCCCCCCATAATTTAGAGCCCTGTGTGATTAGGCTTTTAAATCACAAGGAGCTACAACAGGTTCCTTGAACAGAAGACATTTACACTGACATCCCACCTCTCCTTCAAGGTGGTCACATAGCTTGCCCCCTTTCTACAACAGCCCTGTGAGGTAGGTTAGCAGACCCTACAACTGTCCCTATTTTCAGGGACAGTCCCAGATTTACAGAAGCCATCCCGGTTTCTGATCTGATCCTGGAATGTCCCACTTTTCCTTAGGACATCCCTATTTTCATCGGAGAAATGTTGTAGGGTATGGAGTTATGTGGCCCTGAGCCAAGGAGATAAGTAACTCTACAACCTTTAGAAGACATCTGAAGGCAGCTCTGTACAGGGGTGTTTTTTAATGTTTAATGTTTTATTATGTTTTTATATATGGTGGAAGCTGCCCAGAGTGGCTGGGGCAACCCAATCAGATGGGTGAGGTATAATAATAATAATAATAATAATAATAATAGGACATCCCTATTTTCATCTGAGAAATGTTAGAGGGTCTTCTTCTTTAGCGATCACTCGTAGCTGAGTAAGATTGTCTTCCATGAACACGGTCTTAACAGTGAGTCTCTAAGTGACTGCAGAGGCCAATTCTGGATCCACATGTCATTCCACAGTGGGGACAAAGGTTTCCAGGCGGGTGTTGATCATGGTGAAGGTTTGCCAAACGTGCCATTCTCTTAGCACATTTCTCCCTTTCATCCTGAGTTTGAGCATCTTCAAAATCCATGACACCTTTGGTAAAGGCTGTTCTCCAATTGGAGCGCTCGCAGGGCAGTGTTTCCCAATTGTCAGTGTTCATACTACATATTTTTTAGATTTGCCTTGAGAGTCTTTAAACCTCTTTTGTTGACCACCAGTATTATGCTTTCTGTTTTTTTTTAGTTCGAAATAGAGTAGTTGCTTTGGAAGACGATAAGCCATCCAAACAACATGACCAGTCCAGCAAAGTTGCTGTTGAAAAATCATTGCTTCAACATGGGTGATCATTGCTTCTTCCAGTACACTGGCATTAGAACGTCTGTCTTCCCTAAAAAATTTCAGAGAGACTGTTGATGTAATCTTTCAAGGAGTTGGAGATGGCGTTTATAAGTGGTCCATGTTTCACAAGCATGCAGTAAGGCTATTAGAAGGTATGGTTAAGTTGATAGTTGGGGTCTGGCCCATGATCACCCAGTGAGGTTTATGGATGAGGAGATTTGAACCTTGGTTCCTGAGCTCCCACTCTAACTACTACACCACACTGCCTCTCTAATTTGTCTAACTCGATGTGGGGAGTGGTAGGTGAGCCAGGGCCAGGGCTGAGGAGACATGGCCTCCATGAGCTCCACCTCACGAATGGCCAGATAGGACTGCTGCTGATCTCTCATTCTTTACACATTCTGCTCCTACCATACGGCACATGTGTGGGGTTTTATTTGGTTTTCTTTTTAATAGGTGGGTGACTGGCAGCTTGTCAACCCTTCGCTGTTGCTTGCTGTTATGAACTAATCAGCCTTGTTTCTCAGGAACGCTACCCTCCACGAAACTGTCTGCTCTACCCTTTGTTCTTCCTGTCGGCTTTCATTAATTTATTAATCAAACACATTTGGTCGGGGCAAAGTACTCCAACACAAACTGCAATGCACAGCACAACCGCCTCAAACCTCAAACAGCTCCATTAGAAACGTGAGTGTATTTCGTCTCCATTGCTCAAGCTCGGCAAAATGAAAGCAAGAAAAAGAAAAGTGTGGGTCCAGCCACATAAGCTAAATGCAACACAGTATATTGCACCAGCTAGCACATTAACCACAAGCCAAATCATGGCTTTATATGAGCATGAAAGGCTCAGAGTGCCTGGTGAGTAGATTGGGACCGCTGTGCTCATCACCTGGTCTCCTGGTTGCTGCACCCCTATGGACTAAGCCATCAGGACATTAGATCTTCACTGGCTCCCAGTACGTTTCCAAGCACAATTCAAAGTGTTGGTGCTGACCTTTAAAGCCCTAAACAGCCTCGACCCTGTATACCTGAAGGAGCATCTCCACTCCCAACATTCAGCCCGGACACTGAGGTCCAGCTCCGAGGGCCTTCTAGTGGTTTCCTCACTATGTCAGGGCCTCTGCTGCTTGGTGGGGACCTTCAGTCTGGCCAACTGCTCTAGGGAAGGGCTTCTAAGACCAATAGGCTGAGTCGTGTTTTTGTTTCCTTGGATAAAGAGTTAATTTCACCGGCGCTGTAGTTTTGCTTCCTTTCTTGCTGGCCTGCGTTTGACTCCAGCCCTGACGCATTGCTGGCAGCTTGTGGATTCTCTGGGTGACAACACAGGGTAGGTCACAGTAGACCAGCGGCAGCAGGCCTAGAGGAGAAACAAGGCTGTGATCTTCTCTCCAGGAGGCCCCATGATCACCTATTGCGCTCATTCAAACATGAGGATATTGTGGCCTTCCAGATGTTTCTGGATGACAACTCCCATTCTCCTGGGTCATTGGCTATGTATGTGTTCTGGCTGCCAGCAGTATATTATTTATTTATTTTCTTTAAACACACACACACACACACACACAAACAAAAACAAAAAAGGTTTTCTCCCTGTCAGGACCCAAGGCAGCTCACAGTGTGAATTTAAATGAATACAGTTAAAAGCACTTGACCGATATAAACATATATATTTGAAATAAATTTGAAATAAATAAATAAATAACTATTAAAAACACCACTGAAAACACCTAAAAAGCACTTAAGAGAACAAAGAAAAAGGAAATAATGTGCAACACCCACACAACAGCCAGTTAGTGACCCAAGACCTGCCTGAAGAGAAGAGGGCTAAGCCTGCCGCCGAAAGGGAAGCAGAGAGGGGACCATCCTAGCTTCAGGTGGAAGGGAGTTCCAGAGACCTGGAGAAGCCACCGAGAAAGCCATTCCTTGTGTCCTCAGCAAATGTGTTTGTGCAGGTGGCAGGACCAAGAGAAATATATCCTCGTAAGATCTCAAAGCCCAGACAAGTTCCTATAGGGAGATACGTTCCCTCAGACCTTCTTTGTCTAGTCCTGGCCAAATTGCCACAATATATCCTTTGCCAGGAAAGCAAATGTGCCGCTGTTCCATAAATCTCTTCCATGAAATCATCAAATCTCTGTCACTCTTTCTGTCTCGGTGCTGAGCATTCCAGGTCATTGCACAGGTTAAGTGAACAACCTCACAAATGCAGAAATAACACAAACAGAGATTGTTCCAATTTCCTACTGGTAACACTTTAAAACAGGGAGAGGGGAAGGCAGAGTAATCAAACCTGCCTTTGCTGTATAGCTTAATCCTACAGGGCTCACTTTCCCCTTTTTGGGATGCTTATTTCGTCATTTATTGGCACCTGATAGCTTTCTCAGTGTAACCTCTTAACCCTCCATCGTTACTCGATAGTCAAAGTGTTTTCTCCCACGGAGCGGCTGCTGATTCCAGACTAGCAAAATGTTCATCACAATGACAGCAGAGAAGGATGTGGAATAAGAGCTTTTGTATGGCAGGGCCCTGAGGTGGGGGGGGGGGAGGAAGGAAATATGTCTCTGCATACAGCACGGAGACAGGCTGCACTCGCAAGTGGGTCTGCTATAAAGGCCGGAATCATCCCGTGTCCAAGACTGGGGGGGGGGGGTATTTTTTGCTCACCTCACAAAAGTGCACAAGAGTTACAAGAGAAAATTCACTTACTGGTTAGAGGACAATGGGGGAAGAAAACATGATCCACTCCGCAACATGCTGGAGGAGAACTCCTATCAAACCCAGGCAGCATGGTCAATGGTCTGGGACGAAGGGAGATGAAGGGCACCTGGCTGGGAAACTGCAACCGCTACTTGTTAAGAAGTAAGTTGATTGGCTACACAACTCAGAAGTGGACAGTTGATCCCCATGGAAAGCTGGACCCAAAAGACTGTTGATCCGATCCAGCAGTGCTTTTCTTGTGCTCTGTGGGCTGGGGTGGAAATTGGCACTGCTGAGATGAGATTTTGAAGTGGTGCCTGCCACCCACATACGTACACAGGGATGGGTCAACCTGTCAAATTTGTCTTCTCTTTGCCTTTCATTTTCTCAATCTTAAATTCAGTTCTGCACTTTTCCACATGAGTTTGTGATTTTTTAAGATAAAAAAGGTGTTAGATTACCAAATTTCTTGCAACAGTCCTGTTTATATGCAATTATGCACAACATACACATTTCTGAGGAGTGATTTCCCCCAACACTGTGCATTTTTGTACATTCATTTTTATGCATGCTTTACTCCAACATGAATTTTGTATCTGTGAAGTGGCTGCATTACAAAAATTCTGAGAAGTATAGAATTCGAAGGCTGTGTTTCGGTTCTCGTTTTTGCTTTGAATGGTGCAAATTAGGTAGTTTCGCCTTAAATGTAGAGCTGATTCAGATTTCTACCCCACAGTACCCAGATAAACACCCCGCCCCAAATTCCCAGCACCATCACCAACTAACAGCAACACAATATAAGCTGGTGTCTTAGATTCAGGATGTAAATTGACTAACTCTCCTTTGTGAGATCTAATGTAGTAAAAACTAAAGACTTGTTCTGCCACAGAAGCAGATGTTTTTAATGTCTGATTTGTCAACACACTTCACCTCCCCACCCCACCCCACTTTTTAGTACCGGCTAATGTACTTCATTAACCCTGAATAATGCCAAAGAAGATATTCCCTCTCGGAGCAACAACATCTTAAATTTGCAATCCTTTTAATGACTGAAAAATGAATCACTTCGGCACAACACCCTCCTCTCCTGTTAGTTCAGCTGTGGTGAACTTTGCATACTGTTAAAAGCTTTCCCAGGCTGCGGCTAGAAAACAAAAGACTCGTGTAAACAACAACAGCAACGCCATTTAGGTAACACAAAAGAATATGCACACAATAAGAGCTTGGGTTGACAGGGGTGCTATTTACACTGGGGGAAATGCAAACTGAGAAAGAATGAGAGGCTGCTGGCAGTAACTGAAGTTCGAATAAGGGTGTTTTGGTACTGAAAAATAAGTGAGCATCTAGCTTTTATGGACACACTAGAAACAGCTGGTAGCCACTCCTAAGAGTGGTGCAGGAACATAGGACACTGTCGTATACAGAGTCAGACCTACTGGCCCCTGCAGCACAGCATGGTCTACAATGACTGGCAGGAGACCCTCCTAGACCTGGAGATGCCAGGGCTTGAACCCATAGTAGATGCTCTACCAATGGGCTGTGGCCTTTCCCTAAATGGACTGCTATGTTAGCAGAATATGCACAGTATCACACATGACCCCAGTGTTTTTTCTCTCTCTCTCTCAAAAAAAAAAAAAAGGTGCCAGAACTCACCATGAAGTTGTTACAGTAAGTCGCTGAGCAACTTGGGGTAGCCCTGAACAAATGCTGGCGCCCCTGGTTCTGGTGCAGGTCACTTAAATGTGCCTCCGCCTCCCTTGCTCTCGTAGATTCAGGCAGATGCCTAGGGCAACTCGCAATGCAACACACGTAAATGCATGCTTGTGCGATGATACAGGCCTAGCTGGAAAGCTTAAAGCCTGCCACACTATGCAGGAGATGTGTTAAAGAAAAAGAAATATGAACTGGCCCCGCCAATTGCGGCTAGGAGCTAGGTGGAGTCATAAATCTAAAAAAATAATAATAAAAAAAATTGGTGTAGACTCGCACACACTGGCCAGCTTCTGTTTTGACTTGAAATGTTCGTTTGTGGCTTCTCAGAAGTACGGAAAGGCAATATGCAGGCAGGGGAGCACCGGCTCACAATGGTACCCACCTGAGAGGTGTGGGAACTGAGCTCCAGCTGAAAAATACCCCACTGCATAACCCAAGGTTCCCAAACATGGTCCCAAGAACTCCTTAGGTGTTCTGATGAATATGGTAATTGTGCAAGCAGCTTGAATCACAGGAATGAGCATGCGAGCTCCACCCCTTTGCTGTTGTTCTCATTGTGCCGCCTTTGTGTCAAAGGGCAATTGTATGGAGTGGGGAGACTTCTGTACTTGTGGAGGGTCCCCAAATGTTTTAGAACCTGAGGATTCAGAGGGTGGAAGACATTAACTATGTAGCAGCTTAAACCTGCCCTGCCCTTATCTCTGCACCAAAGAAGTGTGAGGCAGTTTCTGGTCTTCTGAGTCAAGTATAAAAGTTGTTTTGGGGGTGGGGGTTGCTAGTAGGGATGGGGGATTAATTCAGTTCAGTTTGCATTCCAGTGAAAAGCTCAGGCTTCTCAAACCAATTCACTAACTGAAACAGAGCAACCCTACAAAATTCACACTTCATTGAATTTCATGGTACAATTCTCCAACCAGCGTGTACAAAATTTCATATATTACGGGTAAGTGTGCAAAAAGAAAAAAAGAAAAGGCATGCAGTTGTGAAAAGACTATATAATAATGCATTATATTAGGAGGAAAGAAATATTGCAAAAGTATGTACGTGACTCAAAACTGCATTCAGAACTGGGTGATTATAACTGGAAAATGAGATGTGTGAGTATGGAATTGTTGCAAATTATTTGTTAACTTCCCTTTTGGATGGCACTCAGGGCATTTAGCTTGATATTTTAAAGAAGCTACTCTCAGTCTGATCTAATATTTAAATGGTTAAACAAACATGGAGATGTACTTCTGAAAAAGGAGAACTTTAAGCACATTTAATGCACTGAGGGAAAAGCCCCGTCAACCCATTTTCCTGAAAGCATAAGAACCAGCACTAATAAACCCAAGATGAGAAAGCAGCCTCAGATTTATACATATAACTCACTAATTTTCTCTGATATTAAAGTGACATTTAAATTGCTCAGTATATTATAATATCTTCAATTTGATTTTTTAGCTGAGCCGACTATATCTTTCCATTTCCTTCTGGTATTAAGTGGTTTATTATAAACTGACACGGCTACTTCTCGGGAAGGTTTCATATTCACATCTTGATCTCCTTGCTTAATAAAACCTTTACGACAGCAACACTTCCCAGTGACAGATTTGAAAAGTTTGACAGTAAAAGAGTTTCTAAGTGGGAGATCAAGGCCTGCTCTCCTAAGAAACTTTCTGCTTTGTCCCACATCCTCATCTGTGGAATAAAACTCCTCCAGCAAATACCATACAACCAAACCTTAAAAGAGTTCTATGACCTGGGGGGGAAAAAACCCTATGAGCTTTATAAATCTGAAGACTCGGGAAATCTGATTGTATCCTATTTCTCAATGTACCACATTTGAGTGGACTGCAGTGAGAATTTAGTTCTGCTTTAGCAGAACTAAATCTGCTAAAGAACTAAATCTGCTAAAACAGTTGTTTTGCATGTGAAAACTTATGTACCCCTTGGGATGCTGGATTTTAGCTGAACATTGAGTTGCGTGATCTGAGTGTTTGCATTCTTACCATAAAGAGGCCAACTTGTTTACTATCCTGGCACGCTCCTTGTAAAATCTTTGTTTACTGTTCAAGTTGGGGTGCTTGGTCACTAAAGCTTCTTTCACATGATCTAGAAGTGCATGCAATGAACAGACAGATGAGTGAGATCACACCTGCTTACCCCACCCCAAAAACTCCTTGGGGTGGATTTTGCAAAAAAGAGAGAAGAACCGGGAAGGGAAAACAAACAAACAAAAGGAAAATGAAAACTGTTCATGCTCACAGATAATGCCCACTAAGTTCCAAGTCTGTGCATCCATTCCCCTGAAATAGTTTTTAATTAATGGGTACATGATCAAACTGCAACAACAGCTAATGAAAATAACTGCTACGACCAGATGTTGCTGTCCGAGAAGACGCTTCCCCAAGAGTCAGCAGTTATGGGGAAGGGAGCCTTTAGAAAGGTCATAATTACAGACATAAATGTCTGTTCGTTCTTATTCATTTCCATGCAGTGTTAATCTTGACACGTAAAAAGCAGCCGCTGAAGACAAAAGAAAAAAATGCTACGTTTATCAAGGAGCAGCATGTACTGTTTTATAAGGCTGAATTGGGAAAAGGGCAAGGAGGACCATTAAAATATTTAACCGCTTTGTCTTCTTCTTCCATTCTGATGGCAACTTAAGTGCAACGGCCTTGAGCGACCTTTGTTAAATCTTTTATCTGTTCCCTGCATTTCACGTGTCTGAAACTTCCTGAAAAGGCTATTATTCCTTCAAGCAGAAGCTGGGTATGGGAACCAGTTCAGACAAATATTGCTGGCTTCCTCTTACCCATGGTCAAGAGAAAGGAATGCACATACCCTTCTCATAATGGTCCTTTTCCAAGGTGCTTATCAGAATTAAGCAATGCCACAACACTGGCCTTAGGTTCAGTCGTAGGCAGTGATCAGTCTTAGGTTCAGTCTGGGCAGAGCTGAGTGGAGGTGATGTTGGGAATATGCGGTGAGCACACTGGAACCAGTCCAGGGCTGCTGCTGGTGCACCAGTCCCAAACTTACCATCGCTCTGTGCTGCCCAGATAAGCTGCAGCAATGCTGACACCAGAAGGATGGTTCTGTAGCTCTACCTCACCCCACCAACATTGTTGGCACCTGTCCGTCTTGAGAGACAATGCAGTGTGTCTCCTGGGGTGAAGTCAAACGGCAGCTTTAGCAGCAATAAAGTGTGTAGATGGAGGTCAATGCAAACTTTCTAGTTCCTGGTTCTGTTCTATTTCCAGGCCAGTTCCTCTTTAACTTGCATTGTCTCCCCGCTGCTCCCCACTTCGCTGGAAAGAGGCATTCTGTATGTACTCTTTTCGCACCAAGTTCTACTATGATTTAGAAGTGAATCCCAGGCAATTGATCGCCTTCTCCTAAAGGAAAGATTCTACCAGGATTTTTGCTTGTTTGTTTTTTTTTAAATTTGAACAAATCAAATGCTCAACTCAAACCCAAGTAAGAATAATCTGGATAACTTTCGGTTCACTTTATGTAAAAGTTGGATTTCTGTTAGAAAGCACAGTCCCAAAGACGGTCACATACATGCCTTACAATTAAAGCGCTGTTATTCCACTTTATGGCCTTATGGCTTCCCCCCAAAGAATCCTGGGAATTGTAGTTTGTTAAGAGTACTGTGAGTTGTTAGGGAGACCCCATTACCTTCACTGAGCTACATGGATTGATAGTCAAAACCACTTTGTTTCATCCAAACAACTTTCAGCATCCTTAACAAATTCCCAGAATTCTTGGGAGCGAGCCATGACTGCTAAAGTGGTATGAGAGTGGTATAAGGAGTGCTTTAAATGCAAGGTGTGGCTGTGACCTATATTTCTGATTTCAAGTAGTATCACAAGAAACAGCATATGATCTGAAATAACCTACAGATGAGTACAAAACTACACTGAGCTCCTCTGGAGGGATTAAAGTTCATACCACGTGGAAGTAGATGGGAATTTAGCCCTCAGTAAGGAAGACTACAGGAAAAGGAGGTTACTGACGTTTTTCAGATTATTTAAATCACCCTGGCTGAAGGATAAGAAAGCAATTTCAGAAACAGCACCTCCTCTTTTGCAACCTCCTCCTCCTAGCTTTTGGACGCCAGGGTTTTACTCTTTTTCTTTTCTGAGCAAAAGAGAAAAGGAGCTGCAGGAAACAATGTGATATCAGCAGTGGAAATCACAATCTTGCACTACGAAGGGAGGGGGAAAATAATAATAATAAAAAGAACCCAACATTATCTGTGATTAAATCAAATTTGCTTTGTCCCTTTTAAAATGCCTAGGGAACATAATGCATGCTTATTTCCACACAAACCAAGCCAATATAAATGGAAAATAAAAAAAAAGGCATTACGCTCTTTTGAGGTGATTGGTGGCAAAGCAGGACAACCGTGAATACTAGGATATATGGTATCCTGGTTCCTGTGGAGTTCCTGTGGAGTTATTTTGATTTACCATCCAGTGTGCTTGTCTTGCACAATACAGACTGCTCCCCCAAATGCATATGAACATAAAAGAATCAGCTGGATCCAGCCAGTAGTCTATCTCACTCAGCATCCTCTTCTGTTAGCAGCTGACCAGATGCCCACAGGAAGCCCACAAGCAAGACCTGAGTGTGATAGCCCTATCTTTACAAGTGTTACTGAGCAAATGGTGTCCTGAGGTATGCTGCAGTATAGGCAGAGCATAGCCATCATGGCTAGTAGCCCCCGACAGCCTTAGCCTTAATGAATATGTTTAATCCTCTTTTAAAGACAATCTGTTGGCCACCACTGCCTCTTGTTGGAATGAAATCCATACTTCCCCTATGTCCTGTGCCCTTTTAAAATGTGTTGAAGGCAGTTATTGGATTGTTGTTGTATTTATTTTTATTATGTACTTTGTGGTTTTATATTCTGATTTTATCCTGTGAACCTCCCTGAGACCTGGGAGTATAGGGAATAATTAATAATAATAATGTAGAAAATCTTCTCTCAATCCACTTTCTCTATACAACACATAATTTTATTCAAAGGAAAAGAAAAACACAGCAACAGAAGAAGAAGAAGAAGAAGAAGAAGAAGAAGAAGAAGAAGAAGAAGAAGAAGAAGAAGAAGAGAGGAGGAGGAGGAGGAGGAGGAGGAGGAGGAGGAGGAGGAGGAGGAGGAGGAGGAGGAAGATACCATCTTTTCCCCTGACAGGGACTCAACCAAGGTAGATGTGCACACTTTCAAGGTAGATGCACACAAATCTTTCTTTAACCAAACTCAGTCACCCCCACCCAAACAATGAGCTTCAACACTGGACAGCAGGCAATGGAGAACTCCTGCAAAGAGGACTTCAGGCAGATTCGTGTTGGAGTGCTAAGCTGGAACCCGTGAGAGGGTTTGCAAGAAAAGAGGCAGGGCTATATAATTCCAAAATTTCAGAAGGGGGTGACGGAGGCCAACAAGAATGCCTTTCATACGGCTACCAAATGAGTTTGTGGCTAAGGTGAAACCTGGACCAAGGACTTCGCAGCATGCAGCTCACACACTTAGGTAGTACTGCCTGCCAATTATACTCCCTGTCACCTGAATCCTGCCATGTTCTATTTATTATTTATTTGATTTTATTTATTGAGTCTATATACCACCTTTCCTTACAAGGAGTTCCAGGTTCACCACCTCCCTATTTCATTCTCACCCTGTGTGTTGGGTTCGGTTACGAGATTATGAAGATTAGCTTCATAGCTGAGTGGGGATTCAAACCCTGGTCTCCCAGGTCACAGTCCAACATTCTAACCATTATGCCACTGTAACAACCCATTGGAGAGCACAACCTTGACCCAAGTCTCACTGGGGGGAAAGGATCCTATTGGAGCAATATATGCCTTGGTGGCAGGAGGCTATGAGTTTAACAGTGGAGCCAATTAGTTAGAATGGTGATGGGCTGTCTCTTGTAAGTCCCATCTCCTAGCCCTGGGTTTCCTGCCATAGAGCAGCAGGTGAGACTAGATGGATCTTTGGAACTCTATGGTTTTAGCAGATGGCACACATGGTCCTGAAGACAGTGTCAGAGAGGCCCAGGAGACTGGGATGGTAAGCTGTGAAAGAAGAAATAAATCTGTGTTGCAGAATTCAAGGAATTCATTTCCCTTCTCACTCTGATTGCCACTTAACACTCCAACTTGGCACATGAGTGTGATGTTAAAAATGAAGAAGAGCTAAATATATAATAGGACTTTCTTTGAAAGCAGTACAGAGAACCTTGTTCACCTTGGCAGATGCAGAAAAATTAGCTAAAGTGAGACCCAGGATATCATTAAACATATATTATGGCTTTATTTAATTTTATTTAAAGTGGGACAACAGAACAGCCAACAAAGAAAAAGAAAATGCTGTCCCAGCTTTCCGACATAAATCAAATGAAATCAGAGCTTTCTAGGGGTTTCCTTCCCCCCTCTCTCCCCCTCCCCCTTTCAAATTTTATTTTAATAACTTTGCCGACAGTCTTCTTTTGAAATTAATATATCTGCTCTAGTGGCTCCCAGTTTTCCTTGCAAAAATCATGACAGCTAATAAGAAAGCACTGTCATGTATTCTGACTAAAGGTAATGTATATGTGACAGCCGTGTGATCATTAGAAGAAAAGAATTTCCCAAAGACAAAAGGAATAATTAAAATCAGCCTGAAGACCTAGCCTTGGATTTAAATGTTTAAATGTTTTAATCGGAAAGAACAATGGCTCCCTGAATCATTGGCACAACCAATACTGACAACCTGCCATCTATTAATCAAATGTTAAAATAATAGAAGTGCAGGTTTTAACACCAAACAGTAGATTAGTATGTCTGACGAGCCTTAAAAGAGCACTCCTTTTCTACCCCTAGATAACAGGTGTATGGAATGAAAGGAACCTTTTGATACATTTATTCCACATCTGAAGTAAGCTTTCATGTGCAACTACAGGTGGGTGAAGACAATCTGGAATATATTTTGGAGGCATCGCAAGATGATTAGACAAATTCATGTGGGGAGAGGCTCTCAATAGCTACTATCCCAAATGGCTACCTTCTCCCACCTCTAAATAAAAGCTGTAATCCATCATTTTTTGAAGGACATGTTCTCCATCTCTGTTTTACACCAGTGTTTCCCAAACTTGGGTCTCCAGATGTTTTGGGACTACAATTCCCATCATCCCTGACCACTGGCCTTGCTAGCTAGGGGCAATGGGAGTTGTAGTCAAAAAACAGCTGGGAAACAATTTGGGAAACACTGCTTTTTACACACACACACACACACACACACACACACACACACACACTTAGAAGAACAAAACACAATTAGCAGCCGTTGGTGGTATCTAAAAAAACAGTTCAGTCAGCACAATGATTCTTCCCCCATCCTCTCCTCTCTCCATGCCTGCCCTGAATCTGTTCTGGGATTTTCCCCAATCTTCTAGAGCAGGTTTTTGGAGTGCACAGGGAAAGGATTTGGGGAGGAGGTTCAATTGCCACAAAAATATTTTTGCTCACAGAGCTCCTTTGTTGGCTACCTTCCGATGAGACTAGCTTTGGAGACATTTAATACCCAGCTTGCAGCTTCAGACACAACTGTTCACTTTCCCCTCTCCTTCTGAGCCCTTCACAGCAACGATATGCAGAAGAAAAAAAGGGTAGTGCATTTCTCTAATACAGCTGATGCTTGCAAACGTTTATTAAAAGCTTTAGCATTCAGCATGTCAAGTATTCAAAGAACAAGATGGATCTTCGTGTCAGAGACGTGATGCATCAATCTTGTCATAGAGAATGAAGTGTTCTCACATTATTTAATTGGCTTTCACCATTAATATGTAGCAGGGGCTTAAAAGAAATAAAGTGATTATTTTAAAAATAAAACACTAAATATCTGTGTTTATTGTTATTAAATGGTTCAATCTGCGGGGCCTTTTTTAATGCAAGACTGGCTCAGCTGCACTGACTTCCAGAAACTCGCTTGAGCTCAGAGAGAGCTTGAATCTTTTAATTTTTATTATTATGAATTGTACTCTGAAGACCCGCTGAAATTCTGGTATTTTACAGTTAAAGTGATTAATCTTCTTACATTAGCGAACATGCAGCTATTTCCCCCCCTCTATATAAATTAGGAAGAAGTAAATGGATGGCTTTAAAAGAGAATCAGACAAATTTATGGAGGAAAGGTTTCGCATTGGCTACTAGCCACGATGGCTATATTTTCACCCCTACTGCTGGGGGCAGTATGTCTCTGTGTACCAGTTGCTGGGAACCAGAAATGGGGAAAGTGCTGTGGTACCTTGGTTCTCAAACTTAATCCATTCCAAAAGTCTGTTCCAAAACCAAAGCATCCCAAAACCAATCAGAAATGGAAAGTTTGAATTACAATGGGGAGAAGGCAAATTAGCAGCGCAACAGGAAACACAGGGAGATGCAAATTAGCAGTTCAACAGGACACATGGAAATGGAAGGCTTGAATTACAATGGGGGGTGCAAATTAGCAGCACAACAGGAAACACAGGGGTGATTCAAAACGGAGCACGTTCGGCTTCCGGGAAAAAGTTTGAAAACCGGAACAACTACTTCTGGTTTTGCAGCGTTCGGGTTCCAAGTTGTTCATAAACTAAGCTGTTCGAAATCTGAGGTACCACTGTATTGGCTTCCTTTTGGCATTGTGTAGGTCAGTATGAAAACGGGATGTTGGACTTCCAAGTTCAGTCTCCAGCATATCCATTTAATTTTTTTGGAAATACCTGTCTCAGAGATTTCAGGGTGCCATTTATTAGTCTCACAGGACAATTTTAGGTTAGGGGTTTAATTCAGGATGAGGCAGCTTTATATAGCTCGGTGCTGATAATGCCAAGGTTGCAGGTTCAATCCCTCTATGGGACAGCTGCATATTCCTGCATGACAGGGAGCTGGACAAGATTATCCTCAGGATCCCTTCCACCTCTATGATTCTTTGATGATTCTATGATGATCTACAGTCATACCTTGGGTTGCGAATGTGATCCATGTGGGAGGCACGTTTGCAACCCGCAGCATTCGCAATTCGCAGTCTGAGCACGTGTGTGACAAGATTCGGCACTTCTGTGCATGCGCAAAGTGCGATTTAGCATTTCTGCGCATGTGGAAGCACCAAACCCGTTCCGATACTTCCGGGTTCGGCGCAGTCTGTAACCCGAAAACGTGCATCTCACAGCGTTTACAACCCGAAGTATGACTGTATCACTTTGCATCTCATTCCCATTCATAGGATATTATGCAGAAGTTTAGAGTTCAGTGGCTTGAGTCCGCTGCTGACCCAAATCCCACATCTCTTTTCCCTTTAACATGGGAAATGCTGTTCGTTCTGTTCCTTCCCAGATTTGTACTGTGTGTGGGGGGGAGGGGGTTTAAACCAAGAAGTTAATATAATACACAGCCCTGCAAGTCAAGAGAACTCGGTCAAAGGCATTTCACGAGTGCTAAGATTGAATGGATGCATAAGAACATTATCTTGCATGGGCTGAAGGAAGAATTCTGCAGAATAAATACATTTGGAAAACCCTGCCAAGAGCAGAAATCTTTTGCGTTTCCGAGATAAAGGCGGAGCTGGCAAGTTCTTTAGACTCCAAACAGTGGAAACAAATTAACTGAAACACTGCAAGCAAAACGGTTCACCCAATGAACCAACAAAATCAAATTACAAAAAAGAAAAGAAAAAGAAAAACAAGACCTGCTCGTCACAAGTGTCAAACCCATGAAGGTCATGCCAGGGAAAAATAAAGAGTAAATATAGCCTGTAAAAAGGGATAGTTGCAGAAACACCAGGACCTACTGAGCAATCCCAAATACTGCAATTTTCAATTTTAATATCCCCCTTTCTGAGGACAGTCCAACCAAAAATTTAAAATTGGATCTGGGGAAACAGACAAGCTTAATAATAGCTTTAAAAAACATTTTTTCCCCTCCCACAGTACTGCAGTATATTTTCTACTGGAGTAAATTTTGCAGATCAGACATGGGAAACATGCGACTATGCAGGTGTTGTTGGACTACAACTACCATCATCCCTGACCACTGGCAATGTTGGCTGGGGCTGTAGCCCAGCAACATTTGGAAGGCCACAGGTTCCCTCTGGGCCGAGGCTGTTTAAGGCTTTAAAGGTCAGCACCAACACTTTGAATTGTGCTCGGAAACGTACTGGGAGCCAATGCAGATCTCTCAGGACCGGTGTTATGTGGTCCCGGTGGCCACTCCCAGTCACCAGTCTAGCTGCCACATTCTGGATTAATTGCAGTTTCCGAGTCGCCTTCAAAGGTAGCCCCACGTAGAGAGCATTCTGCCTTTCCACCAAGGTGGTTTACAATTTCAAAACATCAGAACAAAATGCATTAGATAAAATGAAGTGTGATGGGAGTCCTACCAGGTTCACTGGGAGCTGATGGCATAATGGCATAGTTATCGCTACCCTGGGCTCCCTCACTTTTCCCTCTGGATGCTTAGATCTTTAGCAGCCCCAGGAGAGTTGGAGAGGGAGAAGCTGCCCCAACAATTCTCTCAGGCCACTGATGGTAAGTAGCTGGTTTTAATGATTTCAATTAACACTTAGTCCAGGAGTGGGGATACTGTGTCCCTCCTGCGTAAGCTTGTTTTCTAAGATCCCACCTCCTTGGAAGGCACACTGAAGACTGCTTGAGATAACAACTTTAGCCAATGGGGTTCTACTGTTGACCCAATTGTGACTTTAAAAGAAGATTAGACAATTTAATGAAAGGTAAAGGTAGCAGTGGCTATGGAATGCCAGTCATTGAGACTCACACATGGGGAGACTGCTGTTGCATTCAGGTGCCGCTTGCGGGCATCTGGCTGGCCAGTGTGAGAAGATGATGCTGGAGAAGACAGGCCTTTGGTCTGGTCCAGCAGGACTCCTTTTATGTGCTTTCATGGCACAGAGGAACCAGCACAACAAGCAGAAACAAGGCACCAGTGCATCTGTTGCTTGTCATAACATCTTCTGAAGCCTGTCCGTAGGGATGGGTAGATCTGACAATTTCAGTTTTCTCATTTTTCCACTTTCAACTTCAGTACTCCCAACATCAGCTTGCTTTTTTCTTTTTCTCATTTCAGCAACATTCTTTTAATATACACATCTTTGTATACTAGTTTACCTATATTTATTTTGCAAAGCAATTTCCCCGATGAAATGTATTTTGGGGGCATGTGACCTGGCTGGAGAAGTGCCCTGCAAAATTTGAAAGATGTGAATTTTGACGGATGGGTGTTTGCCTTTGCTTTGGACACTGCAAATTACCGTAGGTAGATTCACCTTGAAATGTGAACTGAAGTGAATTGCTCTACAAAGCTGAACCCATCTATTCCACCTTCCTTCATGTATGCATGCATGTGACGGCCAACATTTGTCCACTCTGTGCAATCTCCCGCCCTTAGTCCTTGGGCTGTGGCTGTATTTAAGCAGCTGTAATTTACATGAATGTAAATGCTGTCTGCATTTCCAATAATGAAAGTTTTAGCATCAAAAACTAGCATTCTGTCCCTGACTTTCCATCACTTATCCCTGCTGTTATCAAAGGTTCCTGTTGTAGCGTACATATTAATTATGCATGCAGGTGGCACTTAAGGGAGAATCGTTTATTTCACCAATGCTAGTTGGTCAGGAGCAAAGCAATGTGGGAGAAGAAATCTCCAAGGAGAACATAATAACAAAAAAAGACAGAGAAAGTCATGTATCAATATTCTACATATGGAACAAGGGCATTTATCTATGTGGCCTGCGGAGTTGTCAGAAACAGGCAATTGTGTGACTAAATAAATAAGCGTATTCTCTCTGGAGGTTGTTGATGCCCATATGACACAACATTGCTGGCTCTTTTATTTTAAAATATCCTGTACTGTGGCACATAACAGACAAACAGGATTAGCTGAAGGCAAATTCAATCTTCAGTTCCAAACCAGAGGTTGATTGGAACATTCCCATGCAAAATCAGTTCAGGTTCATCTGTCTACCTGGGAAAGAGAAGCCAATTCTCAGCAGGCTGTCATGCTCTGTGGTGACTAAGAAACCGAGCACAGGATGGAGCTTTCCTTATGGTATCATGGTGACTTTTTCCCAAAAAGGAACTGAGAACCATCTTCAGTAAAAAGTGAGAAAAAGTTGCACAGAAATGCAAAGTTACCTTGACCCAGATCTCTGCATAGCACAACAGCCCACCTTTGAAAGATAACACTCTTAGAAACAACATGGGTTTCTCTCAAAATAACTCAATAAATTCTCATTCTCTCTCTCTCTCTCTCTCTCTCACACACACACACACACAGTATGCTTAGGTGTTGAAGCAGCTAAAAAACAGTTAGTTTAAAAAACCTAGGAACATAATACCACCTGGAACCTGTTAGGTGGTGAGCAAAAGGAGGGCCTTTTCGGGAGTGGCACCGTGGCTGTGGAAGTCTCTTCTCTCTGAGAAACTGCTGACGCCAACTCTTGCAAATTTTTAGCACCAACTGAATGCACATCTTTTCTTTGTGGTAATTAGTGAACATTAATTCTTGAGCTGTTTCTTATTTCCTCCATTTTCTGCATATGTAGAATCATAGAATCATAGAATCATAGAGTTGGAAGAGACCACAAGGGCCATCGAGTCCAACCCCCTGCCAAGCAGGAAACACCATCAGAGCACTCCTGACATATGGTTGTTAAGCCTCTGCTTATGTGTGTGTATATAAAACAACAACAGATGCACAGAAACACTTCGAACCATGGAGTTGAAAACTCTCTCTCTCCTCTCCACCCCCATCTCTGAGACTATAACCAAATGCATGACCTCTAATATATTCATGGGGGAGATTCATTAAGTACTTCCTTGAATTGCTGCATGATTTCCGCATGATTTTTCTGCATACCAGAAGTGCAAATGGTAGGAAGCTTTCACCACCATCATAGTAAAATTCAAAGTTGCAAACCACCAGCTAGTTTTACTGAGACTGGTATATGAGCCACTTCTACAGTCTAGGGAGCTTCCTATGTTGTTCTGATGCTCATCTCAATTGTGCTCTACTTCCACATTTATTAGAAACATGAAAGTTAGTGTCTCATTAAATGGGTACTAACTTTCATGCAAGATCTCTTGTTCACAGTTCTGAAAAGCTGTCTCGAGGTTCCCTCCATCATTTGTTTTCCACACCCAGCAAAAACAATGGCATTCGTAAGATTGTACAGCTGTCTCTGCCTAGCCAGCATGGTGTAGTGGTTAAGAGCAGTGGACTCATAATCTGGTGAACCAGGTTCGCTTCCCCGCTCCTCCACATGCAGCTGCTGGGTGACCTTGGGCCAGTCACACTTCTCTGAAGTCTCTCAGCCTCACTCACCTCACAAAGTGTTTGTTGTGGGGGAGGAAGGGAAAGGAGAATGTTAGCCGCTTTGAGACTCCTTAAGGGGAGTGAAAGGCGGGATATCAAGTCCAAACTCTTCTTCTTCTTCTATATTTAATATGATAGATACTTAAAATTAAACTCCAAGAACTACCCACAATCCTGAGAGGAAAAAATCACAGATATAAAAAGTAAATATAATTTCAACATGGGGGTGCTTATTAAATTGCCACGGCCGTTTGAATCGAAGTGAACATCTGAATGAATTTAGGGATCTCTTTTCTGACAAAACATCTGAGGAATGCTCGGTTTCTGCAAAAGATATGCAACTAAGTAACTCAAGGTTCCCCCAGAAATTCTTTACATCCCACATCTTTCACTGTTTTACCTAAAATTGAATTCAACACAAATTCCAGGGTTCCTGAGGCAAAACAGCTGAAGAATTTTGCAAGGAATCTTCTGCTCCACAAGCAGTGCTTAAGCAACAGTTATTGTCCTGGCTCCTACCCCCAGACACAATATCCGGACTCACAGACTAAGGAAACTCAGTAAGAAGTCAGCACATGGTCTCAGCACCAGCTCAGAATACTGGACACACAGTTCAAAAGTCCATAAGCAGAGTTCTAGGATGTACGGCAAGGAATAAGCAAAGTCATGCTCCAAACACATGGCATATTCCTCCTGCTCCACTTTAAAGAGTGGGGCAGAGACCATCATTTGCAGAGTTCTCATCCCGAGCTTGCAAGAGAGAACTTCAACAGTTAGTCTGCTTGGTCTGTGGTGCATCCTTGGTGACAGGACCTTAGTTCAACCTTCCAACTCTCACTCCACCTCCACTTCAGCCGGCTCTGCTGATTAGACGGCCAGCTCTTTGCCACTTTCTCAGAAGGCAGCATAGGGACTGACTCAACCAACTCTTCCTCCTGGAACATCTGGCATTGGCTGGAGCTCCTTCTAAAGGCCCACTGCACACTGTCATTGGGCAGGGCCTTCTCTGCACTGGCACCCCAGCTATGGAACTCTTCCCTCAAAGGTACCCTTGGGGCAAACACATGCTCTTGGGTGCCTGCTGAAGATATATCTCTTTACCTAGAGTTCTCAGGGTGCCTGGTTTGGTTTGTCCAGCAGATACCTGTCTATGTTTTGGTTTAACTTGAATACGGCTTTTGTTTGGTGCTTCTATACTTTTTTTTAAAAAAAACATATTTTTAATTAAATTTTGTCTTTTACAATTTAAAATACTCCTTTTAACATCCTTAAAGTATCAATAACTTCCCTTCTTCTCTTTCCATGGTTCATTTTACATATCATAAATCCCTGCATATTTTAGAAAAAACTAAACCATTCAGTATTCCCTTATGGCATCCATCAAAACTTATTTACACTGCTGAATTTATCTTAATGCTGCCAACGTTTTCAGCTGTACATAATTATATCCTATATATTCAATAAACGTTTCCCAATCTTCTCTAAACGTATGTGATTCTTGTTCTCTTATTCTATATGTCTGCAAGCTGAGCATATTATATCAGCTTAAGTAGCCATTCTTCTTTAGTTGGGACCTCGCTCATTTTCCATTTTTGGGCTAACAAAATACGGGCCGCAGTAGTAGCATACATAAATAACCTTCTTTGACACCTGGGAATTTCAGTCTGAATTGTCCCCAACAGAAATAACCATGTTTTTTTTATTATTTGGGGGGGATTACTTTTAAACATCCCCCCTCCAATTCATTATGAATCATTTCCCAATACTCTTTTACCCCTTTACAATTCCATGGTGCTTCTATACTTTTAATGCATTAGCAGCTATGTTTGTGAATCACCCTGGAACCACATGTGAAAAATGGACATATAGAAATCCAACACGTAAACAATAAAAGTAACTTTTAATAAAAGCTCTCAGAAGTGGCAGTGATGGCTACTAGCCTTAAAAAGGGTGAGAGAAATTAATAAGGTTATCACTGTCGACTAGCCATGTTGACTACATTCTGCTTTCATGTCTGAGCCAGTACAGCTCTGAATACAAGTTAATGGAAATAACAAACAGAGAAAGTGATGTTTGCACACAAATTCTGCTTGCAGGTTTCCCAAAAAGACACGGTTGGCCACTGTAAGAACAAGAGACTGGAGCAGATCAGCCATTGGCTTGATCCAGCAGGATCTTCTCATGTTCCTTTTGGCTTCTACCCTTGATCCTCACGTCTATACCCGCTGCTAGGACACAGTGATACCACTGGGAATCGAGTGCATCTTTTTACCTGTTCCTGCAAATTCAAGTGCTTGTCAATAAGATACACCGAGCGGCTTCAGACTTCAATAGCTCGGTTCCGATATGCTTGTAAGTGGTGCTGAATATTCAGAGTGCTGGTGTGTTTTGTGTGTGTGTGTTTTTATCCCTTCTGTTTCCTTGCCAGTAGGAAATAAAGAACACACTTTTAGCTAAATGAGAACTGAAGTGTATTGGAAGAGTGCTATAAATTATACGCAGGCCACCAAATAAAATTCAATTTTCAGGCAATGTGAAAGTGTAACGCGTCTGGAGAAGCTGTTTTGCATATCACACAAGGCAGCAGGCAATAAGGAGGAAGGAATGACTAAAACTTGATCTGTCACATGTACCTCTTTGATTGTTTCCCCTGCTTTACCTATTCTAATCGCACTGTTGCAGTGTTGATTCAGAACACGGCAGCCCATGAAAAATGTCACCGTTCGGTCGGCGCCGCGGATCCGCTGGCAATTTCGGCAAGCACTGGATGCACATAAAGGGTGATAAGGCGCTCTATCCCGCCATGCTCAGCAGGTTTTCCATTTCCTCCTGCAATTACACATCAAACTGTTTTAGCTTCACAAGCTCCGGCACTATAAATGGCCTGGAGGCAGAAGTCTGCTTCGCACACTGATGAGCCTTTCTTCAAAGCAAGAGTGCAAACTCAGGTTTTGGGTAGGGCTTTCTGGATAAAATTATATATATATATATATATATATATGCTTTCGTAGATTTTCACGGGTACAGGAATGCAGGTTTTGGTGTCCTCGGGTGTCTTCCCGTGTAAAAGTTGGGGTGTCTAGGCGACGTTTCGACGAGGTCTCACTCGTCATCTTCAGGCTGGTGCTTTCGGCTTCTTGTTACTGGAACAGAGCAGGATCTCAGTGTTTGAGTTCCTATAAATACTGTTGAGGGGGTGTGGTGTATAGCCTCCAATGTTCTGGGCAGAGAGGAAGTTCCCAGGCTAGTGTGCCTTTTCTTCTTTTGTTCCTTAATTACTTGAGGGATATCTTGAGTGATTTCTTGAGTGATATCCTGAGTACCACTTAGGTGGGTCATTAGGTGTGGATTAGTTGCTAAAGTCTTTGTGTCTTGACCTCTTGAACTTTGTGAAGAGTTTTTCTGAGAAGATGGCTGTACTGCACTTAGTTGTGCTCTGGCTTGGCTTCGTGTATAGGGGCGAGCTGTGGTTTTGTGGCCTGTGTCAGCCAGATCTGTGTAGGGATTGCAGGGGGGTGCAGCATCCGGAGGTGCCACCATGGTTTGGCTACTGGATGGTGTCTGTACTGGATGGTGTCCACAGATAAATTACAGACACCATCCAGTAGCCAAACCATGGTGGCACCTCCGGATGCTGCACCCCCCTGCAATCCCTACACAGATCTGGCTGACACAGGCCACAAAACCACAGCTCGCCCCTATACACGAAGCCAAGCCAGAGCACAACTAAGTGCAGTACAGCCATCTTCTCAGAAAAACTCTTCACAAAGTTCAAGAGGTCAAGACACAAAGACTTTAGCAACTAATCCACACCTAATGACCCACCTAAGTGGTACTCAGGATATCACTCAAGAAATCACTCAAGATATCCCTCAAGTAATTAAGGAACAAAAGAAGAAAAGGCACACTAGCCTGGGAACTTCCTCTCTGCCCAGAACATTGGAGGCTATACACCACACCCCCTCAACAGTATTTATAGGAACTCAAACACTGAGATCCTGCTCTGTTCCAGTAACAAGAAGCCGAAAGCACCAGCCTGAAGATGACGAGTGAGACCTCGTCGAAACGTCGCCTAGACACCCCAACTTTTACACGGGAAGACACCCGAGGACACCAAAACCTGCATATATATATATATATATATATATATATATATATATATATACCCGGTCTCCCAGAGCTTTTAAGCCTCACCTCCAACTTAGTAATGCTACCGAAGCATCATTCCCTTGGGGGATTCCAATTAACACCTAATTTGGTGTCAGCATTAACTGGGATTGTTTATGTAAAAAGGCGGCAAGCAGTAAGACACCCTTAACAATTGTTAATCACATCTGAACCCCAACCTTTGCCTTCTGAGCTCAGGGCAACACTCATGGGGACGGGTTGCACATAAACAATCTGCTTTCTATTTTTTAAAAAATAGCCCGGGCTCAGTCCCTGAAATCTCCGGTCTGAATAGCCCTAGTCTGAATCCCTATAGAGCACAAAAACCTTGTTCGGATAGCTCTCTTTTAAAAAAATTCAGCTATTTTGATGGAATGGCATACTTTCAGATCCCACAAAACACATCTTTCCTGAATAAGCTCTCTGCCTAGTGAATATCTCTGAAACCCTGCCTACGCGTTTACATTTCTAACGTTTAACGCTGGAATCATATCAGTTGCCATTCATCTGACAATGCAGAAAAGCAAATCATTTCTTGGGGCCAGAGGTAAGCAAGCCTCACTTTCAGTCACAGGAAACAATTGCCTATGGAAATTTGCTGAGCAGAAGAGTGGAGTTGAAGAGCAAGTTGGAACTCTGGGTAAATTCATAGTAAAGAAGTGCTGGAGCACTGTAACCAGGATAGAAGAAGAAGAAGAAGAAGAAGAAGAAGAAGAAGAAGAAGAAGAAGAAGAAGAAGAAGAAGAAGAGGAGTAGTAGTAGTAGTAGTAGTAGTAGTAGTAGTAGTAGTAGTAGTTTGGATTTGATATCCTGCTTTATCACTTCCCGAAGGAGTCTCAAAGTGGCTAACATTCTCCTTTCCCTTCCTCCCCCACAGCAAACACTTTGTGAGGTGAGTGGGGCTGAGAGACTTCAAAGAAGTGTGACTGGCCCAAGGTCACCCAGCAGATGCATGTGAAGGAGCAGAGACACGAACCCAGTTCCCCAGATTACGAGTCTATCGCTCTTAACCATTATAGCACACTGGCTCTCAAACAGGGTTCTGGAAAAAGATCCAAACTCGTACAGTTCATTCATAAACACTCCATGTCAATGATGAATCGGGCCATGGAACAACAGCTCCTATGTTTTGAGAGAGAGAGAGAGAGAGAGAGAGAGAGAGAGAAGCAGGAACAAACATATCACTAGGACATATAGAGAACCCTGCTGGATGACCACATAACATTTATAGTTACAAAATGGCTGTTGTTGGGTGTGTGGCATAATACAAAATGGCTGCCACCTAAAAGAGCAGAAAAAGAGAGAGGAATGGAAAATGGTTGGGGGCATGCTCTCCCATCTCACGAATCGTGGATTTTTGAAAGTATACGTACTGAATGAAAAATTGTTGGTTATGGTCACAGACCAACAAAATGAGGTATAAAAATAAAACATACCGCTCATTAAAATAATAAAAATCCACACATACATTTCTTCATCTTGGAAAACATCTCCTGACCTAAACTGAAGTCAGAAAAAATTGGTGACTATCTCAGAAAGGGAAATTTACTGATACCTTTTTAAAGGTACCTTAAGAAGCATTGGAAGGCACAGGTGCCCATGGGCACCAGGTTGGCAACCCACATCCTGTGTGGGATTAAGCTACTGCAATTCTCAAGTCCTGTTGAACTCAATGAGAAGACACATACAGGGCAGAATTGTAAAACCTTTTTCTTATTTAAGTCTGAATAATTGTTTCACCATTTGGAGAGGCCATGGACGTCCTAAGTATTATCTCCCTCACTGAGTACAAATTTTATAGAAAGCTCTCATCTGCTGTTATATTCCATGCAGAGTTGGAAACCGGATGGGTTGTGTGTGTGTGTGTGTGTTTTAACATCCCTTTCAGCTCTGGCATCGCTCAGTGCTCTAATTTGAGCAGAATTTACCCCATACTGTTTATAATGAAATGATTATTTCCTTCCTGCTTGGCACCTTCTTGAAGGTGGCATTGTTCTAACACTCTCAGATACTGCACAGGAGTTAAAGAGAAGAGGGGGAGAAGCTTGGATAAAAGACGTGAGTCACTGCAGTTTCTTGAGGACAGTGAAAGCTCTTAAGGGTAGTGGAGGCAATGGATGACCCAAGCTCTGTGGCAACAGACAATGTGGTCAGAAGGGCTAACATCCTCCACAATGCAGCGAACAACCCAGGCACAAGCCTTCTGCCGTACGATCTTGAAGGAAAATGTTTTGTTTGTTTTTTAAGATATTTATTAAAGTTTCCCAAATTATATAAAAACAAAACAATAATACAAACAAAACACAAACAAGGAACAAGTATAATTTCAATCCCTTATTTTCTTAAACTTACTTCCCCGACCTCCTCATACCTCCCCTTTCTGTATTCCAATTTCTAATTATTAATTCAGCAAATCCTCTCCCTTAATTTTCATTTAATTTTTAACCTTTCTTTTCTTTTTACTTAATCATTACAGCTGAAAACCACTTAATTTCTAAACCAACATCATTCTAACATTCATTAATTTTGCAATATTTCCTAAGATAGTCCTTAAATTTCTTCCAATCTTCTTCCGTCATCTCTCTTCCCTGGTCTCAGATTCTGCCAGTCATTTCTGCCAGTCCCATGTAGTCTATCACCTTCATCTGCCATTCTTCCAAGGTGGGTAGATCTTGTGTCTTCCAATACTTTGCGATGAGTATTCTTGCTGCTGTTGTAGCATACATAAAGAATGTTCTATCCTTCTTTGGCACCAATTGGCCGACCATGTCCAATCTCGTGTTTAAAAACCTTCAAGGAAGGAGAGTCCACAACCTCTCCTGGGAGTCTGTTCTACTCCCGAACAGCTCTTACTGTCAGAAAGTTTCCCCCCCAAATGTTTAGTCGGAATCTCCTTTCTTGTAACTCGAAGCCACTCGTTTGGGTCCTACCCTCCAATCAGGAGAAAACAAGCTTGCTCCAATTCCCATGGGACATCCCTTTAGATATTTGAAGATGGCTACCATATCTCCTCTCAGTCTCTGACACGCCAGTGGCTTGGAAGTGGGCGCTCTTCACCATTTTGCCTGCAAATCACCCATAAGTTGCTTTAGACTTCATGTGAGAACAATGCCGCTGGTTTTTATATTGTATCTCTGGTTTTATGGCACTGTTTTGTTTCTGAATACCGCAGAGAGGTTTTTAAATATTAAGTGGTCTAGAAAGGCTTTTAAATGAATAACTTGTTTTAATAGGGAAAGGGACAAAAGTGAAGTATAGTGGGAGGAAAAAGAAACATGGGCTTCAGAAACAGGGGAAAGGTGTCAGTGTGCAGAAACAGACCCTGAGGAGAAATGGTATTATGGCTATGGAGGGAAAGGAGGGCAAGCAATGATGTGATTTACATTTCTTGCTGCCTTTCAACCAAACTGGTCCTCAAGGCTGATCCCAATCCCCTGCAATGCAGGAATCCCAACTAAAGCATCCAAGACACAACAACAACAACAACAACAAGAACAACAACAACAACAACAATAATTTATTTATACCCCGCCCATCTGGCTGGGTTTCCCCAGCCACTCTGGGAGGCTCCCAAGAGAATTAAAAGCACAATAAAACATCAAACATTCAAACTTCCCTAAACAGGGTGGCCTTCAGATGTCTTCTAAAAGTTGTGTAGTTCTTTATATCCTAGACATCTGACGGGAGGGTGGCATCACTACCGAGAAGGCCCTCTGCCTGCCTCCCTGTAACCTCATTTCACACAGTGAGGGAACTACCAGAAGCCCCTTGGAGCCTTCTGGCCCTTGGAGCCTCAGTGTCTGGGCTGAGCAATGGGGGTGGAGATGCTCTTTCAGGTATACTGGGCTGAGGCCATTTAGGGCTTTATAAGGTCAGCACACCTCTGCTTAAAAACCTCCAAAGTAGGATGGTTTCAACCTGAAAGGACAAAAAGGAAGTGTGGAAGTCAAACTAGCCTTATTTTTTAAAATAAAGTGGGATCACGAGGTGTTTACAGGCCCACCTGAAAAGACTGGGGTGGCATCCCATACTGAGCACTGGACTGGACTTGCCCCGTTTCATGTGTTCAACTTGAGTCACAATTCTTCAGCTTGAGAACCGGTTGCAAGTGCTGAAATTTAAACAGGCTTTTGCGAAAATTGATCCAATTTCAGCTGTGCCAGTAGTTGGCAGTCTGTCTGTCTCCAGCTCAGGCTAGTTAGAGCACAGGGATTTCCCTCAATCGACTGCAGGCACCCAGGGAATCAATTGCCCCCCTTTGACCTAGCGCTCCCATGAAGGTTACTGATGAATAGAAGGCTGCTGCATATTGCATTTCACGCAGATGGGTTTCCCTTACACACACGGGCTGCTTATTGATGCCCTGATGGGTCGTGATCAGCTGCTAAGCTAACATTGATTTACAGAAAGGTGGCGGTGGGAAGGGGGGTACAAGGATGTTTCGAAGATGGATTGAAGCCTACACTTTTTATTGATGGAAACTTCAGCATACGAATGAGACCATGGTATCAGGCTACCTGTTTGCTCTGAGGATGACTTTGAAACCTTCACATTAAAACAAACTTTTAAAAGAAAAAAGAAACCCAGAAACTCTTTATTTGCAGAAATAAAACAATAAAAAAATACACGGCACTCGTCCCTGCCACAACTCATAATATTGTCTATGCACTCAGTGTTGGCCATATTACTACAGAACAGGGAATTGCTCTGATGCCTGGAAAGTTACAGTGGTACCTCAGGTTACATATGCTTCAGGTTACAGACTCCGCTAACTCAGAAATAGTGCTTCAGGTTAAGAACTTTGCTTCAGGATGAGAACAGAAATCATGCTCCGGAGGCACGGCGGCGGCAGGAGGCCCCTTTAGCTAAAGTACTGCTTCAGGTTAAGAACAGTTTCAGGTTAAGAACGGACCTCCGGAACGAATTAAGTACTTAACCTGAGGTGCCACTGTACTCTTAATTAGTAGTGTAGTGATTATCAACCCACCTTCACTTGAACATAACTAGAAACCTCCATGCAACCAGGGACCTGATCCAGTAGGTTCCACAAACACACAAGGCATGACTCAAACTTTGGCCACAATGCAACCCACTAGATGGAGACCTGTGTTCTAGATTCTAATCCCATTCTAGTCCCTGCCCTCCTGCTGGGCCATATTAATCAAACACACTGAGATCAGGCCTGGCCATACGATGAGGCAGAGTGAGGCAGCTGCTTCAGGAGGCAAATGCGGAGGTATGAGTGACATATGGCCTGCCCTTTAACCCCTATACTAGCCTACTGCCCTCGAGGGCAGTGGAAGACACTCCCATTTCACTCAAATTCAACCAACAGTCCTATTGGTTTCTGTGTGTGCTTGTCCTTGGCCTCAGACAGCAAAATGTCTTGGGTCAGCCTTGACTGAAATACTACCAGCCTTGTTTCCCCAAGTAGGATCCAGCACAACCAACATAAAAAAGCAGTCCACAACCCCAAGACATCGTGTGGCAGCAAAGAGGGATCTTACACTGATGATCAGCATTCACTGATCTGCCTTCCCCTTCCTTGGAGCTTAGTTTTTTTTGTCTGATCTGCAGTTTCTATGTACTGCTAAACATGGGTTTTTACATCAAGCAACAAAATCCATGTTGCCTGTGAAATATCTTATTTTAATGGCAGCCTGTTTATATCAAGATCAAGCACCGGGAATGTTTTTAAATGCTATCCAGTGATTTATTTCACACAAATTCAGCAGCCAATTGTAGGCTTTTAAGACATGCCCAGTACACCCTAAGGGTTTACGTTGTTGTTGTTGTTGTTGTTGTTTTGATCCATTGTTATGTCATCATGTTCACCTAGCATTTAAAATCTATGACTACAGGAGACTGATGGCAAAAATAAGATGCCCCAGGTATAAAACTACATGCAGAAAAGAAAATCATACATTTATAAGTTTCAAGGAGATACCTCATTTGATGGGTATTTGCCACTAAATTGTATAGACATACATTCCTAGCAAATAATACAGACCTGGATTTTTTACCACATTGTAGCAATTCACATATTTAAGCATTTCCTTGGGATGATTTGGTAGGTTTGCAATTGTTCAAACTCACTGTCTTTTTGATGTTAGGGAAGGAATTTCCACAAAGATCGGATTCACTTCCGATATTGGAGGCTGAGGGAAGAGGGGACATTTCCTCTCTTAGATGTGTGTGTGTGTGTGTGTGTGTGTGTGTGTGTGCATGCACACATGCTGCTAGCATTTCCAAACCCTTCAGGATCTCTGGCTGGACTTCTTGCATCCTCCAACTTTATGATATTGTGTAAGCAGCTTGTGGATAGGTCATCCAAACACCATTCAAATGCATGTATGCATTGAAACATCCAAAACAAAAAATACAAAAGCTCTATATACTATCAGAGAGCAGATTTGGGTCAAGCAGGGATCAGGATTAACTCCCCTTGCATATAATTATATACTGCTAACCAACAGACGGCACCTGTAATGAAATGTATAGCCAGAGACCAGATATGTCCCATTTAGCAATCAACAGCATTATTCTTCCCCGCCGTAGACCTTCCTCATTTGGCCAATATACTTTTTTTTTTGTGAGTGGCTATTGAATATTTCCAAGAGAACATCCTGTCCTCACTCCAAAATCTTTACAGCGGAGCTCACGGTGGAATAGCATTTCAAGCCCGGCGCCAGAGTTTCCACAATCCCCTTTTCTGAAAAGCTTGGGGGGGATTCTATTGTTTTGAGGCTTAATTTTCAATTTGCATCTTTAAAAAGGTGCCATTTCATCCAAATTTCACTCGGCCACACATTTATAATTATCTGCAAGGGACCACATTTGAGCTCCTTTTGAAGAAGAGAAAAGGAGGGGAGAGGAAAAAGCGTAACCACGCTCACAGAGAATCTGATTTTCTAAAAGAACTGCACACAATGCTGGCTTAACTACAATTTAATTTGAACAAACAACCTGATTTATAGATCTCTTAGGAAAAGCTTCCTACTCAATCCAGAGCTCCAATCAGCTGCAAGACGTTGGTTGGGTGGTTCTCTACTACTAGAACTAATTATTTACTACTAGTAGTAGTACTACTAGGGACGCAGGTGGTGCTGTGGGTTAAACCACAGAGCCTAGGACTTGCCAATCAGAAGGTCAGCAGTTCGAATCCCCACGACGGGGTGAGCTCCCGTTGCTCGGTCCCCGCTCCTGCCCACCTAGCAGTTCAAGAGCAGGAAGTGCAAATAGATAAATAGGTACCGCTCTGGCGGGAAGGTAAACAGCATTTCCGTGTGCTGCTCTGGTTCGCCAGAAGCGGCTTAGTCATGCTGGCCACATGACCTGGAAGCTGTACGCCGGCTCCCTCGGCCAGTAAAGCGAGAAGAGCGCCTCAACCCCAGAGTCGTCCGTGACTGGACCCATTTGAGAAAGACAGAACACTTGGAAAACCGTTAAAAGGATATACATTGAAATTCAACCAAGGGGAAGCGAGGAAGTCACTTAACAATGTTAATAAGTATAATTTTAATAAGGTTATGATTCATGTTTGTTTCTCTATCTGTTTGTTTGTTTATAATTTTGTGAAAATCAATAAAAAATTGGAAAAAAGAGAAAGACAGAACAGTTGTGCGTCCTTTCCACCATCAAGCCAAGGAAGTGCTGATAGTCTAAGGTTGGGCTTCCATGTTGTCAGACATCAGGACTATGTACTACTATATAAAATAAACTTCGAGGGCTGGATTCTGAAGAAAAAACCCCATGCGAGTATAGAATATTACTTCAATACTTTTCAGTTTAGGGTGCCTAATGATTCTTGACTTTGAGTGACAGGACCCAGACCACCACAGGGTCTTCTGTCAGAGCTGTGTGTCAGGTCCCAACGGCTTGATTTACAAGCTCCATGAGTCAGGCACCAATTAATTTTTCCCCACGCATTTATGACCACTGCTTGGATGAAGGGAACACTGTTAGTTCAAGCTGGGATGCTGGAGGCCATAATACAAGAGTATCTCACTTGATTCCAGAAACTCAATCCCACACCACAGCCTTCTATGTAACTATGATATGCTGCGTTCCTTCAGTCTGGACAACCCATTGCAAAGGGAAGCCACCACGCTATCCTTCTGTGTTTTCAGTTATCAGTCTCTCCACTGCTTCCTGTACCCCAATAACTTGCTAGCACATGGACGTGGCCACCACATGGTCCTGATGTCTGAGTTGAGTTGCTGAGAAGATAAAATGGAAGCAGGAAAACTATGCATTCTGCCTTGAGCAGTGGGATCCTGTGGGTGGATGGGTGCATATGTATATGTTTGTGCGCGCGCGTTTGTGTGTGTGTGTGTGTGATCAATTGTGTAATATATGCATTTTTTGTATGCAATTTTGCCTAATGTATTTTTTGCAACCAATTTTCCACAGTGAATTGCATATTTTGTGTGCATATATATGCACATATTGTGTGTATACTTCCCCCCAATCTACTCAACTTTGTAAGCATTTGAGCATGGTGGTGGTGAAGAATTTCATCACAAAATTCAGAAGTGTGTGAATTGCGAAGCACCGGCATGTTTCTGTTGACATGTTGCGAATTAGGTGGGTTCAATGCTGAGATGCAAACTGAATGAATTTCTCCTCCATCCCTAATCAACCTCCTACCTACAGAAACCCCTTCTTCTGCATGCTCATCCTTTGGCCAACACAACCAGCAAGTTTCCATCCGTTCTCCACTGTATCCTGCTCTTCTTTGCTTTTTCCTCCATTACCTCGTGCCCACCACAGCCTGCCTTGATTGATGCTTCCCGGAATGTCAGCCTTGGTTGCCATCTGAGCAACTGAGTAGATCTCTCCTGAACTGGCACTGCAACCTTCTGACCTTGCAATCTCCCATCCTGGTCTCTTAATCTTGCCTTCCTGTCACCAAGCCTGACTCCTAGCATTGTTCAGTGGCCAAAAAAAATCCATTAACTTCAGACCTAATGCATTAGGTGAAGGTGATTTAAACTCCAGAACTCACATACGCAAAAATGCAGAGCCATTGTCCTTGCTATCTAGCATGGTAGCTTGAACTTGCTGCTGAAACTTTACCTCTTAATTTGCTTTCTCTTCTCTCCACCAGATTATTTGTCTTCTTAAGAGACACTAGACAAGAAAAGCATCAACTGGAGCCAAGTACTTCAAGGTGTTGAACCAAGTGAGAAAGCATTATTCATCATGTAAAAGAACCCTTCCCTTCACTCTCTCATACGCATTCTAAAAAGGTCAGTTTCCCAATCATTTCCTTCCCATCATTTCCTCTTTAAACCAGAATTTCCTAACCTGGTATCTTCCAGGTCTTGTTCAGACATAGCCAGCATGGCCAATGGTCAAGGACAATGGTGTCCAAAACCATCTGAAGGACACCAAACTGGAGAAGGTTGCATTATACTGTCTTGCCTTGGGGAGATTTCAATGCAACACTAAACTGGTGCATGACCTGTACTTCCAGTGCAATATCTATAATGGGAACATGTAGGCAGGTGCTCATTGCAAGAGCAAAGGAAGAGTTTCCATCGGGTACAAATAATAATAATAATAATAATAATAATAATAATAATAATAATAATTCATTCTGCTCTTTTCAAAGCAGTCACTTTCCCAAGAGCAAAAAGGCCTGCTTTTAGTGAAAGTTTATTTGTTGTGCCAGAGTAACAGAGCACTTTAATTGCACAGACTTAATCTTCCCACTCTATGCTTGTATCCCTCCCACAAAATATTGACAGTTTAGATGTGCCCTGTGGCAAAGAGATAGAAACTGGTTTCCAGCCTTCCTGGATAAAAATTCTATGTCACTCCAATGTTTTCATATCACACTACCCAAAGATTGTTGTAACCAGCCCCTGGGCCCTTGCAGTGAAGGGTAGGTAAGAATTCTAACAAACAAACAATAAAAGGCATCAGCATGAGACCCAATTTTTTAAAAAAGCATTACTTTTTTTAAATATGTGTATTTATCTACTCCCCGCCCCCCCCCATGCTCCAACAGTGCTTTTGTTTTGCAGAATTGCAGCCCCGGTTTGACTCTCTGCTGCTTTTTCCCCTTACAATTAACATTATAGGAACTTTACATGCTGTGTTAACTAGTGATAAAGCTTTCAGGAACCATAATGGTTTGAAAGAGGGCAATTAAGCTGCTACTTATTCCGAACCAAAGTCCCCATTTTCTTGTCCTCCATCTGGCTAAGAGCCTTCGGGCGGCGGAGAAGATGCCACACCAATCACACACAAAAAAGAGAGCTTCCATTACAGCAACGCTTTCACAAGGACTGCACACTTGACTACCAGGAGTCCCATTAGCCAGACACAAGTTGCTCTCCCCTCCTTAAACCTATTAGCTCCACAGGCATCATGGACATAAAATGAAACCAAACAGACACAGCCAAAGCAACGAAGGAGGCACATCAAACACTCTCCCCTCCTGCTGGTCCTCCATCAGGCCTTTCAAGAGAAACCTGCACCCTTCCGAAGGGAAGCCAAACTCCAACCTGGATCGTGGCTACTTCTGTCAGTATAACAACCTTCCGTTTCCCAGAGACTCCTGTTTTAATTGCTGTGTTGTTCTAATGGGATCGTTTCATTGTGTATTTTAATTATGGATGCTTATATTTTAATGGGAGAGTTTTACTGTGCATTTTAATTATGGGTGTTTATATTTTAATGTTTGTTGAACTAGGTCCTATGCTTTGTAAATGGCACAGTAGCCTATTTTGGCATTAAGCAGAATTTTAATGGCATTATTATTATTATTATTATTATTATTATTATTATTATTATTTCACCACTACTACCCAAACTCCCTAGATCTAAACAAATCGGGGAAGTATCATTTGTTCTATCAGCAATGTTGCATTTGTTTGTGTAAACTACCACATGACAAAAACTTAATATGCCAACTTTGAAAGGCAACATATAAGGGCAGTTACTGCCTTGATACCTGGAATCCCCCCCCCAAAAAAAGCACCCCCACATCTCTGTCTGAGGCTGCCTTGCTCTCCTTTCCTTATAATACACCTTTCCCCAGAAGCATCTGGCTTAATGCCTTAGCCCTCACCCTCCAACGAAAACCAAACCTAAGCCCACATTCTCAACCCCAATTATACGCAGGACTAAGCCATTAGACACGAAGTAGGCATGGCAAGTGGTTTAACTGCGTTTGCTGAAATTTATCCATTTGCATTCCTGTTTCTCTTCCCCCTTTCCTCTTCTTCATATGGAAATTGCCAACCTAGCAGTTCGAAAGCACCTCTGGATGCAAGTAGATAAATAGGGACCGCTTACCAGCGGGAAGGTAAACGGCGTTTCCGTGTGCGGCTCTGGCTTGCCAGAGCAGCGATGTCACGCTGGCCACGTGACCCGGAAGTGTCTCCGGACAGCGCTGGCCCCTGGCCTCTTAAGTGAGATGGGCGCACAACCCCAGAGTCTGTCAAGACTGGCCCGTACGGGCAGGGGTACCTTTACCTTTACCTTTATGTTGTTAGCCTCATTATTAAGAGTAGGCAAGTACCTTACAAAACCAGCAGAGGACTGAATCCCCTCACTTCCCTTTTCTCTAGAGGAGTGGAGCGTGCTCAGTCACTGTCTCCTTAGAGGAGTTCCAGAAGTCAGACTGGAGAAGGACGCCTAGATTTTTGTTTCAGGCCTGTTTCCCCGACCCCCAAGAGTTGCCCAGGTTTCTGGTCAACCACCAGATTGGGGTTCAGCAGACAGTGCCTGCAAGGAACTGTAAGATTTGTTTCAACCGGAAATGCACTAAGAAATTTGAGGTCTCTTGAACTGTTGGATCTCCAAATTGGTTTGCACCCTCCCCCAGTTCAGCTTCTTTTGTTCAGCACAGCCCCAGTGCATCTGTATAGCTTTGTTTGCAATGCATTCATTGTGCCATAGTCGTATCATATATATGTCTGCATATATGAAGAAGCATATATTTCGTTTATAATTTATTTGTTAGGTAAAGGTAAAAGGACCCCTGACCATTAGGTCCAGTCGTGGCCGACTCTGGGGTTGAGGCGATCATCTGGCTTTATTGGCCAAGGGAGCTGGCATACTGCTTCCGGGTCATGTGGCCAGCATAACTAAGCCGCTTCTGGTGAACCAGAGCAGCGCACAGAAACACCGTTTACCTTCCCGCTGGAGCAGTACCTATTTATCTACTTGCACTTTGATGTACTTTCGAACTGCTAGGTTGGCAGGAGCAGCGACTGAGGAACGGGAGCTCACCCCGTCGTGGGGATTCGAACCGCCGACCTTCTGATCGGCAAGTCCTAGGCTCTGTGGTTTAACCCACAGCGCCACTGTTACTTGTGATTTATTAATTGGATGGGTTAATGCAGCTATGGAGGGATGAGTACCTCCCCTCCCTTCCCCACTTTTGAATTCTGTTTGCAGCAGTGGGCAACTTCAGGGCAATTTTAGCAGAAAAGAGGCATCGGTTTTGGGGAAATCATCTCTCCTCCCTTCAGTAATGGTCTTGATCCTCTCCAATTATGATATCTGGGAGAAAGACAACCATTTGGTAAGCAAATTGTCTAGTCCAGACCTCAGATGCCTCCTGTAGAAGGCAGCCAGTGTGGTGTGGTGGTTAGAACACAGGACTGGGACCTGGAAGGCCAGGGTTCAAATCCCCACTCAGTCACGAAGATGACCTTGGACCAGTCAACACCTTTCAATCTAACCTACCTCACAGGGTTGGGGGGGTTCATGCATGCCAAATCTTGAGCTCTGTGAAGGAATAATATCAAAGAATGAACGAATCATTCCTGCCCCCTCTGCCTGACATGAGCAGCTCTTTGCTCCGTTCAGTAGAAGAAGTGAGCACATAAAGGGCTTATTCTTGTGCGAGTGCTTCCCAAACATCATGGCGTTAATAGGGGTGAGGATTCAGCTTGAAAAGCTGACACTTCCCTCAGCGGAATCTGCCACTGAGACTACCCCATCTGCTCTTGGTTCTTTTATGAAACAGAAGGTTTCACATATTTCTGATGAAACGAACGCAAAAACATTGCCGCAACATAGCTCCCTTCGACAGAAAATATACACTTAGCAGATTTGCAAACAGATTTCGAAGACATGTAGGAAGAGTTCCCTGAAAGGCTTTTCTTTAAAATAATAATAAAAATAATTAAAAATTGGCTCGTTAAAGAACAAGGGAAATGTTTTATTTTTCACAGGTTTGCTTCTTCCAACAGTTATTTGTTTAGTGATTCTGAAATAGCAGCAAGGCTGCCAAATTTGCAACTTTGCTCTCTTATTGCTTTCCTCCCCCCGCCCCTAATGATCCTGATTGCACAAAGGAGTTGGACCCGCTGGGGTGTTCAGTCTCATCACATATAAGGAAACACGTGCAGAGAAGTGGGGTGCACTGCCAAGCCCCACTCACCATGGCAACATCATTGTTAGGCAGGTTAGGACAGGGGTAGGAAACCTCCAGCCCGCAGGCCAATTGTTAATTGTGCCACCCATGGGTTAAGATTGGAGGCTGCCCATTGGTGTTGACCCATGACAGGGCCTTGTCAGTGGTGGTTCCCCATCTGTGGCATGGCCTCCCTAGTGAAGTCTGCCTGTCTTTCTTGTTACTGCCTTTCAGGAGAAATTTTTAAGCAAACATTCCTGCTTACACAAGCATTTGACGGTTGAAAGGCCCTGTTCTAGGCAACCCTGAGATCACTGGTTGAGAATATTTTAAATGGTTTTTGGAATGTTTTCAAACTGTTGTCAGTTACTTTAAAAAATGTTTATCATTGCTGAGTCTGCCACCCTGGGTTCGTTTGGCGAAAAGGACAGGATATCAATCAAACTACTACTACTAATACTACTACTACTACTAATAATAATAATGGGGTTTAAGGTAAAAGTAGAGGGACCCCTGACCATTAGGTCCAGTCGTGGCCGACTCTGGGGTTGTGGTGCTCATCTCGCTTTATTGGCCGAGGGAGCCGGCGTACAGCTTCTGGGTCATGTGGCCAGCATGACTAAGCCACTTCTGGAGAACCAGAGCAGTGCACGGAAACGGCGTTTACCCTCCCGCTGGAGCAGTACCTATTTATCTACTTGTACTTTGAGGTGCTTTCGAACTGCTAGGTTGGCAGGAGCTGGGACCAAGCAACGGGAGCTCACCCCGTCGCGGGGATTCAAACTGACGACCTTCTGATCAGCAAGTCCTAGGCTCTGTGGTTTAACCCACTGCGCCACCCGCGTCCCACAATAATGGGGTTAGGAGTTCATTTATAGTGCAATCCAAACACAACATCTGCCAGGGTGAGCAGGTTTGGAATAGGCTCAGTCAGGGCTATGCCAGTGTAACTCCCTCAACCTGGCAGAGCTGGGATTGTGTTGGCTCAGTCAGTGAAACTTCAGCGGGTTTAAAACAACAACCCACTGTGTAAGTCCCCAAAAGTGGCATCCCAGGGGAATGTTGGGGTGGGATGGTGCCATGAGAGACCTATACCTTTTCCAAAACTCTTTCAGCTGAGTCATGTGACCTGGCAACCTGGCAGGACTTATGCTGGTGAAAAAGGATGGTGTGTTAAATATGTATTCTGTAGTTGACCTCCTCTGCAATGTTTTATTTTGAAATCTTTAAGATAATACTTTAGTTTCCTGTTAATTATGTTGCTTTGACTATATACTTTTTATTTGACTTTCTTCAGAAATGTTTGATTCTGGATTGTTTTATTGATGTTTAATATGCTGTAAACCACTTTGAGATTTTTCTTAAAAATATAAAGAGGTATACATAGGAAATAAAGAAGAAGAGGAGGAGGAGGAGGAGGAGGAGGAGGAGGTGGTGGTGGTGGTCAAAATCAATTTTGAAGGCTCGTTTTTCCTTTCCCAGGCTTAGGCTACCTCAGCTGGCAGCAGGCCTGTTCTTGAACAGAGTTTAGGTAACTTAAGTTAAACTGGAACATTTTTGCTGGCTTCCTATGCATAGAACTGCTCTGTCAGTAGGCTAATAAGCGTGGCTATACATGAGGTTGGTGAGACATCGTAACACAATGGAACATTACATAATGGAATGTTAATATGATTTAAACACATACACAGACGCACACACCAATTCAAATTAAAATAAATGAACCAGCTGAAATCAGAGTGTCAAAAGACCAAAGCTGATGAACACTCCCTCCTGCAAGGTGTTTCCATGATGAACTGCTGCCAAGAACAATCATGTTCCTTTGTTTGCCACCATCACAATTACAATTAAATTTCTCTCCAGGCCAGGTGCTGCATGTCGTTTGAATGACATTGGTCGTCCCCCCCACCTGATATGCTAAGAAGTGTGAAATTTGGCTGATGCATCGAAGCTATAATCCAGCCCACCATTGTAAGAGAGAGTGATGGGTGTGAAAATTAAACAAATTAACTCAACCTCTCTTGGGAACACTGACATCCCGAGGGATTCTCCAGAACTGTCAGCTTCAGATTCTGATCGATTCAAGTTTGGTTTTCTGTTTAGATGGGGCACATCATCCTTCAAAGCTCTGAGGAAACTTTAACAGGGATAATGGTACTAAGCAGACATATCCCTACATGGGCGAAAGACATGTTGTCCTTTTGGGCAATGGAGTTTCAGAACTGGACTTCATTCATCAACATAGCTGCATATTGCAAGGCTGTAGGCAATAGGCAGCCACATTCAAGATCTGGAATAGGAGCTGCTCATATGTTTGGGAAAGACCATAGCTCAGTGATACAGCATCTGCTTTGTACACTGAATATCCCAGGTTCAGTCTCCAGACATCTCTAGGTAGGGCTGGGAGAAGATCCTGTCTGGAAATCTTGGAGAGCTGCTTCCAATCAGTGCAGGCAGTTGAGCTAGATGGATCAATGGTATGCCTCCGACTAATACCTCCTCCTAAAGGTAAAGGTACCCCTGCCCGTACGGGCCAGCCTTGACAGACTCTAGGGTTGTGCGCTCATCTCACTCTAGAGGCCGGGAGCCAGCGCTGTCCGCAGACACTTCCGGGTCACGTGGCCAGCATGACAAGCTGCATCTGGCGAGCCAGCGCAGCACACGGAAACGCCGTTTACCTTCCCGCTGGTAAGCGGTCCCTATTTATCTACTTGCACCCAGAGGTGCTTTCGAACTGCTAGGTTGGCAGGCGCTGGGACCGAACGATGGGAGCGCACCCCGCCGTGGGGATTCCAACTGCTGACCATGCGATCGGCAAGTCCTAGGCGCTGAGGTTTTACCCACAGCGCCACCCGCATCCCAATATTCCTCCTATATTCCAGTAAATGCTTAGTAGAAAAGGCATGGGAGCTGACTGCTGCTCAGGCAATCGCTGGTTATGCAGAATAAATATGGAAATAGAATTAGGAACTTCAGACCATACAAGCAGCGAGACAATGCAAGTACTTATGGGGAATGTGGGATGAGAAGGGAACCACCCTAAAAATTAATATGAGAAAGAATTGGATTACATATGGAAATTTGATTGTTAAAGAAGGGGGGAAATGGAAAATGAAACCCTATGAAGAAGTAAAAGAGTTGGTATATGATTGGTTGCATTATTTTCAAATAAATGAAATGTTTAAAAAAGATCTCAAAGAATATGGATATGTAGAGAAAGATTCCAAACTTCAATTAGAAATAATAAATAATGAATATAAAATTTTATCTAAAATGTATAAGATATTGTTGGAATGGCATACAAAGGATGAAGAAGTTAAATCAGTTATGATACAAGGGGCCAGAGATATTGGTCATAATATACAATTTAATGATTGGATAAAACTATGGAATGAAAGTATTAAATTCACTGCATGTACTGCATTAAAGGAATATGTTATGAAAATGATATATAGATGGTATATTACACCAGTAAAACTTGCAAAAATGTATAAAACATGTAAGAAGTGTTGGAAATGTAAAGAAAAGGATGGTACATTTTATCATATGTGGTGGGAATGTAAGAAAGTGAAAAGCTTCTGGGAGTTGATATATAATGAACTGAAAAAAAATGTTGAAATATACATTTGCTAAGAAACCAGAGGCCTTTCTCTTAGGAATCATTGGAAATGAAATAAATAGAAAGGATCATAAACTTTTCCAATATGCAGTAACAGTGGCAAGAATATTACTGGCCCAGAAATGGAAACAAGACCAATTACCAACGTTGGAGGAGTGGAGAATGAAGCTGATGGACTATGCAGAACTTGATAAATTGACTGGGAAGATCAGATATCTACGAGATCAAAAGTTCATCGAGGACTGGGGAAAGTTAGCTGAGTATTGGGAATGGATAAGTGATAGTGAAATAACGTTAGTGGCATTTAAAGAAGCTCTATAATAACATAAGAAATATTACAAAAAAGGAAAACAGAAGCGGGGGGTAGGGATAAAGGTAATAGCAAAATCTGGAAATGTGTAATTAAAGAAATTTAATTCAGATGATTGGCAGAGAGGCTGAAGGAAGTCTAAAAATGAGGAGAATTTGTAGAAGTTGCAATGTGATTTGTATTTTCTTTTGATGGAAAATTAATAAAATATAATTTTAATAAAAAAGAGAGAAGGGAGCCACCCAGAGTGACTGGGGCAACCCAATCTGAAGGGTGGCATATTATTATTATTATTATTATTATTATTATTATTATTATTATTATTATTATTATTATTATTATAGCTTACACTGAAGTGGCAGTCTGAACACAGAAACAGCAACAACAACTCTTTCTTGACCAAGCAAGGAGAAAAGATCAGGCACTGAGTTTGCCAGTTCAGAGGCATATTACTGCCTACCTATCAAACAGGGGCTTAATAGGGGACGCACCATATCAAACAATCTGCCTGACCAGAAGAATAGAGACTTTAGGTTGCTGTTAAGGTAAAATATATATTCACCATTCAGGCTGCTGCATGGATTTCCAGGCTGGAGGAAAAGAAATATTTAAAGAGGAGCTTAGGACAAGCATCTGCAGTGGGTCCTGACAGAGATGTTGGGCTCATGGCAGATGCTCAAGTATTCCAGGTGCTGGACCTCACCCTGCCTGTCTGTATCATTCAGGTACCAAGTTGGAACAGCATAAGCATGCAGAAGGAGGGGCCCAGAATGCAGAAGGAGGGCCCGGTACTTGCCCCACAACTGCCCCTTCTCCTACAATTTCACCAATCTGAGCCTAAGCACCCTCCAGAAATGTCGCAAGGGCAAGGCTGGACTGGCATTTAACAGTCAGGCTGTAGCGGGGATCCTAGATCTGGACCTGGAATGGCAAGGAGAAAGCAGAGAGCATTTTGATGGCTTGGAAGGAACCTTCACAAAGCCTTTTTAAGTTTAAGAAAGAAACGTTCTCCTTTGCAAATCTCAGGTGCCATGACCTAGGGATCTTTCAGTGCATGATGGAGGACTTGGATGAAGATGAGGTTAAGGCTGTTTCAATGGGAAGAGAACCTCCATCACCTCATTTGGGGTCCTCCAACCCTGCCAACATATTCTGACACAAGATGAGGACACTACTGTCATACCTCTGTCTCCCCACCTTGTAGAAACCAAAGGCTACCAAAAGGGTGAGGTGGGCCCTTCAACCAGCCCTACAGAGATAATGTAACTGCCTTAGTCTGTCTCCTTGGAGCTGTCCAAGGTGCTGCATGCTCTTAGGCTTGTGACCAGACACTTCCCGCTTTCCCTAAGAGCGCCAAGCAGCCACAGAATTGGATACAAGGAAGGAAATGGAGAGCGGATTACAGAAGATCACCCACACATCTTAAGAAGCATGAGCCTTAAAATGTTGGGGTTATGCTGCAAAAGCAACAGAATAAAGCACTTCCCATTTTTGCACGGTTCCACAAAAGTACAGAATATTATATATATATATAATGTCCAGTAGCACCTTAGAGACCAACTTAGTTTGTTCTTGGTATAAGCTTCCGTGTGCATGCAAACTTAGTTGGAGAAGAAGAAGAAGAAGAAGAAGAAGAAGAAGAAGAAGAAGAAGAAGAAGAAGAAGAAGAAGAAGAGTAGTAGTAGTAGTAGTAGTAGTAGTAGCAGTTTGGATCTGATATCTCGCTTTATCACTACCCAAAGGAGTCTCAAAGCGGCTAACATTCTCCTTTCCCTTCCTCCCCCACAACAAACACTCTGTGAGGTGAGTGGGGCTGAGAGACTTCAAAGAAGTGTGACTGGCCCAAGATCACCCAGCAGCTGCATGTGGAGGAGCGGAGACGCGAACCCAGTTCACCAGATTACGAGTCCACTGCTCTTAACCACTACACCACACTGGTGCTACTGGACTCTCTCTCTCTCTCTCTCTCTCTCTCTCTCTCTCTCTCTCTCTCTCTCTCTCTCTCTCTCTGCGTTAGACCAACACGGCTACCTACCTGAATCTAAAAGTACAGAGTAATAGCACTGAGGATAGCACTAGGTAAAATAAAAGATACCTCATCACAAACAAATGTACATACACACACACAGCAGTCTTAGCTGAGGCAAAGCTACCCTTTGAGAGCTTTAAGGAAGGGCCATAGCTCAGTGTTAGAACATCTGCTTTGCATGCAGAAGGTCTCAGGTTCAATTCCCAGCATCTGCTGTTGAGGTTTGGGTTGTCTGAAACCCCAGAGATTTGCTGCCAGTCAGTGCAGATGTGGGCAAATGCTCTTACTTGGTATTGGTGTTACAACTGAAAATACTCCCCAGGATTTTTCTGTGAGGGATTGGAGGGGGTCATGTGAAAAGCCTCTATAATCCCTCCAGGAATCTGATTTAACAGCACACTGTTTTATCTGGTTCCTTCCCCTCATTTTCTACATAATTCAGCAAGCAAATATATCCATACATGTTCCTACCCTTTCCTGAAAATGCCTCGCTAAAGGCTAAAATTCATGTTTATTTGCGCAGACAGGAGCTCCATTTCCTCACAAATGAGAAACATATTGGAAGTTAAGGGAGGCTTTAGCATCAAGAAAAGGGCAATGGCTGATGGATCTGAAAAGTCTTCCTAATTCCTTTAATTGCTAAATGCATTTTAAATTACAAAAGGAGCCTTCAGACGATATAATAGCAATTGGAGGAAACGTATAAATAGATAGATTATAGATATATATTATATTGTCCTGCGCAGGACGAGAAGCTAGGGTGTGCATTTTCTGAAAGGAGCATTTCAGTTCATTTTCTCTCTCACTCACTCACACACACACAAAGACCAAGCCCTTAGCAATAAATCAAAGATGATGTTATCCTTTGCATGGCACAGATCATTAAGCTAGTTCAGGCAGCAACTCTGCTTCCTAGATAGGCCAAAGTTACCATTGCCTCTAAATAAATAAATAAAAGGTATCTGAAGAAGTGTGCATGCACACCAAAGCTTATACAGTGGTACCTCGGGTTAAGTACTTAATTCGTTCCGGAGGTCCGTTCTTAACCTGAAACTGTTCTTAACCTGAAGCACCACTTTAGCTAATGGGGCCTCCTGCTGCTGCAGCGCCACCGGAGCACAATTTCTGTTCTCATCCTGAAGCAAAGTTCTTAACCCGAGGAACTATTTCTGGGTTAGCGGAGTCTGTAACCTGAAGCGTTATGTAACCTGAAGCGTATGTAACCCAAGGTACCACTGTACCCAGAACAAACTTAGTTGGTCTCTAAGGTGCTACTGGACAATTTTTAATTTTATTTATTTTTATTTTATTTATTTAGACTGTGTCAGACCAACACGGCTACCTACCTGAACAATTGTGTCTATGATACCATGTTTCTCAGTGCTTGATCTGAAAGGGAATCTCTTCCAACAGGTTGCTGGACCTCAAAATATACCCATCCAAGCCATAACAGCTGGCTGGTTGTTGAGTAGAGGTATTTTGAGACAAGGATGGTAGCTTTCTCCATTCTTTCTATCGACCTCACACTCTGTCCCATTACAAACTTCCACTTTTGAGATGGAGGCGTGAGCAGACACGCTGAGAAGCTCCGCAGCAAGAATGCAAGGAGAAGCATAAATTAAAGGTGATTAAAACCTACTTAATGATTTATGGACTGGAGGAAGGCTGTGGAGGGAACTTCAGAACAACTATAACTGAGCTTATCGGCACTTTACCAGCTGGGGAATATCGAATTTCAAAAAGACACTGTGGGCTTGCGGAGGGCTAGAAGACCAAGTCAAATAATAATATGGTCTCAAAACAAATGAAGCGAGATGCATCAGTCGTAACCCCAGAGTCATCCATGACTGGACCTAACGGTCAGGGGTCCCTTTACCTTTACCTTTACATTGGAATTTAGTGGATTCATGGATTGCATCATCCTAAGGAAAAATCATAGACATATTTTGCAGGAATTCATAATACCCAGCATAGAATTGATTTCTTTCTAACATCAGCATCATTACATCCCTTTACTAGCCAATGTGACATTGATATTCCCATTATAGCCGATCACTCAGCAGTAATACTGGGATATAATTTATCTAAAACCCAGGAAGGTATGAGGAGATGGTATCTTAATATATCATTATTAAATGAAAAAAAACTTTATTCAATATATAACCCAAGTAACGCAAATATATTTTAAAAATAACTCCAAATCTTCAACGTCAAGACTGATGGAATGGGAAGGATATAAAGCTTACATTGGAGGGAAGATAATAGAGGCCAAGCTGCAAAGATTAAAATAAAATAATCTAAAAGATTTCCTTAAAAACACTATGGGGTGATATGGCAATAACCCATCTAATGTTACATATGAAAGAATACAACAACAAACATTAGAACTGAATAATATACTAGCTCAAAAAGTTGAGTTCAGCCTACTAAGTCTAAGACAAATATATTGGAAACAGGGAGAAAGACCGACAAACATTCTAGCTAATCGTCTAAAACAAAAAAAAGTGAACCAAATAATACCTTTAATAAGAAATGAAAATAACATCGCAGCGACCTCATCAATAGATATCAATAATGAATATTGTAAATTCTACAAAAAATTATATGAAGGGCCACAAAATATATCAGAGGATGAGGTGGAGAACGTCTTTCGAGACATTAACATACCAACTATTGAAGAATATCAAAAAGATGTGCTATCAGCACCCCTAAATAGATCAGATATTGAGAATGTAATAGAAACAATGGGGAATGGGAAAATACCTGGACCAGATGGTTTTCCTATAGAATGGTATAAAATATTCAAAAATCTACTAGTCCCCAGACTTCTAGAAGTCTATGAGGAAATAGCTCCTAAATCTACTAGTCCCTAGACTTTTTTTTCTTTTTTGGAGGGGAGGGTGTTTAAAGTGATAGAGCAGCCGTTGCTAAGGAGGAATGGAGAGGTCAGGTTTTAACTTCTCAGCCAGAATCAAACAAACAGCTCAACAGAGGCTCATCCTTGCCACACACAAAAAATAAAAGTTTAAACCTCATCCCTGTGCATTCTTCTCTGGGAGCAAGAACCACTGACCTCAGTGGGACTACAATCTGAGCAAACATTATTATTATTATTATTATTATTATTATTATTATTATTATTATTATTAATAATACCCCACCCATTTGGGAGGCTTACAGCAGATAAAAAATGAGATTCAGTGGTAAGTTAAGTAGCCCAAAATAGGTTCTGAAGCAGCTTTATTAATTCAGAGGTTTCAGTAACGGCACCTTATTACCTTAAGGCACTGTCTGGAAACAAAGAGCAGGTCTAGTTAAAGGTATTTTCTAAGGAAGGTTATTATTTTGCCAAGACAAAGGATATGGTATTTTTCGTCCCATAGGATGCTCCGTCCCATATGGCGCACCTACTTTTGGGGGGGGGGGAAATAAAGGAAAGTTTTCCCCCTTTATTTCCCCCCCAAAACCAGGTCGGGCAACAGTGGGATGGCGGCGCTGCGCCTCCCCGCTGTCCCCCAAGCTTGTGGTGCTGGCCGATGTCTGCCCAGCACGAGGGGCACTCTGCTTCAGGGCACCCCACGTGCCGGGGGTCAGGCTGCGGACACCTGCACAAAGCACGGGGCATCCTCCGAAGGGCGCCCCGTGCTCCGCGCTGCAGGCTGCCGTCCGCAAGCCTTGCGCGCCCGGGGGGAGTTCCCCCCAGCGCGCAAGGCTTGCCGACACCTGCGCGAAGCACGGGGCATCCTCTGGAGAGCGCCCCGTGCTCCGCGCTGCAGGCTGCTGCCCGCAAGCCTTGCACGCCTGGGGGAACTCCCCCCGGGCATGCAAGGCTTGCGGATAGCTTCCTGGAGCCTGGAGAGCGAGAGGTGTCGGTGCGCACCAACGCCTCTCGCTCTCCAGGATTCAGCGAAAGCCTGCATTCGCACCATAGGACGCACACACATTTCCCCTTCATTTTTGGAGGGGAAAATTGCGTCCTATAGGGCGAAAAATACGGTACTTTAATTTGCCACCCAAGCCAGAATATGCCTGCTGAGACATAAACTGCAATTTGATTACTTGCTTCAAAACACAATTTGATTTGATTTGAAGTGGAGGGCTCCTCCCAGACTTCCTTGTTGCAACCACCGGTTAACAAGGGCCTGAAATTATGCCTCAAAATTCATAACAATAGCAACGATGGGCCAAGCTATGTGTGGTACCCAGTGGAAAACCAGCACAAGATGGTGATGGGCACAGTTCCTAAACTCCTCACCCACAGTGCCATTTTCCTCATGAAGAATCCTCCCAGTTACATTTTTCACCTCAAGTGAAAACATGTGAATATATATATATATATATCCAGTGGCACCTTAGAGACCAACTAAGTTTGTTCAAGGTATAAGCTTGCGTGTGCATGCACACTTCTTCAGTTACCCAGAAACTTAGTTGGTCTCTAAGGTGCAACTGGACCTTTTATTTTTTATTTTTTATTTTGACTGTGTCAGACCAACATGGCTACCTACCTGAAAATATATTCATATTCTTGTAAGTGCACCTGTGTCTGTCCATTTACAAAAAAACACACATTAAATGACAGATCGTCCTTTTCCTCATCAATTATTATTACAGTGGTACCTCGGGTTAAGTACTTAATTCATTCTGGAGGTCCGTTCTTAACCTGAAACTGTTCTTAACCTGAAGCACCACTTTAACTAATGGGGCCTCCTGCTGCTGCCGCGCCGCTGGAGCATGATTTCTGTATTCATCCTGAAGCCAAGTTCTTAACCCGAGGAACTACTTCTGGGTTAGCGGAGTCTGTAACCTGAAGCGTATATAACCTGAAGTGTATGTAACCCGAGGTACCACTGTATTATAAAACACTAACAATAATATTGTCCTGTCCATTCACCAAGGAGCTCAGGAGAGTCTTCATGTGTTTTCCTAACCCCCAACAACATTTTGGAAGTTGAAACCTTAGGCTGGGTGGGGGGATTAAATGAACATTCAAAAAAATAGGATGAAGAAGCTCACCACTTCCCCTCTCTCTCTGGAACTAAACATGACTAGTTTCTCAGACATCCACTGGAAATGTAAAAGTGTGGCTCCATCCAAGAAACTATCTGGACTCTGCATTCCAGTAATTGACCCTGATGTGTTGTTGCCTGGTTTTCTTCTCGCAGCCACCCCTTCGTACCCTGGTAAATTGAACGCAATTTGTATAGGGCTGAGGTGGAGGGGGTTCTCTGGATTCAGGAGCCATTTTGCACCAGAACACACACACACACACACAAGTTCAGTTGCCTCTTAGCAGTGAAAGTAAAAACTGACTTACCGTACTTTTCCATATAAAACACACCCCCTTGTATAAGACGCCCCCTATTTTGGGGGACTCAAACTTAGGAAAATGGGGGGAATCTGTCCAGAGTTGTTGAGCTTTCTTTGCGGAGGATTGGCCAGAGTTGTTGAGCTCTTTTTGTGTGTGGGGGGGGGGGAATTGCTGAAAATCACTCACCCATCTGAAAAGCCACCTATCAGTTATTCCCTCACTGCCAAAAGCTGCCAATCGCCCACCTAATTGCGGCAGTGACAACAAATCAATCACAGCCCTTGTCCCAATAACATGACACGGCTATCAGCAGCAACCAATCCCACATCACCAATATGCACTGACCATGTATAAGCCACACACACCCATTTTTGAACATAATTTTTTTAGGGGGGAAACTCATCTAATACACAGAAAAGTATGATACATTCCTCAAAGGTATTCCTTGGCGGATGGCAGTACGCAGTGTGTATACAGTTTCCAGATGTGCCAGCTGGATCAGATCTAGGCAATCAGGCAGGCTGCAAAGGGTTTGACCCAGAAGTAAGGACTGGTGAGCCACCCATTGCTTTGATCAGATTCCCTTGGAAACAAAATGAGGATTTTCCTCCACCTCGGGTTGGGTAATTATAATCACAGCTGGATAATAATGTGGGGTGTTTCCAATGCTCACTTCTTCTCTGGTGGTAAGCCCTATGGAGTGGCCAACAAGACCATATAACACTGGTCCTAAAGAATCTTCACTGGCTCCCAGGACGTTTCTGAGCATAATTCAAAGTGTTGGTACTGACCTTTAATGCCCAGTATACCTGAAAAATGGAAGGGACGCGGGTGGCGCTGCGCTGTGGGTAAAACCTCAGCGCCTAGGACTTGCCGATCGTCAGGTCGGCGGTTCGAATCCCCATGGCGGGGTGCGCTCCTGTTGCTCAGTCCCAGTGCCTGCCAACCTAGCAGTTCCAAAGCACCCCTGGGTGCAAGTAGATAAATAGGGACCGCTTACTAGCGGGAAGGTAAACAGCGTTTCCGTGTGTGCTGGGCTGGCTCACCAGATGCAGCTTGTCATGCTGGCCACGTGACCCAGAAGTGTCTCCGGACAGCGCTGGCCCCCAGCCTCTTAAGTGAGATGGGCGCACAACCCTAGAGTCAGACACAACTGGCCCGTATGGGCAGGGGTACCTTTATACCTGAAAAATGCACCTCCATCCCCATCATTCAGCCTGGACACTGAGGTCCACCTCCAAGGGTCTTCTGATGTTTCCCCCACTGCGAGAAGTGAAGGGAACCAGGCAGGGGGCCTTCTCGGCAGTGACACCCTCCCTGTGGAACACCCTCCCATCAAACGTTAAGGAAATGAACAACTATCTGAGTTTTAGAAGACATCTGAAGGCCGCCCTGTGTTGAAAGGTTTTTTTAACATTTGATGTTGTATTAGGTTTTTATATTCTGCGGGAAGCCACCCAGAGTGGCCGGGGAAACCTAGACAGATGGGTGGGATATCAATAATAAAATTATTATGAATTATTATTTATGTGCTCCCAGAGTTTGCATCCAGGCCTGAGAGTGCCGAGGTTCAATGGCATCTCTGCCCAGAAGGCTTCCTGGTCTTAGTAAAGGTAAAGGTAAAGGGACCCCTGACCATTAAGTCCAGTTGTGACCGACTCTGGGGTTGCGGCGCTCATCTCGCTTTATTGGTCGAGGGAGCCGGCGTACAGCTTCCGGGTCATGTGGCCGCCATGACTAAGCTGCTTCTGGCGAACCAGAGCAGCGCACGGAAATGCCGTTTACCTTCCCACCGGAGTGGTACCTATTTATCTACTTGCACTTTGACGTGTTTTCGAACTGCTAGGTTGGCAGGAGCAGGGACCGAGCAACGGGAGCTCACCCCGTCACAGGGATTTGAACCACCGGCCTTCTGATCGGCAAGTCCTAGGCTCTGTGGTTTAACCCACAGCGCCACCCGTGTCCCTTTCCTGGTCTTAGTAACTAGGATACAAATGCCTGGACATTTTCTGATGCACCAGAGTTCGGGAACATCAGGTCTGGGGGCTGCAGGAAGCCTTTCAAGGGACCCTCACCAGGCCACACCCCTCACAAGCCTACTCTCTGTGTTCTCTGAATGCTTCTGCCTGCCTTGAGCTGGGATGATGCCTCTGTTTGCTTGGATGAAGAGATGTGGATCTATGGAGCCAAAAGCTTCTGTCATTTAGTGCAGTTGGACTGCAGTAGAGAAGGAAAGAGTTGCATCGGTTGTCCTGGAGTCCTTTGCCGCAGCTACCACCCACTGCTTGTAGGCAGCTCCTCCAAGAGATTGTCCCCACAGCAACGTCCCCAAGGCAACATGACCTGTAGACTCAAAAGTGCTCCCCAACCCTGCTTTCTACCTGTGACTTTTCTGTGTTTTTGCAAGGCGGGCGGGGGCGAATAATCAGGTTTCAGTAGCTCGAGTGACACAGTAAAAAGGAAGAGAGATAAATGGCGGAGAGCAATGTGCTTGACATTTCCAAGGAACTGTAGGTTGAAGCGACTGTCCTCTCCCCCCTCCCTCCTTCCCCCTTCAGAAATAAACGTGCAATATTGAATTTCTGGTGAAAGCTTTTGAGACACAGGCCGGGATTCTTTGAAAATGTCAAATTTAACAGCACGAGGAAATGTCTTTTGAATCAGAAGATGAGAACTCAGGGGAGTTAAATTAACAACATAGCACAACATTTTACCAAGTAATAGCACTATATTTTTTCTCTTTTATGGAGCACTGCTCAGGGCAATATCTAATCTCTTGAGTTTAATGAACTTTTAAAACTACTCCATAAATACTCCCGGGCCATGACATATACAGTCCTAAGATAAATTCAAGCCTGACTTCAATGGATGGTATCACATTTCTGTTATTAAAAAGTGTTAATTTTAATATCCGAGGCAATTTCATTTCCTACAAAACGTGGGAGCAGAGGATCTGCACTCGGATCGCAGGGGCAGGCTTTTTTGCTATACATGTTAAATACAAAGACATTTTAAATATAAAAATATATGCAGAGAAACTCGGCTTGTTGAGCTAATAATAGGACTCTCCAGAACCAGAAAGCCTACAAAAAGGATACTCAATATTTTCGTAACCCCATAGCAGTATATTTAGTTTTTCTCTGAATTATATTCACTCAACTGAAGAATAATGTGAGGACCACTTCCATATAAAACATTCAAGGAATATCCAACAGAGCTACATGCAAATAGCCAACACATTTCTCGTCTTCCTTCTGTTTTTCTTTCCTTCAAGTTTTGGAAGGTGAAATGTGTCAGCCTAGGAAGCTGTCTTATGCTAATCCAGACCATACATTTCAAGCAGTATCATACCACTTTAAACAGTCATGGCTTCCTCCAAAGCATCATGGGAGCTGTAGTTTGTTAAAGGTGCAAAGAGGTGTTAGGAGGACCCTGATTCCCCTCACAGAACTACAATACCCAGAGTTCTCTGGGAAGAGGGATATGTTGTTAAACCACTCTAGGAAATGTAGCTCCAACATTTCTCCAGTGAAAATAGGGACGTCCCATTCCATAATGATAATTTTACTCTTTATTCCCCACACATCTTACTGGGTTGGCCCAGCCACTCTAGGCAGCTTCCAACATATATGAAAACATAATAAAACATTAAACAATTTTTTAAAAAAACTTCCCTATACCTTCAGACAGCTCCGGGGCTGGATAAATCCATACCCTCCAACATTTCTCCAATGAAAATAGATTATGGACGGCCTAAGGAAAAGTGGGACACTCTGGGATCAAATCAGAAACTGGGATGGCTTCTCTAAATCAGGGATGTCCCTGGAAAATAGGGACACTTGGAGGGTCTGAGCTGTGTGAGGGGAACAGGGGCTCTCTTAACAACTTTCAACATCCTTTAAAAAACTACAGTTACCAGGTTGCTTTGGGGAAAGCCATGATGGTTAATGTAATCTAGCTGTGTACTGTCTACACCAGGGGCATCCAGCTTGCTCCACTTCCCTCATCCCCAGCTGTTGGCTATGGTCACTGAGACTGAAGGAAGCTGGAGTCTGACAACATCTGAAGGGCACCAGGTTGGCTAATCCTGGTCTACCAGCTGACAGAGCCTCTCTGCCATTTCAGACATGGGACATTCCCAGCCTGCAAATTCTGGGGACTGATCACCAGGCTCCTGCAATTTGGGGCTTTCAGTATATGCTGCAAACATGTCTGGATTTTTCCAATGACATTTTACTGTTTTGTTTTATGTATTTTTCTCTGTTTTCATTGCACACTATTTGAATATTTTGATATTTAGAGGTCTTAATGAAGTGTACAAAATGGAAAGAGCGCTGCAGTTTCCTCCTTAAAAACATCACCAACCCTCCTTTCCCATCTTACAGCCATTTTGAAGGAATGTGGTGCCTTTATTTACACCCAACACTCTTCATTCCAGCTGCAGAAGTTGTTACTCATACTTTCCCCTCAGGAATTTGCAAGACGTGAAAATGGCAAAGCAGACTGGTCAGGTAAAGCATACTGCCCTAGCACAGTATGGCAAAGAAAATGACACCCTATCTTGCATTTCTCTTCCTCTTCCGGTACCATGTGGGCAATTGGCCCTGAAAGCTTGTGTCCGCAACAGGCTGAGTTGTGGAGAAATCATTTGGCTACTTCCTTAATTTCCTGCAATAGCACTGGAATTATTATTTATAGAATAATAATAAATAATAATAATAATAATAATAATAATTTATTTATACCCCGCCCCGCTGCGTCTCCCCAGCCACTCTGGGCGGCTTCCAACAAAACATTAAAATGCAATAATTCACCATATATTAAAAGCTACCCTAAACAGGGCTGCCTTCAGACCTTCAAACCCAAGAGGTAGCCCTCCTGGGTCATTACAGTGGTACCTCAGGTTACATATGCTTCAGGTTACATACACGTCAGGTTACAGACTCCGCTAACCCAAAAATAGTGCTTCAGGTTAAGAACTTTGCTTCAGGATAAGAACAGAAATCGTGCTCCGGCGGCGCAGCTAAAGTGGTGCTTCAGGTTAAGAACAGTTTCAGGTTAAGAACAGACCTCCGGAACAAATTAAGTACTTAAACGGAGGTACCACTGTACTAGCAGTGCCTCAGCTAATCCATCATCAGCAGAAACAGGGTTACCAGGATTCTGACAAGCTACTGAGGCTGCGTTCACATGACAGTTTATTTCATTTTCATGACATTCCCCTGACTGTTAATTTCCAGCTTCTACTTGAGCTTTCATGCACTGTAAACGCCTGTATTTAAATACTGTATAGCTCTCCAAATGTTGCTGGACTGCAGTTCCCATCATCCCACACCACTGGCTGTGTTGGCTAAGGCTGATAGGAACTGGAGTCCAGCAGTCTATGGAGGAAACCATTTTGGTGACTATTGGGAGTAAGTTTCATTGACATCATTGGGGCTTGTGTCTCTGTCAACATGGGCAGCCTAACTCTGCCTTTTCATACAAAGTGAGATATCTCCTTCTTCTTCTTCACACAGCTTGAAAAGTCTCTTGTCTAAGGGGCAAACTATTTCTATTCTTCACCAAAAAAAGGGACCCATAATAGTCATCCATATTTTTGTGCATTCTTCAAAAGGCCTTTTTTCTTCATCACATCGGGGAAAGATGGCATATAATGGTCAAATTGCAACCACATCATCAAATGCTGGGTTCAAAAAAGGAGACCCCCAGTGACCTTTCCACTAGAAAAAGCAAGCTAAGAAAGCAAGCATCTAACTGAAACAAATTAGATGGAAACAAAGAGACACAAATCGGTTCCACAACAGCAAGAAGCAGACGAGACTTTGCAGACAACAGACAAAAGCTTTAAAAAAGAAATCTATAATTTTTTCTTTCTCTCTTTCAGACATTGGACTTAAATCCAGAGGACAATCTTGCCAGAATTTGTCTGTGCAAACAAGTTAGAGGAATTGTCTTCTGTCTCCTTGTTGATTGAAACAGTATTCTTTGTTTGTTTGACTATATAGTAAACCCAGCTTCCTCAGAGAGAATGAAAGGCTTGCAAAGTTCACAGTGTGCCATATTATGGATGAAGTCAGCCGATGAATTATTGCATCTCTGAACAGTAGACTTATAGATAATGCACTAATTATTATATTCTTATTGCCCTCTCCAGTTTACACTCAAGGTTGCTTCATATTACAGACCTAGGAGTTACAGAAGCATACTTAAAACAGCAGTACACATTTGTGTTAAAAGGAGTTTAGGAGGGGAAAACAGAGAAGGCACCTGAAGGTCATTTCAGCCCACTGGCTGAAAAGCAATAAAATAAAATAAAAGAATAAAATACATAGCTGCAAAACAAAAACTGGATCACCTAAAATAATCTGCAGAACAGGGATAGCTAGCTCTTTGAAGTAAGAGGGGAAGAAGCAAAAATTATTGGAAGGCAAGGTTCCACATTTGAACAGGAAGCCCAAATGTAATTATATAATAGTTTTGGTCCAGCTTATACACCACCTAAATTGTGCATTTCTGCAACACTATTCCTAGTAACCAGGGCAACCTGGTTTCCTTGGGCAACCGCTAGGCTCGAAACAGCCTCCTATTGTTATTATTACTGTTGTTGTTTGGCTTTCCTTTTCCTCCCAAGCCTTACCAAATTAGTCTACTTTATATTGGCAGTTCTTTGAAATTTTGTGAGGGTTTTTCAATGTTTTAATGCAATTTTATGTTGGGTTTTATATTTCATTTTTATATATTGCTTTGGTGTTTTCCTCAGGTAGAGAGTTTTATAATTTCTGAAACAAATGCATGCAATTTATTTATTTCATGCACTTCACAAAACAACCTTACAGCCCCCCCCCTCTCTCTCTCTCTCGGATAGGCATTGCAGGGGGTGGACTAGATGGCACTGGGCATCCCTTCAAATTCTACAATTCATTCATATACTGTTCATAACATAAGAATGCTTATAAATGCCTGTCTTGTATTTGAGGTGAATTTGAGGATCACATTCTATCTTAGCCAAGGAATCAATTACAAACAAGCATGGCATCATTTTTTTAAAAAAGTATCTTAATAGTTTTCAATGTTCTCATCCCTCCCGCTGCTGGTATTATTTAAACAATGTAAGGGTAGTGAATGCTATCCAGATTTAATTTTAATTGAAATGTTTCCAACAACAGTAACTTCAGAACAAAAATGCTGTATTTATTTGAACATACTACTAACTGACTCCCCAATTGAGCATTTCAATTCAACTACTTTGGGCTACATTCTGCCACTTCTGAAATATCTATGCAGCATTCAAAATTGAGATGGTGTACATGCCTTGTTTTCATTTATAAATATAAGTCAGTCATGCTAACTCAGATCCCAATCAACTTAAGACATCTGAAAAATGTTCCATTTCAAAATATTTCCATAAAACTGATGGAAGCCTTATTGGAGTGTGTCTGCAATGAGTCCTGTTAAATAAATGAAATTTTGATGATGAGGACCCATGTACTAATCAACAGTCCTGAGGCAGCTTATATTTTGAAACATACAAGAGCTATGATGGAAGGACAAACCTGTCTTATAGACGTTCCAGCTGCTGCTCTATTCCTGAATTTCAGGGCCTTGAAGGCTTCAGAGGATGTGGCTGCTCTAGCAGCCCAAAGTTAATCTCTCTCAGGAGAAGGATTTCCTCACCTGGGCTACCTGGAGACAGATGTGAGAGGCACTGGGAAGCAAAAGGGTCTCTACATGAGGAGAACAAGGTGGTATCACTTTGGGGCACCACAGTATGGTCCCACATCTGTGAGGGACACCAATTTAAGATTTATTTGATATAATTTTTTTTGACCATGGGAAGCAAACGTTTGTCAAAATTTGCAAAAATACAAAAATCTCAGGCTGAGCTACCAAGTAACAGGGAAATGTTACTTGCACTATATTCCATTCCATTCATTTTCCATGTGCCACGTTTACATCACGTGAAAACTCGACTACAGTGTGCAGAGTAATAGTTAGAGAAATGTCAGGGAAACGGAATAGACCGCAGTGTGAATGCAGCTAGGGTGTGCATACGCAGGCAGAGAACGTCAGCCCAAAATGAATAACAGACAAGAGCTCTCTCTCTCTCAAAATTAAATCCACCCTATGTCAGATCAGTTTCATATACTCTGTGTTTTGATCTATTCCCTCCCCCGCCCCAACCAAGAAAAATCTCTCCTAAGCAAAAAGAAATGTTTATCATAAGGGAGCTTGGCACTCAGGATGAATTATCTGAAGCAGTTAAAAACAGGTATTAAGTGCAAACAATGCTAACTGATTATAGCAGTGGGAGAAACATCAGCAGTCTGAATCTGTTTACGTTTGCATTCTCTGTTTTACTGCCATAAAGATTTTTCTTTTTTCCTCCTTCAATTTGCAGCCCTTCCTTTCCAGCTATGGTTTAATCAGAGAGAGACTGGCAGAACTGGATGTGCTTGAGGATTCCCACTGAAGGAAGGGGCATGGGAGCCAGAGGCAGCGTGGCATAGTGGTTAGAATGTTGGACTGGGACCTGGGGGGACTGGAGTTCAAATCCCTACTCAGCCATGAAACCACCTGGGTGATTTTGGCCAGTAATGGTCTCTGAGGCTAACCTACCTCATAGGGTTGTTGTGAGGGTAAACTGGGGAAGAGCTCCTTTGAGGAAAGCGGAGGAATGTGGTAAATAAATCTTCACCAATTCCTCTCCCCTTCCTCTCATGCTGCTCTGAAGGAACCCCCAATTTTCCGGAGCAGCTTTTAAGGGGACACAGAGAGGCAGCATGTGCAACTGGGGAACATTGCCTGCCTGCCCCCTTCATTCAGCAAAACTCTGATCAGGGCAATTATGGATCCAGTTTGTGGAAGTTAGTAGCTCCTCAGTTCATAAATCTATTATTCTACCTCAACTGGGATTCAATGGCTCTTTGGGGGAAAGAGGAAAAAACGGATAGCAGTTCCAATAAGCAGAGAGGAGGGGATATCAACAAGAACTAGGAAACAGCAGAAGCAGTGTTCTCTTCTGAATGAGGCAAGGAACCTTTCTCAGTCTGAGTGACGTGACCCGGGGAGATTTCTGGGGGCCTGATGAAGAAGACTGGAAGGCCATAATCAGGATCGGGCCTGAGGTTCCCTCCTCTTGTCTTCTGACAAAACTGGAATGCATGAAGTCCCAGGAGATAGGTTAAAGAAAACAACCACAGTTCTGGAACAGTCTCCCACAGGAGGTTGTAGACTCCACAGGAGGTTTTGAAGCAGAAGGTGGATGGCTATCTGTCATGGATGCTTCAACTGAGATTCCTGCTTTGCAGGAGGTTGGAGTAGATGACCCCAGGACACCTTCCAAGTCTCTGATTCTATGGCCAACATTGTTTACTTTCTTCATAATGAATTGTTTCCTAGTACCCATTGAGGTTCTCCCCTCTCCTGTTTCCTCCGTGTCTGTTTCAGGCCATGTAAAATATGAGCGACAATCACCCCGCCTCAGGTCATGTACATTTCATGCGAAGGCCAAAGCAGCACAATTCCAAAATTCCTGTCCAAAAGTGAGGCGCTTCAGAATTTCAGCACAGAAGGAGAGTGGGATGAAGTTGCGACAAACATGATTAATGTGGAAAACAGTGTCAGCTCAACCATCGTGGCAGTAATGAAAAGTATTAATTTGTGCAAACATTGAAACATGTAAAGTAAGACGGGTTTTGTTTTTTTTAAGAGGTCCAGCATGGCGTAACCCTGACACAGTGCATTAAAAACCATTCATTACAATGAATAAATAGCTTAATGAGATTGGAAGCGTCTAGCGGTCTCCACATAAGCAGGTGATGAAGTGAGGCATGCTAACAGCGTCAACGGGCATAAATTATGCAAGAGCAATATTTTTAATGTTGTCTAGTCACTTGCACTGCTGCTTTTGTTAAATATTCAAGCGTACGCCTTTCCGAAACAGTATCAAATTAATCTGGGCAATAAAAAGTGCCTGCAGCAAATGCGACAACCCGATTTGCATAACTCTCAGAAAAAAAAACCAGTGAAATGAGAGACCCCGCGGACAGACTCTGCCCGGCCGGTTTTCTCTGCCTGGCGCACAAAGGTTCAACCCTCTCAGAAGCCACCTGAGTACTTTGTTGCATTTGGGCAATGTGGGCTTACAGCCCAAGGCAAGATGTTCTTTTGGCACTTCTTACATGCATGGTAGACTGGGGTTGTGGCACTCACCGCATCTTCTGCTCCACAAAGGGAATTAACAATGAACTAGATGTCCAACAAGGTTTCAGTTAGGGGCACCCAACGTGGTGCACTCCAGATGTCGTTGGACTACTATTCCTATCATCCTGATGGTGGGTGGGGCTGGTGGGAGTTGGAGCCTAACCAACAACTGGAGGGAACCACGTTGGGTACCCTGGCTTAAATTATGGGGACGAGGGTAGAGGGCCTTAATGAAATCAACAAGCCACCTGACTCCACAACCCCCAAATTATGCCCCATAGAGCTGGACCATAAAGAAGGCTGATCGCCGAAGAATTGATGCTCTTGAATTATGGTGCTGGAGGAGACTCTTGAGAGTCCCATGGACTGCAAGAAGATCAAACCTCTCCATTCTTAAGGAAATCAGCCCTGAGTGCTCATTAGGACAGACCCTGAAGCTGAGGCGCCAATACTTTGGCCACCTCATGAGAAGAGAAGACTCCCTGGAAAAGACCCTGATGTTGGGAAAGATGGAGGGCACAAGGAGAAGGGGACGACAGAGGACGAGATGGTTGGACAGTGTTCTCAAAGCTACCAGCACGAGTTTGACCAAACTGTGGGAGGCAGTGGAAGACAGGAGTGCCTGGCGTGCTCTGGTCCATGGGGTCACAAAGAGTCGGACATGACTAAACGACTAAACAACAACAACATAGCTTTCTAAACAGTAGCTAAATGAGGGGGGTGGGACAACCTGTCAAATTATAGGATTGCCTTCTAATGCACAGTTTTGCTTGCTAGGCCAACATGGAAATAAAAAGCCACTAGGACACTTGAATTGGCAAGTTGCAGCAGCACCCAATAATGGCTTCTGCCAGTATCATCCACTGTATTGCACAGCCAACCCCCAAAGTAATTTGGCTCCCTTCTCCCTTGACCCTGTTCCTTAACCAATGTGCAGCTGCTCCACCCTCTTAAGTCAAATCTCATGACTTCTCTGCCAAATACCACTGTTATATGTGGCAACTGCAACTCTAGAAGTCCATTATGCTGCATGCTAGACTTCGACACAGTAAGGCCAGCTCCCTCTGGTGGGCCTGCCCTCTACCAATAGTACAGCATCTGCTTTCTACCCAAAAGATTTCAGGTTTACAGCCAAAACCAGAGAAGTCCACTGCCTCAAAAACCCTGGAGAGCCACGGCCAATCCATGTAGATAATACTTAGCTAGATCGATCCATGGTCTGACCATAAGGTAGGTTGCTATGTATCAGCAGCCTGTGGTAGCATCATGGGACACCATGGGACATTAAAATGGTGGCTGGACCCAACTGTGTAGGGTGGAGGGGGCAGCCCAAAGATAGACAGAAGCAGTAAGCACTAGTGATGTGAGGTGAGAACATTCTCTGCTAGAAAATTCTCCAGAGAATATTCTCCACAAATTGTAAATTCTAACGTAAGAACCAGTTTTACAACCCACATTTTAAAAATCTAGTAAATAATAATTCATGCTGAGATATCGCCAGTGTAAGTAATGAATAATGATATTATTATTATTTTATCCAGTTACATTACTGGGCATTGTGTCATTCCCCATTGGCCGTTCTGAAATGTAAGCTACAGAAAACATTTTTTTTAAAAAAGGTTTAGAAGTGCTATTCATTTAATTTGATGAAAATGTGTATGTATTTCAACTATATGTAATAGTTTTGTTTTTTTTCTATTTTGGTGTGACCTTATTCTTAGCAATTCTATACCCTTGGCCATACAGTGTGCTTTTTATATTATTATTTTTTTTTACAGAAAGTAGCTGTAATGCTTTATACACTTAAAGGTTAGGTATGTTTAGGGGGCCTAATCTGGCCCGCCAGTTGGTTTCAATCCTGAAAAAAGCCAACTTTAGTTAGCCCTTTGGTCAGCCCTCACGACCCTCCACTTCATCAAATCTGGCCCTCTTTGAAAAAAGTTTGGACACCACTGAATAGGCCTATATAATTATATGTAACAGCACATCTAACTCACTGCATTGCCCCATAGAATAAAAGTATCTGTACAGTTTTTGGTTGCCATCTGAACAAGTTTACCCATGAATAAACATTTATATTAACTAATTATATCATTTTCCATGCATTAAAATAATATCATTTTCAATGCATTAAAATGAATATTCTCCAATTTTACATGAAAATTCTCTAATATTCTTATTAATCAAAAATAATCCAAAAGATTATTTTCGAGAATTTAACATCACTAGTCAGCGCCACCAACAGCTCAAGGATGCCACAGGTTTTATGTAGGCTAGGCCACACCAACAGCACAAGAAAACTATAGTGCTAAAGTTATCAAATTTTTTGTAGTCTACATTGTGTTTTCATTGTTGTAACCTGCTCCAGAATCTTAAGGTGAAGGGCAAGTAATATATTATTATTATTATTATTATTATTATTATTATTATTATTATGCAAATTTGCATTAATAGATCTTTTCCAATTTTTTTATTCTTAAATTATTACTGATTTTTAAAATACTTTTTTAGCTAATCATGGAGATAAGGGGAAGACAAGGGAACAAAACTGCACTGTCCTTTCTCCCTGGGCTTTGCCCACATCCTTGCATGCAAATATTCAAAACAATGAGGGCTAGAAACTTGCTTTTTAAAGAAATAAAAAAGAACGAAAGCTTTGTTTCTTATAAAGGTGAGATGAGCACCAGAAACCTTCAGTCTGATCTTTCTGTAATTGGGCAGAATCGCAGCATACACAAAGCCTTGCCCGTAGGCCCCTGCAGTCGCTCAAAGGATCAAACAGAAACAGCTTTAAGGTAGAATATCTTTAAAATAAAATAAAATGAAATAAGACTATTTCTAAAAAGCAGAAGCTTTCATATAACAAACGGTACTGATTTATTTTAACAGCAGGGGTAGTTAATAGACCACGTTAAACTTCAGGAATATTAGGAACATGCTCAAACTTTTTCTTTTCCAATTAATTTAAGGAACTTATTAACAAATCAAACCACTTTATTTAAATTAGGCACCTAGCCATGTAATTAATTAAGTAAAACCATTTAAAGCCCATTTTTCTCCCCATTTTCGGTGGCGGTGCTAAAGCAGTTAAATGCTAAAGCAGAGGAGAAAAAAAGTCAATTAATTTACCAATGACTCTCCCCCCCCCCGCCCCTTAAACACACACATAGACATACAATAGCACTCAAATCAGCTCTCTTCAGCAGAGATGGCATTTTGAATCCCCCCCCCCATTTGCTTGTTTAATGATCATCTTGGCGGGTTTTCTTTTCCCCTCCCCCCTCTCTCCCTGTGTACAGACACGGCTCTGGTTGTTGAATTAATTTCAATAAACGCAAAAAAAAAAAATCTTTATTCTAACTGTTCCGAAGGACTTGTTATTTACATTTCGAAGTGCAGGATTACTCATGCATGGCTGACTGTCAATTAATTCAATATCGCCCTGTGGATTCCTCCATTTGTAATTGGAAAAACAGAGCTTTCCTTGGGCTCTGCAGAGAACAGCAGCTGTTTAACTACAGGTGGTACTTGAAGCAGCCACATCTACACACATCTCGTTCGGGGGGCGGGGAGGACGGCCACATCGCCAAGAGAAACGGGGAGCCTGAGGCCACAATGACACGTTATGCCACGTGTCGCCCTCTAATCCAGGGTTGAGGAACCTCAGACCCCATTGTGGCCCTCTAAACCTTCTATCTGGCCCTCAGGATTGTCTCCCGGCCACACCTCTTCTTGCCAACAAAGGTCCATATAGTAAAAGCTATGGTTTTCCCAGTAGTGATGTATGGAAATGAGAGCTGGACCATAAAGAAGGCTGATCGCCGAAGAATTGGTGCTTTTGAATTATGGTCTGGAGGAGACTCTTGAGAGTCCCATGGACTGCAAGAAGATCAGACCTATCCATTCTTAAGGAAATCAGCCCTGAGTGCTCACTGGAAGGACAGATCCTGAAGCTGAGGCTCTAATACTTTGGCCACCTCATGAGAGGAAAAGATTCTATGGAAAAGACCCTGATGTTGGGAAAGATGGAGGGCACAAGGAGAAGGGGATGACAGAGGACGAGATGGTTGGACAGTGTTCTCGAAGCTACCAGCATGAGTTTGACCAAACTGCAGGAGGCAGTGGAAGATAGGAGTGTCTGGCGTGCTCTGGTCCATGGGGTCACGAAGAGTCGTACACGACTAAACGACTAAACAACAACAACTGCAATGCAGTCTACCTTTGAAGGTGACCCAGAATCTGCAACTAATCCAGAATGCAGCAGCTAGACTGGTAACTGGGAGCGGCCGCCGAGACCCTATAACACCGGTCTGGAAAGACCTACATTGATTCCCAGTATGTTTCCAAGCACAATTCAAAGTGTTGGTGCTGCCCTTTAAAGCCCTAAATGGCTTTGGCCCAGGATACCTGAAGGAGCGTCTCCACCCCCATCGTTCAACCCGGACACTGAGGTCCAGTGCCGAGGGCCTTCTGGCGGTTCCCTCCCTGCAAGAAGTGAGGTTACAGGGAACCAGGTGGAGGGCCTTCTCAGTAATGGCACCCGCCCTGTGGAACACCCTCCCATCAGATGTCAACAAATACAATTACAATAACCATTAAACACTTCTACTCCATGCCTTCCTTGAGTGCCTTTACCAGAGTACAATCTGTTCTTTTTTTAAAAAAATAAAAGTTACAGCTTCTTTTATTTACAACAGTGTCCTGCATTTCAAGGGCCATAGGTCCCAAAGGTTAGAAATTTATCTCATCCAGCATCTCATATCTCATAGCAGGGCCTTCAGATCCATCCAGGGAGATCAACAGTATCTCCAGAAGGCAGCAGCCCTCTACTGCTGCCTCCATTTCAAAAACCAGTGTTTAGCGGCATGACACCTTTGGACAATGAAGGTTCCATTGGCCACTAACAGGACAATCCTCTGTGAATTTCTCCAGGCCCACATTAAAGTCACCTGCAGAAGCCACAAGTCATATATGCTGCATGTTCTCCTTAGGGTAGACGCGCTGAAATGAATAAAACCTGACTTAAGTCATGTCTATTAACTTCAATGGATCTACTCTGAGTAGGACTAGCACTAGATACAGTCCCATATTTCTTCCTGCCCAGACAGGTTATATACACTGATCTCTGCAGAGTAGTTTAAGGTTGCCACAGAAAAGTTGTTGAGGTTTTTTTTTGGGAGGGCAACGTTCTGGAGCAAAGAAATCGGACATTTCCGAGCTATTTCAGAAGAAAATTGGCAAAAACGACACTGATGACTCTGCCATACGTCAGACATTTTGTCGACTTCTGCCTGGACACTTCTTGTGATTGCACTATTCTGGATATGTCCAGGAAATTCAGTACGTATGGCAACCCTATTTAATTGCAAAGCCCAAAGAAATCAGCACTGGCTTAGTACAGTAAACCCGCAACTTACACAGAGGTTACGATTTGCAGGCTGCACCTAAATCTAAAATTGCATATAGTCAAAACCCATTGGGTTCAATGGTGGGTAGGATTGCCAATGCCATCTTTTCCTGAAACCCTGCTACCTTTTTTAAATTTTATTTTTATTTTGCTACATGCATGAAGCTGAATGTGCTCAAGTTAAATGTACATAAGTCGTGGGCTTACAGGGATATACTCACGTATCGTTAATCAGATGATATGATTCAACCACCACCATGCCTTCCCCCCTTCTTTTCTAAAGGGAATTAATTTGTAATGAACTTAACAACAAGGGTAATTAAAAGGTGTGTGTTGTAAAGGAATAATGCCTGATGACATAGGGTTCTCTATCTCTCTCCCTTTCTCCAAGGATACTGCAATACAGAGGAAGGGGGCTATGAAGCAGCGATTCAGGAAACATAATGAACAGAAAGCTTTGATAAGGGGGACAGTTAATCTGTGTAATGAAAAACTCACTAGTTTAATATACTACCAACTCCACCACAGCTTGTTTTACAGTAAGTTTTATGTGGTAATTACATTTAGCCCTCTTATTAAGGGGGTTTAATATCTGATTATTATTAACAACAACAGTAATAGTAGCAGTTGCTGTTACTGTTATTACTAAAATCATCTTTGGTGTAACAACATTATTGAAACACTAGCTTTGAATTATGATTTCAATAAAGTCGGGAAACGCTGTGTGCGTTTTAAGGTCCAAGCTGTTTCTGCCTCCTTACTATTCAAAAGAATCATTTCTTTCAAAGAATGTTTACAGCACCACAGAGCCAGTGTGGTGTAGTGGTTAAGAGCGGTGGACTCGTAATCTGGTGAACCGGGTTCAATTCCCCACTCCTCCACATGCAGCTGCTGGGTGACCTTGGGCTAGTCATACTTCTTTGAAGTCTCTCAGCCCCACTCACCTCACAGAGGGTTTGTTGTGGGGGAGGAAGGGAAAGGAGAATGTTAGCCGCTTTGAGACTCCTTCGCGTAGTGATAAAGCGGGATATCAAATCCAAACTCTTCCTCCTCCTCAGAGAGACGGCAACTTTCAGAAAATGACTGTTCCTGTAGACCCGTTATGTGGATTTGTGGGGGGAGGGTATCATCTACAATTGGAGAGGGGAGGCATAATTTGGTGCTAGAGCACATGCACAGCACACAGGAGATCTCCAGTTCAGTTCCTGTCATCTCCACCCAAAGGACATAGGTCTTCAAGCAAAGCATGGGCAGGAAGCTTGAGGCTCTTGAGATGTTGCCAGCCTGTAGTTCCCTCCATGCCTGATCTTTGGCCACACCAGGCAGGGTCTGATGCACTCTGGAGTCCAGCAATGCCTGGAGGGCCACAGCTTCCCCTGAGCTGAAGAGCTGCCTCCAACTGTGAAATATACTCAAAGTCCTGCAGTGATTTCATGCTCTTTATTGCAGCTTGTAAAACAGTGATTGAATCCCACCCCCCAAACCTCAGGCCTTTATATACATTATTTACACAATGAGTCCCATCTGATTGGCTGATTCTGCTTCCCTCTTGGAGCCTGATTGGTCTTCTCCTGCAGGCCAATCAGTTGTTGCATTCTACGATCCTACCAGCCTAATAGGCTGATTCTGCTTCCCTCTTGGAGCCTGATTGGTCTTCTCCTGCAAGCCAATCAGTTGTTGCATTCTAGGATCCTACCTAGGGGAAACTCAGCCAGATGGGCGGGGTATAAATAATAAATTATTATTATTATTATACCTGCCTATTGTTCTAGGGTCCAAGCTTAGTACATAACAAACTAGGTAAAGGTAAAGGGACCCCTGACCATTAGGTCCAGTCGTGACCGACTCTGGGGTTGCGGCGCTCATCTCGCTTTATTGGCCGAGGGAGCCGGCGTACAGCTTCCGGGTCATGTGGCCAGCATGACTAAGCTGCTTCTGGCGAACCAGAGCAGCGCACAGAAATGCCGTTTACCTTCCTGCCAGAGCGGTACCTATTTATCTACTTGCACTTCGTGCTTTCAAACTGCTAGGTGGGCAGGAGCAGGGACCGAGCAATGGGAGCTCACCCCATCGTGGGGATTTGAACCGCCGACCTTCTGACCGGCAAATCCTAGGCTCTGTGGTTTAACCCACAAACTGGAAAGGGGCAATTCTGAGCTAGATGGGCTAACGTTCTGTCATTAGTATATCCTTTGCTCATATTGAGTCACATAAACAGAAGGAAAGCTGAGGAGACAGGTGGGGCAGTGGATAACTTGGGTCCCCAATGCGGTACTGTGGACTACAACCCCCACCAGTCCCAAGCAGCCTGGCCAATGGTCAAGGAAGATGGGAGTTGTAGTCCATTAGATCTGGGGCACACCACTTTGGCTACCCTGGGATAAAGTGGCAGAGTTCCCCTCTACAATGACCAGAGATCAAATCTCCACCAAGCAAAGAAACTCAGCGGATGACCTCAGACCAGTCGCTACTCCCTAAGTCACTGCTGAAGGAATGCCAGAGCTTCTAGGTGGGTTACCTGTGCTTCCCCCAGGTTACCCCCAGATGCTGATGGACTCCAGCTCCCATCAGCCCCAGCCAGCATAGCCAATGCTCAGAGAAGAGGGGAGCTCTGGTGCAGCAACATCTCAAGGGCCACAGGCTTGCCCATCCTTGCTGAAGGAGGAAGGCATGGAATGAAACCATAATACATGACCTTTGCACAAATATCAATAGTCAAGTTTGCCTTTTTAAAACGGCCTTTGAATAAGAAGAGTCAAGAATGTCCATCATGTCTTTACTGCAATATTTTCTGTTATTAAGCTTTTGAAGTTGGGTCCTAATTCTAGCCCCACCCATCAAAAATAATGAACATGACCACCTTAGCTGCATTCATTTCAGTGGGTCTATTCTGAGTAAAACTCAGATGGACACAACCCAGAATATTATTGTACATTTAATTAACATTACATTTGCTTTGCTATTTATTCTTTGGGCTGACATTTGATTCATTTAGTTGCAGCCGCTTTCATTTGTCTCCGTTTTGCCCTAACGTCTTTCTTGTTTCCCACCCCCCATGAAATAAAAGGGACACAATGAACAGAATTAGCCAGTAAAATCAGCTTCCATGACAAGAATTGGTACATAATCACTCCATCCCTGAAGGGTATGACTATTTGTTGGACCCATTCATTATTCCAAGCATTAGAAGATGATTAACATTTAACAGAATTTATCCTGTTCAATGTAGCTTTTAAGTCCTTCCAAAATAAAACACACACCTCCCTTTTGAGTTTCATCCAGCTCTGAAACACCTATGGTTTGTTTGTTCTTTTACTCTGAATCTTTAATTCTTTTTCCCCTGACAGTTGTCCTCAATATGACAAGCGATTCACTATGATCCCCGATAATGACCTCCGATACAGAAACCATCCCTAGCCTCTGCCCGCCCTTCTCCATTCCACAAGCAGAGTTTTTAGCCTTATTGCTATTAACTTGCCTGCACAGTTGCTCAACAAAACCAAACAGGTGTGAGACCAGAGTATGGAACTCAGATAAATGAAAAGGCTGGCTTCCTGCTGCAGACAATCACAGAACAGTGGATGCCCTGGCTTCTACAACCACAGCCAAAACAAACGCAGCGGGATATAATCAGTCTTCCAGTCCAGTTTCACACAATGCGTTTCCTGCTTCCTAACAGTGTTACTGAGGATTTTGTGGCTATCTCGGTTGTTGGTTTAAGAGCACAAACACCAAATAAGCATTTATTTGATGACACGTTAAAATATGAAATCTCCCAAATTGAGTCCTCCCATTTTAATTAGTTGAGGGTTTAATGGGAATGCTTTACAGCATATTTTAATTATGGATGTTTCTATTTTAATGTTTTATCAGTGTTGTTATATTTTGTATTTTAAATACAGATGCATTCATTTTAATGAATGCATTTTTATACTTGTAAACGGCTTAGAGGCCTGTTTGGACAAAAAGCAGTACAGTATAGAGTTAATAAATAGGAGTAGTAATGAAATGAAAATTGAAGACATCCTTTTAAAAAAAAACTCCTCCTCCAGTATTGTGATGGATCTCCAGGCAAGAGCAGGAAGTAATAAGCAGAATTTGACATTTAAAGAGGATTCTCCAAATGTTCAAAGTAGTTTACAATCCTGTATTAGAATTTGCCCAGGCATTCTGCTTTGTTTGAATCTTGCAGTGTGTGTGTGTGATGAGAGAATTTATTGGGATATTTTGTCTTTTTTATGCCATCCAATTTGTGAGCAAGATTTAAATTTTCTGAAATTCATGTTGGAGGGCTCTAGTAGGGTTTGAAAGGTATAGAAGTGCTCACTCTCCCCCCCATATATATCCCATTTTAGCCATACTCCAGAGTAGACCTAGTGAAATTAATGACTGATTGAGGTCTACCATGAGGAATAAATAATTGTATACCACCCAGTATACTGTTGCATACTTTGCAATATTAATTATGTTTCCCCCCTCTGTTCCTATTTTGAGAGTAATCTGGGGGGGGGGGAGGCTTAAAGGAAGGATAGTAATGTCTACAATAATCCTTGTATGGCAATCAGTGTTTTTGTACCCCATAGTTTAGGTTGGGAGGTGAGACAACAAACGAACAGCTTCCCCAAGTTAATTCATGGGGAAGCCACTGTGGGATACAGAATATTTTGTAGCTGGCTTCAGTAGTTTGACCTACAACCTTAATTTCAGTGGTGTAACTTAGTTTCCTTTTGCTTCTATTTTATTTGCCGTGAACTGGTAATGGGAGCTGCCGAGAAGGGAAAGGGCACTGTTGACGTAGATAAATCCCAGACTAAAGATCACCACTAACAATTTGTAAGGGGATGTAATCCGGCGCCACTGAACATCAGCTTGAGATAGACTGGGACCTCATACTCTGGTTTCCAGAACAGTCAAGGGCTGACATATAGCATCAGTTCAGTTCCAGCAAACATGTAAGATTAATAATGATATTAAATAGTAATAATCATCATATTGCTAATGCATTTGGTTCCTCAATATTAAATATCTACTCAGCTTGAGTCATGATTAAGACCATGTTGGATAAAGAGCCAAAAGCCAGTTGATTTAGATTTGCACATTATTATTATTATTATTATTATTATTATTATTATTATTATTATCCATCTGCCAGGGTTTCTCCACCCAATCTAGGCATCTTCCAAAACATATAAAAGCATAATAAAACATCCCTTGTTGTCTGCTCATTTGTGAAATGGAAATAAAACAAAAAAAGTCTTATTTCACAAAACAATTCTCGCATACGTAGAGGTCCCAAAATATTACATTTATTAATACTTATTCAAAGTGTTTCTTTTGAGCTTTTTATGTACACCATATACACAGGGCCAGCAACATGGTGCTGTTAAGATGTTGTTGGACTGTGGTTCCCATCACCCCCAGCCAGCATCGTCAATGGTCAAGGATGATGGGAACAACATTGGGAAGGGAACTTGTCCCATGCCGTCCCCAAATCTTGTCTAGAAGGTTTATGGGGTGCACAGGCGTGAGGTGTGGGGGGGGGGTTCCATTGTTCAAGTGGAAATCCTTGCACCGATAGAATGAGTTTGTTAAATAACACTCCCCATGCTACCCACCTTGACACAGGCTGATAATTATGGTAATGGAAAGCTCCTGAATTAAAAACACAAAGAACCTGAGACTCAAGATCCAAATGGAGCCAGCAAGCATGGGCAAAGCTGATTGTTCTTTAGAGAAAGGAGGAAACCCATTACAACCCCTCTAGGAATTCAACTTGCTGGGGGGAAAGTACAGCAGAGCTCTGACAGCACCAGGCACCGAAACTTTATTGTTTCAATATATTTCTTTAGAGACCCTACCCATCAGTTGCCACAATATCATTTTCTAATACACAGTGAGAAAGTTGCACCCTGAAGCCAAAGAGAACCCTTTTTTTCTCATTTTGAAAGGGGAGAAGATATTCGAAGTGAAGTAAGGGACCGCCACAAAAGCAAAATGAAAGAGAAGCAGCTGTGATCTCTCTATCTCTATCTCTCCCTTCGCTCCTGCTGCTGCACATTCTAGCTTCATATATTGCCAGGTTATTTTAGGGAACTGCTGAGGGAAGATGTTGGTTGAAAGAATGGGCAACCAAAATGACTGGGAGGCAGTGTGAGCCTCCATATACCAGTTGTTGAGGATAACAGGTAGGGCGAGTGCTGTTGCCCTCAGGTCCTACAAGACGGGCTTCCTATAGGCACTTGGTTGGTTACTTCTGGGAACAAGATGGCGCACCTGTTGTTGTTCTTGTTACAGTGGTACCTCAGGTTAAGAACTTAATTTGTTCTGGAGGTCTGTTCTTAACCTGAAACTGTTCTTAACCTGAGGTACCACTTTAGCTAATGGGGCCTCCTGCTGCCGCTGCGCCACCGCTGCGTGATTTCTGTTCTCATCCTGAAGCAAAGTTCTTAACCCAAGGTACTATTTCTGGGTTATGTAACCTGAAGCGTCTGTAACCCAAGGTACCACTGTAATGTATTTATTAAATTTGTTTACAGCCCTATATCCATAGATCTCAGGGCGGTTCGCAACATAAAATGACAATATTTTTTTTTAAAAAAAACCCGACAAAATACATTTAAAGAAATTATTATCAAAGGGCTGGAGCAATTCCCCTATTAAGTTGCTCCAGCCCTTTGAGTCTCCTAATCGTAGAACCAGGGATCCTCCAATGAAGGTGAAGGATGAAAGATTCAGAACAGACAAACGAAAGTACTTCTGCACACAGTTAAAACTATGGAATTTGCTGCCGTGAGATGCAATGATGGCCACCAATGTGGATGGCTTGAAAACGAAATTAAGACACGTTCATGGAGGTTTTGGTTTGCAATGGCAAGAAGCCTACATAATATCTAGTATTAGAAATCTTGTGCCAGTTCTTGCGGGGCACAGATGGGAAGAGGGCCAGTGGCCTCATGTCCTGCTTTTGGACTCCCCACAGGCACCGGGTTGGCCAGTAAGAGCAGAGCACTGGCCCAGAGTGTCCGGAGGTCCCATCCAGCTGGGTTTGGCTCCTGCCCTTTCTTCACAAAGGCCAGTTAGCCTAGGGGGGGGGGGGACTGATTTTCAGCTGGAAGCAGAACTAAAGAAAAGGCTCCACATAACTTTTTAATATTGTGCTATTTATTATCTCCAGCAGTGTCTACTTTGATGGGCAAGTTTCTGCATATATTTGCACAGAAGGAGCGGTGTGTTTTCTGGGAAATTTTCAATTGAATTTTTCCAGGGAAATTTGTAATGCAAATTAGGGCAATTTGTGCTGTCCTTATGCCCTTTAGAGTGATCTAAGTCAGCATGTTTATTTTACTTGTATATAGTAAAGAAAGATAAAAACTTTTGAAACTTCCCAGCTTGCCTTATATTTTTTTTTGTTTCATCTGACATTCTTTTATTGTTACTAATGAATTTACAAAACAGACAATTTCCCAGGAGGGGAAAATAGGGAAATCTTAACTCCCACAGACCAGATTCATTAATTCCAGGAAAAGCCTGACTTCATGTCAGTGACACTCAAACTTTTATCCCTATTCAAGAAATAGCCTTGACTCATCATTTTGATGGGCAGGCAATTTTTGAAGATGTTAGATTATTAAACATTTTGTCTCCCCTAAGCCTCCATGTGGGGAAAAAGATGAACATTAACTTATGCAGATCCACGAGTTGACAGTATTAGGACGGAGTAGAGTAATCAAATATTTAATATCAATGATTACATTGATCACATGTATTCTTTAATTAATGGTGCATTCATTAATTAATCAATCGGTGCATAGAACAAAGCGAAATGGTTGCTTTATAAATAAACGTTGTCCAATATCTTGACAGTTATTTTAAAATGCCGTTAACAGAAAGAAGAATGGAACAGATTGGGTCCTGATACTAATCCTTGGAGGTAGAAGGGACATTTATTATTTTCCTTGATGCGAGAATCACCTTCTACTTGCTGTTTGTAAGGATGACCTCTCCCTTTTAAGCAGTGCTATTTTTCTTTAAAAAGAGGTGCTGGAACTAAGTTCCTGTGAGTTCCCCCTGGAAAAAAACCTCTGCTTTTAACCCATACATAAAGATACCATAAAATCCACTGGCAAGAGATCAACAGTAAGCTACAATGCGTTAGGATGTTAGTGTTATTGCCCTTAGTAAATAACACATGCATCATACTTAAAAGGCTAAAACTCAATTATCTTAGATACATTTCCATTTTCAAGACAGACAAGAGGTATATTACAGCTAAAGAGGTACATTTGCCTGGTGGACTCCAGCATCAGGGTCAAGCTTAGTATGCAGCAGCAACTTGCAGAGAGAACGGAAAGCACAAAAACAGATGCCACACAGGCTAAATGGGCACAGCTGGTGGGTTTGCTAACTACTTTCCATGTTCATTGCTCTTTTAACAACATAGGGCCCATTGCCTTCTCTTGATCTGTAATCCACACAGGGCGTCGAGGAAGCAAATGGCCTAAAACAAAATGATTTGTTAACTCTACACAGTGGAGCAAATGAATAGAGCGTGATATCCAGCTCCTTCCTGAAGGCGGTGCTCAGAAACAAACCCAAGTCTCTGTGACCATGCAGCTGCAATGTGGAGGAGAAACAGCAGGAGGCTTAACCTTTGCCCAGCCCCACTTACCACTGAACTCTCTTCTCCAGCTGAGGCTTCAGAAGCAACTTTGCCATGATATCATGAAAAGCAACACAGGAGAGGAGGTTGCAAGGGAAACTTAGAGGGCGAAGCATTAAAGCACAACCTTCTTCTTGCTGCTTTTATGCTACAAATCCCCTCTACCTTGCTTTGCATTAGTTTGGAGACCCAGGTTTGCCATAAGAGTCCTGACTGAGCCAGCTAGGTATCAGCTAAGGTGTTTAAAGGTAAAGGACCCCTGAAAAGTTAAGTCCAGTGAAAGGCAACTATGGGGTGTGGCGCTCATCTCGTTTTCAGGCCGAGTGAGCTGGTGTTTGTCCACAGACAGCTTTCCGGGTCATGTGGCCAAGCATGACTAAACCGCTTCTGGCACAACAGAACACCATGGCGGAAACCAGAGCTCAGGGAAACACCATTTACCTTCCCACCACAGCAGTACCTATTTATCTACTTGCACTGGTGTGCTTTCGAACTGCTAAGTTGGCAGAAGCTGGGACATAGCAATGGAAGCTCAACCCATCGAGCAGATTCAAACTGCTGACCTCCTGATTGGCAAGCCCAAGAGGTTCAGTTGTTTGGACCACAGTGCCACCCATGTCCTTTTATCAGCTAAGAGACAGTGCCTGCAGGCACAGCGGAACTGAGAGGGCAGGGCTAATGCTATACATTCCCACTACCCTCCTCCATGTCTTTGGAAATCAACACCTAAATAAGTGGTGTTGGTGTGGGTGAATTGCTGGAAGGGAAAGGGGTGAAACATCTAAGTGCCTAAGTGCCTCGTTTCCCCCCACCAACTGCTCCCATCACATCTTTTGAGAGACACATCTTGATGAAAGCTATGTTGTAGGTTGGAGTGAAATCAAATCAAATGAAGACGGCTTCCCCCCTGTGAGGTGATACTTAAAGGAAAAAAAGGCTCCCGGAAGAGAAAGTTCTTTGTGGAGTAATTAGCTATAATACACTTCTTTGAGACAACAGATCAAACAAAGCCTTTTTAAAAAGCAGTGTTGGAAGGTGGGGAGGAAGAGAGGAGACAGACTTCCTTGAAGGACTATAACCAATGCTTAGAATTTAGACGTTGGGTGTTCATCTCAATTCCAGACAGTGCAAAATGCTCAGATATGTAAGTTCATCTGAAGTTGCAGGAAGTCACAGCAAGACATCTTTTGAGAACTCAGTTGTGTCTCTTTAGTAAAGCTCAGAAGCTAGGATCCAAAGACTTGGCTGAGTACATGTGCCCAATGGGCATTTTGGACTTACATCAGTCTTAAGAGCAGACACATTGTATATTAAAACTGAGGGTGATTTCAAATGACACATGAGATATAGAATCATAGAATTTTTTAGTTGGATAGGACCCTCATCTAGTTCAACCCCCTACAATGCAGGAATCTCAGCTAAAACATCCATGACAAATGGCCATCCAACCTCTGTTTAAAAACCTCCAAGGAAGGAGAGTCCACCACCTCTTGTAGGAGTCTGTTCCACTGCCGAGCAACTCTTACTGTCAGAAAGTTTTTCCGAATGTTTAGTTGAAATTTCCTTTCTTGTAACTTGAAGCCATTGGTCCTACCCTCCACAGCAGGAGGAAAGAAGCATGCTCTCTCTTCCATGTGACAGCCCTTAAGATATTTGAAGGTGGCTATCACATCTCCTCTCAGTCTCCTCTTTTCTAGGCTAAACATACCCAACTCCTTCAAGCGCTCCTCATAAGGCTTAGTTTCCAGACCCTTGATCATCTTAATTGCTTTCCTCTGCACACATTCTATCTTGTCAACATCCTTCTTAAATTGTGGTGCCCAGAAATGGACACAGTATTCCAAGTGTGGTCTGACTAAGGCAGAATATAGTGGTACTATTACTTCCCTTGATCTGGACACTATACTTCCCACATTTTACCAACCAGCTTCCGTGCAAGAATATAATGGAGGACTTTGTCAAAAGCCTTTCTGAAATAAAGATATACTATGTCCACAGCATTTCCCTGATTCACCAAGTTTGTAATTCCACCAAAAAAGAGAAAAGAAATCAGCTTGGTCTGGCATGACTTATTTTTGAGAAACCCGTGCTGGGTCTTAGTAATCACAGCATCCTCTTCTAAACGTTCACATACCGACTGTTGAATTATCTGTTCTAGGACCTTCCCTGGTATCGATGTCAAGCTCATCCCAAGTCTGTAGGGATCTCACCTGTTCTCCAATAATTCTCAAAGATAAAAGACAAAGGCTCTGAAATTACACCTGCAAGCTCCTTTAGTACCCTTGGAAGCAGTTCATCAGGCCCTGGAGATTTGAATTTATTTAAAGTAGCTAGGTGTTCCCCTTACTACCTCTTTTCTTATCTTGGGCTGCAGCTCCCTCCTGACATCATTTATTCTGTTACCACCAGGTTGGGCATCACTTTCCTTTGGGGTGAAGACAGGGACAAAGTAGGTGTTGAGTAGTTCCACCTTTTCTCTGTCACCCAATAGCATTTCTCCATCTTCCCCACACAGAGGACCTACCACTTGCTTGTTCTTCCTTTTACTTTAGACAAAGCTGAATAAACCTTTTTTTAAAAAAAAAATATTTAACCTCTCTTGCAAGCCTGAACTCGTTCTGAGCTTTAGCTAGCCTGACTTCCCCCCTGCAACTGTTGGGTACTCCTTTGTGCAATGGGACAGGGTCTGGCATTTGTCCTGCAGCCACCATCAACTTCTAAACCTGGAATGAAGACACAGGGCATCACACCTGGATTTAAATAAAATATGGATTTAAATAAGCTGCAAGCTGCAAAGGGCAAGGTCCAAACTCTGCCACAATCTCCATAACAGTGCCTTCATCTAAGGTGAGCACTAAGTTCTGCCTCAGAGGCAACTCCACCCTGTCTGTAGAGGCTTCCTTAATGTTTTCTATGCAGTTCCTTCATTCAGCCAGAGCTGGGTGGGGGTGCAGAGGCTGAATACCTTGCCTGACACCACTCCACAGTCAAGAGCCTAGAGACAAGACAGAACATCACACAGCCTGAAAGGCCTACATCAAAGGGCTCAACCCCTTCCAGCAGAAGCATGACAGCAAGGATACCCAACGCAGTAGGAGCTGTTGAAACTCAGACAGCTTCCAGGACAGGATGCCAAAAGCAGGTCTCAGAGTACTAAGCCTGGATTTTATTAACACTATCGAGATATGAGTTCCAATACAAAATTGTGCTCTTGGAGAAGTTAAAAAGCACAGCTACGGGTGTGTTGAATAGTAAAGCCCCATTTCAAAAAGGGACAGCGGTTAATTCAGTAGGCTGTTGCATATGAACAAACGTTGAATGCTAGTGCCTTTTTGCTATCTGCTTTCTAGGAATCAAAAGCCTGCGACTGAGCCCCGGTTCCAGCCAAAATACACTTTGCCCTCTCTATATTCTTGAAAAGCTTTGTGCTCAAAGTGTGTCCAACTGATCTGTAATGGCCATCATCTGACAATCAGTTCATTTGCACCAGGCTAAGTAGGGGACAAGTGTGCTGGAACAAAAGTCATTGTATTAGGATGAATTTAGGGAACTTTAGCGGGGGAGGAAATAACTCTACACAGTCATTGACAGACTGAGGACAGAAGGCTTGACAATAGCCATGGTGAATCACACGAAACAAAGAGAGAGACTCTGCTCAAATGCCCTTTGGTCTTTTGAACTATCACATTATTTTTAAGTCTTTATTTAGGACAGCTGGATCCTCTCTATTTTTTGAGGGTCAAGATATTTCTTTTGTAAATTTTAGTATATCCTTAAAGGAAAAGAAATAGAACAAAAATGCACTCATCCCAATGTCTTTCCGCCAGTCACCTTAACTTATTTACAGAATGGCACTGAGATGGTGGCAATCTGCCTTTCTTCAGTTTTTGATCTTTTATTAGTGTGTGGGTATACAAGAAGCTTACCAATTGTTTTCAGCTCCTGGTGTTTCTCCTCCTTACAGCCTACTGCTGTGCCCAAAGATCTGTGCACCTTAGTTAGACCACTACACAAAATGAAATCCTGAAATCATGTTTTTGTTTTGTGCAGAGTTACAATCGAAGCGCTCTCCATTTCCACATGTCAGAGATGAACACTGCCAAATAGTGCAGGTGATTTTTGAGCTTTTCTTAACTGAAACAGGAAAGCATGTGGAATGAATCACTGGGTCCAATCTACAAACCGTAGCCAACCACACCCTAAGCCACCATCCCCTCTCACAACCAAGGAAATACGCTGACACAAACTCCCCCACTCACTAAGTAGAAGAATAGAAGCATAAACACCTGACCCCACCCCACTGACCATTCCCCCTCTCCTTCCTTCCTTCCTTTCTTCTTAACTGTTTAAACCAATTCATGAACCAAGAACCTGTACATTGACCGCTAATAATGTAGATATTTTTCCACATTCATTATGCTATTTTTTTGATATACAAATGACATGAGAAAACTTGGTACTGTATACTTGTTTGCATAACATTATTCTTGTTTACAAAACCCAATAAAAACCCCAAAGTGGAACTGGTGGGAAGGGGACATTCACACATCCTTATTGAGAAAACCAGGCAAAATAGCAGGTTAATACTTTTATCTGCAAAAATTAGTCTCTTGCACGAGTTTCTGATCCAGGTAAGAACTTGGAACTGGCTTGAGTCGATGATTAGTGAATCCTTCCATGCATGTTTGATAATATCAGGCTGAATTGCATCCATCCAGATTGCCAGAGGGTGACCTAAAACCTGTTCAGATGGACAAACATAAACCTCACATGAAACTGCCCTCCTAGACTCCATAAAGTATATGGAGAGAATGGGAGGGTGTGTGTGGAATCAGATGCTGATGCTTGGGTGATTTATTTATTTATTTATTTTTGCATTGCGCTCTTTCCACATGTTCAGCCAAAAGGTTTGTTTGCAACATAATGTGTTACAATTCCTGCCTTCAGGAGAGGAGTCCTCTATTTTTACTTTTTTATTTTTTTTTAATGTATTTGCATTTGTATCACCACTGCAGTCTATTGCAACTAGTGCTTGGGAGAAGTGAGCAGCAGATGGATGCATGACAGCCTCGAAATCCTTGGCAGAGAAGCAACGGATGTAACCCTGGCAAGGAGGAGGGAATACGAAGAGCGTTTTGCCAGAAATGCTCTCACACCAGCAGTTAAGGGGAGAGTGCCAAAGAAAGAAGACCATTTCCTAGGCTATTAAAAATAATAATAATAGTAATGCATGTGTACATACCTCTATGTCTTGAGAGAACTGCAATCCATCTCAAGAACTGCACATGTCTATACCATGGTTTGCACATCAATTGCCCATCTTTCCCATGCGATGTAGGAATGGCAAAGGAGACATAACATGAATGGCTACAGAATATAAAAAAGGTAAGGAAAAGGTAAAGGAGGGACGTGGGTGGCGCTGTGGTCTAAACCACTGAGCCCAGCCTTGCCAATCAAAAGGTTGGCAGGTTTGAATCCCCGCAACGGGCTGAGCTCCCATTGCTTGGTCCCGGCTCCTGCCAACTTAGCAGTTCGAAAGCATGCCAAAAAGTGGAAGTAGATTAATAGGTACCGCGTTTACATGCGCTGCTCTGGTGTCGGTGTTCCATTGTGCCAGAAGCGGCTTAAGTCATGCTGGGGCCACATGACCCAGAAAAACTGTCTATGGACAAACGCCAGCTCCCTCGGCCTGTAAAGCGAGATGAGCGCCACAACCTCAGAGTCGTTTGCAACTGGACTTAACTGTCAGGGGTCGCTTTACCTTTAAAGTCCAGTCAAAGGCCACCCGCGTCCCTTGCTTCTAAGGTATATCTGTCCATAAATTCTGAAATTTGTTAATGGTATATAAACCCATTTATAGCAACATGCAAAGGGACACAGGTGGGGCTGTGGGTTAAACCACAGAGCCTAGGACTTGCCGATCAGAAGGTCGCTCCCGTTGCTCGGTCCCTGCTCTTGCCAACCTAGCAGTTCAAAAGCACATCAAAGTGAAAATAGATAAATGGGTGCAAATAGACAAAACTCTGGCGGGAAGGTAAACGGCGTTTCCGTGTGCTGCTCTGGTTTGCCAGAAGCGGCTTAATCATGCTGGCCACATGACCCAGAAGCTGTACGCCAGCTCACTGGGCCAATAAAGCAAGATGAGCGCCACAACCCCAGAGTCAGTCACAACTGAACCTGATGGTCATGGGTCCCTTTACCTTTACCTTATAGCAACATGTAGCCAAATAGTATTTGATTGAGCCAGCCACTATTCTAGGATTCGTTTTCTCCCCCCCCCCCCAGCAACTTCTGTTTTGGATTTATCTCTCACTCACCTGCAGAAACCTCTCATCTTAAAGGTGTTTTCCATTTAATCATACCTTTTGTCATGACAAACTGTTATCAGAGTTGCACGCAGCATTGTACTTTTCCATTTCGCATGTGTGTGGGCTGTTCAACAGGAAACAAAATAAATTGCGTGTTTGGCGCCTAATATTGTTACAGAGGAAACAAGAAGAAGAACTAAATAATCATTTCCCCCTGCCTAAGAGCTTCACGCAGCTTGACGCAAGCAATCTGGACAAAAATAAGCAAGTGCAATTTTCTGCAGCGGAGATGGGGGATGTTGTCAGACTCCAACTCCCATCAGCCCCAGCTGACAGGGCCAATGGCCAGGGATTATGGGAGCTGTAGTCTGACAGCATCTGCAGGACTACTAGATCAGCATTCCTGCTATACAGGAGTCCTAGACATGTGTTACTCATGAGTACAGCCTGGGGCAGTGTTAGCCCCCACCCCCAGATGTTGGGTCCTCTTTCTTTCTTTTTAAACAACCCCCATGCTGCACAAGAAATCCTCTTCACATGTAAGACCTCTGTGCTATTTGGACACTAGGTCCACTGGGGTCCTTAATGTGCAAAACTCCTACATCTTTTGGAGCAGCTTGGACACTGGCATAGGAACACAGGTCGGGATGGGCTGCCTAATTCCATTCAGTTCAGATGCTCATTTTCCTGTCCCCCATTCCTTGTCCCATTCTGTCCCATTCCCTTGTCAAAGGATGGTTTCTTTCCAAAATGCATGAAAAATGTGTGTGTGTGTGTGTGTGTGTGTGTACATATAAAACTTCCGCTTTGACCATAGGTGCATGAGTTTTTGTTCCGTTTCACCACACTTGAAAAATATATTATTTTTGCCATTCCTCTATGCACACACATACCCAAAATGAGAACCTCTTTGCAAAATCAGGAAAACTGCACTACCTGGAAATTTAATGCACTGCATTCCACAGAGAACTCTGGGTGGGGTCGGTCAGTTTGCTTCACTTTGGAATGTGAACTAGACAAAAGCCTTGAGCTGCAAGGAAAGCTGTGTTGATTTATTTTAATGCTACTTGGCACCACATTTGTATTATTTAGCATAATGTAATGTGTTAAAAGTAACAACAGCTGGCCAAAAGTTCTAAAATTAGAGTGAACCTATAAGTTTTCTTGTGAGAACTTTGGGGTTCTGTTTTGATGGGAGGATTTTGCCCCTGGTTACAGAAATGGGGCTAACTCCAGGGGAATGAATATATATATATATATATATATATATATATATATATATATATATATGCTTTCGTAGATTTTCACGGGTACAGGAATGCAGGTTTTGGTGTCCTCGGGTGTCTTCCCGTGTAAAAGTTGGGGTGTCTAGGCGACGTTTCGACGAGGTCTCACTCGTCATCTTCAGGCTGGTGCTTTCGGCTTCTTGTTACTGGAACAGAGCAGGATCTCAGTGTTTGAGTTCCTATAAATACTGTTGAGGGGGTGTGGTGTATAGCCTCCAATGTTCTGGGCAGAGAGGAAGTTCCCAGGCTAGTGTGCCTTTTCTTCTTTTGTTCATATCTTGAGTGATTTCTTGAGTGATATCCTAATCCACACCTAATGACCCACCTAAGTGGTACTCAGGATATCACTCAAGAAATCACTCAAGATATCCCTCAAGTAATTAAGGAACAAAAGAAGAAAAGGCACACTAGCCTGGGAACTTCCTCTCTGCCCAGAACATTGGAGGCTATACACCACACCCCCTCAACAGTATTTATAGGAACTCAAACACTGAGATCCTGCTCTGTTCCAGTAACAAGAAGCCGAAAGCACCAGCCTGAAGATGACGAGTGAGACCTCGTCGAAACGTCGCCTAGACACCCCAACTTTTACACGGGAAGACACCCGAGGACACCAAAACCTGCATATATATATATATATATATATGTGTGTGTGTGTGTGTGTGTGTGTGTGTGTGTGTGTTTGTGTGTGTGTGTGTGTGTGTGTGTGTTTGGGAGGCTTACCATGTATGGAAATATGACTCCTTTCTTTTCTGCTTTAAATGCAATGACAGCAACCATGACAGTGGCGGCAGTGACAAAACTGCTGTGCTCAACAGCCTCCAATTTGCACCCCACACTTTCTCTGAACCCCCCTAAAGGATGGCCCGATGTAGTTTTGCTCCATTCTGGAGCAAAATGGCAGCCATTGGTTGTGTGTTCAGAAGACAGTCATCACCAAATAGCAGCTGCACTAAAATTGTCTGTGCAAGAACACAAGGATCAGGCCAAAGACCTAATCAACCCAGCATCCTGCTTTCACTGTGGCCAACCAGATGCCTATGGGAAGCCCCCAAGCCCCCAAATTGGCTCTGGAGAGATGAAAGAACCTGCAGAACAGTGTGCAGGGGGAGGAGAGGGGAGGAATCATTCCATCTGGCAAGTTGAAATGCTTATGCAATGATTGGAAAAGCGTGATCTTGAATTCCACTCAGAGAATGGTCCCACCTTCCTATACAGTGTTACCTCAGGTTACATACATTTCAGGTTACATATGCTTCAGGTTACAGACTCTGCTAACCCAGAAATAGTACCTCGGGTTAAGAACTTTTGCTTCAGGATGAGAACAGAAATCATGCTCCGTCAGCATGGCAGCAGCAGGAGGCCCCATTAACTAAAGTGGTGCTTCAGGTTAAAAACAGTTTCAGGTTAAGAACGGAACTCCAGAATGAATTAAGTACTTAACCTGAGGTACTACTGTATTATGGAGAAGCAAGATGTTATGGGAGGGGGCGAACCCTCAGGTACACTGGGCCAAAACCATTTAGGGCAGGAACAGGGAAGCTGTGGCCTTCCAGATGTCAATAGACTTCAACTAGCATCATATCCAGTCTACACAGTCAATGGTCAGGGCTAACAGAAGATGTAGTTCAACAACATGTAATTCACTGGTCCAGATAGCCCAGTTGGTTAGAGCATGGTGCTGACAATGTCAAGGTTGCAGGTTTCATCCAGGGAAGCTGCATATTTCTGCATTGCAGGGGGTTGGACTAGATGGTCCTGAAGGCGCCTCGAGGATTCTATGATATCCTTCTGTGAGATATCCTTCTATAAACATCTGGAGATCCTGGTTCCTCAACCTTTTCCATCCAGTTTCTACACTAATCATGCACTTAAACCCATATTTAAATACATATTTTATCATATAAGTATGCATTTCTAAATGCATTCATTTAAAAATGCATTGTGATGTGTGTGTTTTTAGCTGAAAATTGCATGAATCAGGAGAAATGCAAAATTTGGAGACCTACTTTCTGATCCACACATTTGTCCAGACAGATTACAGCAAAATTCACAAATTCCTCAAGTATTCCTAGCTGAGACAATGGTTTGGGCCTCCTGGGTCCCCTTTCATTTGCTGTAGTCAATGTATTCAATTCCTTTAACTCCCCCCCTCTAATATCACACACTTCAAACCTTCTCTCATCCTTCTGCACTCCTTTATTGTATTGACTACCACTGCACACGATATTCCAAGGAAGGTTTAAGCGGAGTCAAGTGGAAGCGACTCTCTCACCTCCTCAAGCCTTGCCCACAAAACCTCTGTCCAGGTGAAAAACTTGCAAAACTCTCACATTGCTGACTCATAGAGGCAGCTTGTGTTCTGCTGAAATGAAATTCTCAGATCAAAGGCACAGTTCCCATTATTACATGGCATGCTCCCCACTTCCAAACCAGAATAAAAAGCAGAGACATCACCTTGCTAACAAAGGTCTGTATAGTTAAAGCTATGGTTTTCCCAGTAGTGATGTATCTAAGTGAGAGCTGGACCATAAAGAAGGCTGATCGCTGAAGAATTGATGCTTTTGAATTATGGTGCTGGAGAAGACTCTTGAGAGTCCCATGGACTGCAAGAAGATCAAACCTATGCATTCTTAAGGAAATCAGCCCTGAGTGCTCAATACTTTGGCCACCTCATGAGAAGAGAAGACTCCCTGGAAAAGACCCTGATGCTGGGAGAAGGGGACGACATAGGATGAGATGGTTGGATAGTGTTCTCGAAGCTACCAGCATGAGTTTGACTAAACTGCGGGAGGCAGTGGAAGACGGGAGTGCCTGGCGTGCTCTGGTCCATGGGGTCACAAAGAGTCGGACACGACTAAACAACAACAAGAACACCTTTTAACACCCCCAGGCATAAATATGTCCTACTGATTTCAGTGGAGTTATGTTTCTATAGAAGAATCCCACCCGCTATACCAAAACTCCTAATGACTTTCTGGACATGGGGAAATTTATTCCTTCTAGAAATGAAAGGTGTGACACAAAAACACAAAATCAGGTGCGGCCCCCTAGACCCTGGCCTGAATTCTTGTGGGGTGAAGAGGCACAGAGCTTATTGATATATTCTGCATTTTGCAGAAATTAATATGGTCGATGGTCACAGTGGATTTAGTTCCAGGAGTCCAGAGCGGGCGGTAGTAAGTGGCAGCAAAGACAGATCAAGGCAAATGCCTCTCAGCACAATGAAAGACAGTGATTCTGTCCCTTACGTGCTATATGTTACAGTTACAGATAGGTAGCCGTGTTGGTCTGCCATAGTCAAAACAAAATTTTTTTCCTTCCAGTAGCACCTTAAAGACCAACTAAGTTAGTTCTTGGTATGAGCTTTCGTGTGCATGCACACTTCTTCAGATACCACCTATATGTGGTGCTATATGTTACTCCTCGAAAGATTCCATCAACGGTGTCTCCAAAAAATGTTACACATCACCTGGGAAGACAGGCGAACTAATGCCAGTGTGCTGGAAGAAGCAAAGATCACCAGTGTCAAAGCAGTTATTCTTCAACATCAACTTCGTTGGACTGGTCATGTTGTGCGGATGCCTGATTATCGTCTTCCAAAGCAGCTACTCTATTCCAAACTTAAAAATGGAAAGCGTAATGCTGGTGGTCAACAAAAGAGGTTTAAAGACGCTCTCAAGGCAAATCTTTAAAATATAGTATAAACACCGACAGCTGGGGAACACTGGCCTGCGAGCACTCCAACTGGAGAACAGCTTTTTCCAAAGGTGTCATGGACTTTGAAGACGCTTGAACCCAGGACGACAGGGAGAAATGTGCTAAGAGGAAGGCACACTTGGCAAATCCACACTGTGATCAACTCCTGCCCAGAAACCAATGTCCCCACTGTGGAAGGATGTGAGGAGATCCAGAATGGGCCTCCACAGTCACTTACGGACTCATTTTTAAAACCGTGTTCATGGAAGACAATCTTACTCAGCTACGAGTGATCACCAGAGAAGGAGAAGGAGAAGGAGAAAGAGAAGGAGGAGGAGGAGGAGGAGGAGGAGGAGGAGGAGGAGGAGGAGGAGGAGGAGGAGAAGAAGAAGAAGAAGAAGAAGAAGAAGAAGAAGAAGAAGAAGAAGAAGAAGAAGAAGAAGAAGAAGAAGAAGAATGTTACAACATGATAGACATTTTAAAAAGTATGCATTGCCTGGAGGAAGTGGACAAAGAAATTTTTTTCTCCCTCATGACACTAGAACTTGTGGACATCCTATAAAGCTGTAAGTTGGGAGATTCAGGACAGGTAATCCTAAAGCCAGAGAACTGTAGAGTTGGAAGGTGCCCCAAGGGTCATCTAGTCCAACCCACCTGCATGTGCCTGTTTAAACTATGGAACTCACTGCCACAGGAGGCAGGGATGACCCCCAACTTGGATGGCTTTGAAAGAGGATTGGACAACTTAATGAAGAAGGTTATCCATGGTCCTGCCTCCACGACTTGGAGCAGCCATGATTCTGAGTAACAGTTGCTGGAAACCACCAGAGGGGAGAATGGTCTTGTGTTCGAGTCCTGATTTCAGGCTTCGCACAAACATCCATTTCGCCACAGTGAGAACAGGATGCTGTGCTAGACAGGTCATTTGCCTTATTCAGCAGTGCTCTTTTTTATATTCTTATCTGCACACACACAGAAAAAGATACAGAAGCCATTGCGAAAGGATGGTGAGGTTTGGTGGTGACTGAAAACAAAGACTGACTACTGAGTAATTCCAAATGTTTTGTGTTTCTGTGTAAATACAGGATTTCAAGGCAGAGGGCAAGGTTTGTTTGTCCCCCCAGTTTTTGATGTCCTCAAAAATGGGGGAGTAACAACAAAATGCTTGGGGGGGGGGGAAATATTTCCATATGAAAAGTTGAAAAGGGGAAGGGAATATCATTCTGCAAAAGATTTCTTAACAGACCGGCTGCTTGTTTTGCACCGCTCTGTGATTAGTTAAGGTTTCTGAATGCATGAATGAGAATTACTTGACTGACAGACTCTTTATCAATAGCATAATCAGCTTTCTATTGTTGGAATAAGTCATTTATTTCCTGAGTAGAAACATTTATTTCAGCTGTGGAAATATCGCCTTACTTAAAGTGTATGAAAGCAACCCTCGGTGGTATCAGGAAATTTAGAAAGAGAAAAAAGGCAGACAGGCGAGAGCAGCTTCTTATCTATAGAACTGTTATTTTAAATCAAAAAACAATGGCATTTATAGGGATTTGCAGAGCAGCCTAGTATTTTTCCACTTTGATTTCTACCTGTGGACCAATATAAACGTCTGGGCTAGAACTAAATTTATGATAATTGCGCCATATATAATTTCAATTGCAGAAACATTCGGGTATTAAACCAGTACTTTATCTCTGTTGAGTGCACTGTCTCAGCAGGAGGACGGAGATACCATTTTGCCACCTGTTGGCATCATTAAAATAAATAAATTTTGATACCAGAAAAAGAGAGGGGTGGGGAATAATGAAGAACACAGCCAGGTAGTGGCAGGAAGCTGACAGGAGAACATTTTGCTGCAAAATGGACCCACACCAATTTCTGAACCTACTGAATTGCCTGAGTATTTTTAGGCGCCATAATTAATAGCTAGCAGCTTTAAGAGTCTAAATGTTCATTATTAGAGGGGAAAATGGAAGGAAGAAAAAAGGTCTGATCCATTTTAAACATCTCTGACAGCTGCCAGTACACTGTCCTTGCGCAATTCATCACAGATATTTATATTTAGCCAGCACGGGTTTGTGGGAAGCTACATCCTATGGTACATTTCTCTCTCTCGCTCTCTCTCTCTCTCATTGTTATAAAGGATCAGAAATACTGGCAGATAGAATTTATGTACAAATTACGCACATACACATACCCGCGCCCACAAATGGTGTGTGAAGTTCTCATAAGTCCCACTCTCTTTCGGCAGACAAATCTCTCTCTCTCTTTCTCTCTCTCTCTCTCTCTCTCTCTCTCTCTCTCTCTCTCTCTCTCTGTGTGTGTGTAAATATCAACCCCACTCAGCCATGAAGCCCACTGGCTAACCTGGGGCCAGTCACTGTCTCTTAGAGTGACTAACCTAACTCACAGGTTTGTTGTGAAAGTAAAATGTGAATAGACCACTTTGAACTCCTTGGAGGAAACGTGGAATTTCAATGTAAAAATTAATCTCTCTCTTTATATATATAAAAAGAGGGCCAAACCAGATACATTAAATGTACCTTTGCATTTGCTACCTTGAGGAGGCTACAATTAAGCAGCTATGCAACAGGCATGTAGAGGGAATTTAACTCTTTCCACCCCAGCTGACAAAAGTTATTCTTTCAAAACTGCTTATTTGCATTGAAAGGAAGACTTCAGTTGACACCAACAGGCTCCCCGGGGTTGCTATTTGCCATTCAGACCAATGAGAAGACAGCAAAGGGTTAAATCCCCCCTCCGCACCTGCTGTGAGCGCAATAATTGTTCTCCCCCCAGGTGGATGCTATCTGCATTTTTTTGTTGAATGTGCACTTAAATGAAAAAACAACAATTTATCACCACATGTAGTTTGTCCCCCAGTTTTGGATCATGGAAGTCAAGGTGACAGACACCTGCTTCCCAGGTGAGCCCTCCCCACACATGACATGCATCTAGACACTCACTGGACCCAAACCTGCTTGGCTTCAACAAGATTGCTTCATCATGCACAGCTCTTGGGATATCTTGATGGTAAAAATGGGAATTGGGGGCAGGGGTAGAGAGAGAGAGCCAAGACCTTAGAATTTTCAAAACTTTTCTTGGCCTCGTAAACTTTTGATAAGAAAACTACTCAAGTGAGGAGACTGAGAGAGTATAGTGGATGCTCGGGTTGCGAACGTGATCTGTGCGGGAGGCGCGTTCGCAACCCGCAGCGCCGTGTCTGCGCACACATGGGTCACGATTCGGCCCTTCTGTGCATGTGCAAGAGGTGAAACCCGGAAGTAACCCGTTCCGATACTTCCGGATTTTGGCGCATCTGTAACCCAAAAACACACAACCTGAAGCGTCTGTAACCCGAGGTATGACTATAATATGCAAGACAGTAGTCATAGAGTTGGAACGGACTCCAAGGGGCTTTGCAGGAGTTCAACCCCCTGCAATGTAGGAATCTCAGCTAAAGCATCCATGACAGATGGCCAGCCAATCACTGCTTAAAAGCCTCCACCACCTCCCGACTCCAACAAGTTCTCTGCATCTATGCATCCATTCAAAGATATTAGGAGTTCATTTTTCATTCTTCCTGGGCAAGATCCCTTGAGAGTCGTGCCAATAATGGTGTCTGCCTTGCACGTTGCCTGTCTGAATTAGCAAAGACTACCGCTCCTCCTATTCCACTATAGCATTCTAAGTGGTTTAAGTCAAATGATCTGATCTTAACAGTCATTGTGCTCTCAGAAAGTTTAAACTTGCCTTTCTTTCTTGTCTTCTCTCCCTCTTCTTTTTCCCCCAGACTGAAATGCACAATTGGCTGCAATCCATAATCCTGACATATATTGTCACCAATGCCAGAGGGGCAAGAATGAGTGCTGCCTTTGCATTTCTGAAGTGTTTTATGAGCTCAAGACTCCAGGATTAGAGCACTCAATGGCTAGCAAGGAACTTGCCCACCCACTAATGCACACATTCCTCCCTGCGCTCCAACAGTGTCCAAGAATGATATTGTGATATTGTAATTTTAAATTGCAAGCTGTCCTGTTGAGTGCAAAGGCGCTTGTAGATAGAAATGTTGAAATAAAGACATAAAGCAATGCAGAGTTTAACTTCTGCTGCGGGGGTGATGTGGGGGACCAGCAATACCCCCCCAACATTGCTGAACTACAACTCCCATCATCCCTGACCATTGAGAATGCTGGAGGGGGCTGATGGGAGTAAATATGTGAAAACATCAGATACAGTGCAAATCTCCTAACCCGTCTCTATTGTCTTTAATTGCAAAATGATCCTCTGGTGTAGGGTTGGGCAATATCAGCTTTTCAACATTGTGGTATATCAGCAGGCAAACATCATGGTTGGTCTGGCGATATACCGTGATGTTGAAAAAACTGGTTGAATTGGTCCCAGCCTGCAAGGCGCCAGGGGAAATTGATGCACTTCTCACTACGGGAGCGGAGGTGGTTTCACCCCAGCGCCTAGCAGGCTGGGATAACACAACTTTTAAGCTGTATTGGTGCTTCACCAATCCTGCTTTCATTCTTCCTCTGCGCAGTATTTAGGAAGAATGGGATGGCAGTTTCACTCAATGATATATCGCTGGTGAAACTGCCACAACACCTGAGTCCCTCTGCTAGCGACGCTCGCTGGAGGAAGGAGTACTGCTGAGTAAAGCCAACATCACGGTCTGCTCCCCTTACCAGTCCTGGGCGATATATCAATATATTGTCCAGACCTACTTGGATGAAGGACAGTACAGTGGTACCTTGGGTTAAGAACTTAATTCGTTCCAGAGGTCCGTTCTTAACCTAAAACTGTTCTTAACCTGAAGCACCATTTTAACCAATGGGGCCTCCCGCTGCCGCCATGCCGCCGGAGCACAATTTCTGTTCTCATCCTGAAGCAAAGTTCTTTACCCAAGGTACTATTTCTGGGTTAGCGGAGTCTGTAACCTGAAGCATATGTGTATGTGAAGTGTATAAATCTAATAAATAAAGGTAGATAGATAGATGATAGATAGATAGATGATAGATAGATAGATAGATGATAGATAGATATAGATGATAGATAGATAGATAGATAGATAGATAGAGATATAGATGATTAATTAATTAATCAATCAATCAATCAATCCATCCATAAAATGTGTGTGTGTGTGTGTGTGTGTGTGTATGGAAGAATGCATAAAGTGGTTTGTGAAAGAATAAACCAGTAACATTATCAATCAAAACTCTTTAAAACAATTTTTTAAACATTCAAAAATAGTCACAATAAACAATAATCTAAATACATATTAAAACACACATCAGCATTCTTACATGTCTGGGTAGGTTTTCCTAAACATGAAATGCTTTCGGCAGGTGCCAAAAAGAGTTCAGAGAAAGCACCTGCCTGGTGTCAATAGGCAGGGAGTTCCAAAGGGTGACATTTCTTATGAGTATAGAATGAGTATTATGTGGCCCAGTACAGGTCTCTGAGCACAGGAGTTATATGTTGACAAGGTCTCGCTTCTGTCAGCAACCCTGCTGCAGCATTCTGCACTAACGGAGGAATAAATAATATAAACATCTCAGAAAAGTAAAGGAGGGAAAAGATGACCCCCCCATGCAAGAATTTCCACCAGTGTAAGAGACCACCCGCTTCTATCAGCCTGAATGTCAGCTTTTCTACCCAAGGTTTCTTTGTGTGCCCTCACCACTTCAACTGGCATAATACTCAGAACGCTCATTTGGAAAACAAGGAATGGGTTTTCTTTAAAAAAAATAGTTTGGGAGTGAAATGGAAGAGGTATTGCTCCCTGAGCAGAAGTTATGAGCATGCTAACAGCTGGCACCTAAAATGCCAAGCCATTATGATTTTTAATGTCCTTCTTATCGTGATTTTCTTTTTTAAAACACCCAAAAATCATAGCTCCAAAATGCTTAACAGCACAAAAAGGCCAGAATAAGCCTATTGCTGAAGGTGGATGTGGTTGATAATACGAGAGACACATCAGTGACACTGGACTTTCCCACATTACTGAGCTGGAAACCTAGACAAACAGGAAATACGCTTATTTTATAACTACCCCACATACCAGCAAAATATGCACTGCATAAGGTAGTGGCCTCCATCTCATTTTTGGGGTGAGAGGCCTTACCTTTCAGATTGCTGTACCACACTCTGTGTGGGGTTACTCTTGAAGAAGACCCAGAAACTGGTCCAAAATGCAGCAGGCAGATTGCTAGCTTGGATTCAGTTTACAACTCACATAGCCACCTTTTGGAAGAGCTGTATTGATTGGCAGTTTGTTGCCAGGCCCAATTCAAGCTGCTCACCTTAGCTTCTAAAGCCCTAAATGACTTAGGTCCCTAATCCCCCAAAGTCCACATTTTTCCCTACAGTCCCTCTTGGGTGTTAATATCAGCAGAGGGGGCACTTTGGATAGTTCCACCATGCTCAGGAATTTGGTTGGGGAAAGGTCCTTCTCTGTGGCAGCCACTAAGTTCATACCACTCAACTGGTCCGATTGAATCAGGATATCTCATTTTGAGGGGGTCTCTGCTTTCACATGAGAGCACAGCTCCCCAAAATGTGTTGGAGCACAACACTCCAAAACATGACTCTTTGGGGTCCGTACTCCAAAAAGTGCCAGTCCTTTAAAACATTACTGTTGACTTTGTAACCACCTGTGGCTCAATGGTACTTACGTACTTACTTCCTTCCTTCCTTCCTTCCTTTGTTTGTTTGTTTGATTTATATAGCGTGGTACCTCGGGTTAAGTACTTAATTCATTCCAGAGGTCTGTTCTTAACCTGAAACTGTTTTAACCTGAAGCACCACTTTAGCTAATGGGGCCTGCCGCTGCTGCCACGCCGCCGGAGCAGGATTTCTGTTCTCATCCTGAAGCAAAGTTCTTAACCTGAGGTAATATTTCTGGGTTAGCGGAGTCTGGATCCTGAAGCGTATGTAACCCGAGGTACCACTGTACTGTTCTTTGCCATAAGATCTCAGGGCAGTTCACAGAGTAAAATACAGGATGAAAGAAAGTAAAACAAAACACCAAAACAATACCCCCCCCTTCCCACAGACACATTTGAAAAGCTGTAGAATAGGATCATGTGGGACGCGGGTGGCACTGTGGTCTAAACCACGGAGCCTAGGGCGATCAGAAGGTTGCCGGTTCGAATCCCCACAATGGGGTGAGCTCCCGTTGCTCGGTCCCAGCTCCTGCCAACCTAGCAGTTCGAAAGCACATCAAAGTGCAAGTAGATAAATAGGTACTGCTCCGGCGGGAAGGTAAACAGCGTTTCCGTGCGCTGCTCTGGTTCGCCAGAAGCGGCTTAGTCATGCTGGCCACATGACCCGGAAGCTGTCTGCGGACAAAAACCAGCTTCCTTGGCTGATAAAGCAAGGTGAGCACTGCAACTCCAGAGTCATCTGTGACTGGACCTAATGGTCAGGGGTCCCTTTACCTTTACCTAGAATAGGAATCAGTCCAAGGCCTTGTTGAAGAGAGACGTTTTCGCCTGGCACTTAAAAATATATAATCAAGGCACCATGCGAACCTCCCTGGGGAGAGCATTCCACAAACGGGGAGCAACTACAGAGAAGGCCCCCTTCTCATGTTGCAACCCTTCAGACCTCACGTGGAGAAAGCCCACAAAGAAGAGCATCAGATGATGTATGCAGAGTCTCGGACAGTTCAAATGGAGAGAGGCAGCTCTTCAGGTATTGCGGTCCTGAGCCATTCAAGGCATTATAGGTCAAATCCAGCACTTTGAATCGGGCCTGGTAACTAATTGGCAGCCAGTGGAGTTGGGCCAGGATCAGTGCAATATGCTCAAACCTCTTTGTTCCAAGGAGGAACGTTATGTGCTTTGCATTAAGAAGGTCCTTCTCCATGGACATCTCCAGGTAGGGCTAAGAGAAGATCCTGCCTTGAACCCTGGCAAGAAACTGTGAGTCAGAGTAGACAATACTAGACTAGATAGACCAACAGCCTGACTCAATATAACAACTCCTAACCCACAATAATACTACAACCAGACTTAACACGGACACTGGCACCAAAGCCTGCAATAAACCCAGATGCCAACTTTGCTGCCACATACACCCGGACAACACCATTACTGGCCCCAACAACATCACACATACCATCTCGGGACTATTTAATTGCTCATCGTCTAACATTGTGTATGCCATCAAAAGCCAACAGTGTCCTTCAGCTCTCTATATTGGACAAACAGGCCAAACCTTACGCCAAAGAATAAACGGACATAAATCTGACATCAGGAATCACAAGACAGAGAAACCAGTAGGAGAACACTTCAATCTCCCAGGACATTCTATACAAGATCTCAAAGTAGCTGTTCTACTACAAAGGAATTTCAGAAATAGACTAGAAAGAGAAGCTACTGAACTGCAACTTATTACCAAACTTAAAACCATGGAGAGACCTGGTCTGAACAAAGACATTGGATTCTTATCTCATTATACATGACAAAGCCATTTTTCACCTTCTCACCTGTCAGGGAACTGCCATCTAAAGCGCCGGGGGCGCAAAGGCTCACTGAGGTTGAGAGAGGAGTAGCAGCGGAAGAGGGAACCAGTAGAGGGCGAGCAAGAACTCCAAGGGAAAGTGAGTCGGAGGGATGGCTCAGAGATGCTTCCAGCGAAAACAGTGGGGAGGTCTCAGGACCTCCTATAGGGACACCCACACCTCGCCGGAAACTGTCACGCCGAGAGGCCAGACGACGTGTTTCCGTTAAAGAGCTTTTATGTTGGAAACGATTCCGAAAGCAGCCACTTTCGGATTCTACTAGTGATTGACGCAGCCATGCTGGAGGGGCTCCGTCACAGGCAGAGGTTTGAAAACCTGATCAAACTCTGAGGGACTTGCATTTTACGCACAAGCAGCTCATCGTCCCATCACAGCAATCCGAAAGTCACCGAAAGCCAGCTTGTGCAGGGAGAAGCATCATGAGCAACCCAGCCGGAACCGGAGGAGCAGGAGCAGCTGGAGGGGGTCCAAGCCTGGAAGAAAGGTACAGGGCGTTGGAGATCCAGTTGGCGCTGCAAACGGCGAGGCTTGAGGAGAGGAGGGCTCAGGATGCAGAAAAGGGAAAGGAGAAAACCACCCCGCTCGCCAGAAAGGTGCCAGGATTGGTGCAGAAATTCGGGGGGGATCCCAGGAACTATCATGCCTTTAGAACAGAGATGCAATACGCTCTAAACTTGCAGTTTGATGACTTCCCCGACGAGGAATCGCGAGTGGCTTTTGTGATTGGCCATCTCGAATCCGGGGCGAAGGATTGGGTTAGACCCCTGATGGCAGCGAATAATGAGATCCTAAAGGACACGAGGAAGTTTTTTCGTGCCATGGACCTGATGTTTTCCAGCGATATTGAGCAGGGGGTGGTGCGAAGGCAGTTAATGGCTTGCCAGCAAGGAAGCAGATCTGTCCGTGAGTACTGGACTGAGTTTACTATGCTGATTCATAAATTGGGGTGGGACCTATCGGCGGAGCCCATCCAAATGCTTTTCGAAGAGGGGCTTTCTTCAACCGTCAAAGATGAGCTTTCCCGGGGGCCCAGGGCGGAGTCTATGGATCAGTTAACCAAATCTGCGCTGTGCATAGGAGCGCGCCAGGAGGCGAGGGCTTTGGAAAAGCGGGAAGGGAAAGGAGACCGTTGGAGGGAGTTCCGCATTCCAGACATTCCAGAGCCACCTTTCCCGCCGGCAGAGCCGATGGAAGTTGGAACAGCGCGGGCGCGCGCAGTTTCAAATCCCAGTGAAGGGCGGAAGAAGGAGGGAAGGAGCGCCAAGAGATGTTATCTCTGCCAACAGCCAGGGCACTTTGCCAGAGTCTGCCCACAAAGAAAGGAATGGCAAGGGATGGCAGGAGCTGTTGGGGGAAAGGAAGAGGAAGGCAAGGAGCAAGTAAAAGCCAACGCCTGGCTGCCACCGTCGGGGCACAGCAGCCAGGCCAAAGAGCAGTGAAAGTGCCCATGCCGGAACCTCCCAGACCCGCTTTAGTGATAGAGGTGTTACTAGAACTGCCAAACGGACACCCACTAAAGATCAAGGCGCTTTTGGATTCAGGCAGCTCCTGTAATTTCATGAGTAAGGAGTTTGCAGCTGAGCACCAGATACAGACCATCCCTTTAAGTAACCCCTTGCAGGTGACTACGATTGACGGCAGAGAGCTGTTGGGGGGAGAAGTTAGCCAACAGACTGTCCCGATGATAATGAGGGTGGCAAGGCACACCGAACAGATAGCGTTTAATGTGGCCATCTTGGGAGGAGCGCCCATCATTTTGGGGATGAGCTGGCTGGCGCTACACGATCCGCTAGTGGGCTGGCATCAGAGGGTGGTCTCCTTTGGGTCAGCGCATTGCCTAGAACACTGCAAGGAGGGGAAGGTTTCGGGAGGAGACAGAGTCACCCTAGCCGGGATGGAAGTAATGGACAAAGGGAAGGTGCCCCCGCAATACGCAGATCTGAGCAACGTATTCAGCGAAAGGGAAGCAGACAAACTGCCACCGCATAGACCCTTTGACTGTCAAATCAACCTACTCCCTGGGGCCCAACTCCCAGTAGGCAAGCTGTACGCCATGTCAGACAGGGAGATGCAGGAGCTGAGGGAGTTCATTGACAAAAACCTGAAGCGAGGTTTCATCAGAGAGTCCCGAGCGGTGGGGGGCAGCCCAGTGTTTTTTGTGGACAAAAAGAACACAGACAAACCGAGACTGGTGTGTGACTTTAGGGCCCTCAATGCAGTGTCGGAGCCCCTGGCTTTCCCTATGCCCCGAATTGATGACATTTTGACCAGAGTAAGGAAGGGAAAGATTTTTACAAAGCTGGACCTGCGGGGGGCGTACAATCTGATACGCATAAGGAAGGGAGATGAATGGAAGACCACCATGTTTACCCCTTTGGGAGCCTTTGAATACCTCGTTATGCCCTTCGGTCTACAAGGGGGCTCCGCGTGTTTTCAAGCTTTTATAAACCACGTTCTGGGACCTTTGCTCTACAAGAATTGTGTGGCCTTTTTAGACGACGTGTTGGTGTATTCGGAAGATGAGGAACAGCATGTGAGGGACGTTCGAGAAGTGTTGGGCAGGCTGCAAGCCAACCAGCTGTGGGTGAAACTGGAGAAGTGCCAGTTTCATACCAAGGAGGTGGAATTCCTGGGGTACCGCTTGTCAGACAAGGGATTGGCCATGGATCCAGGCAAGGTCCAAGCGGTACTGGAATGGAAGACACCGAAGACCAAGAAGGACGTGCAAAGATTCTTGGGGTTTGGGAACTTTTATCGGAAGTTCATCAAGAACTTTGCCCACTTGACGGCGCCCATCACCGACTGCCTCAGCAGCAAGAAGAAATTTGTTTGGACGGTAGAGGCGGATCGAGCCTTTGAAGAACTGAAAAGGGCTTTCGCCTCGGAAGAACAACTTCTGCATGTGGATTTACGAAAACCCATGAGAGTGGAAACCGATGCATCCGACCGGGCGGTAGGGGCGGTCCTTCTTCAACCGGGGAGGAGTGCGTCGGAGTGGAGACCGTGTGCCTTCTTCTCGCGGAAGCTGAATAAATCCGAGAGGAATTACACGGTGTATGACAGGGAACTACTTGCCATTCACGAAGCATTCCGGAGGTGGAGACATTTATTAATTGGGGCACAACACAAGGTGCAAGTGTGCACCGACCACAAGAATTTAGAGTATTGGAGAACAGCTCGAGTGCTCAACCAACGACAAGTGAGATGGGCACAGGAATTCTCCAAATTCAACTTTGAAATTTGTTATGTGCCAGGCCCAGAAAACGTCAGGGCGGACGCGCTCTCACGCAAACCAGAGTATTGGGAAGGGGAGGGGGTGATCGAAGAGAGACATGTCATCCCTGAGGACCGCTGGGTGTGTGGGGCGGCGCTGGTGGGGCAACGAGAACTGGTAGAGGAAACGGAAAATGATGAATATGCCCAGGATAAGCTCAGAGGTCTCAGGGGGGAGGGCGAGAGCCCCGGAGGTTTTGAGGAAAGAAATGGGGCATTGTATTACAAAGGGGCACTGTATATACCCGAAGGTGAATTGAGGGAGAGAGTACTCAAGCAGTTGCATGATAGCCCCACGGCGGGACATTTTGGACAACACAAGACCATGTGGTTGGTTACCAGGGAATTTTGGTGGCCTAAGGTGAGGGAAGATGTAAGGGAGTATGTAAGAGGGTGTGACCAATGTCAGCGAGCCAAAGGGGAAAGAAGGGCGCCGGCAGGGTTATTAGAACCATTACCCACACCAGAACGGCCTTGGGAAGCGATATCAATAGATTTTATGACGGATCTGCCAAAGTCCAAGGGGAAAACAGCCATCATGGTAGTAGTAGACCTGTTAACTAAGATGTGCCACTTTGTAGCATGCTCACATGCAGTCACAGCGGAAGAAACAGCGAAGTTGTTTGTAGAACACATCTTTAGGTTGCACGGGGCTCCCTTGAGGGTGATCTCAGATCGCGGCAAACAATTTACTTCCAGGTTCTGGAGGAAGCTCATGAGCTTGCTGCACGTGGAAGTCAATTTTTCAACTGCCCGGCACCCTGAAACCAACGGGCAGGCGGAAAGAGCAAATGGCATTCTTCAACAATATCTGAGGTGTTATGTCAATGACAGAGAGAACGATTGGGTCGAAAAGTTGGCGTTGGCAGAATTTGCCTACAATAATGCGGAGAATGTGTCCACAGGGATGAGTCCCTTTTTGGCTAATTACGGGTGTCACCCCAGGGCATTTCCAGGGGAAGGAGGGGAGAGATGGAGCGTCCCAGCGGCTGAACATTTTGTAGAAGAGATGGAAGCGATCCATCATCAGCTCCAGCTCAACTTAGAAAGGGCTAAGGCACAATATAAGAAGCAGGCAGACAAGAACAGAAGGGAAGGTGAAACCATAAGGGTGGGGGATCAAGTGTGGTTGTCAACCCAAGGGTTGCCGTTCAAAGGGGGTTGTAAGAAATTGAGGCCCAGAAGATTGGGACCCTTTGAGGTCATTCAGCAGGTCAACCCGGTAGCTTTCAAACTCCGATTACCCAACCACATGAAATTGCACCCAGTGTTCCACAGGTCGTTACTGTCACCATACAGGGGGGGACGTGAAGGGGAGTACGTCAGGGGACCAGCCTTGGAAGAGAGGGAACGCCGCAACCATGTAGCGGAAATCCTCGATTCCAGGTGGAAGGGTAATCAGGTGGAGTATTTGGTGGCGTGGGAAGGGGAACCGGAGTCAGAAAACACCTGGGTGAATGCAGAGGAAGTCAATGACGAGGTTTTAACAGAAACGTTCCACCAAAGGTTCCCGAGGAAACCTCAGCCGATAGCAAGGTTTAGGAGGGAGTATTTCGGCACCACCGATGAGGAAGAGGAAATGGAAGGGTTCGCGGAGTCGGAGTTGGAAGAGGGAGTGGACTCCGATGACGAAGATTACCGAGAGAGTAGGAACAGCAACAAGTGGAGGGAAGTGTTCGCGACGTCGGAAGACGAAGGAGGTTCTTTCAGGGGTTTTACCTCCTCACCGCCAGTAGGGGAGGAGACGGGAGGGGGTGAAGGGGGCCCTGGAGGGGAGGTGGATGTCAGGGAACTGCCATCTAAAGCGCCGGGGGCGCAAAGGCTCACTGAGGTTGAGAGAGGAGTAGCAGCGGAAGAGGGAACCAGTAGAGGGCGAGCAAGAACTCCAAGGGAAAGTGAGTCGGAGGGATGGCTCAGAGATGCTTCCAGCGAAAACAGTGGGGAGGTCTCAGGACCTCCTATAGGGACACCCATACCTCGCCGGAAACTGTCACGCCGAGAGGCCAGACGACGTGTTTCCGTTAAAGAGCTTTTATGTTGGAAACGATTCCGAAAGCAGCCACTTTCGGATTCTACTAGTGATTGACGCAGCCATGCTGGAGGGGCTCCGTCACAGGCAGAGGTTTGAAAACCTGATCAAACTCTGAGGGACTTGCATTTTACGCACAAGCAGCTCATCGTCCCATCACATCACCCCTTGCTTTTTCCTGCAAGACCTATTGCAGTCGTTAAGAGTCGTCAACAGGCTCATCACAGCTATCTGCCAATCACCCATTCCCACCACCCTTCTGAGGAATACCCCTCCCCACCTTCTCACTATATAGAAGGGTCTGGTGACTTCTGTTTCAGTGTATCTGAAGAAGTGTGCATGCACACGAAAGCTCATACCAAGAACTAACTTAGTTGGTCTTTAAGGTGCTACTGGAAGGAATTTTTTTATTTTGTTTTGACTCAATATAAGTCAGCTTCCTATGGAAGAAAGACTAAGTGAAACGAGGGCAGGACTCTTCCCATAATGTTTCTACCTGGCATATTTCCGACTACAATAGGTGTAAATGTCTCCGCCGGTTGCAAACCATGCCTGTTGCTTGACTCTTTGTTAATGGCAGGCAGGCTTTCTTCCATAAAAGAACACAATCAATGTCATCGTAAATAACTCTGACATGCGTAAAAACACAGTGCACCCCTGCACAGGAAATAGAAAATATCTCTGATCTCCATAGACTCAAATTGTTTTATCAGATGTTAGGATATAATAAGAATATGTGTTCCTCGCCCTCCCATCTCTTTATTCAGAAATAAATCAATAGAATAAAAACGCCAACATAAATCTATGGAGCAATTGGTCCCTGAGAACACCCTGGGAGTGCAGGAAAGAAAAGGAAGAGACGAGACTCTTACCAAGGGCTGCTTCATATAACTTTTCAAGGAGTGTAAGGTGCACTCATGAGAATTATGCCAATTATGCAATGGAAAATGTGTGAGCTATACTTAACAGGCATATAATTTCAGAGGAGCAGTAAGCACCTGAATTTTTTCATTTTCAGCTGTTTTAGAGCTGCATGCAGTTGCCTTGACTAGAGCAACAAACAGTTTTCAAATAGTGATGGACAAAACTATATTTTGGGGGAGGGACATGTCACTTCCATATGTTTAAAAACATTGTGCTTTTAATATCCTGTTGGAAGCTGCCCAGAGTGGCTGGGGAAACCCAGCCAGATGGGTGGAGTATAAATATATTATTATTATTATTATTATTATTATTATTATTATTATTATTATTATTCCACTCATATCTATTTTTCTGCCACATTCCCACATGAAAATTTGTATTGTAACTTGTTTAAATAAATAATTCTATTTTCTAAAAAGATGTACAATGGTACCTCAGGTTAAGTACTTAATTCGTTCTGGAGGTCCGTTCTTAACCTGAAACTGTTCTTAACCTGAAGCACCACTTTAGCTAATGGGGCCTCTTGCTGCTGCCACACCGCCGGAGCACAATTTCTGTTCTCATCCTGAAGCAAAGTTCTTAACCTGAAGCACTATTTCTGGGTTAGCGGAGTCCGTAACCTGAAGTGTATGTAACCTGAAGCGTATGTAACCTGAGGTACCACTGTATTCCCAAATATTATTTGATGTTTCTTGAGTAAAGAGCTACGGGTTGTCACATGTTGGGGACCCTAATACATATTTGTGGGAATGCCCAAAATATGAGGTCTCGGTGCTCTGCATTTTCAATTGTATCTAAGATTTTGTACCAAGAAGCTGAAACAGAAGCTGGGCTTGCCTTGCTCTATCTTTTCAAAGTTCTGACAACTGAGTCAGCATGGGCTGAGCAAGTTATACTGGCAAATCTCTAGCTGAGCCAAAATAAGGAAGTTATGCTGCCATAGCTCCAGTTGAGCCCTGTCTTATCTAGGAGAGCCTGAGATCCTCCTATTCTGAATTTGCACATCCCAGAAGATCTTGGGATTGGATTGCACTGTTAGTCTAGTCCATTGAGCAATAGATGGCTCAAAGACAAAGTGATCAGCACTCAGAGTGGGAATTTCTAATATATAATTAAGCCACTGCCATACAAATGGAACTGTGCACATGGACCTCTGGGAAGGAAGGAAGGAAGGAAGGAAGGAAGGAAGGAAGGAAGGAAGGAAGGAAGGAAGGAAGGAAGGAAGGAGTATCTGTACCTTTAGAAAACAATGTACAGTTGTACCTCGGAAATCAAACGCCTTGCGAGACGAACATTTTGGCTCCCAAATGGCGCAAACCGCCGTTCCAGTTTGTGAATGTTCTTTGGAACCTGAATGTCTGTTGTGGCTTCCGCAGCTTCCTATTGGCTGCAGGAGCTTCCTGCAGCCAATCAGAAGCCGTGCCTTAGTTCCCAAATGTTTTGGAAGTCGAACAGACTTCTGGAACCGATTCGGTTCGACTTCCAAGGTACCAATGGACATTAATACTAGGATCTATGCCAACCAATTGGGAAATCATAACCTTGAGATGCTATGCCATTTTCACAAACAGGCAATTATAATGAAAGTATAGCAAGGCTGTGCATTCCGCCCCCCCCAAAAAAACCACAACATGCAATTTGCAACCTCCTCTAGATCCTTACAGCAAACACATCTCCTCCCACATACCATGATTATGGCCTAGATCCCAAGACCTGCATGCATCATATTCACTCCTTTCCCCCCCAAATGCATCCTCCCACTCTGAGAACAGGTCTCTGCTCCAATATGAGGTCATGAAACCTGGAAAGGAAAATGGGGTTCTGGGTCTTTGCATGGGTGTCTCTTCTTTGCACTTAAAAGAGCTTCTGTTCCATCCTTCTTCCAGTCTATATAAAAAACCAACCTGTTCAGTAATTCAACAAGCTGCCAAGAAGTGCTAGGAGGCTTATAAGGAAAAGTTTTACAAACTTCCACTGGGGACGAAAACACTGACAAACTGAAAAGAATTCAGAAAGCCATGAAGCTGGTGAGGTGTCTGAAGGGAAAGCTTTCAGGGAAAGCTGGAGGAAACAGTGGATGTATTTGACCCAGAGAGAGAGAGAAATAAGATCCAGGGAGATTGCTTCAAAAACCTTGTAGAGCAAGCTTCTCTAATGCTAATGCCTTTCCAGTGTTCTGGACTATGACAGCCATTAACCCCAGCCAGCTCAGCTGAACTGGCTAGGGCTGATGGCAGTTGTAGCATTAAACATCTGGAGGCACCAGGTTCGGGAAGGCTGCTGCAGAGAATGAGCCACTGCAGAAGGAGAAACTACTCAGACGTTGGAGCCTTTTAGCACACATTGGATGCAGATGCATAGTACAAGGGTCATCACCTTTAATGGATTAGTACCAAGGGAACTTAAAAAGCAGAGACATCACCTTGCCAACAAAGGTCCATATAGTTAAAGCTATGGTTTTCCCAGTAGTGATGTATGGAAGTGAGAGCTGGACCATAAAGAAGGCTGATCACCGAAGAATTGGTGCTTTTGAATTATGGTGCTGGAGGAGACTCTTGAGAGTCCCATGGACTGCAAGAAGATCAAACCTATCCATTCTGAAGGAAATCACCCCCGAGTGCTCACTGGAAGGACAGATCCTGGAGCTGAGACTCATGGCCACCTTATGAGAAGAGAAAACTCCCTGGAAAAGACCCTGATGTTGGGAAAGATTGAGGGCGCAAGGAGAAAGGGATGACAGAGGACGAGATGGTTGGACAGTGTTCTCAAAGCTACAAACATGAGTTTGACCAAACTGCGGGAGGCAGTGGAGGACAGGAGTGCCTGGCGTGCTCTGGTCCATGGGGTCACGAAGAGTCGGACACAACTAAACAACTTAACAACAACAACCAAGACTACTTAAGAAACTCCTTCTCCCATATTAAGCTACCCAAGCCTATCAGGGGCCTGCTCTGTGTCTCGACTCATCTATTAGAGACAGTGTAGGTGAACACAAGGACTTTTACTATAATGAAGCCTACATTTTGCAAACTCTCCCTGGGCACATCTGCCGAGGTTCCTTAGACAGATCTGTCTCACTTTGGACAGCTTCAGCTTTGAATCTGTTTGCCTTTTGTGGGTAACATTTTGGCCTAGTCACTGGATAGAGGCTGAAATATGTTACTGGGGTTCTGAACTTGATTCTAACTTTGCGAATCTGTTTCCACCTTGGATTTAGAAATATAGAAAATATAGAAATATATAAAAATACATACATGCCCTTGCAGTTCTTGCTTGGGCAGATGGGCTATGCCCAGAGAAGCAGAATAGAGCTATTTTTAAATGTGTGGTGTGTCTGTATGTGTGAAACAGAGAGACTTCGTAGTTCTGACGGTTTTCAAAATGATTATTTAAAAACAAAGCATTATTATTGCTTGTTGTCCACAATGAATGCAAAAATAATGGAAAAGCAACAACAACAAACAATGAAATAAATCTAAATGGGTTCAGTAAGATGGGCAATTCTCAGATTGACAGAATCTATGGCAAGCAGCAGCGGGTATCATGTTACAATATTAAATCCTAAATTACACATCTTGGAAATAATAGCTCCTGACTAAAAGAAGAGGGAACCAAAGGAGATCTCATAGTCTCATTCATTGGGGGTTATGTTCAGCACATCACTGAAACTAAATGAATCCTATTTAGCAGTTCTTCCAGAGGTGACACCTTTTTTAACAAGGAAATGCTGGAAAGAGGTGTAAAGGAAATGTTTTAGCCAAAAAGCTACATCTTTCCTAAGGAGACATGTAAGCTGCCCCTCAACACAATACAATTTCTGTGAGGCATTCAAGTTCACCACAATGGCTTATTTATTTCTTTTAAATACAATTTACCATGTGTGTGTGTGTGTTCATATATATATGAATGAGATACCTTCAGAGGCTGGTGGATATATTGCCCTGTAGCCAAGATACTCAAAGCTGTGCCCCACAGACTATGTGGTCTGTAACTCTCATCAGCACCAGTGGTTAGGAATGATGATAGTTGCAGTCATCCTCATATGAAAGACCGCACATTGGGTACCACTGCTCTATAGACAGATGATTAAGACAAGTCAATGTGCTTCTCTTGCAATATTAGGCACACAGATACAGGACTAATAGGAAATCATTTCCATAACAATATCATCCACCCAAACATCTGGTTAAATTAAACTGCTTTTGCATGTCTATGAAATCTAAGGAATGGTTGATATGGGCCAGTGGAAGGAAGGAAGTTTTAAGAGTTGTCATCAACATCAACAACAACAGAGAAGATCATCCTACAAGCACAAAGTCCAAACACACACCCCAGATACTCAGAACAGCCAGCAAGTCCTGTCAGGAGTAGAGACATCCCAGCAGGTGCAATGGCCCTATTAGGAATTTAAAGTTAATAACCAGCACCATGAATTGAGCCTAGAAGCTGATTGGAATAGTTTGTGTGAAAATACAATGCTTACTAGTGCTCCACCTTAAAGTCAAAGCCTTTGTCATTATCTTTTTTTTTATTCCAAACATATATATCTGTCCATTCACCAGGACAGATGGTAGACACACCTGTGGTAAGCGGGGGGAGATAATCCGTGTTTCCATAAAAATACCTAACCCTGGAATGTGAAGCTTGTGCATATGCAACCACCATGAATAGGGTGGTTTAGTCCAGTAGAGGGGAGTCACTCAATTGAAAGAAAGGAGGAGGAAACTGAAATCTGTTTTGCAGGGGAGCTGAAAAATATTTCTGGACATCTGCATATGTATGGCTACAGTCATGACTCTAGAGCAGTCTTTCTCAACCTGTGGGTCCCCAGATGTTGTTGAACTACAACTCCCATCACCCCTAGCTAGCAAGGCCAGAGTTCAGGGATGATGGGAGTTGTAGTCCAACAATATCTGGGGACTCACAGATTGAGAACCACTGCTCTAGAGTCTTTGGAGACCATGAGCCCAGCACTGGGAATAGCCCCAGAAGCACCTAACCTACTGAAGGACTTTGCAATAAGAGCCTGGCAGGCCAGCTTTCCTCCTCTCCAAGGATGCTGCACTGTCCTCCTCTGTCTCAGAGGACACTTGTCTCAGAAACCCCAGCACAACTAGAGTCTGGAGTAAAATCCAATAGAGAAGGGTGGGGCTCTTTAAAGGATGAGGAACCTCTTAGTGAAAACAGCTACTAAGGCAGAACCTTAGCTCATTTATAAGGCTCAGTCCAGTGTGTTCCTACCCAGTGTTTCAGACGGAGCTGTTCCAAGAGCTGTCCATGGTACCTATGCTTCTGCCCGGATGAGTGTTTGCACCAGAGTGGATAATTAGCAAGGAGATGGAGAACGCACGGAGATTTATTTTTTTTAACTTTCATTTTTTTGTACAGCTGGTATTATTGTTTATAATTCTATTCTAATTGCACAGCTATGTACTCCAAGCTGCAAATTATGTTGTTTGCTGTGCTTGTCCTGTTGCTTTGGGACTCAAGCTATTTGCAAAGACACGGCTCTGAAGTACCCAGCACCTTGGTGAATTAGAAGAATGTTTGGGCTGGTCAACAATGAATTCTGTGAGCAAGAATAGACTAATTTTCTCTTTTTGACTCATGGCATTGAGGGACTACAGCATTGTTCATGTGTTAAACAAATTACTTATTCATTTAGCTTTTGGGGGGCAATTATGGTATTGTTTTGGATAATTATGGTCCCGACTAAAGAAAGCAGTTCCCCTTAAATACCTCAGTGCTGGAGATGTGGCAAGGACAATGTTTGTACAGTGTTCTTTACTTAACAAGTTTTGGGGAAAAAGTGCTGGACTGTGTAACTATGACTGTGCAGAAATTGTTAAAACTTTCAGTGGAGAATATTTTATTGAACTATATTCCTGCAGTATGAAAATTATCAATGGGACAATGGAAATGGATTTTCTGTGCCCTAATGGTGGCCAAGAGATTGATATTGAATAAAGATATGATAACCTTCAATCAATGGACTGATGATATGACGTCACTGGCAATTTTTGAATGGACTGCTTACAGGCGCATACTCTGTATGGATAAATACGATAGCATTTGATTTGGAATGAGTTTATACAAAATGCAGTAGGCTATTAACATTTACATAAGCACTAGGACAACAACACTATATCAATTTATACAAGAATGTAAGGAAATATTGTATATTGCTTTTTTTGGTATATTTTCATTTTTCTATGCATCTTTGTTGTTGTTGTTTTTCTCCCTCTCACTTTTCCTTCTTTTTTCCTGTATCACTTTATGTATTTTAACCGAAATTACATTCTACAAATATATATATATATATGCAAAGTTTCATTCCACTTAAGCCCTGCAAGATTCACACAAGCAAATATTACACATACTATTTAAAGACCTGAAACCAACATTTATGGTAGACGTCTTCACAGAGGCTGTCCGTTTGCCACATTTCCAGGGTCAACATACAGAATGCAACATTAGGACTTCCAGCTACTGGTGAGAAGGAGTCTGAGTGAAAATAGTAATTTTGTACTGCGCACTAAAAGCTTGACATTCTGTGATCCGCACCCACCAAAATGCTATCTTCAAAGTAAACAGTTTAATGCAGTGTAATTACCATCGGACAATGGATACTCTCCTGGGCGTGAGGGGTCCACTTATGGATTCTTAATAGACTCCAATGGGAGAGTTGTCTTTTGGACTATCAGAGAACACTGCTGGGTATCTAACTTAGAGAACAAAGTCGTAATGGGGACAGGAGAGAAAGACCTAAGCAGTCAAATCCAAGGAGAACATTTTGGGCAGGGCACACTCAATGTAAGCGCCTCTTTTGGAATGCCCCAATGGAATGCCCCTAGTCACCGCAGCATCCTGTTTTGTTTTTTTAATAATATATTTTATGATCGGGGCAGCCAACCTGGCATATACATGGTTACAGGTGCATATTATCACTATTTATCTAAAATAAGATTGTTTTCTACTACAAAGTGGAACTTATCCCTAAATCAATTAATTCTATCTGACTAAATTTTGCTCAGAGCACAGTCATACATCATCATCATCATCACCATCATAGGAAGTTGAACGGAATCCATTCTTGAAGTCCATGCGACTTCCAAAACATTCAGAAACCAAAGCACAGCAAAGGCTCCTGCAGCCAATCGGAAGCGCGCCGGACGTTCAGCTTCCAAAAATCATTCGAAAACTGGAACACTCACTTCCAGATTTTGATCGTTCGGGAGCTGATTTGTTTGGGAGCCAAGGCGTTTGAGATCCAAGGTAGAACTGTAAACACATTGAAATAAATGGAGCTAAGTTAGCCATATCCATTAATTTCAATGGGTTGTATTTAATGTCCTCATTTTGGCTGTGCAATGGAACTTTCCCTCTCTATCTTCTTCCCATGCACCCCCTAACCCTCGAGCATATTTGGGGAAATCCTTGGGCTAATAGAGCAAGTGCAATGGGCAATGCCCAGTGGGCATACTCTGAATCCAGCTAATATTTGAGAAACATAACTTACATTGGGAATAATGAGAGAGTAACCAAAATGGACAGATTTCTTCCTTCCTAGTGTGCTGGTCCCGGGGGCTAACTGAGAGGTGAGGTCCGAGTCCAGCCTGAGGTCGATGGTGTGGTATGGAGCTGTCCATCAATGCTGTAGCTGGGTCCAAGGTGGGGAGTCAGGTGGGGTCAGGAACTCTGGCAGAAGAGCAGGACAGGGTGCAGACAGGAACAGGCTAGCAACAACGTTGATCCCACAACCTTGGACTGGGACTGACTGTCTTTTATCTGGCCCGAGGCATAGGGCGGCCCCGGTCCACAGGTGACTCGCCTCTCCTGGCGTGGAGGCGAGCACTCCTCCTGCAGGAACTTAGTTTCTTTGCCTCTCTGCCCTGAGCCTCTGCAACTCAGGAGAGGCTGGAGGGACCCAGAGGCAACCTCAGCTTCCCCTGACGGGGCTGAGAGTGGAGCACCTGCAGGCAATGGGCCCTCCATCACCTCAGGGGCCAGAGCAGACTCAGATAGTGCCTGAACCTGAGGATCCAGCACAGGTGAAGACCTTTCAGGCTCAGGCCCCAGCCCTGGCTCAGCTGGTTCTGGAGGCGGGGACTCCTGTGCAGGCTGGGATTCCTCAGGTTCAGCCTCTGAGTCCGAATCCCAGGCCATCACACCTAGGACATGGGATGGACTTTTGTCTTTCAAGTTTCAGCAGTGCCCTGGGCTCCCCTGCTTCTCACCTAGATCATAGTTTGATGCCCTGCGGTGCCCCCTAGGTTTGGTGCCCAGTGTGGCAGAACCCGTCGTGTTGCCCTATTTCAATCTCTGCTATGAGTCTGTAACAGCAATAAAGAAATTTATGGTGACTAAGATACTCCATACCCCCAGAGGAGTGGCAGCCCCAGTTTGCAAGGAAATCTAGCTAGAGCCCCCCACAAGTGTGACTGAATTTTCCAGCCCTTTCATGAGCCCTGCGAAAAAGTATTTGCCAGTCAAGAGTTTGCATTAAATTGCTGGTTAGGCAACGGGTAATTACGATCACCTGTGGTGTGCATGCAAGTGTCACCCTGGAAAAACGTGCCTGCAGAGCGTGACACCCCTTCCTACCACCAGGCTACTGCTCAATGGAGCAATTTGGCATGCTCTGTGAACACACTGCCTGTTGTGGTCGTCAAGGCAAGCCTTTTATCCGTCATGCGCAATAAGCTTCACCATAGGCTTCCCTGGAAGCCCAGGCTTTCATTTGCCGTTGCTTTGATGTCGAAGCTGTAAACTTTGTATTATTGCACATTTCTGCTAAAATAGCAAACTGGGACCTGTGCAGAACTTCAGCATCGGTCTTTGTTCCTGCTGCACTTGGATGTTCAGTTCAAGCCCGGCACACAGCAGCTGCTTCCGCTTTTTCCTAGTTTAACAATTCAGCCTCCCCTCAGCTCCCAGGGCTGCATCAACAAGCATACGCTGCTGGAAGAAAACTAGTCGCAAGGGCAGGCCTGTGCATAAATTATCATTTTTTTCTCTCTCCCAATGATTGCTCGGCACTGGCATTTGTCACCTTGTTTTAAACCAAACTCAACTGTGCTTTGACATTGCACTAAGCATTTCCTAATTATACAGTGACCTTTTTTTGTACAATAGAATGCTATTAGTGTTCCATTAATCTGTGGTTCCTGGATGCTAATTTATTTCTTGTTTGGCCTGGAATTTTAATAATAGCATCAGGAGATGTCAAAACTGCAGAAATTTTTTATTGCAACACTTTCGGAGAACGGACGAGGGAGGGGGAAAGCAATATACAGATCACTCCCAGAAGAGACCAGAAAGACCCGCCAACCGATTCCATTTCCATTCTGCAATGGATACAGCAGGTCACAGTGTTCAGACTGAACTTGTTTAAAATGAATATGTGCTTTTAGAAACAAACGCTCTGGATACTTAATATTATTTTTAATCCTAAAATAAACACTTAAGACTAAATATTTATTTCTAACCCTCCTTTTTTCATAGAATAAGGGCAGGTTCTAGGAGTCTTGGTTGACCACAAACTTGACATGAGCCAACAGTGTGACGCGGCAGCTAAAAAAGCCAATGCAATTCTGGGCTGCATCAATAGGAGTATAGCATCTAGATCAAGGGAAGTAATAGTGCCACTGTATTCTGCTCTGGTTAGACCTCACCTGGAGTACTGTGTCCAGTTCTGGGCACCACAGTTCAAGAAGGACACTGACAAACTGGAACGTGTCCAGAGGAGGGCAACCAAAATGGTCAAAGGCCTGGAAACGATGCCTTATGAGGAACGGCTAAGGGAGCTGGGCATGTTGAGCCTGGAGAAGAGGAGGTTAAGGGGTGATATGATAGCCATGTTCAAATATATAAAAGGATGTCACATAGAGGAGGGAGAAAGGTTGTTTTCTGCTGCTCCAGAGAAGCGGACACGGAGCAATGGATCCAAACTACAAGAAAGAAGATTCCACCTAAACATTAGGAAGAAATTTCTGACAGTAAGAGCTGTTTGACAGTGGGATTTGCCGCCAAGGAGTGTGGTGGAGTCTCCTTCTTTGGAGGTCTTTAAGCAAAGGCTTGACAACCATATGTCAGGAGTGCTCTGATGGTGTTTCCTGCTTGGCAGGGGGTTGGACTCGATGGCCCTTGTGGTCTCTTCCAACTCTATGATTCTATGATTCTAGTCATTAAAACAAAAGCTCTAGTCTAGCAGAGTGCTTAAGAAACTGAGGGAAATCATTCTCCTTCCTTGGAGGTTTCTAAGCAGAGGTTGGATGGCCATCTGTCATGGATGCTTTAGCTGAGATTCCTGCATTGCAGGGGGTTGGACTAGATGACCCCAGAGCCCCTTCCAACTCTATGGTTCTATTTCCTGAAACTGGCCACAGCTGGCCAGGATAAGGATGGAGGAATCAGTCAATCTCTGATCTCACAGTTTCTCATTCCCACACCCTCAGTTTTGAATTAAGATCTCCACTTTTCCATAGCAATTTGAAAATTAATATTATTCTTCAGAAAATGCTCACAAAAACTTCTCAGCATTTTATTGCAAATTTCTCCATTTGTATGTGGTTTTGACTAATATACATTCCGCCGCCCCCAGCAATCTCCCCAAAATGTTTGAGTTTCGCGCACATTTCCACCCTAACATATGCATTTTGCACATATTGTTTGGTTGGAGAACTGCATCACAAGACTCGGAAGAGTGCACATTTCATTTTTATTTTTATATTTTTTATTAATTTTAACATACAAAATTATAAAACGTACCACACAAAATTATCACAAATAAAATCTTACTGGACTTCCATCAGCACCTCTGATAATCCTCCGTCTTACATCACTTCTTATGCATTTCCTAATTTAATACTGTCTTTATATCTCTTATCCTGTCTTCTCTCCTTTTCCATTTTAACAATATTTCCATGAATACTCCTCACAGAACTTCTTGCAAACCTACAAACGTCGTCTGGTCATCACAAATACTCTTCAAATAGTCTTAACCTGAGGTACCACTTTAGCTAATGGGGCCTCCTGCTGCCACTGTGCCACCGCCATGAGATTTCTGTTCTCATCCTGAAGCAAAGTTCTTAACCCGAGGTACTATTTCTGGGTTAGTGGAGTCTGTAACCTGAAGTGTCTGTAATCTGAAGCATCTGTAACCCAAGGTACCACTGTACAAACAAAATCAAACGCCTCCTCTAGCGCTACCCCAGGACCTCTGCAGAGGGCTTCCCCACATCATCCTGCTAGTCATCAATAGATAGAGAGATAGACAGAGAGATAGAGAGATGGACGATGGACTATAGATAGATAGATGATAGATAGATGATAAATAGATGATAGATAGATGATAGATAGATCTAGATAGATGATAGATAGATAGATAGATAGATAGATAGATAGATAGATAGATAGATGATAGATAGATAGATAGATAGATAGATGATAGAAAGATAGATAGACAGACAGACAGACAGATAGATGATAGATAGATGATAGATAGATAGATAGATAGATAGATAGATAGATAGATAGATAGATAGATACTGTAGATAGAGACGCATACTGGGATGTTTCATAGGAGGTGATTCACAGATGAAATGAAATAAATTATAGACAGTCAGATGAACAGAACGGGGAAGTGAGTTTGACACCACAATCCCACTCCAGTCTCCTGCCATGTCCATTGGGATCACGACAATCTCTCAACCTACCCTACCTCACAGGGCTGTTGGGAGGATAAAATGGGAGGGGGAGATCGAAGTATGGCGCTTTAAGCTCCTTGGTGGAAACATTGAATGTAAATGTCGCTAAAAACAAATAGATCCCTGCTGCTGGGCTGTCTTCCATGTGTCTCTTTCCATGGCTGCTGTGTGTCTCCTTTATCTCTCTGTGTGAGTGAGGGGGCGGGCAGGGATAACATCGTCCCATGTGTAGACCACAATGAAACCATGATTAGAGTAAGCTGCCATAACTATGTTCAATTTCTAAGACTCCAGCAGGATGGGTAAAAGATGAGGGAATCCTACCTCTGATAGATAAAGAGAATATCAAGGATGATTGCCCAAAATATTGGACACCTCTAACCTTTGAAATCAAATAATCCTTCTCTCCACTCCATTTCTAAACTGAAGGCAATAAGTTTTGTGCCCAGAAGGCATGTAATAGTATCTGTGTCTTATAGGATATACGAAAGCAGCACCAAAGGGGGGGGGGGAACACACAAAGATAAGAACGCCGTGAAGAGTTATCAGTTATTGCAACTACCTCAACTGGATCCATTCCGGGGTAACAATTTTCCCCAGGAAAACACATCCACACTTTCTAATGGACCATTTACAACTGGAAATTGCATTTCCATTATTTGTGCATCTCCTTGCAAATGTGTGTGGTTTTTTTGTTTTTGTTTTAAGATATACAGTACAAAAATAAGTTCTGGGTATTTACATTAGGGAAGCTCGCTGAGATACGTCCAACAGGAAATCAAGACCAGGCAAGCTAAATTAGCCATCTGCCTGGAAGACAACAAATCAAAAAAGATGTTTTAATGTTATTTCAAGCTGGTCTTACGAGAGTGGGAATCACAAAGGCCTGCAGAAAATGGAACCCCCCTAGAGAAGCTTCCTGCAGAACTGTAGCCTAGTTAAAGTTGTCATATTACTTGAAGCTGGCAACTTCAAACTAAATGCAGGAGGGCTGTGAGAAAGTGTTAGTGATGTCCTAGGACATCTGGGCACCTGAGGATGTATAAGGCATAGAATGTCTCAGGTGTCCTCCCTTCTAGTACAACCCCAAGTTCTCCCACCTTGGTTGCCTTCTCCAACAAGGATAACAAGAGCTGCTGTTCCATCTAACAGCAACAGCATTTCCAGGCAGGGTAGGAATGGGGAATCTGTGGCTCTCCAGGTCTAGTGGGACAGCAACTGCTATTGGTCTCAGCCAACATCACCTGCCCAGTGGAACCCTGAAGAACTGGAAATTGTATGCAACAAGTCAGTGTGTGGCCCACAGGTTCCATGTCAAAGTACTCATGCAGCTCATCTGGTGTGAAACGTTGGGTTACCCTGATCTTGAGGGTACTAGGTAGGGCTGGATGAGACCTGGTTTTCAACTTTATGATATATCACTACCTAAACATTGCAATACAGTGGTACCTCGGGTTAAGTACTTAATTCGTTCCGGAGGTCTGTTCTTAACCTGAAGCACCACTTTAGCTAATGGGGCCTCCTGCTGCTGCCACGCCGCCGGAGCACGATTTCTGTTCTCATCCTGAAGCAAAGTACTTAACCCGAGGTACTATTTCTGTGTTAGCGGAGTCTGTAACCTGAAGTGTATGTAACCCAAGGTACCACTGTATACTGATGCACCAGAATGTCTGAAATAAGGATAGAGCTATGTAGAGGCATTGGCTGGCTTCACAGCTTTTTTGCCACATTGTGATTTTTGGATAGTGCTTGCACGTGCGCACACATACACACACACCATGATTCATAATATATTGCCCGGTCAAAAATTCTGACACCAATATCATGATATGGGCTTGAAACTGGGTTTGAGTACTATATTGCTTAGCCCTAGCATGATTCACAATATATAGCCAGGTCAAAAACTATCAAACCGATATCACAATATGGACTTCAAACCGGTTTGGGGTGATTTATTGGTATATTGCCCAGCCCTAGTACTAGGTTGGGTAAGGCTGCATCTGAGTGATGTTTTCCACGGGGTTCATCTGCATACAACAGTGCAGCAGTGATTGGTTCTGTTTTGCAAGCCATGCCAGTCTGCAATTCCTCATTCCCTGCCACACACACAGCTTGTGCATATGATACTACTGTGTTCGACAGTTCCCAAAGCTTTCAGCTCTCCAACGCTGCTAAGTTGGTTTTAGCTCTAAAAACCCTCCAGGCGGTAGCACCACTGATATGTATGATAAACTTCCAGAGCCCAAGTGAGCTTGTGCAGTGCCCTAACTTGTATTTCAGCTCTCAAGTTGTCATATGGATGAATTAACGAATTACGTTTGTAGCAGTAACTGTTCTAGTTACAATTATTACCGGGAGAATGGATTTATAATATGCAAGCTCCCCTTTTCATTACAAGCGTTCTCATGAGAACGTACAATGAGAATTTTAAATGCCTCGAACTCCATATGAAAGACGGCTGTAAAAGAAGCAGCAGCAGTGATATGACCTTTTAAAATAAAATAAAATAAAAAAGATTCGGTTATTTGATTCCTTATTGGCTCCCGGGGCTTGTCCACAGTTAAACTTGAACCGGCCTGTTGGAAGGAGATCTGAGTGTGACCTTGTCTGCCCTTTTCCTAACCTTGTGCTAACACCAGTTGCACAGAAAGAAAATCCTCTTCAACTTTTTCTCTGCCCTTGGGCAAGACGAGTAAGGAACAATTAGACAGACCAGAACACAATCCTCCAGATCCAAAGCTATATTCTTAAAAGATGTAGGCAGGTGCTAAGAGGAAGTGCGATGCTCTTCAATCATTTTTTGAAATGGGGCATGTATAGCGAGGGGATAAAATTCAGAATTGGGGGAGTTTGGATTTTCAAACCGCCCCAGTTCAGGAAGCCTTGCTCCACTTTCAGCTTGTCCTAGATCAGGGTTCACTAATGCAGCTAGGATCTCCTACAGAACCTGCACAAGAGCTAGCTGGGGTAGCTCAGTTGGTAGAACACGAGATTCTTAATCTCAGGGCCATGGGTTCAAGCCCCACCTTGGGCACAAGATTCCTGCATTGCAGGGGGTTGGACTAGATGACCCTTGTGGTCCCTTCCAACTCTACAATTCTATTATTCTAAGTTCTCAGTCAATATCCCCTCAAAAATCCACAATGCATTTGTACCATTTACTCTTCCTGCTCAGTTCCTGCTTGGGGTAGGTTTGTTTGCCCTACCCTTACACAGCTCCATGTAGCCATTTTGTGACTGGTACCCATGTCTCTTTCTCAAAATTCCAGATGTGCCCATCTGGTCTTTCCAAATTCACACCCAGATCCAGATTTAGTTTGACCTCTGTGCTCTACTAGGCTGCATAGTGTCCAGATCAAGGGAAATAATAGTTCTGCTGTATTCTGCCTTAGACCACATCCAGAGTACTGTGTCCAGTTCTGGGCACCACAATTTAAGGCGGCTATTGACAAGCTGGAATGTATGTAGAGGAGGACAACCAAGATGATTGAGGGTCTGAAAAAAATGGGTGGGTGGGAGGACCGAAACGTTTAGCAAATTCAAAACACTTTTACTATTACTAGTGAAAACAGCTGCCAGGGGTGCTTTCTGTACAGGTAAGCCTCTTCTTGGGCAAAAAGTTGACCTACATAGTATGTTGGACTCCTTGCAAGCTTGCTGATATGGTGTAGTGATGGGCTGACATACTCCAAAAAATATTTTGTGGAACTCTGGGCAATCAGCTAAAGAACCTTGTGCCCGATTTGTTTCCAGATGGAACAAGTCCTACCCAGGGACTAAGAGGGAGAGCCTTCTCCCGCTCTTCAAACTAGATCACTTATGCAGAAAGTGTTAGGGAAGTTTCATTTTTTAATATTCATACCCCACTTTTTCTCCAAAGAGGTGATGTATACAATTCTTCACACTGGGGTAGGTTAGGCTCAGAAACTGTAATTGGCCCAGTGAGCTCCATGTTTGCATGGAGACTCGAACCCTGATCTTCCACATCCTAATCAGACACTCTAACCATGATACCACAATAGGGACAGCACCCATCAGGCACTGAGCAGACCAATTAAATCTGGGAACAGACTCCAAAAGGGTCTGACTCTGATATGCAGTTGAACATAGAAGTCCAGCTGTCAGGAACCCAGTATCTAAGCCTCACTTTCCTTTCCAGGTTCAGTTCGGTTCTCTTACTTAGCAAACCTGAAACTCGGCGAGGGTGTCCCTTCTTTTTCATTGGCTGTTGTGAAAAGAGGAAGCAATAGTACGACAACACGGCCAGCCTGCAAACAAGGGCAAGCAACTGAGATGCTGTGTATTTGTATCAGTTGGAAGAGATGTAGAAATGGTGTCAACATTCCTTTGGACCATTAATCTGACCTGACCGTTAAGATTTAGTAGCCAAGGGAACTCCAAAGAGCTATTTTTAACAGGTGTGTGAGAGAACATGGCTCCAGCATTGCAACATGGGTCTTTGGAGACAGACCAATTGGCATGTAATAAATAACGACACTTTGGACTAGCAGAGGGAAGGAACAATGAAAAAATTGGACATAGCAGACTTAAAGGGGTTGGGGAGAGGAAAGAATTAAAAGTTTGGCTTATCTGACATTCCTTTAGCTGTTCTAATTTCAACACGCAAGCACCCTGCCTCATCTGCAAAACAAAGCCGGTGTTGACAATGCCCGGCCTCATTTGCTTAGTTAATGAGACACAGAAATCCTCGCAGAAAGTTGCATTTTGCCTTTGAGACGAAAACGAAAAAAGGGAAGTCCTGGGTCATTATATTGGCAACCCCAGTAACTCGGTGGCATGTTTGCTGTCACCCTGAAGCCACAGCATACAAGTGACCTTGGGGCATTCTTGCACGGGGACATTAGGAACTTGGCATGTCAAAATGGAAATGCTTTGCGGGAGAAGGAGCTGGTTCGTCGCCTTGCCCCTATAGTAATCCCTCTTGCCAGAGCCACAGAGCAGAACCGATGGCAGCCTCCAAGGAGACCCTGCCTCCTGCTCTTTGAAAGCCAAAGGGGGTGGGCAATGTGAAGAATGAGACAAATCGGAGATTTTTTAAGTAGGACTTCAAAGGTAATGCCAACACATTAGTTCAGATTTCACGAGAGAGAGAGAGAGAGAGAGAGAGAGAGAGAGAGAGAGAGAGAGAGAGAGAGAGTGTTTCAGGGATTTGTAATGCGGCGGAGAGCACGGCATCTCAGAACAAAAACCTGTTATTTACAGAGACACCCCCCCCCCAATAACTTCCACAGAAGGTACAAATCATCAACACCACAGCGGCACAGCAATAATGTGTGTATTTTAATTAATGCCTTTACAGAATTATCTTGCAATAGACGCTTGCTTTTCTGCTTTTTCTTTGGCAACCCTGCTATTAATAATAGTTGTTTTACAGAACCTTTGCAAAAGTGATCCCAGTACAATTTTCTTCGATAACCTTTGCCAACAAGAAGAGGAGTGGAAAATTAATATTTGCAAGCCAGGCGCACGCAGGGTGGCACCAGAGCACCTCCCATGCCAATGCAATTACCCCAAGGTTTCACATTATTTCACAAATATTGCCACCTCCCAGAAATGAACTTTGCATCTTCTGTGCCCTCAATATATATGTGTTTCCTGGCATCAGCACTGCAGGCCTACAGTACAGATCACTCTTGCTTTGTTGGTCTTAGTAGGAGCCAAGGAACTATGTATGGCAGTGTTTCCCAAACTTGGGTCGTCTGCTGTTTTTGGACTACAATTCCCATCATCCCAGACCACTGGTCCTACTAGCTAGGGATGACGGGAGTTGTAGTCCCAAAAAAACAGTGGGAGACCCAAGTTTGGGAACCCATGATGTATGGCATGGAATCCTTGCCTGAAATAACCAGAGGCTCAGTTGCAGTCAGCCACACTTCTAGCTTCAGAGTTTTCAAGAAATATGGTCCACAGACTTCCCAATTTTTCAACCACAAGGGCTAGAAAACTGCATTTTGTTTTTTGTTTGTTTTTTAATGGAAAAAAGCCCTGAAGTTCTCAGAAAGTTGAAATATGTACTTTTTCTTTTCCTGTGGAACTGTAGCACATAAACACCCTTTGATAATAGTACAGTCATACCTTGGGTTACAGATGCTTCAGGTTGCGTTTTTTCAGGTTATGGACCGCCAAAACCCGGAAGTACTGGAACGGGTTAATTCCGGGTTTCGGTGGTCGAGCATGCACAGAAGCGCTAAATCATGCTTTGCACATGCTCAAAAGTGCTGAATCGCAACCTGTGCATTCACAGACGAGTTGTGAATGTGCATTCTGCACGGATCACGTTTGCAACCTGAGCGTCCACTGTACTGTCTTGCATTTTTTCTGGCCAGGAAACACACCCAAACCCTTGGGACTACAGGATATTGGTGCGCTATGGCAGGCCAAGAGGGGATGAAAAAAAATACTCCTTTCCTTGCACAGTCCAGACCATGGAATCACTCCATCAAATGCATAAAATGAGATAAAATGCAAAAAATAAATTAAAAATTCTGATAGTAACAATTCAGTAGGAGGTAGAATGCATGCAAAATAGGTATGTAAGTTAAACACCCTTTACAACAGCAGTGACAGGTGATAAAACAATCGACTTTGTAACGTGGAGTTAATTAACAACTGCAGTGGAAGAGGAAACCATTGTCTCTATTCAGGCTCAGATGAATACAGCTGAACTTCTTGATGAATGAAGCCTGCTGTCAACCTGCCTTCTTTGGGCAGTGGCAATGTTACCATGGCAGGAATGCAGTGCATCTGCCGAATCTCTGAGGTGCCTGGCCTGGAAAAAGTACTGTCTATGCATGGCTGCAAATTTCAGCTTCGCAAGTGACCATCAGAAGATGCTGTGTGTTTTATGTGCACCTTAACAGATTTTCAGAACTCTGCCCTTATAAAATCCGATAGAGTTTGTGTGGGGAGACACTAATTCAAGGCACCATAATGCAAGTTGCATGTCAGAAGACAAGGCAGCAGTCTAAAAGGAATCTTTCCCTGTGCAAATAAATCCTATTGACCGGCAAAATTTCCTATGAAAAAACATGGGGTGGGGGTTGCTCCCCCCAAATTTTATGACTACATAAATCATGGGCCACAATGTTTGCTCGTGCTAATGTTCAGCCACTTTATCAAATTCATCGAACGCAGTTTATTAGACTTCTGTAGCTTTTCAAAATTAAGTGGAGAACAACCAAGGCAAAAATTATACACAGGGTTTTTTTAAGGGGGGGGGATGCTGGGCTTTGCAAAGGCTCCCATTGTCTCTAACGCCCCCACCTGCCACTGCATTGTTCAAATGCATATTGAGTACAACACATTCTGTGCTCATTAAGGTATAATCAGCAATTAGAGTCTCTGTCCCATTTTCATGGGCACTTTCTTCCCTCGGTTTGCAACAAAATTGTCTTTGTCCAAATTGTGCTGACACACTCAAAACGAGGAGGTTTTTTGGCACAGCCTGTGCTTCTCCATGGCGAAGCCTGAAACAAAGAACGATGAGCATGGGAGAGGCTCACACGAAAGTGGTCGACCCTGCCATAAAATATCTTTTTTATTTCATGGGACACTACTCACGGCGCTGGATTTGTCCAATCAGTACGCAAGCGCTCCACTCACACATAAGCATAGCAATTCAGGCACTGTGCAGAAGAGCATTGAGGGATGATATTTCTTTGGAGGAGATGGACTCCCACTGAAAATGAGAGGGATGCAATGTCCCTTAGAAGTCCCTCAGACTCATCATCTGATTGCAAGAAAAAGGAAGAGAAACACATGCTTGCCCTGCAGAAAGACCCAAATCCATTTCCTAGAACAATTATGAGGAATGTGGGTTGCAAAGCTAGAAAGGGACTCTGCCAAAACTGGCCAAAACAAGGCTAAAAGATAAAGGTACCCCTGACCATTAGGTCAAGTCGTGACCGACTCTGGGGTTGCGGCGCTCATCTCACTCTATGGGCCGAGGGAGCCGGTGTTTGCCTGCAGACAGCTTCTGGGTCATGTGGCCAGCATGACTAAGCCACTTCTGGCGAACCAGAGCAGCGCACGGAAACGCTGTTTACCTTCCTGCCGGAGTGGTACCTATTTATCTACTTGCACTTTGACGTGCTTTTGAACTGCTAGGTTGGCAGGAGAAGGGACAGAGAAACGGGAGCTCACCCCATCGCGGGGATTCGAACCGCCGACCTTCTGATCAGCAAGTCCTAGGCTCTGTGGCTTAACCCACAGCGCCACCCATCAAAATGCCGAAGATGCCAGCTTACTGAGTGGTTTTCCATTTAGACTTCACATAACAACTTGTTTAAAAAGAGCTCCACCGGTTGGCAGTTCATTTCCAGGCCTAATTCAAGCTGCTCACATTATTTCTTAAAACCTTAAGTGACTTAGGCCTCAAATACCTGAAGTACCACCTGCTTCCCTCAAACCAGGGGTCAGCAAACTTTTTCAGCAGGGGGTTGGTCCACTGTCCCTCAGACCTTGTGGGGGGCCGGACTATATTGGGGGGGGGTGAACAAATTCCTATCCCCCACAAATAACCCAGAAATGCATTTTAAATGCTGATTCCTGGACCGTCCGCTGGCTGGATTTAGAAGGCGATTGGGCCGGATCTGGCCCCTGGACCTTAGTTTGACTACTCATGCCTTAGACCAGTTATGGCCAAACTTGGCCCTCCAGCTGTTTTGGGACTACAACTCCCATCATCCCTAGCTACCAGGACCAGTGGTCAGGGATGATGGGAATTTTAGTCCCAAAACAGTTGGAGGGCCAAGTTTGGCCATCACTGCCTTAGACCCTCTCAAGTGGGGTCTACTGTCTTCAGAACTTTGGTCAGTGGCAGCCTGAGAGAGGACATTCTCTGTGAAGCCCTTTAGCTGGGGTGGGGCTCATTTCCCACAGAGGGTCATAGGGAACCTTCACTGTACAGGCATGCCCCCCCCCCCCGCGCTCATGCACATTAAACTCGTGCACGACCACATATACATGCCGCACTGGGTAACAATTAAATCATTCAATCCATGCCTGGAAATGGCAGGAGAGAGCTGGCGACTCCTCGTGGCTCACACAGAGACTCTCCACAGAGCCCCAAGAGGACGTCAGTGAGGACGGATGAAGCCCTAAAGAGACCTGAGGCACAGCGGGGCTTTGTTTAGGCTGCTCAACCTCCCCGCCTAACAGCTGGTGTGTGGGGTGGTACAGCAGCGGTTTCTTTCCTGCGTATGCTCCAGTCACCTGCCAGCCCCAGAGCTTCAATTCTGGCTATGGATATTTTCACATACAGTATTTTTTGTATGTGTGTGTGTGTGTGTGTGTGTGTGTGTGTGAGAGAGAGAGAGAGAGAGAGAGAGAGAGAGAGAGAGAGAGAGAAATATTGGCAGAGAGGGTGCCTAGAGGGTGCTCCCCACTTTAAATTATCTCACTTATGTGTGTGGGGTCCATAACGTTAGTGGGGAGTCACCTGTATAGCTTTTAGCATATGTCCAAGATGCACCTCTTTACCCTAGTATGTGTACTGTATTTTTCGCCCTATAGGACGCACTTTTTCCCCTCCAAAAATGAAGGGGAAATCTGTTCCCGCAGGGCTCCCCACGCTGCGGATAGCAGCCTGTCGCCCGGTGCGTGGGATGCCCTGAAGCAGAGCGCTCTGTGCGCCGGGCAGACATTGGCCAGCCCCACAAGCTCGGGGGACAGCGGGGAGGCACAGCGCCGCCATCCCGCTGTTCCCTGACATGGTTTGGGAGGGGGAAATAAAGAAAAAAATGTTTTCCTTTATTTCCCCCGCAAAAAATTAGGTGCGTCCTATGGGACGGAACGTCCTATGAGACGAAAAATACAGTATATGTATCTGTGTACACACACACTCGCACACAAATATACATATATATATACACACACGATTCTGTATGTAAACTGTTTTAATCTTCTATTTTTACATTGCCGTAACCCACCTAGATTATAATAATTATGATAATGATGATGATAATTAATAACACAACCACCACCCACCATTTCCCAAATATAAGTAGATGTTTACATACCCAGTTCTGTGCCCAAAATCCATCCCACATCTGGAGTATGTTATTTAACTCTTAACAACATCCTGCCTTGATTAAATAGTCCAGAGGCAGTTAAGACTATGGTCAGAGCAGGAGATATGGGTGCATACATTCTGATTCCCTAATTTGCCTTTCTACCATCTGCCCATTCCTTATTTATTTATTCATATCTCAATACATATACAAAATGTTTACATAATATTACATATACCTTATACTTGTAAATTCACATTTTTCATTTCATTATGTATCAACATTTAGTCATTTCTTTCTTACTTCTTGTCTTACCCTATGTCTTCCCTCCAACCGTGCGTGATTTCCTAATTTTTATTTTATAACTTTTTTTATTGTGGTTGTTTTCTTCTATCTTAATAATTAAACATACATTCTTGTATAACTATTTAAATTCACTTTGTGAGATCAGTCTATACATATCAATATTTTTTTGTTGGAGCATGTATTCATCTACACGCTTCCATTCCTGTTTGAGATTCTGGTTAGATTGCATTCTAATTGTTGCCGTCATTTTTGCTAATTCAATCATTTAAAAAAAAAAAAAATTACGTTGCCAATCTGCCACTGATGGTACTTTTTCTGATTTCCAATTTTTAGCAACCGATAACCTAGCGGTTATCAAAGGGACGCAGGTGGTGCTGTGGGTTAAAGCCTCAGCGCCTAGGACTTGCCGATCGAAAGGTCGGCGGTTCCAATCCCTGCGGCGGGGTGCGCTCCCGCTGCTCGGTCCCAGCGCCTGCCAACCTAGCAGTTCGAAAGCATCTCCGGGTGCAAGTAGATAAATAGGGACCGCTTACCAGCGGGAAGGTAAACGGCGTTTCCGTGTGCGGCTCTGGCTCGCCAGAGCAGCGATGTCACACTGGCCACGTGACCCGGAAGTGTCTCCGGACAGCGCTGGCCCCTGGCCTATAGAGTGAGATGGGCGCACAACCCCAGAGTCTGTCAAGACTGGCCCATACGGGCAGGGGTACCTTTACCTTTACCTTTAACCTAGCGGTGGCTGTTGCAATTAGAAAAATTCTCTTGATGTTCATTCCTATACACCTCAGTTTCATGCTGACCATTGCACAAGGACCTTTCCTCACTGTCAGGGAACTGACATCAGAGCGAGAGGCGGAGGCAGGGCTCCAGAGCGATGCCGGAGAGGGGACCAGCAGGGGGGAAGGAATTCAGCGCAACACCAGTAGAGAAGGGAGGGAGATGGAGGAATTGGAGACTGGTCCCCAAGACCCTGCATCAGAGACTAGTGGAGAGAGCGCTGGCACACCCCTGCCTTCCCCTTACTTGCACAGACGAGTTCCACGCAGGGAAAATAGGAGGAGACTTGGAGTCAAACAGCTCTTATGCTGGAAAAGGTTCAAGAAACGCCCACTGACAGATTCTGCAAGCGACTGACCGGCCATGGAGTGTGGGCTGTCAGCCAAGGCATGGTGAACCAGGCAATCGGACACAACTAGCAGGCAACTTACGCACAAGTAACCCCTTACAACCATTACACTCACCACCTAATGGAACACGGTTCTTCTTCCTGGAAGGGAGAAATGTCTCGCATCATTTTGGTAGCATCTTCATGCCCTTGCATTCCTTGTCTCCTCACACCCAGCTAGAAACCCTGCCCTTTCCTTTGAAGCATGTAATAGGCTATGTGCTGCAAAAGGCTATGCAGCCTCATGTTTTGTCTTCCACGGTGGCGACACAGACCTGCCCCGGGGAAGTTCACCAAGAGGGCATGACAGCTACAGCCACCCCATTTGTCTGAAAACACCTGGCAGCTCATCCTTTCCTGTCCATAATTTCCGACGGCGCTGCTTTCATTCCCGTATCTGCTGCCATAGCATCTCGTCTATTAGTTTAGTTTAAACATTAGTCATCTTCCAAAAGGGGCGCAGAAGGCAACTCGCAGAAATAAAATTGTGTCAAGAAATAAGTCAAAAGCAATTACATTACGCCAGCAGCTAAAAAAGGGGTTAGAGTGATTGGAACTGAATGGTTATATTGGGATGGTTTTGGAAATCATGTAGATCTTCACCAATTTTTTATGGAAAAGAATGCGGTGGTGGATGGAAGCTGTCTGCTTAAACCAGATTCATTTGAAGGCTTACCACAGTGGTGCCTCTGGATACGAACGGGATCCGTTCAGGAGCCCCATTCATATCTAGAAGCAAACGTAACTAGTGACGGCACATCTGTGCATGCGTGCGCCGCTTTTCGCCGCTTGTGCGCATGCGCGTGATGCTATTTTGAGCGTCTGCACATGCGCATGCGCAAGCGGCGAAACCTGGAAGTAACGCACTCCATTACTTCCGGGTTGCCATGGAGCGCAACTCGAACGTGCTCAACCCGAAGCGCATTCAACCCGAGGTATGACTGTACTAAGCTTGACATTAATCCAATTTAAAATCTGGTGGATTCAGAATCAACAATGATCCTAAGCTTTGTCACACTCCTGATATCATGGAGAGTGCAGCAAGACCTAAAGACTTTCCCACTATTTTCACACTCAGATAGAAGCCCTCCCTGTAACCCAGGGAGAACCTAAATATATTAAACTCAAAGTATCTGAAGGTCCACCTGATCCTTATGCACCACCTTGATCACTGCAGTCTTCCGCTGGGGCTATTTGGTAATCCCACATGCCCCTAATGTTTGGTCAAGCCTTTAGTGTAGAAGGTGCTGTCCTGTGGAACTCATTGCCAAGAGATGTTTGGCAGGAGCCACCTCTGCTTCGTTCGTATTCTGCCTTGTGATGTTTTATATATTAAAGTGTGGTTTATCAATATTTAAACAAACTTGTGGCCTGCCAGATGTCGTTGAACCCAGTTCCCATCAGCCTCGGTCAGCACGGCCAATACCCAGGGAAGTTAGGAGTTGCAGTCCAGCAACATTCAGAGGTTCAGGTTTCCCATCCCTGTTCTTCCCACCCCTTTCTCAACATTACAGACGGAAAGGGAGGCTGCCATAGGCACTGGGGGGAAAAGGGACATTCCATTTTTTCACATAAGATCTTGGTGGCCATTTTGGGTGCTGCGCTCTCACCTCAGAAAAGTCCTTTTTCAGGGGCAAATCATTGGGTGCTAGGCAAGAGTCATGCAACTCGCCCAGAAGCGCATCCCAGAAGACACACATTGGAAAAAGCTGGGACAGTATGGACTGCAAGGAATGTTGGGCCTCAGGCTGAGAATTGACCAAAACAAAAAAACAAAAACCCACCATGGGAACGACAGACACAATTTCTCAAGTAAAGGCCTGATCCACAAGAATACTGGGTGCATGAACTGAGGTGGTACCACAATGGTAACTGTCACTGTCTACATCAGGGTGGTCCAACCTGTAGGCCTCAAGGCATTTTTTTATGGCCCTCAGCACTATTTGACACCCCTCCCCCCAGACCTTGAACTGTCTTCCCAAAATCGGGGCAAGTGAGACGTTGAGCTTTGGGGAAGAGGAGTGAGGCTCTGACAGGGTCCCAGAGTCCTCCTGCCTTCTTCGCAAAGCCTAGTTCACACTTTCCCAGTTTTGGGAAGGAGGTGGGAGGGATCTGTTTGATGCTGTATTCAGGGGTCAGCAAACTTTATCACCAGGGGGCCGGTCCACATTCCCTCGGACATTGTGGGGGGCCGGACGATATTTTGAAAAGAAGAAGAAGAATGAATTCCTATGCCCCACAAATAACCCTGAAATGCATTTTAAATAAAAGGACACATTCTGCTCATGTAAAAACACGCTGGTCCGAATTTAGAAGGTGATTGGGCCAGATCCAGCCCCCAAGCCTTAGTCTGCCTACCGATGATGTATTGTGTTTTTGATATTAAGTTGGATGGGCGGGGTATTATTAGTATTATTATTAGTGTTAGTATTATTATTATTATTATTATTATTATTATTATTATTATTATTATTATTATTTAGGACCATGCCAGAGCCTCATGCCACCTTCCCAAACTCTGCACATAATTTACCTGGATTTGGGAAGGCAGTGCAAGGGCTGGGGCAGGGTTGTCAAATTTTGGCTGTGCAACAAGACAGTGAGCAACCAGTGGCTTTCATGTCAAAGTATTACTGCAGCCCACTTGGTATGAAATGTTGGGCCACCCTAGTCTAGATAACAGGACACAAGGTTAACACAGCTCAACGGTGTCACTGTCCCCTTGCAATTTTCCTTTGCAGAACTGTCCCGTGCCACGGACGGGAGGCAGCAGCTCAGCGCTCCCTGTACAACATTGTCCACACAGTACTTATTAATGGGTTTTCTTCCTCTGAATGCAGGTGTCATCAGTCAAGAGGACCCCTTCTCCGTTTAATTATCATAGCCAAAAGACAACTTGCTCTCCCCTCAGCACGCAGTGTGATTCATTTTCCCAGACGACATGGCACATATTAGATGAAAAAGGGTAATCTTAGCCAAAAAAGAAAAAAAAAAGAAAAAGCCCTAATCACTGAGACATTGATAAGTATATCCTTTTTTCCCCTCCAGCCAAAAGATTTATTCAGTCCTCCTTGAAACAATGGATTTATTTTGTCATCCCAGCTGTGATTTACGACGACAAATCAGAGCGCTCTCTCTCCCAACGCCTGATTATTATGGCAAGTTCTAAAACTTTGTTAATTATACCGGCTCATGTTGCTTTCCATCTCCTCAGTAAACAAGATATTTCTCTAAGCCTTCGCATGGAGTTACTTGGGGGACAACCCAGATAATGTCAGTAATCAATTCTAAAAATATATTCTCCTCTAGCAGAAAAGACATATTCTGTATAATACTTCACTTTGTATTTACGCTGTATCGAAAGCTAGCTTCCCCCACTTCTCTTCTGCCCATGCAGGAGATAGCCTTAACATTTGGAAAGGAAAAAAGGAAATGACTGATGAGGATGAATGGCCGCCCATGAAAGCCTTGTTGCCTTCTCTTTCCCTCAAGGGAAGTTCTGCCCACTTTAATTCATGCTGGCATCAACTGGACTATTTGTCGAGAAAGATACTATTGGCTCTCAGGGAAGGTCTTAATTTCTACAGTGTTGCTGAAATGCTTTGAGACAAGGGCCTCCGTCAAGTTTTATAGCAGCATTTCCCAACCTAGTGACCTTCAGATCCTTTTGGGGCACAGCTCCCATCAGCTGCAGGCAGTACCACCCAGCCAAGAAAATCTGGAGGGCACTTGGTTGGGGAAGGGTGTTTTATAGCATCTGCTCAGAATTTATTCTTGCTATCACAAAGACAAGCAAACACACGATTTACATGAGATTTGTTCTACTGACATTGGATGGGTGCAGCATGCTTCTAAAGTGCACACATGCGCGCGTGCACACACACACTATATTGGGATCCTAAAAATAGTTAACGGGCTACATCACTAAAGGTTGATATCCAAAGAGCACTCCAATCAGACTTCAGAACCTAATGGCTGCAATTTGATATCCAAGGAGAGCCACAACACATTTGCTTTGAACTTGATAGAAAAAGAGAGAAGCAGGAGCATTGCTACAATCAGACAAGAAGCGCACATTGATACCTCATCCAAACTTAACATTAGGCAAGCGCCTTTGCTATACTGTTTTAGACATCTGCTAAAATCTTTTTTTTTAGTTCACCTACAGAGCCAGATTCAAGCAGTTCTGCTAGAAGATGCCCCCCACAAGCACTCTTGCTTAGTGGTGTAGCACAGAGGCGGTTGCCCCAGGCACAAAATTGTTAGTGGTGTGAAGTTTCAACACCCAGTGTTGCCTCAATAAAGCTGTGTGCTGCCATCGCTGGGCTCCACTGAAAATGGCTTCTCCATGCAAACCAGGAAGGGACCTCTCCAGACCTCTTATCTCTTTGGTTGTGATCTCCTGGGTGACATGGAAGCTACCTTCCCTTTCTGCAGCCCCGGGCACTGGCAACCCACGCCACAACACTGCTACTGCTAGTGCAACCAGACTTTCCCTTGTGTGCCTCCCTCCTACAAAAGAAATTGGCTCTTGGCTGACTGAGAAAACCCTCAGAAAAGCATGGAGGGGAGGTGACGGTAGTCATTCCATCGTCCAAGCAAAAATGCTTGTATGGATCAATTGTTTCAGCACAACACTGAATTCCTCCCAGACACAATGGGCATGACTAGCTCAGGTTCATTCTCATTGGGTATACTCTGGGTAGGGCTTGGCTAAATACAACCCCATTGGATAGAATCCAACTTAACGCCAAGGAAATTGTTCCATCAATGCACGTATTTCTGCTTGCCTGATGGAGTGCCTATCCCAGGGGTCAGCAACCTTTTTCAGCCTTGGGCCGGTCCACCATCCCTCAGACCATGTGGGGGGGGGCAGGCGGACTATCTTTTTTTTGGGGGGGGTGAACGAATTCCTATACCCCACAAATACCCCAGAGATGCATTTTAAATAAAAGGACATATTCTACTCATATAAAAACATGCTGATTTCTGGACTGTCCACAGGCCGGATTGAGAAGGCGATTGGGCCGCATCCGGCTCCTGGTCCTTATGTTGCCTACCCCTGTCCTATCCTGTGCTGTTCTGGGTGTTCTCTTGACCATCCAGAGTGGATTTGGGGGTGTGGGGAGACATGCAGGGGCAGAACAGTGGGGAAAATCCCAATGAACTAAATGAAGTTATTCAGCTTGCTTCTGCTAGCAGAACAGATTAGCTGAATCCAGCCCCTGTTTTCTAAAAATATTTTCCAATATGTATGCTATTGGTAAGTATTTATGTTCACAGATTAGAGATGTTTTCTGTGTTATTAAGTGGTTTACTTTTTTTTCCCTAAATAAAATTAATTCCAACCAAACTGACAACTTCTCCTCCCAGAAGTTGGACTGTTTTGCTGCTGGCAGCTTTATATTGTGAGCAATGGGGAAATATAGGACCATCTCAACTGTATTACGGGCAGCTTCCGTGCCAACTATACAATACAGATGAGTATATGTCATCAGAATGGTGCCTTGCGGTTATTGAAGAATAATTGAGACACAATAAAAAACAAATGAAGTATGCATGGTTGGCCTTTTCTTGAGGAACCAGCCTTTGTTTTGCCAATCATGCATCTCATTTCACTGTCAATATGCCTAGAACATATGAAGAGCTTTTCCAGTTTTGCTCTGCAAACATTTGTTTAGCAAAGACGTTTATATCAGGCAGAATGAGCATGAGGCTCCCAAGAGGTTTTCTGGGTTTTATTTTCTTTCTTTCTTTTTTTTTAAGGAAAAAAGATCTGTACATTGAAGATCTGTACAATATTTATCTAATGACTGGTGTAAACAACATGTTTTCTTTAATGAGGAATGAAATCAATAATAGCAAGTTAACACAGTTTTCTATTAGTATTACAGTTGGACCTTGGAAGTAGAACAGAATCCATTCTGGAAGTCTGTTCGACTTCCAAAACGTTTGGAAACCAAAGTGAGGCTTCTGATTGGCTCCTGCAGCCAATCAGAAGCTGCGGAAGCCCCGTCAGATGTTCGGGTTCCAAAGAACGTTTGCAAACCGGAACACTCACTTCCAGGTTTGCAGCATTCGGGAGCCAAAACATTCGACTTACAAGTTTTTGGGATCCAAGGTACAACTGTACAGTATTAACAGCAACTATCATTTTATTATTTATTCACTTTGTATCCTGTCGTTTGTCCCTAATGAACCCAGGATGTCTGACAACATTCTAAGCAAACATTTTGAGCGATCTTTGGATTGCTGAAATATATAGGGTTGTATCCAACTAAGCCAACTAAGTGATCTTCATAGATCACTGCCTTGTTGTGGCAAAGGGGCTTGAATAACTCAGAGAAGCTATGAGCTATGCCGTGCGGGGGCCACCCAAGATGGACAGGTCATAGCTGAGAGTTTAGACTAAATGTGATCCACCTGGAGAAGGAACTGGCAAACCACTCCAGTATTTTGCCAAGAAAACTCCATGGACATAAAAAAAGGAGAAGCTTTGAGAAGAAAGTGAGAGTTTCCAAGGCATGCTCTGGTTCTAAGACGACTAAACAACAATAAATCCAACTAAGGGCTTCTCAGAACACAGCAGACCCACTAAAATTAATAGAACTATGTTGGTCATGTTCATTAATTTCAACAGGTCTACTCTAAGTAGGGCTGGGAACGTCCCCAGTCTGAAATCTCAGAGATCTGTTTCCAGTTAGTGCAAGCCATGTCAAGCTAGATGGACTGGAAACACACAACAGCACCCCAATTAGTTCTTCAATATAGGGAATGGGAAGCTGTTATAAGAGCCATTAAGGCTTTCGTTCCTCAGCATGGTACACTAAAGCCTCACCCAAGTATTTTTAATATGTTGAAGGATAATATCCCACCATACCGACAAAGAGTTTGGGACAAAGAGGCTCCAAGCACTCTTAATCCAGGCAGCTGTCAGACCCAATAATCACATTATGCATGTCTTCATTGCAGGACTTGAGTCTCACAGGCCTAGAAACTTGGGCCTTGATCGGCTCAGGAAGGATGGAGGCTATGGAAACAGCTGAGAAGAGTGCTTCTGAACCATTCAGATTCATCCTACAGGACGACACTTGACTAGTTTCATCGCAGGCACTGTGGCACCCATGCTGTATGATGTCAACTGCAGCAGAAGAGCTGAATTTTTGCATGTGCTACGACTCTGGACAGAAGTAGCTCAAAATGTTCTGTTTCAACTCTTTTTAACTGGGGTCGAGAAAACTCTTTCCAAAGGAGTTTTTTGAGCCAACAAGCTAAAAAGAAGAGGGATGGCACAAATCCCTAAATACGTTAAATACCGTGGAGGAAAAATTTACAAGGACAGTATGTGTAGGTTAATGGAACCCTGGGGCAGTTTTAGCTTATGCATCAGCAACTTACACAGGTTTTACACAACAGTTTACTTTACAGTTCAATAAAACGGGAAGTTACAGGGCAATTACAAGTCCCATGTCCCTTGCTACTTATACTTTTACCCCCGAGACACCAGAGCATTATCTTCACACTGTGATATCAATATCAAGTTTTTAGGATTGGCAGAAAAAGCATATTGGACAAAGTCAAGCTGGTTCATAACATCATTATCCACGTTGTCTATGGCGCTGTTGACAAGGGCAAGGAAACATTTAAAAAGTAATGTAAAAAATAAAACCATCAATGGCACAGTCGAAATGTAACAGGAAAATATGGTTTCCCACTGCATGGATGAGTCACATCTTTCGTTTCTGCTTTTAAAGAAACTATTTTTAAAATGTGCCAGAATCTAAGTGTGGTTTCCGATACTGCTTGGTTTGAGCTAGCTAGAGTTTAAACAAACCACAGTCTTCCCAGTCAGATGTAACCTTAACAGTGGTTTGTTTAAAATTCAAAGCAACCGTTTCTGAAGAGCTACTCCTCCTCACACCTAAGAAAGGGGGAAGATAAGCGCTAAAAGCAAGGTGTGGTTTGTTCATTTCAAGAGATATGAGGATTTCTCAATAGATCTAAACTAGACCCGCCCCCGTCCCCGTAAAGCATATAATAGAATTGTAGAGTTAGATGGGATTGCGAGGGTCATCTAGTTCAATGGGCACACGATGTTAAATGGGCACACGATGTACGGTACAACATTATGATGGAAGATTGGGTTAAATTATGGAAAACTGACTTAAAATTTACAGATTGTTCCCTATTGAAGGAGAATTACATGAAGATGATGTACAGATGGTACACAACACCAGTGCAGTTAGGGAAAATGTACAAAACTAGTTCAAATATATGTTGGAAGTGTAAGGAAAAGGAGGGGACATTTTATCATATGTGGTGGGATTGTAATATAATTAAAACATTTTGGGAAATGATTTACAATTGAAGAAAATGTTCCATTTAACAATTGTTAAAAAATCGGAGGCATTTTTGTTGGGGATTGTAGGGAAAGACCTGCCAAAAAAGTTGAAAAACATCTTTATGTATGCGACAACGGCCGCGAGAGTTCTGGTAGCACAAGGATGGAGGACTGAAGAAACCCCAACTTAAGAATCATGGCAAAAAAAATTGACGGACTATGCAGAACTGGCAAAACTGACATATAAGCTATGGGACAAGGATAACTGTGACTTTAAGGATGAATGGGAACCCTTTACAAAGTATCTGAAGACGCAACAAAGCGAACTGGACTCCTTGGCAGGTTTTGAATAAACATTCACAAACCTTTTATTGATAATAATCAGCTAAATAGTTTGAGGATCTATACAACTTTGTAACATGCAGAAAACAGCATTCTTAGAGAAACCAAAGACTGGAACTGAGGGAAGTCGGGGGGTGGGGGTAGGTGGGTTTTGTGTGGGAGGAGGGCAGGGAGGAAAAATGGGGGGGGACAAGGATGATATGTTTTTGGATAATATGTCTTGTTATAATTTTGAATAAAAAAGATATATATATATAAAACCACCAATGAGAATATAATTCACCAAATCAGATAGCTACACAGAGACATAATTGTCAGCAATGCATGGAGGTTGACTGGAAGGAGGCCAGAATAAATCTTGAAGAGACACCGTGGGAAAGGTCTTCTGTCTGATGGCTACTTTGGAGGTTATATAGGTGCTTTATACAGCATACCTCAAAATACACGCTGGGAATTACTGCTCACATCTAGTTTAAGTCAATAGCTAGACCCAAGGAAAATAGAGAAAGAGAGAGAGAGAAAATAAACACCATACACCCAACAACAACAGATGGTGCAATTTTCATAAAATTAACACACACAAAAATGGAAGTCTCATAAAAATAAGACCTGAGAGACATGGAAAAGATGCAATGAATGCCATTAATGCAGGGTTTATGAAGTTGGAGAATCATTACAGATAAGGTGTGTATTTATTACTCCTACAGGAGCAATCTCTTGGCATAGATTTTGCTATCTGATGCCCAGTGCAGAGACACTTATCTGTAGTTCTATCTGGCTCAAATATCTCACACGCCTCCCCAGTGATATATTTGCAGTAACTGCTTGTGATATATCAGCATCTTTCCTTTTATTTATTTCCATCTTCTAGCTGGAGGAGAAAGGAATACAGCCCGTGAATGCCTTCAGTGAAACTTTGAAATACTTAAAAAACCCCACTCATCCTCTGATGATACGCTGCCACAACTGGAGCGACGGGGTTCTCTCTTTATATACCGATGATTTGGGAGTGAGAGGAGATGTTGCAAAATTCTTGAAACATAATAACCCAAAGTGTAAGCTCCAATGCCTGCAAAGAAACAGTGAAGCTCCACGTGAACAGAGGATTCATTGTATTGTTTGATTATTGAGGCTGATCTGCATCTTTTGTTACGAGTAACTCATTATTCGCCACCAAAGAGAATGGGAATCACCACCCTGCTCTTGTGGAGCTCAGTGCATGAATGGGAAGAAGAAGAAGAAGAAGAAGAAGAAGAAGAAGAAGAAGAAGAAGAAGAAGAAGAAGAAGAAGAAGAAGAAGTAGTAGTAGTAGTAGTAGTAGTTTGGAGTTTGGATTTGATATCCCGCTTTATCACTACCCGAAGGAGTCTCAAAGCGGCTAACATTCTCCTTTCCCTTCCTCCCCCACAACAAACACACTGTGAGGTGAGTGGGGCTGAGAGACTTTAGAGACGTGTGATTGGCCCAAGGTCACCCAGCAGCTGCATGTGGAGGAGCAGAGACACGAACCTGGTTCCCCAGATTACGAATCTACCTCTCTTAACCACTACACCACACTGGCTCCAGACTAGCACTGTTCTGGGAGATGATGCAAAACTGAAAGGTTGGCTAAGACACAACCACTCAACGGTGCCAGTAGAGACAGATAAGCTTGTCAGTGTCCAGTGACAGAGGAGGGGTCAAGCATCCACTCAGACCTGAAGCTGACAATGTGTGCTGGCCGGTGCTCAATTTTCCCACTGATCTTACAGGGGTTCAAAGCACCTGGACTGAATACACAGAGATAGGGGAAGCACTGTATCTCAGGAGTGGAGCATCTACTTTACATACAAAAGGTGATTGGTGCAATCTCAAGCATCTCCAGGTATTGCTGGCAATGCCTCCTGCTTGAACCCTTGGACCCAGTGTAGATAATACTGAGCAATAAGAACCAATGGTCTGACTTGGCATAGGGTAGCTTCCTATATCTCTGTACGTTAAGTACAGTTTTATCACCATCACCCTCAGTTTCATAATGTGCCTTAGGCTTTGGGAAAAGCAGGCACAAAATTATCAACAAAATATTCCTTTCTTTGGATCTTGATCAAGAAGAAGAAGAGTTTGGATTTGATATCCTGCTTTATCACTACCCTAAGGAGTCTCAAAGCGGCTCACGATCTCCTTTCCCTTCCTCCCCCACAACAAACACTCTGTGAGGTGAGTGGGGCTGAGAGACTTCAGAGAAGTGTGACTGGCCCAAGGTCACCCAGCAGCTGCATGTGGAGGAGCAGGGAATCGAACCCAGTTCACCAGATTACGAGTCCACCGGTCTTAACCACTACACCACACTATGCTTTCAAGTTTGCTCCCAATACAGCAAAATTCCATGAAGCAATATCCTTTAGGTCTGTAACTCTTCTATCTGTGCTTTAAAAAGAGAAGCGGAGACGACTGAATCACTCAAAAGAAGAATCCTTGGTGCCCAACAAGAATGAAATATATCCTCCTTGTCCAAAATGCAAGCAAAGTTCTGTTTGCACATTTAGAATAAAAGGCAGTCAACATAGATGCATGACACACCTTCTCATGGGTTTTTGAAAACCCTCTACTCCATTTTCAAACTTTTTCACATATAAAGTCCTTTTTAAAAAGTTTTACACCATTGAAAGACAATGTGGAGGACCCCACACGGATTAGCAATGCTGCAGGGTGAGAAGGTATATTTAGCTAGAGGTGTCACTGGTGGGTGGTGGGAAGAGAATGAGTAATCTGGTGATGTTGACACTTTTCTAATTTCAAGAGAGGGAGGAGAGAGAAAACAGTTGCCCACACGATTTGCTCAGGGCATAGCTAATAGTGGGCTTGGAATACAACAAGGTAGAATCACAAGGAGAACCATAGTAGTGGCAGTTCAGTGATGGGCCCAAGTACTAGGGAGAGGCCTCTTCTTTAAAGAAGTCCTCAAGAAACTGGACAGTCATCTATTGGAGACACCCTATATCTCAATTCCCTAAAGTCATTGAACTAGAAAGCTTACAACACACACACACCGCACCTATTCTATGGTCCCTGAATGCCAGATAGTTAAATAGGTTTAGGGAGTGCAATAGGAATGAGAAACAGGACTTGTTGAAATGCCCTCATCTATACAGTTAATATGGGACGCGGGTGGCGCTGTGGGTTAAACCACAGAGCCTAGGACTTGCAGATCAGAAGGTCAGCGGTTCGAATCCCCGCGACGGGGTGAGCTCCCGTTGCTCAGTCCCTGCTCCTGCCCACCTAGCAGTTCGAAAGCACATCAAAGTGCATGTAGATAAATAGGTACCACTCCGGCGGGAAGGTAAACGGCGTCTCCGTGCGCTGCTCTGGTTCACCATGCTGGCCACATGAATCGGAAGCTGTACGCTGGCTCCCTCGGCCAATAAAGCGAAATGAGCGCCACAACCCCAGAGTCAGTCACGACTGAATCTAATGGTCAGGGGTCCCTTTACCTTTATACAGTTAATATCGTTGAAAAACCATCCCTTGCCTCAACCAGCCTACTGCACCCCTTTCCTCCAACCCTGTGCATGGAAGCCACATGTCCCTGAAACAGTAGCACAGTCCCAGAATGTTCTAATAAAGGCCAGCCTTGGCCGTTGGGAAACAGGGATGGGAAACCTGTGGCCCTGCAGATGCTGGACCACAACTCCCATGACCATTTATCAATGCATTGGCTAGGTCTGAACAGAGTTGTATCCCATCGTAACCTTGGACAGAAGTAGATTTCCCATCCCTGCTCTAGAGGACATGTAACACAGTCTATATACTCCCCAGCAATTTTGTTTCCCATATGTACTTATTTCATGGTTCTCCTTCTGGGAGAAGGAGTATCGTGTATCTGAAGAAGTGTGCATGCACACGAAAGCTCATACCAAGAACTAACTTAGTTGGTCTTTAAGGTGCTACTGGAAAGAATTTTTTTTGTTTTGATTATGGCAGACCAACACGGCTATCTATCTGTAACTCCTTCTGGGAGTTTAGCTTTCCATTGAGTTTCCTTTGAATAGCGGAACATGGAAGACTTTGTAGTTCTTTTGCCTAGCCATTAGAAATGTTTGGTCCTGTCCCACTGGCCAAATATACAGATATAGGCTGAAGAGGAGGAGGCATAGCCTTGGGAAAATCCCAAAGGCCAGGAGGACAAGTCCGGAGGACCACATTTGGGTGCTGAGCCTCAGCTTCACTGCCTGCTGTGTGTACTATTAAAAGGGTAAATGATGTACCAACAGATGCGGAATTAGGATGTAGCAGAAATTTACAGGGTCTGCATCACATTAAGAAAAAAACACATTTATTGTTTTTCCTTGCAATACAAAGTGCAAAAAAAAAATCACATAGAAAAGAAAAAGAACCTATAAAGGCCCTCATTACTTTTGGAAGGAAGAAAAAAAGAATTAACCTAGAGGAATTAATGAAAATTAATGATTTTTCACATGCAGGTATTAAATGATTAAAAACCTTGTGCCTCTTTTTACTAAGTTTAATTTCAGCTTGCAGATCCCCTAAAAAGCATAATTAATGGGCATTTGTATGGGAAGTGAGCAGTAGGGGCTAAGCCATCGTATAAATAAGAGGCAGGCCATTTGTGACGGCACAGCCACTGCTCCTAGAGGCTCGATTTGATATATAACTTGTGGGTGGGGGAAGCCATAAGCTAAGTCTGGAAATCACAGTTTGACCAGGAAGCAGTTGAAGACCCCTAGCCTCCCCACAACTTCCTTCATCCCCCCCCCACTGCAGTTCCCAAGGTTCCCTGGGGCAAGAGGAGGACTATGAAACTTGTTTAACCCTTTAGCAGATACACTGTAGTGCTGAGCTGTGCTGCCTTTTATTATGATCCTCAGTTCCCTTTGACTACAACCATTTTCCCACCTCAGCCCAACTCTCTCCTTTTGGTCAACTGGATCCAACAGCAAAATTAAAATAATCCTCTTTTACTACCGCATTATCCTTTAAGTACTTAAGTTTTAATTATATCCCAAGTCTACCTGAGGACGTTAGAGGGAACCTTCCCAGGAACGTGGCAAACGCATTTTGACTACAGTGTATGAGTGCATGTAATTTCTGCGGTCCCCAGTTGTTAATGAAATCCCCAACATTCAGATTTTAATTGAACTAGATAAAGATTAAGAAGCTTAGCAGCAGCTGGCAATGCGAATTAGTTCTCAGCAGATTTTTATGTTGTACTCTAAATCATGGCTTTTGTAATCTTCCTAAATTGTCCTTTATCTTCCTAATGCAGATATGATTCTCAGAAAATAACATCAGGCTAACACTATTCTCCATTGCCTGTAAATTCCTGAACTGTAAAATCTTAATAGTCTTTTTTTTTAAATAAGTATTATGATCTATAGGTATAATGTGCATTCAATAAAAAAAATCTTACTGTAATTAGAAGAAAAAGTTTTTTAACGTGACCTGTTTTGCAGATTAGATTTATATTAATGGCATAAAGAGTGCTGAGACTTATTTGGGTCCCAGTAGCATTGAATGAGGAAGCAGAGCTGGATTTAATACTTAGATTTGTTGGCTTAGACTGTCTAGTAAAGTATTAGAAGGCTTTGAGTTTACCTGAAGAATGTGAAACTAAAGACATTGCTACATCACAGGCTTAAAACATTATTATTTTTTAGGCAACCGCAGCAGCAACAACATCCACAGTCATCTCCACTTCCCTGGAAACTCTGGGAACTGTATTTCTACAGATGACTAAGACTCTCTACAAGAGAATTCAAAGAACTCCAGCCTTAACAAGCAAAACCATGAAGATGGAACAGCTAACAGAGCAATCTATGTCTGTGTGGATATCCCCAAAGTATAAATGTGGTGGGGAAGCTAAGCAATTCAATGATAATTGAGGATTGTTTCTTAATCACCTACAAAGCAGCTAGTCCGCTATAAAAAGTGTTGCTTTTTTTAAAGTTACTTTTAACATTAAATCAGATTAATGTGGAGAAGGGGTAGTTATTATTTTGCTGTTTTGTTTTACTTCTTTACTTGTTTTTATCCTGTATCTTATTCTGTGAACAGCCCTCAGATCTTATGATTAAAGGGGGTATATCATAAAGGTAAAGGTAAAGGGGCCCCTGACCATTAGGTTCAGTCGTGACCGACTCTGGGGTTGCGGCGCTCATCTCGCTTTATTGGCCAAGGGAGCCGGTGTACAGCATGACTAAGCCGCTTCTGGCGAACCAGAATTTAGCATGTGCTAAATTGGCCGCACACACACACAAGTAAAAGGTAAAGGTAAAGGGACCCCTGGGGTGGCGGGGCTCATCTCGCTTTACTGGCCAAGGGAGCCGGCGTACAGCTTCCGGGTCATGTGGCCAGCACGACTAAGCCACTTCTGGCAAACCAGAGCAGCGCACGGAAACGCCATTTACCTTCCCGCCAGAGCGGTACCTATTTATCTACTTGCACTTTGACGTGCTTTCGAACTGCTAGGTTGGCAGGAGCAGGGACCGAGCAATGGGAGCTCACCCCGTCGCGGGGATTTGAACCGCCGATCTTCTGATCGGCAAGTCCTAGGCTCTGTGATTTAACCCACAGTGCCACCCACGTCCCTATATCATAAATACATAGATAGTAATTCCAAGGAGAGATGTTTCTAGGGCCATGGAGAAACTGTCAAGCTCCCCTGATATTTTTGCTCTTGGGTGTTGTTAATGTAATCTGGTTATATCTATAGTATTGAAACGTTGCTTTTTATGCTGTTATATTTGCTGTTGTGCTGCTGTTTTATTTTTGTTATTCTAACATGGCTTTGCAATGTTTGATTTTGAAATGCATTCCTGTTTCTTTGTTGCAAGTCACTTTGAGCATGTTTCAGTGTGTGTGGAAAAGGGGAATACAAATAAAATGGCGAATGAATGAATGTGGTCAATCGTGGGAGGGAAGAAACTTTCAATGTCGTGATGAAAAAGCTCTGTTCTGCACTGTTATGGGCACTTCAGCCAGTATCCACAGAAATACACAAAGGTTTACACAGTTTCTTCTAGCTGAAGATTTCTGATTCTCAGCAACTTCTCCCCATGACATAGAGACTTTTGCAACTCTCTGCAAATTCAAAAGCGGTTGGCCGTGGGGCATTTAGGCAAGGTGCTGGATTAGGTTTGCTACGTGAGAAAAGCACAAGTCTAAAACCCCCGCTCTGCAGATCCTGACCTTCATCCTCAGATTGTTTGGCTTACTGTCCTTGTATGTGTTTTTAAAAAATTGGGCTAGGAAAAGCTGAAATCCATTAATTTTACAGTGGCCCCCTCAGCTCTCAGCAGCAGATATAAATTCTGCCGTGTAAAAGACGTATGGATCGCATGACTAAAAGCTTTAAGAGTTACTTCAAAGTAGTATAAAGGCTCTATTTAGTTGTAAACCAATGCTTTAAATTATTCAAGTATGCTCGCTAAATGGTTGCTAGTTCAGGAAATGTATGAATTTACAAAATGGGAAACCAGATGTAAATCAATTATTTAATTGGTCTTTTTTTCCTCGTTTCCTTCTTGGGCGATTTCAATTGCCTTGATTTAAATCAATCCAGTTTTCTCTAGCATTTGCATTTACCTTCACAACTTAAATTCTGGATTAACAAAGGGAGGGCTCTTTATACGACAGCTGCTCTTCAACAGACATACAGAGGAGGCTTATTGCTTGCTCAGCTTACACAGCAAGCCTGCTGCATTCCCCCACCAATGTTATGTCCCACTTCCCTGCTGCCCCGTGCAGATCTTCTAGTCTTCTGTGTGGCCAATGAGACCTCAGATGTGGTTTCTATGTCTCCCTGTAATACGGCAACATATTGGCTGGTGCCAATGGGGGCAGTGCCGGATTTACAGGGTCATACCTCGGGTTACTGGCGTTTCAGGTTGCGCACTGCGCCGAACCTGGAAGTACCTGAATGGGTTACTTCCGGGGTTCGGCACTCGCGCATGCGCAGAAGCACTAAATCGTGCTATGCGCAGAAGCGCCAAATCGCAACCCGTGCATGCACAGACGCTGTGCTGCGGGTTGCAAGCGTGCCTCCCGCACAGATCAGGTTCACAACCCAAGCGTCCACTGTATAAGCTAAACAAGCTATAGTTTAGGGCCCCACTCTCTTGGGGGCCCCAAAAAACATTTCCAAAATATAAGATAAAAAACAAAATATAACCTACATACAGCAACAGTGTTTTTTTCTTGTGTAGGCTCCTATGATGTAACTAATGGGCCCTGCCTGCTAGCCTGCTACCTAAAATATCACATATAAAGGGCCCCATTACCTTCAGTAGCTTAGGGCCTCATCAAACCTGAATCCAGCCCTGGTGGTGCCAGAGCAAATGACAGGCAGTACCAACTAATTCTGCCTTTGTCTCCCTCCTCCTCCCTGCTGAATTCTACAAAGGTAACACTGAGACTGAAGAGAAGGAGACTGACACTGGAGGCCACCTATTAGAATTGGCATCTGTCTGTCTTGGGAGACAATGGAAGAGTGTGCCCTCAGGGGGAAAGTCAAACTGTTGGCGAGTGACTGTACCAGCTGTGGCTGTAGAAACCGATAAGGGAGAGACATGTTTTATTGCAGGTGTGGCAGATGAAGGCTTCCGGTTTCGCTGCTGTAGTGATCAGGTGGGATTGCTATGAGGAATTATAACAAATATAGAGTAAGCCATCTGTGTCAGCAATGAAAGCATTGCGTTGACTGGGTTTAAACTATTTTGATATGATTCTTGATCAATCTACACCTCTGCATCCCTGTTCCATTCCTTTCTTCACGAGTCACGTACACACAGGCGTCCTGGGTCCTCAAAGATAATGGGCAGTTTCGTCGATGTAGCTTTTCTTATATATTAATCTTAGGATGTTAATCTCAGGGCCAGGAAACAGGTTTCATATTAAGGTTTCATATTCACTGTCCTCCTGCCCATCCTTCTTATCATGTGTACTGATTGTTTATGACCTCTGGGGTTGCTGAATACAGTCCTTTGTTGTTTTCATTCATTTACTCCAAAGTATGCATGCCTAACTAGTGTTTATAGTTTAACTTGTCCCCACGTGGGTTTGTGGAAATGCTCAGAAGAAATCTGATTGGTTCTTACAAACACTCTGTAAAAAGTTCTTTTGTGAATAAAACGGCCTGGGCTGGGGGCTGCGAGGATCAGACAGAGAGACTACTATACGCACCCTTCCCAGAGTCTTGCTGGTTCAAGCCTCTGTGTGTATTCTTATTAATCAGAGTTCAATCCTTCCTTTACTTTGTGAACACCTCACGCTGCTACAGGTGCACTATGGCATTTCTCTTCTCTGGGGGGTCATTCTCTGGTCACTGCTGTCGATGCACGACCCATGTGCTGTATAGCACTGTGCCCCGATATGTGATTTTCCATTCAGGACTGGACACAATGTTTCTGCCCCCCTCACTCACCCATTGTCCCTCTCTCCTGCTCCACGTCATTGCCATTTAAAGCCCTGAATTGTCCTGGAGCCCAAATATCTGAGAGAACACCTTGTCCCCTGTCAACTTGACTTATCTACTGAGATCAGTGGGAGAGGATCTCCTAGCTGTTCCTCCATTAAATGAAGTGTGCATTGCAGCAATCTGTGTGAGAACCTTTTCGGTGATAGAATGATCTTGCCACTGAGCTGTGTCTTGCACCAACTTTGTATTCTTCCAGATGCCAGCTTAAAAATCCACCTTTAGTGACTGACGGGGTTACGTCAGTTCTGTGGTGTTTCTAAATCGTGTCCTCCCTCAATGAGGGCACGTGTTGCGGTGCGACCTGGAAACCAAACCCTGTGTTGTGGATGGGTACGATTGGATAGCCACAACACCCTATTGGTAGGTCTTGATGCTGGATTTAATTAGGCCAATGAGATGCTAACCAAATGGATCGAGGGACCTATATATGCCCATGCACATGACCCTGAGCTTCCTCTTTGGGCCAGTGCATCGGAACACCCACCCACCTCTCCCTATATTTAGGGCTTGTGCTTGACCTTCCTATGCCATCGTGTGTCATCTGTCATTGGGACAGGGGCATGGCAGGAATTTTCCCCACTTGGCTGATTTGGATTTCACCTAAAGTAAAGGTAAGACGACCCCTAACCATTAGGTCCAGTCGTGACCGACTCTGGGGTTGCGGCGCTCATCTCACTTTATTGGCCGAGGGAGCCGGCATACAGCTTCCGGGTCATGTGGCCAGCATGACTAAGCCGCTTCTGGCGAACCAGAGCAGTGCACGGAAATGCCATTTACCTTCCCGCTGGAGCAAGTACCTTCTACTTGCACTTCATGCTTTCGAACTGCTAGGTTGGCAGGAGCAGGGACCGCCTGCCATGTAGAAATCATCACAATTTGTAAGGGTGCGGACAGGCTCTGGTTCAGGTGATAGGGATGGGGGAACGCTCTCACCATCCCTTTGAGAAGGGTATTCCGTTAAAGGAATCCAGGGACTCAATGGTTTGGTCAACCCTGAGAGGGGTTGTGCCCGTGCCTGTGTCCAGGGGGGCATCTGGGTGGTGGACTAGCCTGGCCCCGGCTTTCCGCTGTTCCAGGTGTTCACCCTAGGCTGACCTATGCTGGTGCCCTGGGTCAGCGCTGCCTGCCATGGTGCAGGGAGCTAGTCGAACCAGAGCCTATGTAACCACTCACTTCATGTAATCAATAAAGTTGTGTCCTAAATTCTGCCAAAAAACCAAACCAAAATTTGAGTCTTGTCTGAATTTATTTAAGGGGGAAGTTAAAAGGTCTAAACACGCAACTATGCTGCTTATGTATTTTATGAGAATTTTTTTTGTTTTGCTTTTTTATGATCTACTACTTTTATATTACCTTATTTTTGTAAACCACTTGGTGACCAGATTTGGTGAAGGGTGGTAAAGAATTGGCTGCTGGTGGTTAATGAAATTATGTAACACACTGCATGCCACATGTTTCATTGCTACTCATAAGCAATGATGCAGGGAGGAAAATTCCCCAAACATAAATGATTTTTGGAAAAAAATCCCAGTGCTTAATTTCATAGGTTCATTAGCAAAAGAATGGATGCCAACTGCAGATACAGTATTAGGCAATTTTGGCAGCTGTGAAGGTTTCAAGTTTGTTTACTAAATGCAAGTAAAATAAAAGACGGTGATTTAGATGACTCTCTAGGGCAGGGAAAGCCAGGGGATGTTTTAGGCTCCAACTCCATCAGGCCTGGCTATCATGACCAATGGTCAGGGCTGATGTGAGTTGAAGGCTGAATCATCCTGAGGAAACCCATTGGCAACCCATGCTCTAGTCTACAGCATCAGAAATTTTTCTGTCTTTTTAAAAAAAATCAATTTTATTCAAGGTTTTCAACCTAATATTACCACAAAATTCAAACCTTTTCTAAACTAAAAAAATTCTGGTGCAGATTGCAGAGGGTTTTTAAAAAGAAACATATTATGTTTCTATTTGGAGTTTTCTGCAAAGCCCCCGACACTGTCTATAGCACAGGAAAAGGGCCTTTTCACAGCAAAAAGCCCATTTTGCCAGTAGCATCTGGTTCTGCCTTATGTCCAGCAGTCAAAGTTGGAGGCAGAAGTGATCAGATGCTGAACACATGTCTCCCAGAATACAATATAGCATAATAACTATTCAAATCAAAACACACACACACATTTTTTTTTTTATTTTCTCCAAAGAGCTTGGAGGTGGTTTTCATTTAGTTCCGAAACAACCTCCCGTCTTCCACCATTTGACTGCATCATACGCCTTCAGGACCAAGAACCGCTGATCTTTCAAACCCCAGCCCTATTATTTAAAATCGACACACACCAAAAATGCAAATTGAAACCTATTTTGCCCTCTCGCTGCCATTGAAATCAGCTGCTTTCAGAGCAGGGGGTATGTTTGTTTGTTTGTTTGTCATTAAGGGGGGGAGGAAAGCATCGAGGGGAGCCAAGCGCAACAGAAGTTTGGAACGGGGGAAGCGCATTCCTCAGCAGGAAAACTTCAGCCATGAAAGCCTCTCTTACTTTTATACAAGTTGGCTGATGGAAGGGGACGGCCCAATTAGTGTGGTTGTATGTGGTTAGCAAAAGAAGAAATCTAAAGAGGGTGACAACAAGCTGGCTTGAGCTTCTAGACAACTGAGGTGCCCTTGGGGGATAATTAGTGGAAAATTTTAAGACTTCAACAATAACATCTTAGCATAACTAAGCTCAATTTGTGGCTGCCTGGGGAAAGAAAAATATGCTTCACCCCACCCCAAAAGGGAAAATAAATAAATAAATAAGGCATGCATTCATCTAGCAATGCAGGGATGGGGAGAGAACTGCATAAATAGATCAGAAAAAACCAGCTCATATTTTAAAAGTTTTCCCTTCATATTTGTACTAGAAAAAGCTTTTTGGATGAGGAACGGCTCTTAAGTCATGCCAAGACCATGAATGCAAGCTGCCCATGCACAGACCAAGAGGTTTGACAATCACTGGGGAACCTGTTCAGAAGAACACAGAGTTTGAAACAAGACAAATTTTGAGATCCGGTGTGGTGTAGCAGTCAAGTGTGCTCTAGGAGACCAGGGGTAAATACCCACTCAGCCATGAAGCTCAGGGGCTGACCTTGGGCCAGTTAATTCCTCATTCTAACCTACCTCACAGGGTTGTGGTGAAGATAGAAAGGGGGAACCAAGTGTCCCACACTGAGAAGGAAGGGCATAAAGGGGAGAGCCTTCTGGAACCATCTTTTCCATCTCCTTTGCCTCACACCCGGTCTAGATGTGTGTGTACTGTTTTTGCAGCCATTTGGATTTTTGTATTTTACCGTTAGCCGCTGTTTTAGGGTTTATTAACATGAAATGTTTGTTTGCCCTCTTGATATTAATGTGACTTTCTATTCCATTTCATAATGGCATGTCCCGCAGAGGACCCTAAGGTCCATGAATAATAATAGCTTAAAGGTCCCGGGCCCTAAGGAAGTCAGACTATCCTCCACCAGGGCCAGGGCTTTTTCAGTGACGGCTCCAACCTGGTGGAACGCTCTGTCCCACGAGACTAGGGCCCTGCAGGACTTGATCTCCTTCCACAGGGCCTGTAAGACAAAGCTATTCTGCCTGGCCTTTTCCCTTTCCTCTTCTATGAAGAAACCCTGTCTGGGACCCCACATTTAAATTCTTCCCTGGTCTCCTTGCTGGCCCTAGTGAAGCAGTTCTCAACCTGTAGGTCCCCAGATGTGGTTGGACTACAACTCCCATCATCCCTGAACTCTGGCCTTGCTAGCTAGGGGTGATGGGAGTTGTAGTTCAACAACATCTGGGGACCCACAGGTTGAGAAAAGCTGCCCTAGTAGGACCAACGTGGCCAGTTAGCCCTGGTGATTATTTGATGTCTACTGACTGGTTTTTGGGGTTTTCCTCCCCAAAAATGACCCCTGATTTTTTTGAATTTTATTGATATTGATGCTGCATTTTATGTTGTCTTTTATGCTGTTTTACGCTGTTTTTAAGTCACATTTTAATCAATGTTTTATATTTGCTGTTAGCTGCCCTGAGCCCGGTTTTTAAACCGGGAAGGGCAGGGTATGTATGTATGTATGTATAAATAAATTTATTTATTTATTTATTTATTTATTTAATATAATTGTTCTCTTTCATAATTGTTATGTGTTTTCTTTAAATGTTGTTATATTGTATTCCATACACTGTTGTAGGCAGCTTTGAGGGTATGGTTCTACCACAGAAAAGCTGCATACAAATAAACTCAAGATGATCATAAGTTAGAAGGGACTATGCAGGTCAACTAGCTCAACCCAATGCAATGCAGCATTTTCCTTACCCAAAGTGGAGCTCAAACCCACGAATCTGAGATTAAACATTAGGAAGAACTTCCTGACAGTAAGAGCTGTTCGACAGTGGAATTTGCTGCCAAGGAGTGTGGTGGAGTCTCCTTCTTTGGAGGTCTTTAAGCAGAGGCTTACAACCATATGTCAGGAGTGCTCTGATGGTGTTTCCTGCTTGGCAGGGGGTTGGACTCGATGGCCCTTGTGGTCTCTTCCAACTCTATGATTCTATGATTCTATGGTCTCATTATCTACCAGCTGAAGAAATAATGAAATAAAAGTTAAGGTGGGCCCTCTCTCTCTTCTCTTTAATAGCTGCAGATCCGTTTCCCAATTTCCTTCCATCTTGAGCCTTTTTAAATCTTTCAGATGAGAAAATCCAAGGTCCCAGAGATGGGACGCAGGCAGCTGAGTATACATGAAATGAGAACAAATCACAAGATCTCATATGAAGCTGATGGGAAGATCCATGGGAGGGCCAATATTGAATCAGAGTCAGAACATGAACCGATACATCTGGAGTGAGAGCCAGAATGGGAGGGTAAGGAGGCAAACAGGCATACTGACAATGACAACTAGCTAGAGCAAGCATGGAGAAAACTACACAAGGCAGGCTAGCCACTATCTGATGCCCATGAAGGATGCAGACCCAGCGAAACCTTACAGCCACACCAGAGAAGAAGATCCCTGAATGATAAAGTTATCATTATCTAGTTATCTCCTGCTTGGACTACTGCAATGCGCTCTATGTGGGGCTACCTTTGAAGGTGACCCGGAAACTGCAATTAATCCAGAATGCGGCAACTAGACTGGTGACTGGGATTGGCCGCTGGGACCACATACCACCGGCCCTGAGAGATCTGCATTGGCTCCCAGTACGTTTCCGAGCACAATTCAAAGTGCTGGTGCTGACCTTTAAAGCCCTAAACGGCCTCGACCCTGTATACCTGAAGGAGCGTCTCCACCCCCATCGTTCAGCCTGGACACTGAGGTCCAGCACCGAGGGCCTTCTGGCGGTTCCCTCATTGCGAGAAGTGAGGTTACAGGGAACCAGACAGAGGGCCTTCTCCATAGTGGCGCCCACCCTGTGGAACACCCACCCTTCAGTGTGAAGGAAATAAACAGCTATCCTATCTTTAAAAGACATTTGAAGGCAGCCTTGTTCAGGGAAGTTTTTAATATTTAATGCTGTACTGTTTTTAACATTTGATTGGGAGCCGCCCAGAGTAGCTAGGGAAACTCAGCCAGATGGGCAGGGTATAAATTATTATTATTATTATTATTATTATTATTATTATTATTATTATTAAGCCCTGGGTTGTAGCCAATGCTAATCCTACTTAGAGTAGCACCATTGAAGTGAGTATTCCTAAAATAACATCAATGGGTCTAGGACTAACATTGGATGCAGCCCTATATTCACATCAAGGAAAGCAAACTAGCTCCTTCTTGCACCATTCACCGAGTAATTCTAGGGGCATCCATACACACAGGTGGAAGATTATGATGGGCTTGTTTTGCATGGTTTTGGAAGCACCCCATTCACCAAGTTGAAATAGGGAACAAGAAAAAAAATGTTTGCATCCAATGCTAATTCAGAAGTCTGGGGAATCAGCTGGTCAAACCACCAGATTATCATAGGCCAGGGAACCTTTGTCCTTCATGATGTTGCTGAACTATAACTCCCACCAGCCCCAGCAAACAGAGCTGTAGTTCAGCAACTTCTGAAAGACCAAAGGTCCCCCACGACTGATAAGATGTTTTAGACTGCAGGTAGGTGGGCATCCTCATAGCTCCTCATGGAGTATATTTCCAGCACATGAAAAGTTAGTACATCAGGAAGATGTACACCAGATGTGTTTACATCTGCATCATCAGTATAGCACAAAGACCTCTCTGTGCATGTATGCCCTACAATGCAGTCCTCATTCACACAATCCGTGACCAAAAACCATATGTTGACAGTGGTTTGGTAGTGATATCAAAAGAATCAATATTGGCTCCCACAATCCTAGATGCATTTAGTAGGAAACACAACCCGCAGATTAAGAATGGTTTTTCACCCAAAGAATGAAGGTTTGGTGTGAAAATTCAACAAAAAGACATATACTGCTTGATCACAAACAGAACCTCTTAAGTGTTTTGCAAAAAAATACTATTTCTCTTCCCAAATGTCATTCTTTATTTCATGGGAATACATTTATTCTCTCATAGCATTGTTGTCTGCAGCCCAAAATGTTATTATATTCTACTAGTGAGAGTGGCAAATGAAGTGATTATTAACCTTTACCTGCTTCACAGGATGATGTTTGGTTTAATTAGCTAATATTTGTAAGGAGCAGAGATATCCGTTGGATGGAAAATGCCAGGAGTGCTAAGTAATCTCTCTTCCTCCCCCCCTTTGGATTGCTAACTTTTTACACATTTTAATGTCCTTTATTACATCCCCCTTGCCTCCTCGTAATCTTATTATAGAATACTGACATTCGGGCAGCCTCTGTTATTTGCAGGGGGGAAATTCGATGGCTCAGTGCACCAGTTAAGGAGACCCGAGGATCATGGGCCACTTTTGTTATTAGAAGTGACAGAGTAGAGAATACGTGATTTGCAACTGCAATCTTTTTACAATACCTATTCCAACAGTCAGGGAGAATAACCATTTGTCTTAAACTTAGAGTTCAGTCTAAGCTGGTTTGGACCAGGCTATGAACCAAAGCCCTAAAGAACGGAACAAAATTCCCTTAATCATGTCGATACTATGCAGCCTTCCAGGGATCTTTGTAGCTAATTAATGGATTTATTGGCAGTTTTTGATACAGTGGTGCCCCGCAAGACGAATGCCTCGCAAGACGGAAAACCCGCTAGACGAAAGGGTTTTCTGTTTTGGAGGTGCTTCGCAAAACGAATTTCCCTATGGGGTTGCTTCGCAAGACGAAAAAATCTTGCGAGTCCCCGCGGGTTTTTTCGCTTTTTTCGCCCTTTTCCTAAGCCGCTAAGCCGCTTATCAGCTGTTCCGCTGATAAGCCGCTTAACAGCTGATCGCTGAAAGCCGCTAGACTGCTGTAGCGCTAATCCGCTAAGCTGTCAATGGGGTTCCTTCGCAAGACGAAAAAACCGCTAGACGAAGAGAATCGCGGAACGGATTCTTTTCGTCTAGTGAGGCACCACTGTACATTCATTTGACAGTCATACACAAACATAGAGAGAGACAATCAGAGACAAAGAGTCAGAAATAGTCAAGACCGCCCTCCACTAGATCCGATTTTGAAAGGACTCAGTTGTTATTATTAACCAATATTAATCTATTTCATTTCTAAGAACATTCTGAAGTTTTGACCCATTGTGCTCCCAATGACACCAGGGGTACAATGACCTTGCCTTTGTCTTCCTTCCCTTGCCCAAAAATCTACTAAACGGGCATGGAAGAAAGGCCCTGAAATGTGAATTCCATTATGCCACAGAAACACCAGTATAGCAGGTTCCATAAATGTTAGTTCCCAGGTCTCCCAGTGTTGGAGGAAAACAAATACATTTCCTTCCCTTAAGCTTCTAGTTGTTGTTGTTGTTGTTGTTGTTGTTGTTGTTGTTGTCGTCGTCATCATCATCATCATCATTAATGTACACTACCCATTTGACTGGGTTGGCCCAGCCAGAGTAGAAAAGGGTATAAAAGAACACATGATACATCCAAAATTAAAAGTTTCCCAATGTCCACAGGAGGTTGTATAATTGTTGATCTCTTCGACATCTGATGGGAGGGTGTTCCACAGGGCAGGCACCATTACTGAGAAGGCCCCTCTGCCTAGTCCCTTGTAACTTCACTTCTTGCAATGAGAGAACCACACACATTATTTTAAAATGCATGAGGGCACTGTTTGTCTAGCAATCTAGCCAATACCTCTTTGTCTAAATTACCTCCGCCCCTAAAGCTAAGCCAATTTGTTTGCTGCTCTTTCCAGGCAAGACATTTGCTATTTTCTCTCTCTCATCTCCACTTATCCTGTAAATATAGTTCCTGCATGAACAATGCCTTTGAACTCCAGAAATTGTAAGTGATTACAGTGGTACCTCAGGTTAAGAACTTAATTCGTGCCAGAGGTCCGTTCTTAACCTGAAACTGTTCTTAACCTGAGGTACCACTTTAGCTAATGGGGCCTCCCGCTGCCGCTGTGCCACCGCCATGTGATTTCTGTTCTCATCCTGAAGCAAAGTTCTTAACCCGAGGTACTATTTCTGGGTTAGTGAAGTCTGTAACCTGAAGCATCTGTAACCTGAAGCATCTGTAACCCACGGTACCACTGTACTTTAATTTTATTCAGTCAAGCTACAAGGTCTGCTAACAGTTCCTGGGAGGGGAAACTTTGAGAATCGTACCAGGCAAGCCCCTCCTTCCAACACCATTGCACAGACAAAGACATGTTAAACTCGGGAGAGGCAAGGGACTGTTTCATGAGTATTGTGCCCAGGGTATCCATGACTTAAGGCCCTCAGATCAGTAGGCTACTAACTCACATTCTCCCCCCCCCCTTTTTTTGTAAATTCCCCATTTTAAGATAATTTTCAACTGCATTGTTTTAGCACTTCGAGTTTTTCTGCCTTGGCTCCTTTGGGAAGAAGGACCGAATATAAATAAATAAATAAGGTAGTGTGTGTATGTGGCTGAACCATCTGATTCACATAAACATCGGAAAAGTAACTATAACCATTCTGCCAGGTGCAGCTATAATCTGACCAATGTGGGCAAAGCCACTTTTAACAGCAGGTATCCATTCAAGGCAAGATATTACTCAGCAGATTGTCCAATTAAGTCTACTGCACTAAGGGAAGGATCAGATTGGAGAAGATGGCCTTTATTGATCAATTGTCCCGTACAACCACCTTCCTTTTGTCTCCCTGAGGGACCTCTGAGCTTTAATCACAACAGTGCCTTTGCCCTCCCTTCTGTCCGTCTTCTCTCATACATCACATCTTAGATGTACTAAGCACGGCCTCAGTAATTGCAGGATATGCACAGCACAAGATAATGAGTAATGTTATAAACCGAGGCTGAAAGTCGATGTTCCGAGATTCAGGTTCTGGATAACGCCACGGAGAAAATCAGCAGGAAACATTAAAGCATTGCAAATAATCTATGGGTTGGCTTCCATTTGCTGAAATAATTTATACACCACATTTAATTTTGGAGAAATGCAAAGGTGGGTCACAACCAAAGCATCACAGCCACGCTTGTGAGGTTTATGTAGAAGGAACCAGTACAGTGGTACCTCGGGTTACAAACACCTTGGGTTACAAACACTTCGGGTTACAGACTCCGCTAACCCGGAAGTAGTACCTCAGGCTAAGAACTTTACCTCAGGATGAGAACACAAATCGTGCAGTGACGGTGTGGCGGCGGCAGCAGGAGGCCCCATTAGCTAAAGTGGTACCTCAGGTTAAGAACGGTTTCAGGTTAAGAACATGCAGTTTCAGGTTAAGAGCAGACCTCCGGAATGAATTAAGTTCGTAACCAGAGGTACCACTGTACTGAGCACCTCGCCAAGAAAGCCAAATGTGGACTGAGCATGCTCAGTAGACACAGAATGCTGACTGACAGTTGGGAAAGAATTGTAAATAACACAATTGTGCACTGCATAGAAGGGCATAGGTTTGAACATGGGCAGACCTGATAAGATGCAAAGACATGCTCCCATGCTTTCCTGCAAATCCCACTTGCTTTTTTCCTAATGGCATCCCCTCCCCCTCCCCCCCAATCCCCATTCCGGATGGCAATGGCATAACACGGGAAAGACAGATCTTTCCTGACAAGCGAAGCGAGCTGCATAATGTTGGCCTAAATGGCAATGAGGTTCATTAATTAGCTGGCTGCTTTAGAGAGTGTTGTTCCCCTGCAGCTATATTCCGCTCAAGGGGCTTTTCAATAGTATTGAATGGATGAAACAATTACTAAACAGAAATCCACTAACTGATAGCCACCATCAGTTTCCTCCGGCTCAGAGTTTTCACACAGGGCTTGTTATGCAACTCACAGAATGCAAGGTGGGGCTGGGGAGAGAGAGGACGTACCGGCATCCTTGCCTCTGCACACTCTTGGGCCTTCACACATGCAGCAGAATGAGGGGGCAGCTGTTCTTCTGCACCAGCACAGGCTGTGCCACTTCAGACTACAGGTACCAGCATGGCACCGAAGCAGAAGAGCATTCAAAACCCCATGAAACTAGAAGTTTCCTAGCACAATGGCTGGTTTTCTGTTGCCACGGACCTCTGAATGCCTGGAGGCGGATGGAGGATGGATGGCGGCTAACGGATTGAGGTTGAATCCTGACAAGACAGAAGTACTGTTTTGGGGGGACAAGGGGTGGGTGGGTGTGGAGGACTCCCTGGTCCTGAATGGGGTAACTGTGCCCCTGAAGGAGCAGGTGCACAGCCTGGGAGTCATTTTGGATTCACAGCTCTCCATGGAGGCACAGGTCAATTCTGTGTCCAGGGCAGCTGTCTACCAGCTCCATCTGGTATACTCCCTATGATGGAAGCAAAGCTTTGGAAAGCTCGATGGGAAGCGATTCATAAATTGAATAAATAACACCTAGAAAAGATAGGCTCTCAGTTCAGACTGTGGGGTGCTGTGCATGCTTGAATGCTCCTCACACATAAGCATACAAGGAAGTAGTGCATCTAATGAAGGCTAAGGATTTGTTTCTAATGCAGTGTTAAGTAAGCATCCAATTGGTGCAAGGATTCTCAATTTTCTCCTCCTCCTCCTGTGCACCCCAAAATCTGTTCCGAGTTTTCCACCAAGCCTCCAGAGCAGATTTGGGGAGGGCCGGAATTCTTGCACTGACTGGACACTTACTTAGATTAAAACCTAATCTTCTCCCCAGAGTATCATTTTTCTATGTGAAGAAGTTGCCTTTCTTTCTTTTTTTAATATAGGGAAGCATCTGTTACCTGATCTCTCACCGGGGATCTGAAATGGGGCAACCCAGGAAAAACTGCTTCATGTCACTCACCGGACCATGTGTTTCGGCTTAGCTCTGAGATGCACATTTAAGGGGAATAAATATAGAAGGTTTGGAGTTCCTACCCCTGCCCGACGGATGGCTAGATGTTTTGTTTTGCCATTTTAAAATGCATTAAGCTTATTTTCATTGTTGATGCCACCATTTTAGTTATGATGCTTTGAGTGCAGCTCATTAAAGTTGGGTGCAGAAGTAAAACAACCTTGAAGCGAGATCATCATATTGAAGGTTTAGGGTATCTGTAATTCTAACTGATCTCCGGCTTGGCATTAAATCTTCAAAGAATGTCAAGGAGCGCCTTAAAAACCAGAGATGCTTGACTGTATATATAGATGGGGAACAGATGCAACTGTGTAATTTGCCCATAAACAAGTAGAAATGGAGCCGTCAGCTATTCAGAGATCCTTGTATGCAAGCTGGCAGGAGCATCCTTTTTCATTGTCTTTTTCTTGTTGTTACAGTTTTAATGCCTTCTGAACTGGTCCAATATGCAGTGCTGTTAAAAAGCTTTTACACTGTCATATGTTTGCTTTCGGGATTACTATCCAGAAGTGCCAGCTCATAACTCGGGTCCTCAGATAAATCCATTGCCTTCAGAGTTTGCTCCCTTCTTGCAACAAAAAGGAAAAAGTATTTTATTACTCCAAGTTATGCATATGATACTCCTAAAAAGTGGCCATCACCTGCTCCAAAAAAATATCTGCCAGGAATTCCGTTTCCTACAGTGCACAGGAATCACAGTGGTGCTATGTGCCCTCCCGATGTTTCTGGACTATAATTCCCACTGTCCCTGTCCTTGCCATCTTAAGCTGGTGGGATTTGCAGTCCAACAACATATGGGGGCATCATGTTAGCTACCCCTGCTAAAAGGGTTTGAGAGCTGTAAACATTGGGGTTCAAAGTCTTCCACTATGGCAGTAGTGGTAAGGCCTAATCCTTACAATACCTGAATCAGTCTTTCTTCATATGTATTTCATGTTTTCAAGTCCATTATTTTGGAATAATATAGACTTGCACACACATGATACACGTCACGTGGATCCATATCATAGAATCGTAGAGTTGGAAGGGAACCCGAGGGTCACCAAGTCCAACCCTTTGCAATGCAGGAATCTCAACAAAAGCATCCATGACAGATGTTCATCCAACCTCAGCTTGAAAACCTTCAAGGAAGGAGGGCCCACACAGGGCCATCTCACCCACAGGTGCTAGGGGTGTGGGGCACCCAGGCGCCGGGCTCTCAGGGGGACCAGACCGAGAGTCCGGCGTTGAGATTTGGAGTCTGAGGATTGGGAACAGCCGACAGTCAGAGGAGCCCATTGGAGCACCACAGCTCTTCTGCTGCAGGTGAGAGAGGCGCTGAAGCAGCCGGCCGGCTCGGCCTGCCTGCGCACCTGGGATTGGCGGGCTGTCGAGAGGTCCGCTCAGCACACACTGCTCACACGAGGCTCCCGGCTTTGCTCAGCTGCCGCCGCCTCAGGCTCGACTGTTGTTGTGCTGGGCTCTGCTTGCCGCCCCCCCAGGAACCCGGCCCTGGCCTTGCTCTGCTGCCTCCACCACCTCGGGCTCCTCTGTTGCTGCTGAGGCGGCCGGCCAGGCCAGCTCTGCTGTGCGCCTTGCCAACCTGCCCTAAACAAAGGTCAACAACTTTGGGTAATGGGGGGGGGGCACCGGGTGGATCTTTGCACCCTGGCGCTGCATATGCTTAAGACAGCCCTGAGCCCACAACCTCCCAAGGGAGACCGTTCCACTTTCAAACAGCTCTTACTGTCAGAAAGTTCTTCCTGGTGTTTAGTCAGACTCTCCTTTCTTGTGACTTGAAGCCATTGGTTTGAGCCCTACCATATTCAGTTTGTGGTGGTCCATCATAATCCTCTGGTCTAATATACCCCGAGACAGACTGCGGAGCAGAACAGACTGCCTCATTAGAAACTGCACCTGCCTTTTCTTGGGTTGTTTCTGGAACATTTGGTTGTGACACCTGTCCAAATCAGCAGCTATCACTAACTATTTAGAAAGATAGTTGTATCTGATGATGTGGATTCAAGCCTTCAAAAGTTTGAGATGCGCTTACTAAATACCTCCCACAATGACACTGACTGATATGGTTGCAAAGATCCTAGGGGACACCAGAATCTGGAAAGAACCAAAGTTGACTTTGGAAGTTACATAACGCTGAGACAGCAGGGAAAAGAAGAAGCTCACATATAGTTGGCACTTTGTTTCAGAAGCAATGGTGCTTTTATATAGTGAGATTAACAAAAGCCAGAGGAAGAGACGGCTTGTGCATTTTGCCACTGGAGAGAAGTTTGCTTCCCTACTCCTGACGTTCCAAAGGAAGAACATCCACAGGCGCATGAGCTTTCTCTGACCTTGTTTCACTTAAACACACACACACACACACACACACACATATATATAACCTATTCTAGTATTGACTCTTTCCATAATACTACACATTATACAGTGCTCAAAGCAACACGTAGCATTGTGGAATTGGGGACTCTCTGTACATTATGAGGAAGGGCCACAGGTTAATGGCAGAGTATCTCCTCTGACCACAGAAGGCCCCAAATACAATCCCTGACATCTCCATGTAGGTCTGGTAGAGAGACCTGTGTCTGAAATCCAGGAAGCTGCTTCCAGTCAAGGTTGACAGGATGGAACCAATGGTCTGACTCAGTATAAGTCAGTTTCAGGTGTTTTGGTCTATGTCTCCCACAATACCCATATACTGGCCATGCTAGCTGGAGCTGCCCCAGAATATGGGAGAGCAGCAAGCTGGGGAAGAGGATCATAAACAGAACAAACAGTTGAGTCTTCCAACAGGTTTGCATGCTTTTGACACTAAAGAAAGTGGAGACACCTCTGCAAGCTTCCATACAAAAGTATTCCTGGTGATGTATTCTACATCTTGCATCTTTTCAACCCGTTTTGCTCTTCGGGGAAAAATCATGAGGAGCCAAAACAGCAGAAAGGACTAAGAACTATAAACCTTATTCCCATTTTTCTTCAATTGCTGAGGTTTTGATTCTAGCCTACATTGGCAGACAACTGCAACAGGCACATTTAATTAAGCCCTCTGGGGTTTTAATAAATATGTACCTCTGGAAAAGAAAGGTGGAGAATGTGCTGCTAGGTAGCAATCTAATACAACTATTTTAAAAATATAGAAAAGAGGGAAATCCTGAAGTTTGTAACCTTCATTTAGCATGAGATTTCAGCAGGGAGACATCACCACAAAAGACTTAGAATCAAGGTTTCGGTCAATTCATTTCCATTTAAGAGTGCTTAATTTTCCACTCATTAGGATTAGCCATCAGTTCTTAAATGAAGCAATATATTCATACTCACTAAATACTCAAACACAATCACTCCTTGGAAATTCAAGTAGCTCACAGAGAGGCACATAGACTGCCCGACCGATTGGCAGTTGAAATGGGCAGGGAGCTATAAGTTATTATGTTACCATACTTTTACGTCTATAAGACACCCCCATGTATAAGACACCCCTTATTTTTGGGGACTCAAATTTAAGAAGATGGGGGGAGATGGCACAGAGTTGTTGAGCTTTTGGGGGGGTAACCCAGGGTTGTTGAGCTTTTTTGAGGGGGGGGATTGCCGAAAATCGCTCACCTGATCACCTGAACAAGTCGCAAAATTTGTCTCCCGTCTGTTCCATCACCGACAGAAGCTGCCAATCAGCTGGAGCGTCAGCCAATCAACACCACCCATTGACACAGCAACCAATAACACACACAATAGCTCCTGACAGCCACAGCAGCAACCAATCAAATGTCCACCCTATGCACAATCCATGTATAAGATTACCCCCACTTTTTAGCATGATTTTAAAAGGGAAAAAATCATAGTATTATACATGGAAAAGTACGGTATATTATTAATTTGTATACCACCTTTCATCTGTAGATCTCAGGGAGCTTCACAGCATAAAAAACAAGATAAAAAACACAAAATACATAATAAAAACAAAGACAAAACACCCCAGCCCCAGACCCCATACATTTAAAAGGGCACAGGATGTTAATCAGCCAAATGCCTGGTTATAAAGAAACATTTTTGCCCAGCAGCTAAATATATGCAATGAAGGCACAAATGGAGAGTTCCTGCAGAAAAGGGCCATTCTCATGTTACCACCCTCGGGACCTCTCATGGAGGAGGCACATGAATAAGGGCCTCAGATAATAATCACAGGGTTCAGGTCGGTTCATACTCGGAGAGGTGGTCCTTTGGGTATTGCAGTCCTCAGCCATAGGTGAAACCCAGCACTTTGAATTGGGCCTGGAAACTACAATCATACCTCAGAAGTCGAACATAATCCATTCCAGAAGTCCGTTCGACTTCCAAAATGTTTGACTTTCAAAGTGTGGCTTCCAATTGGCTGCAGGAAGGTCCTGCAGCCAATCGGAAGCCATGGAAGCCCTGTCGTACGTTCGGCTTCCAAAAGAATGTTCAAAAACCGTAACACTCACTTCTGGTTTTTGATCATTCGGGAGCTGGAAAATTCGAATCCCAAGGCATTCGGGAGCCAAGGTATGACTGTAATGGGAAGCAAGTGAAGTCAGGCCAGGACTGGTGTTAGATGCTTTTATCTAAGTAACCTTTTATTGTATTTTCGACAGTGACAGTATGCAAAAGAAAAATGACCACAAGAACCCACAGAGCCAAAGCGGCAAGCAAAATGACAGGAAGAAAGGAGAAATAAGGAAGAGAGAAAACCATCTAAAAGAAGATTAAGAGACTTCCCCTTTATCTCAGCATGCACGTTTTAAAACTCAAAGGGAGGCAGGGAACATCCCGATCACCACAATGTCACCAAAAATGAAAAGAAAGAAGCACGTAGAAAGCGTATGACACTTCCCCCTGATAAATCCAGATAAGGGAGGCAAGCTGGTGTTTGGTAAACTCTCTTTTTTCCCCCTAGTTGAGTTCTAAAAACTACAATGTCTAATGTGTTTTAAGTGGCAATAGCACCCTCTCCGCCTCTCCCCATAAATATGTCCTTAGGCACCTTACTCTGAGAGCCAGTGTGGTGTAGTGGTTAAGAGCGGTAGTCTCGTAAACTGGGGAACCAGGTTCACGTCTCCGCTCCTCCACATGCAGCTGCTGGGTGACCTTGGGCCAGTCACACTTCCTTGAAGTCTCTCAGCCCCACTCACCTCACAGAGTGTTTGTTGTGGGGGAGGAAGGGAAAGGAGAATGTTAGCCGCTTTGGGACTCCTTAAAGCGAGTGAAAGGCGGGATATCAAATCCAAACTCTTCTTCTTCTACTATTCACAAGGGATCTCTCTCTAGTCCCTTGAGGAAAATTTTCAATCAAAAGTGTCAGCATCGCCCTTGAGGCAGTGTACCAACTGGACTCATGCACTACAGCCCCGACTGGGCTAGGCAAGCTGGGTAGCACTGCCAGAGACCTCCTTTCCCACAGGAACTGGTCACAGTGCTGTGGACTCACAGCTTGGAGCTGAGAGCACCGGATTCACTGTCTCAATAATGCAGCAGCGTTTTGCAGAGTCTTGCAGAGTATAAACCACTCGGAGAGCAGCTCTGTAAAGTATCTTCTTTTATTCTATAACTACAGCTATAGTACAAACTATATACAGAGCTAAATATTCTGAGCATACATCAATGCTACTCTGAGTGCCTGCAGCTGCTCTTAGCAGCAATCTTATCTCTAAATACTATCTCTTGCACTCACTCTCCAACAAACTGACTGACTTTTTCTTTCACACACACAGACTCACTCACTTGACTAATTAAGTAGAGAGCAGTACATTGCTCCTCCTCTCTGTAGAGTCAGCAGAGACCTCAGGAGATGATCAGGAGATTCTTGGGTATGGGAGGGGTGAAATCTCCTCAAAAAGATCTTGCATGTGCTATGATTTTTCACCCTACGAGAATTAGATTGTTTTCTACCCAATGCCAACTGGAGACTTGCCTCCCTGGTGCTGATCATCTTCTCCTTCTTTTGCCTCTGTTCCCCAAAAGAGTGCATCTCAGAGCTACCAACAAGGCTGTCTCATACCAGATCAGCCTCTTCAGCCATCTAGCCTAGTAGCTGGCTTTGGGAAAATGTGCGTCCCACGGGTTCTGAGTCCAAGTTCTCTGGCAGCCCACTTGTATGGATGGAAACTTGGACCGCCCTGTTCTAGACTGCCTCCCTCCTATTGTTCTTCCTCTAGCAGGTGAAGACTGTCTTATTCCAAAAGGCCTTTTGAAAATGACTGTTAGGAAATGATAGGGCTTTAATAGTGCTGTGCATTTAGCTACATAAAAAAATATTGAGTTTTAATATAACAACATAAAAGTATGAACTGTAATAACAAAATATAGAACCATACAGTCATTTTTCTTATTACCTGTATTTAATATATTGTTTTAAGTCTAGAAAGGGAAGGGGTGCCCTTCAGAGTGGACCAAAATGCTTGGGTTGCATTATGCGGTTTTAAAATGTTGTTTTAATTCTATTAGAGTTTAATTATTTTTTAAAAACTACTACCTTGTTGTGTGTTTTTAGCTTTCTGCGTTTTATCTGTGTTTCAATTTGTGTAAGCCACCCTAAGTCTCAGGTCTGGGCAATGGTTGGGATATAAATAAATATAATAAAACAATAATAGGAACTCCTGGGATACTGAAAAGGTCAGAGCTGGTTCTACCACCACTTCTGGGGTCTCTCGCTTCTCCCTCTCCATCCACCCTCCCCCAATGCCAGTCAATCATACCACCATGGTACAAAGTCAGGTGTAGCCTCCCAAAAACTGCTGCTTGGCTTGTTCCTCCTCAGACTGCCTGTGCAGCTGAGACTCCACACCCTCATAAGTATCAAAAAGATCTATAGCCCACCCTTCACTGGTACTGAGGGACATAAGTGGCGCTGTGGTCTACACCACTGAGCCTCTTGGGCTTGCCAATCAGAAGGTCGGCATTTTGAATCCCCACGATGGGGTGAGCTCCTGTTGCTCTGCCCCAGCTCCTGCCAATCTAGCAGATCGAAAGCATGCAAGTAGATAAATAAGTACCACTGCAGCGGGAAGGTAAACAGCATTTCTGTGCGCTCTAGTTTCGGTCACAGTGTCCCGTTGCACCAGAAGCAGTTTAGTCTTGCTGGCCACAAGACCTGGAAAGCTGTCTGTGGACAAACGCCAGCTCCCTTCGGCCTGAAAGCGAGCTGAGTGCTGCAACCCCAGTTGCCTTTGACTGGACTTAAACGTCCAGGGGTCCTTTACCTTTTTTTTACCTTGGTACTGATACCAGGGTAGAGTGCAATCCAAAAATAAAACACCATATCCTCTCATTCCTCACGTGTTGTACCAAAAATGTATTGCTATTATTAAACACGTATGTCAGTGCGGCATAATGGTTAGTGTTGGACTTGGACCTGGGAGAGCAGAGTTCGACTTCCCACTCAGCTATAAGCTCGCTGTTTTAATTTGCTGGAAGCTGCCCAGAATGACTGGGGAAACCCGGTCAGATGGGTGGGATATAAATAATTATCATCATCATCATCATCATCACTGGGTGACCTTGGGCTAGTCATCATCTCTTAGCCTAACCTACTTTACAAGATTCAGGTAGGCAGCCGTGTTGGTCTGACGCATTTGAAATAAATAAAAAATTGCCCAGTAGCACCTTAGAGACCAACTAAGTTTGTTCTGGGTATAAGCTTTCGTGTGCATGCACATTTCTTTAGATACACTGAAACAGAAGTCACCAGACCCTTATACAGTGGTACCTCAGGTTAAGAACTTAATTCGTTCCGGAGGTCCATTCTTAACCTGAAACTGCTCTTAACCTAAGGTACCACTTTAGCTAATGGAGCCTCCTGCTACCGCAGCACCGCCACCATGGAATTTCTGTTCTTATCCTGAAGCAAAGTTCTTAACCCGAGGTACTATTTATGGGTTAGTGGAGTCTGTAACCTGAAGTGTCTGTAACCTGAAGCATCTGTAACCTGAGGTACCACTGTATATAGTGGGAGGGTGGGGTGGGGGTTTTCTCAGAAGGGTAGGAGATAGGTGATTGGCTCAATGGGTATGGTAAACCTGTTGACTACTGTTAATGACTGCAATTAGTCCTACATCCTCTCACTATATATAAGGGTCTGGGGACTTCTGTTTCAGTGTATCTGAAGAATATACATATACACACAGCCAGCAGGAACTTCAAGAACTTTTATCTAAAAGATGAACATTTTACAACCCACTGCCTGTTCTATTTGTTCGGAAGTTGAGATAATGAAGGGGGGGGAACCCTACCGCAGCATCGTGATATGTTTTTCCCCCTAAAAATGTAATTATGGTTCTCTCCGTCATCCGTGCCTCATTAATGAGTCCCCCTTCCAGTGTGCAGGCAACTGTAAAATACAAAACCAGTCCACTCTCAACAGAGGGTAAGGCTTCAGCTCAGTTCTCAGCAGAGTCAGGAAATTTCCTGGCACCGCAGTATAAGCAACTGAGTCATAGTCTCCCCACCATATTTCCCATTTGCAAAGTGCAGCATGTCTTATTTTCTGTTGTTTTTCCTGAACAAACACCCCCTTTGTTAAGGACTGCCTGTTTGCGCCTTGGGATGTTCAAAACCTCTGGCATAAACTGATATAAGCTTCTAATCACTTGGATCTTAAAGCAAACAAACAATCCAGATAATGGTTTTAGGACAGCTTCTTCAGACCCTCTAAATGTCCCTATTTTCCAGCGACAGTCCCAGATTTACAGAAGATGTCCAGGTTTCTAATTTGATCCTGGAATATCCTGCTTTCCCTTAAAGGTAAAGGGGCCCCTGACCATTAGGTCCAGTCGTGACCAACTCTAGGATTACGGCGCTCATCTCGCTTTATTGGCTGAGGAAGCTGGCATACAGCTTCCGGGTCATGTGGCCAGCATGACTAAGCCACTTCTGGCGAACCAGAGCAGCGCACAGAAACGCCGTTTACCTTCCCACCAGAGTGGTACCTATTTATCTACTTGCACTTTGATGTGCTTTCGAACTGCTAGGTTGGCAGGACTGCTTTTCCTTAGGACGTCCTTATTTTCATCTGAGAAATGTTGGAGGGGTACGGAACAGGGCGTCCCCAGCGCTGAGAGGACGTCCCCTCTCAGGTGGGTGCCATTATAAGAGAACAAGGGAGGTGTTTGTGGTGAGTTACAGTGCCTCTTTTTCTAGAAAAATAGCACTGGGTGTCCCTATTTTCATCAGAGAAATAGTGGAGGATATGGATAGGATGTCCCTACTTGCACTGGAGAGGGGTGTGTCCCCTTCAGAGCAGTCCAAAATGCTTGTGCTACATTTCTATATAAACCATAATTGTTTTAACCAGCTTTACCAGCTTGAAGGGGGGCAGGGAGCAGGACAGAATTGGTCTCCTCCTTAGATGCTCGTCTGCACAGCGTTTACATCCAGGGGTGTCTTTTCTGTATTGTTGTCAAATTACTTTGAAATTTCTTTACTGCATGATTAAATTTGCCTTGAGATTTAGATTGAGGTTGAATCCTGACAATACAGAAGTACTGTTTTGGGGGGACAGGAGGTGGGCAGGTGGGTGTGGGGGACTCCCTGGTCGTATAATGCAAAATGGCTGGATTTTCAGGGGATGGGGTTCTCTTAGGAGCTTCCTTGAATACCACCCACTGTGTGATAGAAAGGTGGCATCAAAATATATTTAAAATGAAATAGGTAATAATGAAATAAGACTCTGGAATACAGACTTTGAAACTACTTTCCATTAATCCAAGAAATATGTTACAAACAAAAAACAAAAAAACCCTCAATGTCCATATCTGCAGAATCTCGCAAACTCTCAATTCCAGTGTGTTTGCAAGTTTCAGCCAGAGAGCTTTTTCCACTTCTGATTTAATTGCATTAATAAAAGGCATCTTCTCTTCACCTTGCAGCCTTCACTCCAAAGCCAAATTATATCACCATATGGTTGCACAAAACTTGCCAACAGGTTGACTAACACTCAAGATCGAGAAATACAATAGACAACAAAACATTGCCTTCAAAAGCTATTGTGAGCACCCCATGATCAATTCATACCAGAGCAAATAAGTGTAGTGGAACATCTGCAACGACAATGAGCTAATTTAATCACACTTCATCAAGAGCACTCCGCTTTCAGCTACTGTTGTTCCTGGAAAAATGAAGCCTGCGTAAAAATATGTCATGAGTCAATGTGGCATTCTATGGGAACAGGGGGGAGGGAGTTTTAAAAACTGAAGCAAGCCTTCATTAAATGTAATATATCAAATTAGCTCCCACAAAAATGAATGTAATTAGTCAACATATCCAGATTTAAACATACAGAGAACTCTCTCTCACACACATGCATGCACACACACTTCTTAAAGATATGCCATTGAAAATGTTTTTACATTATGGTGACCATATCAGGTCTGATCCTGGCAAAGTCAGATTTGCTTATTGTTTATGATGACTTTAGTTATGTTTGCAAATCATTTTTTTTTTACCTGTTGTAAGCTGCCTTGAGCACGGTTTTGACTTTGGAAAGGCAACATGCAAATAGAGTGGTTGATTATTGTCCCCTGGTTTTTTTAAAAAATAATAATGCTCAGGGAGATCTTGAGAAGTAGAATGAATTCAAGGAAGCATCTGAAGGAGGAAATGATGCACTAATGGTTGACTTTAGGCAATCTCACATACACTGGATACATGTGGACCAGTCATGTTATGTATTAGGATTAGCTGCAGTTCTCACTCAGGGCCACCAGTATGCAAATGAAGGATTGAGAACTGTCACTCACTGATTGGTTAGCCAGTTGGGAGTTGTTACTGTTACACGTTACTTAGTATTATATAAAGCAGCCAGCTAGGCTGCAGTCAATCCGATTCCAGGAGCAGTTCTAACTGCTGTAATAAAGAGCTGTGAATCTAACAGAGCTGTGTCCTTCGTTCATCCTTCCCACTATTTAACAAGTCACAACAAAGAAGTGAAATTTCTAAATACCTTAAATGACTGTGCGCTAGAACAGTTAGCCATGAAACTGACCAGAGGGACATCAACCATATACTTAATCTTAAACAGGACCTGGTGCAAAAATTAAGCATTGTTGTACCAATTGGGAACATTAAATGCTGGTGCACATCAACCTCCAACAATGTTACCACAGTGCAGGACCAAAAGTTCCTCAAAGATGCATCATCCACCCCTCTTCCCTATTTTTGGGTGTCTTATATGCCAAGCCATATCCACACCAGACCTTGAAAGCATTCTTATGCCTCATTTAACAGTTGTGGTCTCCTCTAAAGCATTCTGGGAACTGTAGTTCAAAGTCACTGAAAGTTGTTAGGAGGTTTCTTATTTCCCCACCACCACCACCCGAGCTAAAACTCCTAGAATGTTTTTAAACTATCTGTTCTTTTTCACGTGGAACTCTGGGAATTGTGAGGGGAAATAGGGATCTCCTAATGGTTAAAGCAGCATAAGAGCTTCTGGCACCTAGTCCAGAGGTTTTCAACTTTTTTTGAGTCCACGGCTCCCTTGACCAACTACAGTCTTTCTATGGCACCTCTGTGGGGCTCAGGAGCCCAGTTATGTCACCCCTTGCCTGCAGAGCTGACAGCCTCTCCACCCTTTTTCGAACACCCTTGTGGAGTATTTCCTCAGTCTCTTTTCCTCTCCTCTCCTTGGGAGTCCTCTGGAGTCCTCCTCTCCTTGGGAGTCCTCTGGGCAGCAGCTGCTGCTGCTGCCCCAGTCTCTAAGCTGCCCCCGCTGCCCCAAAGAGAGGTGCTTCTCACACTGCCCCACAGGGGCCTAGGAAGCACCCCCTGGCCAGCCCCAGAGCACCATTCACCTAGGGAGGGGAAGGAGTGATGGTATGAAGAAGATACTTTTCATCATGTGTAAGTGCCAGAGTGAAGAAAAATGAGGTCCCAACCTCAAAGCAAGTCTGTTCAGCAGACATTGGTATCATTCGGTTGATGGGCAGTATACTTCCTCCCGGGAGAGACGTTGGTGGACATCCAAGTACTGGTTCACAGAATCTATCAGAAAGTTCTCCTGCAGGGTAAGAATGGGAGTTGCCTGACGGCCCAGCCTCCCAGTGGATTGTCATTTGTTAAGCTACCCTGTTTCCCAAGGATGCCCTCTTCACAGCTTTGCTTTTGTCAAGATACTGAAGTACAAAGTCATGTTGGTTAACCATAACACTTTTCCCCAATAATCCTGGGAATGGTAGTTTGATGAGGATTTGGTTAATAACCCACAGGCATCGTCACAGTGGTTCTTTGGGAAGAAGGAACTGCCGTGAAACCGGTTTATGACTGTTCGTGTAGATAGGCCCAGAAAACCTTCATTGGTATCTTCTTCATCCACAATCCCAACCCAAGAAAAACCAGTTAAACCAGAATACTTCAATATAAGTCTGTTTGCTGTCTGGTTCTCTAATGAGGAGAACTACTTGTGTGTTTGTGGGGATGCAGGTGACGCTGTGGGTTAAACCACAGAGACTAGGACTTGCCGATCAGAAGGTCGGCAGTTTGAATCCCCATGACAGGATGAGCTCCCGTTGCTCGGTCCCTGCTCCTGCCAACCTAGCAGTTCAAAAGCATGTCAAAGTGCAAGTAGATAAATAGGTACCGCTCTGGCGGGAAGGTAAATGGCATTTCCGTGCACTGCTCTGGTTTGCCAGAAGCGGCTTAGTCGTGCTGGCCACATGACGCGGAAGCTGTACACCAGCTCCCTTGGCCAGTAAAGCGAGATGAGTGCTGCAACCCCAGAGTCGGCCATGACTGGACCTAATGGTCAGGGGTCCCTTTACCTTTTACTTGTGTGTGTGCAGCTTGCGCTTAGCATGAACATCCTTTTCACACCAATTTAGCACATGCTGGTAAAGTGGTTGACAGCCACTTGCTCTTGCACACTCGCATGGATGGGATGGTCTCGATCCTTGCACCCCCTGGCCAGCCCCAGAGGCACCATTCGCCTAGGGAGCTTATAGCCAGGGCTGCTGCAACAAGCAGCTGTGCAAGCCTTTGGGAGGCAGAGACGTGAGAGGGCAACAGAGGAGGGAGGGAAGGAAAGAGGGACAGAGGCCAGGGTTGCCCACGACACCCCTGAGCATCATTCAAGGCACCCCAGGGTGCCACAGCACACTGGTTGAAAACCACTGACCTAGTCTGTTGGTTCTGTTCTCATTGCCAGCCTATATTCACCCAACTCTAAAAAGTGAAAGCGAGTTTTCTCACTGGACATTAGAGAAAACTCACCAGCTAATAATTAACGAGCATCTTACATCTGTCACACGCAGGTTCCTTAAGAAAAATCATAAGCCTTGCAAAATGATGCCAGAGTATAGTTATCTGCTGTATGAGAAAGGGAGGGGGGGACACCCACTGCCAGCTCATTTCTGAGGAGCTTCAGGCTACTTGTAGCACAGAGAGGAGATGAATCAATAAAAATGTTATCAGTAAAACAGTTTGATTCCTGCACAGTTAAGCAAGTGCATGGCCACCTCCATATCTCCATCCCCTCAGGCCAATATAATTTTACACAGTTACCCAATTTTCAGCAGAGAAAACTATACTGGGAATGTTAACAGATATACTCAAGTGCTTATTTCTGCATAGGAAAGGAGGGGGGAAGTGGAGAATTGCTCTCCTCACCCCTTCCTTCCATTTTGAAATGTTTTTTGTTTTTTTAATGTAGTAAAAGATATGAAACAAAACCTCAGACAGAAGGAGCTGGGCTTGTTCAGGAAACAAAAAAACTGCAGAATTCTGCGGTAGAAATATAAAGAATGGAAGTATTTTTACAGGAATGGAAAGACGTGGATTTGCTCCCCTTATTTAGGCAATTTCAGGAAACAACTAAGGGCGTGGTTTCATTCCCCATTGTAAAGGAACCCTAATAAGAGGACAAGGAGACAGAAGACCAAATATATTTTACCCCTGTATACATATGCAAGAGGCATCAGTTATTAGTCCAGGTGTTCTCATAAGCCAACAAGTGAGGCCATTCTTCAGCACCACTCTCATACTCTCCAAAATTTCTCTGATGGAAATATGGATGTCCTATTTAATAATACCCCTTCATGGATCACTGCCTTGCCATGGCGAAGGGGCTTGAATAACTCAGAGAAGCTATGAACTATGCCGAGCAGGGCACCCAAGATGGACAGGTCATAGTGGAGAGTTTTGACCAAACGTGATCCACCTGGAGGAGGAACCGGCAAGCCACTCCAGTATCCCTGTCAAGAAAATTCCATGGACAAAGACAACAGGCATAGAAAAGTTATGACGCTGGAAGATGAGCCCCTCAGGTCGGAAGGCGTCCAACATGCTACTGAGGAAGAGCGGAGGACAAGTACAAGTAGATTCAGAGCTGATGAAGTGGCTGGGCCAAAGCAGAAAGGTCGCTCAGTTGTGGATATGTCTGGAAGCGAAAGGAAAGTCCAATGCTGTAAAGAAAAATATTGCATAGGAACCTGGAATGTAAGAACCATGAACCTGGGTAAGTTGGATGTGGTCAAAAATGAGATGGAAAGAATAAATATTGACATCCTGGGCAACAGTGAACTAAAATGGACGTGAATGGGCGAATTCAGTTCGGATGACCATCATATCTACTACTGTGGGCAAGAATCCCGTAAAAGAAATGGAGTGGCCCTCATAGTCAACAAAAGAGTGGCAAAAGCTGTACTGGAATGCAATCTCAAAGAGTTGGACACGACTAAACGACTAAACAACAACAACAAATTTAATAATAATAATAATCATGGTGTGGACCCATGATAGGGGTTTCTCACGGGTGGGGGCAATTCCCCATTTTTGGAATGTCATCCTTCCTCTTCAGACTGAATAAAGAGGTTGAAAAAAGAGGTTGAAAGACACCATCCCCATTGTTCACTGAGGTCCAGTGCCGAGGGTCTTCTGGCGGTTTTCTCCCTGCAAGAAGCGAGGTTTCAGGGCACCAGGCAGAGGGCCTTCTTGGTGGTGGCGCCCACCCTGTGGAACGCCCTCCCACCAGGTGTCAAAGAAATAGACAACTATCTAACTTTTAGAAGACATCTGAAGACAGCCCTGTTTAGGGAAGTTTTTAATGTTGGAAGTTTTATTCTGTTCTTAGTGTTCTGTTGGTAGCCACCCAGAGTGGCTGGGGAAACACAGCCAGATGGGTGAGGTACAAATAATAAAATTATTATTATTATTATTATTATTATTATTATTATTATTATTATTATTATTATCTATTATAAAGTCAGAATTTAACGCAAGTTGTTAGATGGAGAATAAGAAATTTTCTCCATTTCTTGTTTCTTCTCTTCTTTGTCTATTTTCTTTTTCTTCCTATGTTTTAAAAAAATGCTGGATATTTGATGTTTATGCCTGTATACTGTTCTTCTTTCAAGCGTTAATAAAAATTCAAGAAAAAAAGGAATGCCATCCTTACTGAGGTGTGCCTGTCTTCTCCCTCTTTATTAACTTTCAGTCGCAATGAATAAGTATGCCTGTTCACCGAAGCATTTGATGGCTGAAAAATACTGTTTTCAGAAACCTTGAAATTACTAGCTGTGACCGCATGTGATTGTTTTGCATGCTTTTAGAGGTTTCTAATTTTTTTAATGTTTCAAATGTGTTATTCTGTTTTTAATTGCACTGCTTTATCGCCAACGTGTTTGCTGCCCTAGGCTTCTTCAGGAAGAAGGGCAGGATTCAAATGTAATAAAATAAATAAAACACAATTAAACTGTTTGCAGTAAAAAGAAAAAAAAGGGGGGGTTTAGCAATCCCAAATTAAATTTTGGAGATTTGGAGTAGATTGTCCGCAATATCTAGGTGACATACAGCTCTAGTTCTCCTTTCCATCTGCAGGTGTGTCAATGGATTTGCTGAACCAATGTTTTGCTCTGATAACAGACTGGGAAAGAGCCAACAAATCGAATCCCAATCCAGCCAAATGGAGACGCCAAGCCTTGCTTCCAGAGATCTCCATGTGGACAGAATTGGACCCGCACCAGTCACAAAACATGCCTGGTGCCTGGGGAATGTCTAAGAATGTGTTTTGTTACATCTTCTGAGAAGCCATGTCCATTGCATGCTTGTAAGTTTCAGATCTGTAACAACAACAACAACAACAACAGTAATAATAATTTATTACTTATACCCCAGCCATCTGGCTGGTTTTCCCCAGCCCCTCTGGGCGGCTTCCAACAAAACACCATAATACAATAACCTATTAAACATTAAAAGCTTCCCTAAACAGGGCTGCCTTCAGATGTCTTCTAAAAGTTTGGTAGTTATTTTTCTCTTTGACATCTGGTCGGAGGGCATTCCACAGGGCGGGTGCCACTACGAAGAAGGCCCTCTGCTTGGTTCCCTGTAACTTGGCTTCTCGCAGCGAGGGATCCGCCAGAAGGCCAGTGTAGATCTTTCAAGACCGGTGTTATATGGTCTCGGCGGCCACTCCCAGTCACCAGTCTAGCTGTAGCATTCTGGATTAGTTGTAGTTTCCGGGTCACCTTCAAAGGTAGCCCCACATAGAGCGTATTGCAGTAGTCCAACAAGGAACTGTTGTGCTCTAAAACCAACCCATTTCCTTTCCATCCTCAGTTGCGCCCCCCCCAACCAATATTTAAAACTTCGAGTGAGCTCTTAAGGCCTTTTTTTATTTTGGTGAGCTTTTAGTGCGAGCTGAAGATGCATCTCCCTTTTTTATGCTGAATCGTTCTATCCTGCTCTTCCTTTTAATGTAGAAAATTGATTTCAGGTTCTTGGTCTGGGTTTGTTTTTTTTTGCTGTAACTTGAACCGTTTTATGTATTATTAGCCACTCTTGTAGAGGAAAATGGGGCATAGATCTTTAAATGAAAAATAATAACCAAAAATGTGTTTTTATTGTGAGTATATGTATGCAAAATATTTGTATATATCTACCCTCCAAATCCACTTTAACATTATATGGTCTCATGGTTAAGGTGGTAAAACAGGTTCCAATATCTGATCACCTGTACATTTCACTGGGAGGAGCATGATCTACTCACAAGTTTGGCCTAAATCACCTCACAGGTTTGTTTTGTGGATAAAGCGTGAGGCATAGATACCCTGGCATTGAGCTGCTTGTAGAATATGAACACAAATATTTTCATATGTATCCAAACAAAGTCTACGTCATTTCAAAAGTTGTGAGTGTTATACAAATGAGTTTATGCAAAATGTAGCAGGCTATTAATATTTACATATGTATTAGGATAATAATATCAAATTTATAAAAGAATCTATGGGTTTAGGTATGTTTCGTATATATTCTCCCCCCACGTATTTGTGTGCCTTTTTATTTTCTCCTTCTCTTTTTTCTTTGCATCGCTTTATTTCTTTATAATTGAAAGCTTTTCAATAAAATATTAATACCAAAGAAAAACAAGAACAACAATAATAAAACTAATGCACATCTATGTAAAAATAAACTTTTGACCCCAGCAGAAATGAAGAGGACCAGGATTTACCATAGAGGTGCAGAAAGGAACAACGTACAGCCTCTGAGCATCACCCCCTGGTTTTGGAGATAATCTTCCAGCCCTCAGCAGAGATTTAGGGTCTGAATTTGCCTAGACCAACATAACAGCTATATTTAGCATTTTATAAAGTGTCTTTCAAAGCACTCAAGTTCTTGGGACATCATTACAATAGCTCTATAAGAGGCATTTTACAGTCTCCATTGTGCAGGCAGTATCAGATGACACCATTCTTGCCTTGTACTTATATCTGAAGGTGTACATGGAAACTGATGCAGATTTGGAAATGTTCTTTGAGCGCACTGAAATATGCTAAAATTCAATCTGATGCCTGTAAGAATCCTGAGGTGATTTGCTTTGTGGATTTACTTGTTAGAAAAGAGAATGGCCTTTTAAAAACACTTCAGTCAACAGAAGAAACATGACTGGCTAGAAATAAACTTGAGATATTGGTAGTTCACATCTAAAAACAACAACCCTTAGACGAAATTTGTTCTGCCTGTGGTTTTTATGGTTATAAAACAATTATTTTAACTGGTAAATATCATTTTGTGTGTCCAGAGTATTAAATAACCACTTTACAGATGCAGAGATATCTGGAGCAGTGAGACAATAGTAAGGGACTGCAAGAAGATCAAACCTCTCCATTCTTAAGGAAATCAGCCCTGAGTGCTCACTGGAAGGACAGATCGTGAAGCTGAGGATCCAATACTTTGGCCACCTCATGAGAAGAGAAGACTCCCTGGAAAAGACCCTGATGTTGGGAAAGATGGAGGGCACAAGGAGAAGGGGACAACAGAGGAGAAGATGGTTGGATAGTGTTCTCAAAGCTACCAGCATGAGTTTGATTAAACTGCGAGAGGCAGTGGAAGACAGGAGTGCCTGGCGTGCTCTGGTCCAGGGGGTCATGAAGAGTCGGACATGACTAAACAACAAAAAAGGTTCCTTCAGCAACATAGAAATAACTTCGGAATAACTATATTGATCCTTACAAATGGCAGCAGTTGGCAGGTTTGTGTTAACCCATGACAGGGTCTTTTCCTTGGTGGCTCCCCATTTCCCTCCCTGTCACCATCTGTCACCATCATTACTGAATTTCAGGAGGGATTTGAAAACATTTCTGTTTACCTAGGTATTTGCTAGCTGAAGGACACTTTTTCCTGGCAGCCTTCGGATCACTATATGGCAGAATGTTTTTAACTATTCTTAGAATGTTTTTAGATTTTTAGGTGTCTTAAACTATTTTTAAAATGATTTTGTTATCTTGTGGATGTGTTTACCACCCCAGGCTCCTTAAGGAGGAAGCGCGTGATATAAAATCAATTCAACACCATCATTAAACTATACCTCAGAAGTGGGGACATCCATCTGAACTGATGCACAACAGCCTAAAAAAACAAAGCATTTGGGAGGCTGAGGTTTGACCATGCCTTCTCCACAGTTATACTAGATTCCCCCCCCCCCTTAAAAGTGACCTTTTTTTAACAAAGAAGGTTTCTGCAAAAACAGCTAGTTGGTCAACCACTTCGTAACTCAAGCATGAAAAGGCTGACTTCAAAATCTGAGAGGGAATTTGCTCTGTACTGTGAGTACAGAGTCTATACATTTTAAATAAAGTATTGTTTAAATGGGACACAGGTGGCGCTGTGGGTTAAAGCCTCAGCGCCTAGGACTTGCCGATTGAAAGGTCGGCGGTTCGAATCCCTGCGGCGGGGTGCGCTCCCGCTGCTCGGTCCCAGCGCCTGCCAACCTAGCAGTTCGAAAGCACCTCCGGGTGCAAGTAGATAAATAGGGACCGCTTACCAGCGGGAAGGTAAACGGCGTTTCCGTGTGCGGCTCTGGCTCGCCAGAGCAGCGATGTCACGCTGGCCACGTGACCCGGAAGTGTCTCCGGACAGCGCTGGCCCCTGGCCTCTTAAGTGAGATGGGCGCACAACCCCAGAGTCTGTCAAGACTGGCCCGTACGGGCAGGGGTACCTTTACCTTTACCTATTGTTTAAATAAACTGCTATAGATGCCCTACATTAGCCTTAAATCACCAGGGCGGTGGAAGCATGGATTCGGCAAAAATATATTAGGGTTAAGGGAATGTTTTAAATATGCCCAATTCACATGATGAATAGATACACGGCTCAAGTGGTGTGAAACAGTTCATGGAAGGAGGAGTAGAAACTAGCTTTAGTGCAATAAAAATAATGGAACTTAAGTAGCATATCGTAAGGATGCTTTTATGTACTTGACTATTTTTCTCATTGTTTGAAGCAAAACAACTGCAGGGAATAAACTTTTCAGTTAACTTTGCAGACAAGTACAGTGGACCTAGGGTTACGTTAACTTCGGATAACAGAACTTTTGGGTTGTGAACGCGGGAAACCTGGGTTTTGCCGTGTATGCAGAAGTGCTCTGCACACCGCACGCATGCGCAGAAGTGGTCCTCTTCTTATGAAATTGTTGGGGTGCACATGGATCCCCAGAATGAATTAAATTTGTATGCGGAGGGTCCACTGTATATAATACCAGTGTATACGTGTGGGTTTTTTGTTCGTCATTTCTGTCTCTTTTGCTAGGTACTATTTAGTCCATTGAGGAATTTGGTGAAATGGGAAAATGTCTGCTCCTGCAGTTTGTAGTTCAATATGTTAGCCTTTATAGTGCAGAGTATTTAAAGAGCATCTGTCTTTTCCACCTTTCACAGCCTTTGCCTGCAGTTTGCTAGTTCCTTTAAAGGAAATGCAAAAGGGAAATATATTTTGAGATCAGGGTGTTCAGTTATTTTAGAGATGCAGGCAACCCTAGAACAGTAATAGATAGTAGTTTAATGAAGGCTGCTTTGATGACATGCAACGGACCTCTGGTAATTCAGAATAAGGAGCCATAAAACCAGTTAAACTAAAGTGCAGTCAGGTTGAAAAGATAAAGCTGGGGCTGGAGTTGTGTCACTACCGATGGGCAGTTCCGGTCTCCAAGAACCTGCTGAATATTTAGCAAAATATGCTCAACCATCCCTACAACTCAAGATTAGAAGATGCGTATGGATTAGAAATTCCATCTGGAGAGGTTGTTCCTTTGTTTCATTTCTTTTACCATATTCTAATGCTTTCCCTTTGTAGGAGACATCTGACATTGCACACTTGCTCTACTCCAGTTTGCTTTTTCTCAGCATTCAATTCAACATTCAGCTGGTCTCCTTGCATTCTGTCTTTGTTTTTTGTTTGTTGCATCAGTTATTTAGAGCTTCCACAAACTGGAATATCATCCAATTTGATACCCTCCAGACCCTAGAAAATTATTACACTTTCCCCCCACTTTGGAATGGCTCCCACAAAGACGATATGCCAAAAGGCAAACTTCCAAATTATGCATTAAAGGTGGCAAGTTTGCTGCTGTTTTCATCCAGTTTGCTCTGCCAGCATCCCAACAGGGTATCCAGCACATTTAAAATATTTGCTGCCGCCAATTTCTGAACAATGTCCTTGAGGGGAGGTATATCATAGCATCATAGAACCGTGGAGTTGGAAAATACCCCAGGAATCATCTAGTTCAACTGCCTGCAATGCGGGAATCTCAACTAAAGCATCCATGGCAGATGGTCATCCAACCTCTGCTTGAAAACATCCAATGAAGGAAAGTCCACCACCTTCAAAGGGAGTCCATTCCATTGTCAAGAATTTCTGTACCATCAGAATTCTTTTCCTGAGGTTTTGTTTGAATCTCCTTTCTTGTAACTTGAAGCCACTGATTTGGGTCTTGCCCTCTGGAACAGAAGATAACAAACTTGTTCCATGTTCCATGTGGCAACCCTCTAGATATTTGAAGATGGCTACCATATCTGTTCTCAGTCTCCTCTTCTCCAGGCTAAACTTCCCTAACTCCCTCAACTGCTCCTCATAAAGCTTGGTTTCCAGACCCTTGATCTTCATGGTCGCCGTCCTCTGAATACTTTCCAGCTGGTCAACATCGCTCTTAAATTGTGGCATCCAGAACTGGACACAGTACTCCAGGTGTGGTCTGACCAAGGCAGAATAGAGTGGGACTATTACTTCGCTTGTTCTGGGTGCTATTAGTGTTCAATTGATGCACCCTAGCATTAGGGTCTTTTTTGGTTTTGCTGCTGCATCACACTGTAGACTCATGTTAAGCTTGTGGGAATCATTCTGTCTGGAAAGCCAAAATGCTTACCCAGATTGAATGCTTTCCTTAGTACAACACTGAGTTCCTCTCAGAATGTTATAGTGGTTCTGTTCCTACCTGTAGCACTGTTACCAAGGAGAAGCATTGGACAACAGCTGCCCTGCATACTTTCAGATTATTCCAGTCTCTGACCTATGCGCACAGCACTGGTTGTTCTCTTTTCTACAGCGACTACTAAACTTAACCAGTTCTGAGAACCCTTCAACCTTCTTGATTTATCCTGGCTCCTTCATTCACTAGTTTTCCACTTGATTCAATTGAGCCAAATACTGTCATTAAGAATTTTTTTTAAAAAAATAGATCTTGTGTCTGTAGGGCCATCAGTTGAAATACTGGCATAGAAGGTGAGTCTACCACAGACATGTAGGCTTTAATGTTGCTTTGCTGATCTAGCACTGGATAGAGGATGGATTGAGTTCCTTTCCAACTGTACGATTCTACGAGTTCCTTTCCAACTCTACGATTCTGTGTCATCTTTACTGCATTTGACACTATCCTTTCTGATCCTCCGGGGAAGTGCCTCCTGTTCCGTACTATCCTCTCAGATTCCCTTTCTCAGGAATGCAGTTAACCTGTACTCCCACAGCAATCTTCAAAGTCTACCAGTTCTGTCTTGGGTCCTCTGAATGATGAAAAATGCTTCCTCCATTCCAAAAAAAATACTATTATTATATATCGTGGCTAGGTATAAATCTTGCATCAGCACTGCTGGCTTCTTTAACTTAAGAATGTTCGTTCTCTGTGTGAGTCAAATGTCCTTCGATGGCATATTCCTTAGGAATTTTTTTCATTTCATTTTTTTGCCTATCTTCTCTAGTGCTGAACATTCTTGCTTTTCAATGCAAATCTGCAGTGAGCAGACACTGGGTACATTTACTGGGCCATGCAGTCCAAGGGCCTGTTGACCCTTTCCCGTCTGCTTTTAAATTAGCGTACGCTAGAGCCTATTGTTCTCGTGTGTTCTTTGGATACTTCATAGGCTCTGTTATCTGAATAACTTTCATCTCAAGTTAATCCAGCCTCAGTCAGTATTATTTTTGCATTGCTTTTTAATTAGATCCAATAAGAATCTTTCAATATATCACCCTTCTCTGCAAAAGTACAATCTTAGATTAATTGCATAGGAGTTATGTCGTCTTGTTTTGTTAGTGGGCCTTTGGGTCTCTTACCGTTCTCTATGCTCTGTATAGTCTATTAATGTATGAACGGTTTACACATGCAAGTTACAGGGAACCAGACAGAGGGCCTTCTCGGTAGTGGCACCCGCCCTGTGGAACGCCCTCCCACCAGATGTCAAAGAGAGCAACTACCACCAGACTTTTAGAAGACATCTGAAGGCAGCCCTGTTTAGGGAAGCTTTTAATGTTTGATGTATTACAGTATTCTAATATTTTTTTGGAAGCCACCCACAATGGCTGGGGAAGCCCAGCCAGATGGGTGGGGTATAAATATATTATTATTATTATTATTATTATTATTATTATTATTAAGTATTATTATTATTCGAAAAAGGACAAGAGAGGGTTAAGCTAGGTGTGCTGGTTAATTCTAGGTGTGTTTGTCTTGCACCTGCAACAAGTTCAGCATGTGAGAGTGAGTCAGGAAGCATGGGAGAGTGAGTTAGCACAATCTAAAGTCTAAACATGCTTGTGTTTAAAGCAAGTCTGCTGTTGGCCCCTACCCTTGGCCAGAACCTGGTCTGTATTGAAATGAGGTTGCAATGAGACTCTGTGCTGCTGGAAGGACTATATATTACAACTCTATGTAACCTATAAACTGTGGGACTGCATTATACTGTCAATAAAGGGACTGACTCGACCTAGCACTGTCTGGTGTTTTTCTGTTCCATTGGCAACACTCTACTGGTGCAACATAGCTGGACGTATCCGAGTATTTCACCAATTCTTTCCATCCAAGGCCAGCTTTCTGCAGTATTTACAGTTCCAATATCTAGTAAGAGACACATTTCCTTGAACCCTTGACGTTATTGAACACGATGCACTGTCTCCCAACTATTGTATTCAGGCTCTGTAAATAGCTGTAAATAACTCAGCTTATTTACCAAGTTTGTATGCAAATTCCTGCCAGCCCGCCTAACCCAGGCCTTAGAGCAGGGTTTCTATAGGCCAAGGGGGAAGCTGGACTGTGTGTGTGTACAAGGGTCGCAACAGAGTTAACTCACTGCAGTTTAGTAAAATACAATTACACTTCTATGTCTTCATCATACAGCACAGTCTGTAGTGCAAGGCTGAGAAACCTTAGATACGGAGGATATTTCAACCATCCAAGTGCCTTTATCTACCCAGCCTCAGACTCCACCCAAGGGCAATACCTTTATTAGGGCCTATCCAAAACTATGAAAAGTAATTTATTCTTATTCTTATTTGGGAGGGGACTGCATATGAGTTTCATGGAAGTTATACCAGCTGGAAAACCCTAAGATACTGTGTTAATACTTGGAACAAGCGTAGGAAGGGGGCGGGGGGGCGGTCCACCCCGGATGTTATCCCTGACGGGGGGTGACAAAATCCACACACACCCACAGCACTGATCTCTCTCTCACACACACACCCCGGTGGATCACACACACACCCCGGTGGTTGCGTTTTTTTGGGATGCGGACCGCCGAAACCTGGAAGTACCGGAACAGGTTACTTCTGGATTTCGGGGGTCGCAACCTGCACATGCACAGACACGCAGGCGCAGGTTGCGAATGCTGCGGATTGCAAACATGCATCCCGCATGGATCGCATTCACAACCCGAGCATCCACTGTATCAGTGTGAAAATAAAAGTTGGGATTTTTTATTTTTATTTTTCAAAAAAACCTTTGCTTTTCCTACAGCACCATTGCCATTATTATGTAGTACAGTGGTACCTCAGGTTAAATACGCTTCAGGTTACATAAGCTTCAGGTTACATACGCTTCAGGTTACAGACTCCACTAACCCAGAAATATTACCTCAGGTTAAGAACTTTGCTTCAGGATGACAACAGAAATCGCACAGCAGCGGCGCAGCGGCAGCAGGAGGCCCCATTAGCTAAAGTGGTGCTTCTGGTTAAGAACAGTTCCAGGTTAAGAACGGACCTCCAGAACGAATTAAGTACTTAACCCGAGGTACCACTGTAGTACTCACCACACACAAAAAATTCCTTAACAGGAGAAACTGTACCATCCGTGGAAATGTTTAAAAGCACAGTCTGTTTTGAAACTTGGTGTGAGCTGGGAGTGAGGTTGGGGAAATAGGTGTCCTAGGGGCGCAACTCCTTGAAAATCTAGAACTCTGTCAGACACAATCTGACAAATTAATGAGCAATCTACAACAATTGAGGGGGGAGCAGATTCTTTCCACCAAAGCAAATTGCAAGGTAGTACAAACAGTATCACAGCGCTCTTGGCACTCACTCTTTGCTCCATGCTGTCAGTTAAGCAGTTTAAGGAGTCCGAAATAACAGGCAAAACTCTCTAGCAGGATACAGGTATTGTTCGGATATAAATCGATCTTCCCTGATCGATGGGGCCGCGATCTCAGACAGCTTTACGATCCCAATCAATCATTTACAGCGGTCCGGCACGCTTCCTCCGAAGCTGCGCAATAACTCCTGCTGTCTCTTCTCAGTCACGGCTTGTAGCAGCGCAGCGTGTAAAGCAGCCTAGTTTCCAGGCAAGCACACATAGACAGGTGTGTCTATTTACAGCTCTTTATTCAAACATTACAGCATTAAAGTCCGTCACTCTTGGCCGCCATTACTCTCTCTCAGATACACAGAGAGTACGTCTTTCTCCCCTCAGGATCACAGGGGAACTGAACAATACAGGGATTGTCCCGCCCAGCTTCTATCTCCGCCCAGCTTCTGTAAGCTGACGTCAGCAGGTGACACACACCAGGGGAATTTAACCAGATAAATTCTGAACAGGTATATTTTTTTTGCAAAGGAAGAGTGGCACTTCAGAGGTCAGTGGGGAAGGTTGCATTTTGCACACAGCTTAAAGGTTTATTTAACAGAAGAAGAAAAATAAAGGGGCCATGTGTTCATAGCCCATAAGACTATGACAGTCACTTTATTCAGAAGTAAATAAATAAATAAAATGAGACACCTGGAAGCACGAGAGGGATGGAGGGAACAAAGCTGTTTTGTGTAGCAATAAGCAGTTAGGAACTAGAATTCCCCCTTAAGAGGACCCAATAAAGGAAGAAACTGCAACTGTCAGCACATCAGAGTTCAAGCTGGGTAGGCCCAAGTCTTCAAATTGTCAGAAGGATGGATTTGAAAAGAAGTGAAGTGTATCACTCTGAGTGCTTCAAACTCAGAAAATAAAGTTTGATGAGCTGAAGGGTCTGCTCTTAGAATCTTAGGGGTCACCAAAAAAGATTTCGGCTGAACACTCTGCAGTTGCAACGGACAAAATACAAGAACACTTAATTCAGGTGAAGAGACTCCCCAGGGGGGAAAAATGCAAGAGCTGGTTTATGGTAACAGTGCCATTGTGCTGAGGTTGGCGCGTAAAGCCACACGCAACTGAAGAACCCGGTACCTAAAGGATTGCCTTTAATCCTGGTAGGTTGTTCAAAAATCTGGAAGAGAGGTCTTTTCTCCATGTACTGCACAGCAGTGGAACACCCTCCTCTCAGAAGTTCAGCCGGCATCTCTTGCATTATCCTTTGGCATCAAGCTTTAAAAACCTATTTTCCCCTTGAGCCTTTTAATGCTGAGATTTTATGGAACTACCTACCACATTTATTAGAATTAGTTTATCCTCATTGGCATCCTATGAGATCTCCCTCATGAAAACCTCTAACCAGCCAAGCCTAGTAGAAGGCCACCGTATTTTCTCTGGGTATTGGCTCATGCCATCAGGATTCTACTATTTCAACCCAAGCCAGAAAGGCACATTTATTGGCCTAGCTTATGTCTTCACTCCTACCCAGATTTTCAGCATGCTGGTGTGTTTTTTGTTTATTGCTGGTTTAAATGTTTTGAATGTTTTAATCGTTTTGACTGATAATAGTCATATACTTTTCCTCTTTTCGCAAAACTCTGAGGTTTTTTACAATCAAGTGGTTTCCTTGATGTAAATGAATATCCATTTATTTATTTTATGAAGCATGTAAAAGTGTGAGAAGGTGCTGAGCAAAAAAAGAGGCAAAGAATGAACTCTTAAAAATCTGTAAATACTTGATTTCTAGTATGGAAAAAATATGGTAAATTGTTGCATCATACCATTTCTGTTTCATTTCTAATTTCACAAGTCTTTGTTTTGAATAGTTTAATTAAAAAGGTTACTACTAGGATTTTCATGCACTGATTACCAAATTAATGTTGGCTTATATGAAATAGTTTTGGGGGAAGTATACAAAAAAAAACCAACAACGCCTGCCCAGGCATGTCTTGTTTTCTGTAAATAAAACTTTTTGTGCACTTAAAAAAACTACACCTCCCTGAGACCCCCAGGTATGGGCAGTATATAAATTCAATTAATAATATTAATAATATTTTTTTTAAAAAAATGTTGTTGTTGTTGTTGTTGTTGTTGTTGTTGTTGTTGTTGTTGTTTCTGTCCCCCATCCACTCAAATGAAGCATCACTGTTTGAGATATAGAGAGAATACAAGCCATGAAACCTATTTTCCAATTCAATTAATAATATTAATAATATTTTTTTTAAAAAAAATGTTGTTGTTGTTGTTGTTTCTGTCCCCCATCCACTCAAATGAAGCATCACTGTTTGAGATATAGAGAGAATACAAGCCATGAAACCTATTTTCCACTCCTCAATTTCACACGGTGATGCCAAAATGTGATTCAGTCAACCCACCCTTAACCCAATGGCCCTATAAATCTAACTCTCTTAGAACTTCTCATTGTGGTCTCGCCATTCCACAAACAGCCACTGTTTGTAACTTCATACAACAATATGGGATTCTGCTCAGTATATCTATTAAGAGGCAGCACTCCTCATTTCCCCCCTTCGGGTACACAGACAGAAAGTGGGGAGGAAATCATTGTTTTATTAAATCCTGGGTAACAAGAGACTCAGGGAAGAAGAAGCAGTTGCTAAAGGACTCGAGGGGGTTTGCTGCCCTTTTAATGGGCTTTGCTATCCCATTGCTAACTGGACCTTAACAGGTAATGGAATATGCTATGAAAGAAATGTCCTTGGCCCCTCTCCAACAGGTGGGACAATTAAAGGGCCTTTTTCCTAAGGGGGAAAAGGCATCGAGACTGCCACAGTCTATTCCCTAGATGGTGAAATGAAGATGTTTCTTCAAAGGAGCAACTTAATGGAATATGAGAAGGCTAAGCATTAGGATGCTCTATTGTTTTTTTACATTAAAAAGCCAACTCATATAAACTGGGGGTGGGGGATGACTAAAAAAGGAAAACCAATTATGTTCTACTTTACTCAGAGCTGGCCTACGCAGAAAGCCTAAGCGAATTCAGATGTGGCCTTCCAAGGTGAGCGGGAGGAGAGAATAATAGCTAAGCAGTAGAGCAGATGCTTGCTTGTAGAAGACCCTACATTCAGTTCCCAACACCTCCAGGTCAAGTTGAGAACGTCCCCCGGCTGAATGCCTGGCCAGTTGTTGTCTGTCAGTGCAAGCAATACTGAGGTAAATGGGCCAATGGCCATACTCCATATAAAACAGCTTCCTGTGCTCCTCAGATGCCTTTAACAGCCTGTCCATTAGATACAACCAGTGTCAGAAACTCAGATAGATAAGCTAGGTGCCAAATGGCTCCTTAAAGCAAGGTTACAGTTGCCGCAATAAATGTCTGGTTGCCATTTTGGGGCCAGACAGCTTGAAAGTCATATTAAAGTGGTACATTGGTTCTCAAAAACACCTTGGTACTCAAACAACTTAGAACCCAAACACTGCAAAGTGTTCCAGTTTGTGAACTATTTTCAGAAGTCCAACGTGCTCCGTTTTGAGTGCCACGCTTCCATTTTGAGTGTTACGCTGAGGTTTGTCTGTTTTTGCTATTTATTTTGCATTTTTGTTTTTGAGTTTGGCCAAACTGCGGGAGGCAGTGGAAGACAGGAGTGCCTGGCGTGCTCTGGTCCATGGGGTCACAAAGAGTCAGACACGACTAAACAACAACAAAACTGTTTATGTGCTCTATCTGCAAGGTGCTGTCAGGAGCTTGTCCTACACTCGAGTAGGACCGTGGCAGAGACACATGCCCGACTGGCATGTTCCCTCCCTCCTGGTCGATTGTTCGGGAGCTTCAAAAGCTTTCTTCTGCCCAAACATCACAGCAACCGATGCCAACAGACATCGGCACACTTTGGGATCCACAGAGTCTTCACAGCTTGTGTAACAGAACTCAACAACTCATCATTTTGGCTAATCTACTTTATTTACATATAAACACACATGGAGCACTGCAACATGGCTCCCTCTCTCTCTAGCATCAGACAGCAAAGAGAAAAAGAACAAAGGACAATAGTCCCACTTCACAGAACACAGTAACACAAACATCCTGTCTCCGTCACTTCCCACTCTGTGGAGTCAAAACATACACCGTCATGTGACAGACAAAAATCCCATGACTGCAATCATGGAGCAGGAATTCTAACAGGCGCATGCTTGAAATAAGTTCTTGTTAAGGGCAATACCTGAGCTGAATGACCCAGCTTCTACAGTAGAAAATTGCAATAGCAGGGCAGCTGCAGAATCCCTGGAGACCCCAGCCAACATTACAGGACGGAGTCAGAACCCCACCTGTGCTGGTCCAGGGGGGAGGTTACCGTGGGGCGAAGTCCAGGACCTGAGTTGAGGGTCGGCAGACAGTCCTCCTCAGGCAAAACGGGGTCCACAGCGGGAAGCCGGGCAAGGACAGGAACTCTGGGGGAAACAGGACTGGATGCTGGCCAAAACAGCTCATCAATGACGTTGCTCCCGCAACCTGGGACCGGGCTGACTGGCCTTTATCTTCTCTGAGGCCAGGGGCGGTCCCAGCCCCCAGGAGACCCGCCTCTCCCGGCCTTAAGGCGAGCACTCCTCCTGGGAGAAACCAGTTCCCTTCGCCTCTCTGCCCTGAGCCTCTGCAGTTCAGGAGAGGCTGAAGGGTTACTGGGCCCAGAGGGAGACTCACCTGTAGGCACTGAGTCCTCAAGCACCTCTGGAGCCAGAGTGGATTCACCTGGTGCCTGCTCCTGAGGATCCGGCACAGGTACAGGCGCTTCAGAATCAAGGCCCTGCCCCAGTTCAGCCGGCCCTGGAGGCGGGGACTCCTGTGCAGGCTGGGATTCCTCCGGTTCAGCCTCTGAATCGGATTCCCAGGCCATCACACTGCCTCACACATTTCCTTCAGAGTTCCTAAAGCCCCAGGAAGCCTAGGATACTTGCTTGGCTCAGCTGTATAGTACTGGAGTGTGTCTTAATCAATGTTCTGTGAAATACATTAATTGAGTTTTAAGTCAAATCACTGGCCGTGCCAGCTTTATCTCTCCAAGTGTTTTATTGCCACAACGAAATTTGCAAGGCACTCTCAGGCCTGCGCCTGCAAAAGTGGGTTTGAAGCGAGTTCAAACACGGCTGTTGCTTTAAAATATGTCCCACAATTTGATCGTTTCTCTGTCAATCATGTGAGAGGAACTTTTGAATCTGCCCAGAAAGTAAACCCTGACTGCAGTGGTGAAGAACGCACAGCTATGACCACAGGTGACAGAGCTACAGCCATCAGGGTTGGCGGTATTTTTCTCCTGGTGCCTTTTTTTTTCCTAAAGGAACAGAAGACCCTTTTTGAGGCTTGCGCCCAAGTTGACAACACCACTCCCCTGCTATCCTCCATTAGCTGTATGGCAAACCAGTGTCCTCTAGGCAAGTGGTGAGATGGAGCTGAGTCACTAAGCCCGTTGTTGTTGTTTAATTGCTTAATCTATTTTATTTATCTTTGGAACAGACTGTTTGGGGAGCCAAGGACACCTGCTCCAAAACACCCCTGGTCTATAAACCTTCTGGATTCAGAGAACAAATATTCACGTTACTGAAATCTTTCACTCGCTAGAGCACAAGTCAAAGTGCTTCATGGTTATGCTTAAGATGATACTCATTAAAAGATGAAAAGGACGTCTAAACTCCTCTAACAGAGGAATAAGTGAAAATTTGAGAAAGATGGGACTCTGGAGAACCCTAAGATCCTTCGGCACACTACAAAACAGGGCATCGGGCCTTGTTGTTGTTATTTAGTCGTGTCCGACTCTTTGTCACCACATGGACCAGAGCATGCCAGGCACTTCTGTCTTCCACTGCCTCCCGCAGTTTACCCTTTCACAACTCATGGCATCCTAGACCTTTCCAATTTAGTCCCGCAGAACCCAACAGGAAAGGTGAAGAAAGGTGAAGAAACGGAACCAGGGAAGAAATGGAACGAAGCCTGCTCCTGCCCAGACAGCCCAGTTTGCCACTTTGGGTTCCATTTCTTACAATCTTTAGAGCACACAGTTGGTGCCTTCCACAGCCACTGCCAATTACACCTCATAGTATAACAATAGCCTCCCAACTTTACCATTTCCTGGGTAAACACACACACACACACACACACACACACTGGTCCCTTGGTTCTCAAACGCCTTGGTACTTGAACAACTTGGAACCCAAACCCGGAAATAAGTGTTCCAGTTTGCGAACTTTTTTCAGAAGCCGAACATGCTCCGTTTTGAGAGTTATGCTTCTGTTTTGAGTGTTACACTGAGGTCCGTCTGTTTTTGCTATTTATTTTGCATTTCTATTTTTGAGGCTCTTTTTGTGTGTGTGTGACTGTGTGAAACCCAGTTCAGCTACTGATTGTTTATTGCTTTCATTTTATGGATCAATGGTCTCGTTAGATAGTCAAATTCATGTTAAATTGCTGTTTTAGGGGTTGTTTTTAAAAGTCTGGAATGGATTAATCCATTTTGCATTACTTTCTATGGGAAAGCGCCCCTTGGTTTCGGAATGTTTCAGTTTTGGAACGGACTTCTGGAACGGATTAAGTTTGAGAACCAAGGTAGCACTCTGTGTGTGTGTGTGTGTGTGTGTGCACACCCACACGCATACCTGCACTGCAGAAACAATTATTGTCCCTGCAAACCAGCTGCAGCCATCAGAAGGAAGATAAGACACAGAAGAAAACCTCAAAATCCATTTGAACATACTATATTTACTATGATACCATAAAGTACTCTATCCAGTTCCCATTTGACATAGCAGAAGTCATGTAACTACTGCCCCCACCCAGAACCTGGTATTGTACATTTGAGGATATTTGCACAGATTTACATTCTATCTCCATTTCTTTCCAATTACCTGTCATCCCTTTGTCCTTTGCTATGCAGCTCTTTGCCCTACAGTTGATCCCACAACCATTTTTTTTATTATTTTTTTTAAATAATTTTTATTAAAATTTTCCAAATTAAAACAAATAAAATCCAATTCATAAACTTTTTCCAATATCCAGGACTTCCCCTCCCCACCCCCTCTTGTGTTCCAAATCTTCCAAAAAAGCAATAATATTCAAGAAATTCTTATTCCCAAAATACACTCATCATCAATAACTCAATTTATCCAAATTTCCATCCCCTAAGGTCGACCTATTCCCTTCCACGAGTTCCCCCCTTTCAAATATAGTACAGATGAAAATAGAATAAAAACAAACAATAATTTTACAACCTTTGGATTCCAAATTTCCCTCCCCTCTTTCCCTGTTGCTTTCCTCCTATCCCTCCACTTCTAATGTCTTCCTGATGAACCCACATTTCACTAAACCCACATCCCTCTGGTTCTTTACCGGTCTTTTTTTTTTTTTTAAATTACAGATGTCCAATCATAGAAGGAGTCTATCAAAGGGGGCCCATTTCTTCTATCCAGATTTTTATATCCAGGAGTATAAACTCCAATTTTATATCCATAAGCTTGTCAAATCTGGATATCCCAAATGTTCCCACTCCAGTTCTGTCCAGTTCTTGTTGTTTCCTTGTTCTTGTCAATCACTCTCCTCCTTTTTACCCACAACCATTTTTTTTTAAAGAAAAAGAAAACCAGAGGTCATCTGCAGTGCAATCTTTCAATAGTATAACAGTGCCTGCACTCACATCCAATTTCTCAGGAACAAAATTAATCGCCAGTTGTATTGCTAACCCAGATTCCTACGCAGGAAAGTCTCAAGCTCCTTGCGTTGCTATTGTTTTCTAAGCCTGTTCAGCAACACTCTATTTACAAGAACCACTTTTAGCAGTGTGGTTTGAACCAGCAAGGTCATTGCAAATATCATACAAACAAAAGGAACAGCACGGAAAAACCTTGTATTATTATTGTTGTTAAAGATGTGGGGATATTTTATGCACCCATTTTGTCTGTTTCTATATATGTAACACAGAGAGAGCATACTTGCTGCTTTGAGACATTCTGAAAAGCAGGGTATAAATTCCTTAAAGAGAATCAAAGATCCCAACATTATGCATCACTCACATCACACACACACACACACACACACACACACACACGCACACACACAAACAAAATGAGGCTTGTAAAATGCTGGTGACAAGGGAATGTTAGCTTCATGGGAATGGAGGGTATAGAGGCATTCAGAAATACAAGCCTGCTCTTGCCCACCCATCAAGATTGTTAAGTCATTAGTAGTTATTATTAAACCCAGTCATATCACTGACATTAATTTTTAGCACTCAAATAAAGCTGAGCTGTTATAAGAATATTTTTATATGCAAATGGCAAACACAACATCTTACAAACGGCAAATTTCTGCGGGCTCCAGAGCAGGGGTGTCTAGTGACCACTGGGACAGACAGAGCAAAAAGCAGGGAGATCAACAATAGGTATAGACAAGACCAGTGACAGGTAGAGCCATCTAATTCAAGTTTTGTCTACATCCTCCTCCATGCCATGTTCTCCAAAGGCAACACTGAGAGGAAAGGACAGTGAGTGTTGCCCCCTGAACTGCTTGTAAGTTAGACAGCAGGTATGGGAGGGTGGGGGCTGGCTGAGGACAGATTGTGATAGGTGGGGCAGTGGCCCATTTACCCCACTGTTCCAGAGTGTGCAAGCCTCTGGGTTAGAATTGGTAAGGAGTTTGTCACCAATCTCCTTGGTCATCCATGACTCTTTGTTGGCAAGTAAAGCAGATGGAGGATACGGGTGGCGCTGTGGGTTAAACTACAGAGCCTAGGACTTGCCGATCAGAAGGTCGGCGGTTCGAATCCCCGCGACGGGGTGAGCTCCTGTTGCTCAGTCCCTGCTCCTGCCAACCTAGCAGTTCGAAAGCACGTCAAAGTGCAAGTAGATAAATAGGTACCACTCTGGTGGGAAGGTAAATGGCGTTTCCGTGCGCCGCTCTTGTTTGCCAGAAGCGGCTTAGTCATGCTGGCTACATGACCCGGAAGCTGTACGCTGGCTCCCTCAGCCAATAAAGCAAGATGAGCGCCGCAACCCCAGAGTCAGCCACAACTGGACCTTATGGTCAGGGGTCCCTTTACCTTTAAAGTAGATGGAAGATTCAGTAACTGGAAATGCTGAAAAATAAATTGGTCTAACCACAGATTCGCCTCTTCCTTTGGAGTAAGTGATTTTAGCTGATTCGCAATGCAGGAATATCAAACCCTTTGTTAACACTACAGTGTTGACCTGTGGCACCAAGAACTCCAGCCACGGGGTCTTCAAAAATACTATTTCTGCTGGGTCATTGTCGCTTGGCATTACTCCGGTTGGTCTACTCCAAACAATAGCCAGGAGGTAACATACAACACTGAGCCCCTACTAGGAATAGACCTCTCTGAAGCCACCCAGCCAGTGAGAACATGGCTGGCTAAATTGTGGGGTGTCACAGCCAATCAATGGGACTGAAGATGTACCACTGTGGCCAGCAACACACACCCTTGTTTTCAGTCACTTTGCCCACACGTAGGGCAGGATGGGCACTTTTCCTCAGAGGGCAAGGGACTGCTTTTGCATAGCCAACTATTCAGAAGACACAATAATGGGTAACTCTGTATGAGAACCAAGCTTATCACAAACACCACAATATCAAATCCCTTCCTTCTTTGTAAGAACTTCAGAAATCAAATAGTTTCCCAAAGAGAGAGACCAAAGCCTTCTGAATAGCAATTCCATCGGGAGAAAGTAGGTTTAGATTAAAACCACAATACGTTCAGAAATAAATAGATAAGCCTTTCCTTCCACAGTCCTAGCTGATGGAGTAGAACTAGGTCATAGACAACTGTTAAGGATCAACTCCCCATCCATTTGTGTTTTTTTGGAGGGTGGGGGGAGAATGAAAGCCATCCACGTTAACTACATTCCTCTATCACACTAGGGATTATAGTCAATGAGGAGTGGGGGAGTGTTCTGTATTGATAACACTTAATTGTAAAATTTGTCCAGCTTTGTATTTAAAACGAGTGGGGGAGAAAAGAGATGGTTAATAATAAAAAAACACTACACTGATAAAGCTCAAAAGCAATAAGGGAACTCAAAGATAACCACATGTATGGTCTGCCTTTCTGATATAATACAAGTGGAAAAAACAATGCAATTAGATACTTGCACTGGTTGGAAAGATAAAAGTTGGCAGTTTTGCTTTATCTGTGCAAATTTCTTAAGCTTTGTTCCCATTTCATTTGAAGGAGGAACGAATTACCTTGGCTGCACCCCAGTTTTCACATAAGCTATTTGTGATTTCGGAGGCATGAGCAACAAGGTGGAATCTACTGGGCATTCTGGCCTCTTGTCACCAGTCAGAGGATCAAGGGACAGCTTCCTAAGACAGCATCACAGCAAGGTGAACATCAGAGTGATGCCCAACTATCAACCAGAACAGGAGTAGCTGCAGGGAGTTCATTGTCCTGCCACAAAAAAAAAAATGGTACTCCAACATTAGAATGGGACTTGAAAGAGCTTGGAGGCATTCCAGGTCCAACATGGTGGTGGCCTTGATGGGCACGGGTACCTGGTTCCAGCTGTGGCTGGTCTGCCTGCTACAGCCGCTTTTGGACAGAGGTGACTTGGCCAATGTACTCCAATGTTCTGGTAACATCCGGATCGGATTGCTACAGTGCAGCGGCGTAGTGTGGGTTGTCAGCACCCGGGGCAAGGCAAGTAATTTGCGCCCCCTAACCCCTAACCTGCTGCCGCTGCCAGCTTCTTCTTGCTGCTGCCTGGTCTGGTCTGGTGTGGTTCTCTCCCGCGCTCAGCGCTGCTCTGGGCAGCCACTGCACTGTCCCTCCCCCAGATAGTCCCTCGCTCTCTCTCCGTACTGCACACCTGGCACCCACTCCCTCCACAGTGGGCGGCGACCCGGCGGCTCGGATCGGATTCGCACAGCCAGCACTGGAGTGAGAGAGAATGAGTGAGCCAGGTAGGGGCAGAGAGCTGCGAGTGCGAGCGCGCCCCCCAGATGTTGCGCCCGGTGCGGCCGGCCCCCCCTGCACCCCCACGCTACGCCACTGCTACAGTGTGTTGTATGTGGGGCTTCCCTTGAGTCCAAGTTACAGCACACAGATTTCTGGCCACAGTTTCATCTAGAGCTCAGACGATCCCCATTTTAAAGCACTTCTTGCCTGATTGCTCCTGGGCCCAATTAAAGAGTGCTCACGTTAGTGTTTAAAGCCCTAAATGACTTATGCCTCAAATATCAGGAAGCACCTTCCCTTCCCTATGGACTCTCTCAGGTGTTAAGATCAGCAGAGGGAGCTCTCTTGGTAGTTCCATCGCTCTCAGAGGTTCAGAAATGGCAGCCTAGCAGAGCGCATCCTCTGTCTCATTCTCTACCATCAATATTTTGCTGTACCCCCCCCCCCGGGACCCTATGTTGAAGGCTGGGTAAATAAACTCTATAACCAAGACCAGCCGCACATTATAGAAGCTTCCTAGTCAGGGGTAACAGGAGAGCAAGGAGCCACAATTCAGTGTATGGCTGCCACCACAGTGCAGCTGCCAGAAGGAATGGCAAGAGGAGAGGGCAGCATGATGGGACGAGTGCCAAGGGCACCAAAAGACTAGACCCAGTTTCAAATATGTATTCTCTATATCACTGACATTCAAACATGTTATGGGGATCCCTTGAGGCTCTTTGAAAGATAATTGGGGGGGGGTGTCTCAGTAAGACACTGGGTCATGGTGGACAATCAACCTTGAAGAAGAGTCCTCTCCCCCCCCCCCGCCAATTGGTAGTGCAACTCCTGGGCAAAGTCTGGCAAAAACCATGGTGAGGTTTATGCATATAGGAAATCAATAGCAATAGGGAAAGAGGCAGTGGCTCAATGGGAGAACCAAAAGCCTTCATTCAGGCTAAGGATTCCCAGTCTACACTATGAACTTCTTATTAAAGGAGGAGCTGTCCACAGCACCACTTGAAGGAAACAAACACAGAATTCTGTTCTTGCCTGGCCAACATTGGTTTCCCTTGCTCTGATGAGTTTTGTTAATATGGGCAGGGCTTTTTTCCTAGACAAAGAGGAGACGGAACTTGTTGACCTTATCAGGCGGAGCTTTTTGGGGGGAACACACCCTAAAAAACCCTGACTATGGGTTTCACACATTACATTCAGTAAGTGCACAGTCTGTACACAACAAGCCAGACTTACACGTGTAGAGACAGTTTGTACATGTGTTCAGTGCAATGTGTGAATAGGTAGAAGACCAGGGGATGGGTCTGTAAGATGTATTGGCTGGGCTGTTGTTGGCTAGTCTTCCTTGCTTTAGGATTGACATCTCTTATGGTGGCTGCCAACTCTCTCACTTATAACCTGAGGTTCCCCCATCTGGATGTGATGCACCACTCTGGCACCTCACCTCCCCAGTTCCTATGCTGTCATCTGACCCCCAGATTCTAGGCATAACTTTCAATCCTGAGATGGTTGCACATCTGCCATTCTGGCCCAGTGTGTAGAAACACATTCTTTCCCAAGGCATCACACATTTTAAGCAACTCCAATTGTTTCCATAATTTTGTGCCCATCTAAGTTTGCAAAAGCGCCTTGTTTTATTAATTTACTGCAGCTGATCCCCCCCCCCGCCCCAAATCCCCAACCCGAGTTAATTCTTGCAATGTGAAGTTGCTGGGCTTCTGTCTGAAGTTCAGAGCCTTGGCCCTATTCTTATCTCCTTTCCCTTCGTTGTTATGTCTCCATGGAGATAAAGGGACTACATTGTCTCTCATCTGTCCCCAGATCATGCACCTGTCATGATCCAAGTGGAAATCTGAAATCCCAATGGACGGGATACAATAGTGGCCTTTTAGAGAATGAAAATACTCCACGAATTATATCATCTGACCACCTGCTCTAAGACAGGGCACTTTATAATACGGATGGCCAAGGTGCCAGCTCTCAGGTAGTTCATGACAGAGGCATGAAACAGACCACACTGGACCCCTACCCTATTGCTGTCCACCACACGCAAAGATCATGCAAGACGAAGACTGTGGAAGAAGCAAAGGTTTTTGAGTGCCCAAACACCAAAGAAAGTAGTGACACTTCCCAAGCAATGGAAGCAAGAAGGAAGGTTCAAGGAGCCCGAAGCATCAGTCCTTGTCAATCCAGCAATGTAGTGAATACAAAGCTCTATATGGTACAGTAGCTCTTGCCATCATCATCATATATTGTGTTAGAGGCTCATTCAACCCCAACAGAAGCCAAGGTCAAATGAAAGCTCAGTTGTTGGTAGCATTCCAAAGAGGAGCTCAGAACTGCAGATGTAAAGTGATGCCAGCGGAAAAGGATATATTACTGAGTACTAGAAGTATTTGCAGATATCAGACAAAGGTATCCATGGGAGATTGATACAGGGCTAGGACTTACGGAGGGAGGGGAGCAGCCAAAAGCTGTCTGCAAAAAAATGTCTCATGAGGTTCAGAGAGACAGGTCCTGCTGTTGGTTAAAACACCTTCCACCCATACTTCATTTGCCCCATTATGGGGGCAACTTTATTCAGTATGCATCTGAAAATTATATTCTGGGGTGTGAGGAATTCAGATCTGCTATTGTTGTATTTGTGACTGGACAACATTTAAGATTAAGATTAAGATTAAGATAAATTTATTGTCATTGTCCGTATATACACAGTATACACAACAACGAAAATCAAACACCCAACATTTAGCTTGGTAAGTCCACGTTTGATGAAGAGGCAATTAAGCTGCATTTGGAAAACCAAATAATTTTAATTTTAGCTTCTGAAAGTATCAGCTAATGCTAAATAAAACTAATAAATAGATAATATAAATGCAAGTCCTTGGCAATCATTTTTAATCATTTTCATGCAATTTTACATATATTTTACTCACCAAGCAAAACTAAATTATATTAATTTAACCAAAATATATTTTGTACTGTCAAGTCATGTTACAACTTGTCAGCGCCCTTCATTTTCTGGAATTTTGAAACTGAACAATTTGATGTGCCTCTTTACAGGGTCTCTCTCCCAGGGATGGCTTCAAATGTAATACTGAAAGTGGGTGAGATTTCACAAAGTGCAAAGATAATGCATTTAGGTAATAAATACTTGAAATGCTGCATTGCTGGTGCATTCAACTGGTTTTTAAAAGTTAGTTTTCAGCCTTTTAGCATGCCCTTCTATTGCATGCACACTAGCACAAGATCAGTCTTCAACAGTCTATCCTTCCCTTTTCTAAAAAAAACCAAAACCTGAATCCACATGAACCATTTGCATGCTCAATTAGGCATAACTAATCTGTTTTTAATGATTTCAAGCATGAACTTTCACTTAACCTGAAGAAGTGTTCTGGCGTGGTGGGGCTGCGTATTTGGTGGAGGAGACTCAGCTGGTGCTCCCGATTGCAAGTGAGACTTTTCGTCTCCTTCTCCAACTTCCTCCAGTATTATGTAAAGCTGGCATCTGGCAAGGATATGAGCCCTTGGCACAAAAGCCAAAGGGCTTCCCCCCTGTGGCTCTCAGCCAAGGGTGACCAACCAATTAAGAGCATAAGATGGAGAGGAAATTAAGGGAGTGTCGGCCCAGGCAGATGAAGACCCACAAGAGGAAGAACCAAATAGCTATAATACACCAAGTGATGTCCCAGTTCTGGAAAATTCTCCTCCAGAAGGCATGAATGGTCACATGTTCATTGCGAGTTCACTGTTTAGCAGAAATTTACTTATTACGTCTAGTTTTTGGTGGCTATGCTTCTGAGTCTTGAGTCTTTTGTTTTAGAGTACTAAATTTGTGCCTTTATTATTGTTGTTGCTAATATTTTACTGATAGTTTAATTATCTTCTGTGATTTGTAATGGTATTTTTTAAAAAATAACATGAACTGTTATAAGGTAACGTGTGGCTAAATAAATAAAACAAAACTTAAATATATAGAGTGGTACCTTGGAAGTCAAACGGAGTCTGTTCCAGAAATCCGTTCGACTTCGAAAATGTTCAGAAACCAAGGCGTGGCTTCCTATTGGCTGCAGGAAGCTCCTGCAGCCAATTGGAGGCCATGGAAGTCGCGTCAGACATTTGGGTTCCAAGGAACGTTCGCAAACCGGAACACTCACTTCCGGGTTTGTGGCGTTCAGGAGCCAAAACGTTCGACTTGCAAGGCGCTGACTGTACATTTACTAAATAATACTGCCTGGTTGCACTGCAGCCAGACGTAGTTCCAACATTATTTGCAAGCATCACATTAATTAGTAGGGCCTTAGAAGTTCTACTACAGGGGTCTCCAAGCTTTCCTTGCCTCGGGCCAGTGTCTCCAGCAATGATTGTGCAGCGGGCTGGAGGAGCGAGCGCCCATACGTGCATGCACACGCTATTTCCGGCACACTTTCAGGTCGGAGGAGCACCGGAAATAGCTTGTGTGCATGCGCACAGGCCTCCTCTGACCTGGATGTGCACTGGAAATAGCATTTGTGCACACATTGCGCATACGCAAACACTATTTCCGGTGCACATCCGGGTTGGAGGAGGCCCGTGCACATGCGCACAAGCTATTTCTGGTGCTCCTCCAACCCAGAAGTGGGTCCCCATGCGGCACCATGCCAGTAAGAGCGGGTGGTGGCGGGTGGCACCGCAGGCTGGATAAACGAGTCCCTCGGGCCTTATCCAGCCCCCAGGCCATAGGATGGTGACCCCTGTTCTACTAGTTGCCCTAATTGCCAAGTGGCCCATTGGTAGTTGGGGACCAATCCCTACACAAGAAGGGCATTATTTTAGCCTCGCGATTGACATCATGCATCAAAGAGCATAATACCAAGTGCCATTTTCCATTAGCTCACTGTGCTCATTGTCCAGCATTTTGCAAAGACTTCCAACGCACCAGAGAACAGCCAATCAACGATGACCTTCATCCCAAGGGAGTTCTTGTATTAAGCACATCCCATTTGTGCCACGTTGCTGAATTAACAAAATCTCATCTTATTGTGAACTGACCAGGCAATCAAAATAGCTTCCCTACTTCCAAAGCGTTACATGCTTATAATGAAGCTGGCAGCCCTGCCTCAAAAGATCATTCATGATAAAAGGGAAGGTTTTATTGTTATGAGCTAGTAAGCACTATGAAGTGAACACAGCAGGCTAAGCCCAAGGTCTAAAGATGCTATAGTACTGGGTTTCAGATAAACAGGAATCCCTGCTATGGTCAAGTTATCTCAAGAGTTCACTACAATAAAGAGTGGACTACAATCTTATGCTCTGTTCTGGATGCCATTGTCCTCCCCCAGAATTCAGAATACAGTAGCCATTCTCCTGCTGCTCAGAAGAAGCTACTGTTACTTTACCAGGCTGTGAGAATTTGTTTTTAAAAAGATACCTGGCTCTGTCCTGCATGAAAAAGCAGAATGACCAGACTCTCTATACTGAAGCAGTTTTCAGGTGCCATGCAAACAATGGACTGGCAAGCAACATGCTGCTCTTCTTGCTATTAATTTTGATCTGAGGAGCAGGCGAGTTACGGGGCAGCACAGAGCATCAGGGGAGAAAGACAATGCTTACAAAGAATGTTTAAGTATTGGGGGAAAATGTATTGTAAAGCTGTAGGATAGAAAGACAAATGAGTATGCGTGTTGAAAGAAACTGATCGGTATGCTTTAAAGTGCACCTGCAATTTGTAATGCAAACTCCATACCCACACAGGTCACTGTAAGCCAGGCATCCCAACAATCGGCCCTCCAGATGTTTTGGCCTACAACTCCCATGATCCCTAGCTAACAGGACCAGTGGTCAGGGATGATGGGAATTGTAGTCCAAAACATCAATGGGGATGCCTGATGTAAGCCTTATCCTAAACAGGCTTAAGAAAGAGCCTCAGGAATTCACAGCAGTGGTTAGGTCCTAGCTCAGCCCTTCCTAACCGTGTGCTCCCCAAGTTTTTTGACTGTGACTCCCATCACTCCCGATCATGCTGGATGGGGCGGATGAGAACTGGAGCCCAACAACATCTCAAGGACATAAGGTTGGTGAAATCTGCCCTAGCCTGTTGAGTTAGCATCGACTGTGGATACTGAGTCCTCATACTTTCAGACACAGAAGAGAATAGGGATAGGCAACATGTCCCTATGATTAATATGCTTGTTGACACTCTCAAAGAACTCCCAAAGGTTTGTGAGAAGGGATTTGTCCTTGCAGAAGCCATGCTGGCTTCGCTTCAGCGAGGGCTCTTCTTCTATAAGTTTAGCTATTTGATCTTCAACAATACTTTCCACCAGTTTCCTAGGGACAGACATCAAGCTAACCAGCCTGTAATTTCCAGGATCCCCTTGGCATCCCTTTATAAAAAATGGTGTTACAGTCCTCAGGTATGGAGGCTGCTATGAGGACAAGTTACATATCTTTGTTAGAAAACCTGGAGATTTGTCAGTTTTTGTTTTGTCTATTAGGCCTAGAACTTCATTTCTGCTCACCACTATCTGCAGAAAGGGAGTGTCTCATCACTTCCTTCCTGCAAAAGCTCCTTCAGACACTGGGTTATGCCCTAGATTTTCTGTTGTGAAGACAGATGCTTCTTTGCAATCTCCTTATCCTCTTTTAGCACACCTTTGACTCCCTTGTCATCCAAGGGTGGAAACTGGCCTCCACAGCCACCTATGGACACACTGTCAAGGCAGTGTTTATCAAAGACAATCTTACTTGACTATGAGTGATCGCCAAAGAAGAAGACGACAACGATATTCAAGGGTCCAACTGCCACCCTGTGAGCCTCAATGCTCACATGTTTCCCTAAAGCCAGTGCTTGGCTTGATACTGCATGCAGACTGAGCCGCAGACAGTGATGTAGTTTTAAAGCCTGCCTTTGTACTATACAGGGAAGCTTTCGTTCCATTTAGAGTACAGTTTGGGCAGAAGCTGAACAATACTGAGTGATTCAATCTGGGCTCCCGAGCTGCACTTAAAAGTTGCCAGTTGTAACATAAACCAGGACTCCTTGGGGATAACATGGCTTTAAACCAGAGGAGATGCACAGCCTAATCCACTGTGTGCCTTCCCCAGGCCTCTCCATTATCAAAACTGCAGGTGCCCATATTTATATTGAATTAATACAAGAACACTCTCCGTAATACCCTCAGAATTAAGCAAGTTGCGCTTTGTTTTTTTATGAATAAAGTAATGTACCCTTTAGGGGGTATGCATGCATTGCAAAGATTTGTATCTCTTTTTATGGCTTTCCACAGACATTTTAAAGGCTCAGGAGGGCATTCTGAGTGCTGAAATAACAGTCTGGCTTTGCTTGAAGATGGCAAACACACAGAGCAAGAATAATCAGAGCCTGCATTACCTCGGCACTCTCAAAGCAATGGAAAGCAATGTAGAGGAGATCTTTAGATTGGTTTTAAGTGCCATCAGTGCCCACACGAACGAGGCTGTGGTAAAGCTGATTATGAGAGAGCTCAGTAGACAAGAGATGCCAGATGAATTATTGACAATACCCAAAGGGCCTGAACCACTTACTCCAAAGTATTCCCGCAGACTTGAATAAGACTATTTGGGAGCTCCACATTCAGAAACACCACATGATAATGGGCCCCCAAGGACTGTGGCCTTTCGGGATGAAGACAAAGAAGCGCATGCATAATGGGTTGTTATTTATCGCTGGATTTAATATCCATTCTTCACCCAGAGTGTTGCACCCAGAAGGTGTCCTTCTGCACATGGAAGGTGCCTTCCACTCAAAGAATGATGACTTCACAGCAAACACAAGAGCTGCCAACAAGAAAGCTGTAGTCAAACCCAAAGAGGATGTCCCAGTGGTCCCCACTTCTTGATGGTTGAACAAATCTTCCCCCCACCCCATAAATATGACTTAGGCCAGTCACTACCCTCTGGCTCATCTGCCTCCCAGGATTGTTGTAGAGGTAATATTATGGGAAAACCCACATCCACCCCCGAGTGGAGGCTTGGTATTAGGGTAAAATGAAGTGGTGCCCTCCCAGCTGCACAAACAGTCTTCTGCCATGCCACCAACCCATAACTGCAGTGTACAACTCAGTGAAATTGCTTGCAACGTTCTGCTTCAAGTTATCCGCTTTGGACTGTTGCATCTCAGTACTGCCTCAGACGACTTATGAACATATTCCAGAGAGAAGGGGCAGTTTGTTTCTCTATTGGCTCCCTCGGCCATTAAAGTGAGATGAGCGCCGCAACCCCAGAGTCGGCCATGACTGGAACTAATGGTCAGTGGCCCCTTTACCTTTACTACCTAGAATTCCTGCAGTTCCCGGGAGCAGGTCAGTGTAGGCCTGGGAGATATATGGATACATTTCCCAGGACCGGTATGAGGGGCAGAGTCCTTCCAACTCTATGATCTACGAAAGGGTGTGAAAGAGAGGAGAGGGATAAAACAACAGATTTGGGGGCTGAATAAACTTTCAGGGGTATTGAGGACCCCCTCTCCCAAATTCTCTAGCTTAATTTCAGGAAGCAGGGAGAAACTAGATCACTGATGGGAAGAACTGAGGGGAGGTGGACAAAAAAATTGTCTGCATGGCTAAAAACAACAAATCTGTCAACATGATAACTTTTGCTCAACAGAAGCTTGTGTCTTTCATTGGACTTTGTTATTTGAATGAGTCCGAGTGAGTGTCTTGGGAAGGAAGATTGCAACTTCCGCTGGTAACTTCTTATTCTTTTTAATTTCCTTGCTTTTCCTGAGCTTGTCAATTAATTTCTAAATTTTCTAAACTGAAGTTTTGGATGTATGCCTGAGGTGGAGCTTGGAGTGCCACAGCAAGTCTGAGGTCTGCTGTTTGGTTTATTTTAAATGTGGTTTAAATGGTAGTTATTAAGCTAATTTAAACTTGGTAACGTATCAGGAGCACAACACCAACTTATAGAGTTCTATTTTTATTTTATTATCTGGTTGGACGGAAACTCAGTGTTAAAGCACCTGAGCCTACCTGCTTGAAGCTTATCTGTTCAACAGGACCCAGAGCAGCTGAAAGTAATTAAAGATGGAGCTCAAAAAAGAGAGAAAGAAAGAGAAAACAGCCCAGTCAAATCTTCTAGTGAGAGTTATGGTGGCTGCAATGAGGATTTAAGCCTGCTTAATGCTATTTTTCTAGAAAAAGAGCTGCCAGAACTCATCCTGAATACCTTCCTTTCTCTCTTAGAATGGCAATGGTGCCCAACTGAGAGCTGCCTGGTGAGTTCTGGCTAAAAAACAGCCCTAGCTGTCATATCTCCTCTGAGTCTCCTCTTCTCCAGGCTAAATAAACCCAGCTCCTTCAACCATTCTTCATAAGGCTTGGTTTGCCAACCCTTGATCATCTTGGCTGCCCTCCTCTGCACACATTCCAGCTGGTCAATATCCTTACATTGTGGTGCCCAGAACTGGACACCGTATTCCACGTATTGATATTTAGTTGGATTTTTATTGTTCTGTATTTGCACTGGCATGTTTGCATTTGCATTGTTTGTGAGCTGCCTTGGGGTGTCTTTCTGGGCTGAAAGGTGACATATTAACAATAATGTAACATACACTGTGCATGGCCCTTTGGAAGTTGTCCTGTGAAAAAAGGGAGGGAGGCGAACAGAGGGTTTGCCATCCCGATAGGCTTAGTTGAAGGGAAGGATGGTTACAAAATGTGACAGATAAAAAACCGGCAAGCAAGATCTAAAACAGTTCCTGTTTTCTGCTCAGACACTTGTTCCTAATAATGCAAAACGACTTATAAAATCTTGGCTTTTGTGATGCATCAGGCTTCGAATCCTGTTTGTTTATTCTTCTTTTAAAAAAGGAAGAAAGAAATATGTTTGTTTCCCTAAGTAGAAATGCAGTGTGCTATGCTGCTTTTCTTCTTAAAAGATGCCTGGAAACCCCAAATCGTATTACTTTCCAAGCTAGAGCAAAAACCCATTTTACTTCATCGATTGCTTGACCTGTATTTGTTGTAAAAGGCCCATAGCAAGATACCACAGAGACCAACTTGACTGGTAAAACTGATAAAAAGCTTTGCATAGATCATTTGTTTATAAGCAGCAGCACCCTGTCTTGCTATTAAAAAAAAAAAAATTGGTTTCCTCCACATGTTATTCCAGAACGAAAGGGAAAGCAGTGTCGGGAACTTAAAACGCAACCAGACAGAAGCTCTGCAAATTGCAAATATTTTGGCTGGGACATCAATTCAAGAACTGCTAAAAGCCACTTTTGTGGAGTGACTTATAATGGTGGGGGGGGGGGAGAGAAAAAAGCCCTGTCCACAACGTATATTTTAAGACTCTTATGCTACTTTAGGCAATAATGGCTTCCTCTAAAGAATCCCAAAAGCTATACCTTACATGGTGAGCTGCTAGCAGGCCCCTATTCCCTTCACAGAGGTACAATTCCTAAGTTGCAAGGGAAGAGGAGTTGATTGTTAAGCCACTGAGCTCTGCAAGGGGAACAGGGGTCTGTTTTTCTTTCTCTGGGGAAAGCCATGACAATTTAAGGTTGCACATGATTGCTTTAAATGTACACGTGAACTTCAAATACAACACAGGGCTTTTTTCCCCTGCCGGAACTCGCTAAAACTCTCAGGTGGCCACCATTGTCATCATAAGAGAACAAGGCAGGTGTTCATGGTGAGTTCCAAACCTCTTTTCTGGAAAAATAGCACTGCTTACATGACAGATGACCCATGGGTCCCTTCCAATTCTAAGATTCCATTATATAGTTTGGTTAGTCTATGTTTAAGGGTAAAGGGACCCCTGACCATTAGGTCCAGTCATGACCGACTCTGGGGTTGCGGCACTCATCTTGCTCTATAGGCCGAGGGAGCCAGTGTACAGCTTCCGGGTCATGTGGCCAGCATGACTAAGCCACTCCTGGCGAACCAGAGCAGCGCATGGAAATGCTGTTTACCTTCCCACCAGAGCAGTACCTATTTATCTACTTGCACTTTGACGTGTTTTCGAACTGTTAGGTTGGCAGGAGCTTGTCTATGTTTAGGTACCAGGAAATCTAGTCCAACCACCTGCAGTGCAGGAATCTCAGCTAAAACATCCATGACAGATGACCATCCAACCTCTGCTTAAAAACCTCCAGGGAGACTGGCCACAGTCAAACAGCTCTTACTGTCAATAAAGTTTCTCTATATGTTTAATCGGAATCTCCTCTACTGAAACTTGAAGACACTGGTTCGAGTCCTACCCTCCAGAGCAGGAGAGAACATGCTCATTCTCTCTTCCATGTGAAAGCCCTTGAGATACCTGGAGATGGCTATCATATCTCCTCTCAGTCTCCATCTCTGAAGCTCAGCTTCCATCCCTGTATCCTCCACCAGAAGAAGACAGAATGGCTAGGAAGCAAGGAGGGGAGACTAAACCCTTTGCAGAACCATAAACACTAGACATTATTGTTGCCTTATAACAAGCCAGACCATTGGGTCTATCACACTCAGGAGTCTCTCCTGCAACTAGTAGGGAATGCCAGAGACCTCTTCCATACAATGTATGGGCTCTTTCACTGAGCAATGGGCCTTCCACTTAAGTAGTGGTCATATGCTTGCTCCAAGTCCATGTTCTATCCATGACCACAGCTACTACTATGCCATAAGATCCACTGTCTTGTAATATCACATATGTGCTTGAACTACTGATGAAGCCCAGGACGGCAAAACAAGGCCAATATTCTGGAAATCCTTGTTTAGACTCTGTGAAAGGATTTTGTGGAATTGTAACCATCTTTCATGTGGATTGTTTGGACTTTATGAACAGACAGGTGGAATAGACACCATTACATGGCTGGACCTTATGCATGAACTGACTAGTGAATGTTCTGATCCACTGGGTCTTCTGCTTTGTTCGTTTGTTGACATTTATGAGTTACTTCTGTTGAAATTTACAATTTGATACAATTAATAGTATACCTTATTTATCTAAGAACACAGCCGGTTACGTCTTGTGTGTTTATTGAAGATGCTTTACATGACCATAGGCTTATTTGTTATTGTTATTCTTGTTGTTGTTTTTGTGTTGCCAAGTCCATGTTCCGCAGCAAGCGGGAGACATGGTCATTATCAAATTTCCCATGCACACCTATTTATTTCTGAATCAGGACTCCAATTTGAATAAATATGAACAGTCTGTTGGCCACAGAACTCTGGGCAAGATTGATTATCAGTCTCGCCAAATAGTTTTGTTTAAATCTGCCCATGAGAATGCTACAGTGACTATGTCCTAATTGCTATGCAGCTAATGGAGACAACGGATACTGTACACACAGGAATCTTGCAAATTTTACTGGGCACATTGGCTGTATTTGGGGACCAACGTTTCTTTCTTTCTTTTTCTTTTTTTGGTGGGGGGAGGTTGAGAAGACACTCTGTAGAAATGCAGAGATGGTGAGTGCTCACAGACAATGCATTATCGCCTCCTGCACAGCCAGGCATTTTGGAGGATAAAACAGGATGGTGGCTTCTGTTACCACTGGCACCAAACGGGACGCAGCAGAGAAGCTGGAGGCAAGCGCGAGACCAGCCTGGAACAGCAAAGCATCTCCCAGACCAAGAAGGGGCAGCAGACAGCCGATCTGATGGTGAGCTGGCCGGCAGGCAGGCAGTCAACATCAGGCAGACAGTGGGAGAACAGGAAGCAGATGTCACCATCGCATCCATTTCAGAAAGGCTGGGTGGCAAACCAGCCAGAACATTTTGGCCAGGGATAGGCAACAGGCTTTAGGAGGTGGGTGTTACAATAGAGAAATTGTTTCCTATGGCAGTGTGAGTATTTCTTTTTGGTTATGCTTATTTGTTGAGGGCAATATGCTTGGTATACTCAAAGTACAACGATGGCACCAATGGACTTTCATAACTCGACCATTGATTTCAGTGGGTCTCCTTGGAGTATGACTTAGTTGGGAAGAGGGCCCTGGGTCAGTGGCAGAGCATCTACTTTGCATGCAGAAGGTCCCAGGTTCAATCCAGGGCATCTCCAGGTAGAGCTGGGGATGCTCCCTTCCTGGGACCCCACAGAACATCAGTGTAGACAGTACCAAACTACATGGACCTATGCTTTGACTTAGTGTAAGGCTACATGCCACCCCAACCTCTGAGCAGTGCAAGTTTACTAGGGTACCAAACTCACTTACCAGGGTCTGCGTTTCCTTTGCAGAGACTGTGGTGTCTTTAAGATAGATTGTTTATTTACGCATATATAGGTAAAAGGTAAAGGACACCTGGATGGCTAGGGCCAGTCAACGGCAACTATGGGGTTGTGGAGCTCATCTCGCTTTTCAGGCCAAGGGAGCCAGTGTTTGTCCACAGACAGCTTTCCGGGTCATGTGGCCAGCATGACTAAACAGCTTCTGGCACAACAGAACACTGTGACGGAAGCCAGAGCGCACAGAAACGCCGTTTACCTTCCCGCTGCAGTGGTACCTATTTATCTACTTACACTGGCGTGTTTTTGAACTGCTAGGTTGGCAGGAGCTGGGACAGAGCAACGGAAGCTCACCCCGCTGCGGGGATTCGAACCACAGCATTACACCCCAAGGGGATCCTTTGCTTCTCTAATAAGTGCAGCAGGCTTGGGTCTGCAAGCAGAGAAGTCAGCCATGCTGTCACAAGCCATCCCACATGGTGCTCTCTCCTCCCAGCCTACGTCATCCAAAATCCCAAACCCTTCTTTTGTCTGTGCTCACTAACACACAGCTGGAGAGCAGCCCCACTCCTCCTCCTCTGACTTGCCAAACTGACACTTTTTCCTGTTTGCTTACATCAGGCAAAGTGGATTCCTAAACCAAAACTACTGGTCTTCTGTCTTACTAACTCTCCCATTTGTGACCGGCACAACCTTTCCTTCGCTGAGGGACAATCTTGATGCATCATGACTCTGTCTTTGTTATGTCAATCATTCCAGTGATTACCTCCTGATTTCTCCTCTACCAGGTGGTTTCCTGGACTCTGAAGAACAGGTCTGAACTCCAGCCCCTACTACACCCAGGAATTTAGGGGCTTGTTTAAATTGTAACCCTTTACTAAATGAATCCATATATTTTAGGGGTGTATTGATGCCTCCCAAAATCTCATAAAAGTAGCTTCCTGTTTTGCTATGACATTGCCCAGTTGAATAGTTTTAGAACACCTGACAAAAATAAATAGAACTGTTTATATATAAAACACAGAGACCCCGCACAAGCTACAAAAATCAGTAGAAACAGCACAACACACAGTCAGCAGGATTGTAATTAAAGAACAAGCTTAAAGGCTCACCAAAACAAAAAATAAAAAGAGCTTTGCCTGGTGCCTTGAAAGAAGGTACGCAGGTAGGTAGCCCTCTCTGGGGAGGGAATTCCAAAACCAGGATGCCACCAAGGTGGTCCTTTCTGGCAGCCACCTGCTTCCGCTCAGATGGCAAGGACACCCACCCTCCACTGAAGACCTTGGCATCAAAGGTGAAAACTGTTTGGGATTTTTCTTCCAGATCCCGAATGCATTTTTGGGAGAACCACCCAGAAGTACCCCAAGGCTGGAAACAGAGACTACAGCCCAACTGGAGCAATGGGGAAAACTGCTGTTTATCATCATCATCCAAACACCGCAATGCTTTCATCATACAGCTGCCAACTCTGACAGCGCGGGGGGTGGGGGGGGTACTATTCATCTCCAGACTCACTTAACTCCCAACTTCCTCTCTCTTACCCTTGTAACTAATATTTTCACACACCCGAACGTAGTCGTATTTGATAATAAGCGACGAAACATTAAAGCCTGCAGCAGAAAGGAATTCTGCTCAGCTAACTTTTTTTTTTAATGCACAGCACAGGAATCCACTTGGGAAGGATTCTTGCTCAAGGAAATAAAACAGCCAGCATTACTGACAAATATTTTTGAAGGAAAAACAGATGTTTTCCTTTTATTCTTTACAAAAGAAATATTCATACCACACACTCATGATTGGGCTTGATGTGCGGCTGTTGTCAGATCTTCATCTCCAGCTCAAGCACTTAGGTCTCGAGTTAATCCAAAAGGGTTTCCACATTGCCAGGAGGAGGAGCAGAGCAGCACCTAAAGAATTCTGCAACTCTCCACTTTGCCATATGCATCAGTGTCTTAACTGGGAATGCATTCAGAAGTAGGGAATATCGCTTTAGTTTTCCTACTTATAATGCTACCATATCTGTCCCATTTTCTTATCTTCCTTCTGCAACAGTTGTGTTATGGAACCACAGTTTTTTCAACCAACATCCAGGCATGTCACACTTGATTTCATTCAAATCAATGGATGTGGTATGGCACAACAAGGGACATCACTGGGCAATGCCACAACTTCCCCATCTTTTTTACTCATGCGTGCTTCGGTTCCCTCATGGTTCCCCCATGAAAACAGGAGAACATTGTATGCCGGTGTATTACCCTAAATTCCATCACTTTACCGTTGCAATTTTCTGGGATAAGGGATTTTGTTCTAGCCGAGTAACATGGAACCGAACATTAAACATTCCACCAGTTTTCCAGAACTGCCTTCTACATTGCGTGAAAGGTCAAATATGAGTCTGCAATGAACAGTCAGGGAAACATTGGGGAAATGGAATAATCAGCCATGGGAATGCAGCCTAGGTGCATCTTGTAAGTCCAGGCTTTAGCAAGAAGGGGCAGAAGGCAGAGAAGCTAGGTTGACCCAGAACCAATGCCAACCCATTCCAGCTTTGCCCCATAATACTCCTCTGCTGAGTAATTCAAGGGCAACACTTAGACTAAGGAGTAGGAATCTGATAGCCAGTGTCACTCCCTGGACTGAATGCAAGAAGATGGGTAAATAAAGGCTGTCTGAAGGGGGCCTCATCTCTAAGACTCTCAAAGTCTGAATACTGGCAATACTGTATTTGCAGTAGTGGTTGGTGCCCAGTGTGATGGGTAGGGCAGAAGGCAGAGAGGCTAGGTTGATCCAGAACCAATGCCAACCCATTCCCTGCTTATTTGAATTATCGGGTGAATTCTAGTCACCATAGTTCAAGGATGCCTAGAAGGAAGACAACCTGGAACAAGATCTAGAGGCCTTGGTTTACCACCATGATGCTCTTCAGATGGTGGCGGCCTGCAGCTCCCATCATCAAGGACACAGAAGCTACCTTATACAGAGTCAGACCATTGGGGCCATCTATCTCAAAACTATCTCTGCTGACTGGGAGCAGCTCAGACAGAGTTCACTCCCAGCCCTACCAAGGGGTGCTGGGGACTAAAATTTATGCATGCAAAGCAGATGCACTGAGCCAATGAACCCGCTAGATGAGGCCAGTGAGACTTCAACAACACCTGAAGGGCCACACATTGGCTACTCCTGTTGAAGATCACAGGAAAGCAGGGAGAGCTCAGTGGGAGTGGATATGCATACAGACATTCCAAGGTTCAGTCCTCAACATCTCTAGTTAAAAGGATCAGGTAAAGGGATAAAAAGACCTGTGCCTGAGGCCATAGGGAGCTGTTGCCAGCCAGAAGTCACTACTGACAGAGATGGAGGGTCTGACCTAGGATAATCTAGCTCTGTGTACAGTGGTACCTCGGGTTACATATGCTCCAGGTTACATACGCTTCAGGCTACACACTCCGCTAACCCAGAAATAGTGCTTCAGGTTAAGAACTTTGCTTCAGGATAAGAACAGAAATCGGGCTCCGGTGGCATGGCAGCAGCGGGAGGCCCCATTAGCTAAAGTGGTGCTTCAGGTTAAGAACAGTTTCAGGTTAAGAATAGACCTCTGGAACGAATTAAGTACTTAACCCGAGGTACCACTGTATTGCCAAGCAATTCAGGTGGAAGAACCAGAAATGCAAGCATAGATGCAACCAGCCCTACCATTGGACAGAGTGAGGAGATTTTGCATGTTACAAAAGGGCAGAAAATGTTTCACTATTTAACTGACTATTGTATTTTTACTTCCAATGAAAGGTGCTTACGCAATCTGATATCAAAGTAATTTGGCCGGCCTTGATTTGAGGGAGAGCCATGATCTGAGGGAAAGTTGTGGCAGGGACGCCATTTGCTCTTGTGCTCCAGGAAGCCAAGAGTCACAGGCCACCCATCCTCGTACACAGGCCTCACACTCAAGGCGCAAATGCTTGACATGCATGAAGGATCTGATGACAACACACCGAGCCCATTCGTATTACGAATACTGAACAGAAATTAGCAGAAAGCATCAGGTTTTTTCCCTTCAAAATATTTGTCAGCGACGTCGGCTGCTTCATTTCCCCCAGCAAGAATCCATCCTGAGTGGATTCCTGTGCTATGCGTAAAAATACCTTAATCTAAAAATAGAAGATTAAGTACATAGGATTCTGGAGCTGGTGAGGTGCTGGCAGATTTCAAATACTGTATATTAAGAAAGATAGTTGATGCAGGAAGAGGCAAGTACTGAAGTACCATTTTCTCCCCATATTAATATGCCCAGTTACTACTGTTGATCATATGAAGCCCTGCAATGGGCGACTCAAAGATTGTACAACAATGACCAGAGAAGGTGTTGATTCGGTTGTGATGGCCTTGTTTTTGGAACCTGCCCTTCACCTCCAGGGAAGCTTGCCACCACAAACCTGATGGCTTTTAGGCATAAAGCAAAACTTTCACCAGGCCTTTTCAAAAAGAACTAAGTTTCCCATACAGTGGGTGCTCTCTGCCACTACTGCTGCTGCTGTTGTTTTTAATTGCATTACAGTGGTACCTTGGGTTACAGACGCTTCAGGTTACAGACTCCGCTAACCCAAAAATAGTACCTCGGGTTAAGAACTTTGCTTCAGGATGAGAACAGAAATTGTGCACTGGCAGTGCAGCAGCGGCGGGAGGCCCCATTAGCTAAAGTGGTACCTCAGGTTAAGAACAGTTTCGGGTTAAGAACAGACCTCCAGAATGAATTAAGTTCTTAACCCGAGGTACCACTGTATTTTAATTTACTTTTTGGTTTCTGCAAGCTGTCTCAGAAACTGCAATACCAATAACATTCTTCTGTTAAATAAGTTAAACTAATAACAACACGTTCAGCATACGCATAAAGGGTAAGGCAGGCATCAGATGTTGAGCTAAAAAAGAGGTAGGTGGAAAGGTAATATTAAGATGACCCCAACTGGATCAGGCCAAAGCCACATTCTGTACTCACAGTGCCCAACCAGATGCTTATGGAAAGCCTGCAGGCAAGACTCTGCACTTGTGATTCTAAGAAGCTACTGTTCAGAAGCATACTACAGTGGTGGGAGAAGATAGCCATTGTGACTATTGGCAACCAATATCCTCCATGAATTTTCCAATTCATGCCTCGGTCCAGTATACCTGAAGGAGCGTCTTCATCCCCATCATTCTGCCCGGACATTGAGGTCCAGCTTCGAGGGCCTTCTGGTGGTTCCCTCACTGTGAGAAGTGAAGCTACAGGGAACCAGGCAGCGGGCCTTCTTGGTAGTGGCGCCCTCCCTGTGGAATGCCCTCCCATCAGATGTGAAGGAAATAAACAACTATCTGACTTTCAGAAGACATCTGAAGGCAGCCCTGTGTAGAGAAGTTTTTAATGATTGATGTTTTATCACATTATTATTATTATTATTAATATTCTGTTGGGAGTAGCTGACTTTCTAAGCATAAACCAGACTTAGAAGATGCTACCTAGAAAGACTGCAAAATCTCTCCCAATGCTGATTGCGTCTGGACTGGCACAGGCTAGCAACATTTACTGTGAGATAGGAGGCAAGTAAATCACCTTAACCTGACCAGTGTCACTGAGTGGATTTTTTCTTTCCTGGCTACTTCCCCTAAACAGCTTTAACTTTAGGGACTTTAAAAACAAAAACAAAAAACCTGTCACAATCAAGTGGTTTTGGCAATGAGAAATAGGTTGAACAAGGCAATATCCAACATATTTAAACCCAAAGGGTTTTTACTTAGCGGGGTGGGGTGGGGGAGAGGTAAGCAAGTTAAACCACTTTTTAAACATTGTTCTTAAAATAAGTCTTTTTTTAAAAGAAAAGAAAAGTGGAGTCCCATAAGAGCAAGATTTAAAAAGGAGGGAAGTGCAGCCAACAAACCCTAGAATTGACTGTCCTCCTATCCAAGCCATTACTTATCCTTTCCCGGGTCTCCCAAGAGGTCACTTGCTGGCCAGATTTTCAGCCTTCTCTCTTGGCTTTTCTTCTACGGTGCTCCACACATGGTCTCCAAACTGCACAGTGTTCCAAGCCCCTTTAACTGTGTTTTATCTCTGCCCATAATAGACATTAGTTCCAACTCAACCCCCACCTCCAAACTCTAGGCCCAGATGCAGAGTCCTGTATTTGTTTCCAGATTCATATTTTTGTGGGTGGAGGGGAAGTTTCACCCTTAAACTACAGTGGTACCTCTACTTATGAATGCAATCCATTTCAGGGTGCCATTCGCACCCCCAAAAGTCTGTGAGTAGAGCACTGCTACTGAGGTATGACTGTACTGAATCCATTTCTCTCTCTCTTTCCTGTGACCTTTCTGGTGACAACACCCTATAGAAAGCAGCCATGTGGGTTTGCTTCCAGACTCGTGATCTTTGGCTGGCGAGTCATAGAATTGTAGAGTTGGAAGGGACCGTGAGGGTAGTCTAGTCCAAGCCCATTTCAATTGCTTACCAGGAAATTCAGGTTGCACAAAGAATTTGGTGTTCTTATGCTACTTCTTCACACAGTGCATAGTTAACCTGTGGAACTCACACCCACAGGAGGCCATGGTGGGCACCAACCTAAATGTCTTTTAAAGAGGGTTAGACAAATTCATGGAGAATAAAGATACTAGCCATGATAGCCTGGGAAACGGTCTAAACCACTGAGCCTCTTGGGCTTGCCGGTCAGTGGTTCAAATCCCCATGATGGGGTGAGCTCCCGTTGCTCTGTCCCAGATCCCAGCAGTTCTAAAGCATGCCAGTGCAAGTAGATAAGTAGGTACCACTGCAGCAGGAAGGTAAATGGCGTCTCCATGTGCTCTGGTTTCCGTCACTGTGTTCCGTTGTGCCAGGAGCAGTTTAGTCATACTGGCCACATGACCCGGAAGAAGAAGAGGCAGAGTTTGGATTTGATATCCCACTTTATCACTACCCGAAAGACTCTCAAAGTGGCTAACATTCTCCTTTCCCTTCCTCCCCCACAACAAACACTCTGTGAGGTGAGTGGGGCTGAGAGACTTCAGAGAAGTGTGACTAGCCCAAGGTCACCCAGCAGCTGCATGTGGAGGAGCGGAGACACGAATCCGGTTCCCCAGATTACGAGTCCACCGCTCTTAACCACTACACCATACTGGCTCTCCCGGAAAGTCCGGAAAGCTGTCTGTGGACAAACGCTGGCTCCCTCAGCCTGAAAGCAAGATGAGTGCCACAACCCCATAGTCACCTTTAACTGGACTTAACCACCATGGGGTCCTTTGCTCTGACTCCACAGTTTGAAGTTAGTGGTGCTTCTAACTACCCACTTACTGGAATCTACAGTAGGATTGGGAAGGAGGAGTGTTCTTATGCCTGGAGCCTGCCTGCAGGTTTCCAGCAGTCGTCTGATTGGCCACTGGGCACAGGATGCTAGAAGAAATGGGCCATTTGCTCAATCCACCAAGCCCTTCATATGTCCTTATATTCCTGTCAAACCCACTGCCCCACCCCACCCCCAAAACCAAATTTTGCAATACGGAAAGTGACCTGAAAATGCACTGGAAAAGTACAGAATGACAGTGGCTTCGTAGGTCATATATAAGCTTCCCGCAAACAATATCACCTTCCTGCAAAGAAATCAGAACAAATGTTCCAACAGCAGACACTGTGTAACCTCCTCTGAAACTTTGTGAAAACAAGCCAGGATGAATGCTCATAGGTTGTCTGGAAGTGATCTTTATAACAAAGAACAAAACATAAAAACCCTGGCACAGTTTCATCCTTTCAGAGGGGCTTTGAACTCTCTTCTGAACACCCCTCAAGAGGATACGGTCGGAAATACCGGTGCAAACCCCAAAACAGTGCAAAAGCTTGAAGCATCAATAAATCCCTCTCTATTATGGATCAATGACATGGCAAGAGCAACTCTACATATCCCACACACACGCTAAAAGAGCTAGCAGTTTCTCAGTCCCCAAAACAATGCCATAACTCTGAACTTCGTCCGTAGCACCCGCTGCTACCTCTGTCACAAATGGAACCCGCGACACAATCCATTTTGTGCCTGGGAAATTGTACTTCAGACTGTGGGACATCTCATCAATCACAGTGACAAAAGATCATACCCCAGTGGTATCTACTCTGCAGGCTTCAGTGCCATCAATTGGATAAGTGACCTACATATGGGCATCTAAGGTTGCTGGAATTTTTTTTCCCACCCTAAAAAAGCTGTGTGATAGAAGATTCTTTTACTTTTTTGATGTATTTATTGCTACAAAATCCCAGGAAGGTCTGGCAGAGCCATGGTCTTGGTTTTAACAGATGAGCAGCTGGCGTCCAGAGAAATTAAGTGAGGACAGAGATGTTTATTCACTAGCAAATGAATTAATGGATGATCCTGGTGTATCTCAGGACAGACACACCCTCCCTCCAAGCTCCCCATCACTGGATCAGGGATATCAGGTGAAATTTCCCTCCAGAAGATTTGTAATGCTCTATTGATGTACTGGAAGTTTTTTCACCCCCCGCCCCCCAACCCCCCCCCCATCATTTTATTTATGCATTCTAAGATCTTTTCATTTCGAAACTTATTGTTCAGCATTTCCCAGACCCTTCCAGTGGTTTTCAGTGGATGTGACTGGAGAGGATAGTAAGTTTGTTGCAAAGATTCAAGGACAATCAAAGACTCATTTGGACATTTCAGCTCAGAGTATAGTATAAATGCATCTGAAATTGGGAAACTGGGATGGATGCAAGACTAGCCAAAACTGTAGCAACAGAATGGACAAGATGACCTTCTGAGTACCCTCTCTGATGGAAGGTAGCAAACCTAACCTATTGCTGAAACAGCAGAAGACAACTTACCCATAACTCCTGGAAATAGACTCAAAAATTCTCACTCTTTTGAAAGGATAATGGAACTCTATTATACAAGCATTTTTGGGCAGGTAGGAAGAATCTTGATCTTGTATACAATCGTAACTACATGTTCAAAAGTTTCCCTACTGAAATTTCAACAAGTAAGATCTACTCACCAGCATTCATCACTGCTTTGCACAAACAGAAAGGTATTATGGCTCTTACTAAGAGGTATTTGATCTAGACACAGACTTCCTGCAAATTCACCACTTGGTATTCTGTTTTCTTTCTTCTTTTTTTGGCCTCCTTTACTGCAGCTACGCTTACACCTGAAAGGGTTGTACCCAGCATATTGGGACAAAAGGTTCAGAAACCACATGATCTATCAATAGAGCTGTCAGTCCTTTTAGACAAGCACAGATTCATTCCTGTGCTGCTTCTGAGGATTTGTGTAACAAAGAGGGGGGAATGGTACTGTCTGTGTGCATCGGGCACAGAGGAAATCATATTTCTACAGTCCTTACATAACAGGACAAAACAGAACCCGGCAAAAATGGTTCACAAAGTCCATTAGCCTGTTTTCAACAGAGGCACCCATACCCTGGAATGTCACCCACTGCAAGTCAAATAACCTTTCAATACCTCTTAAAAACATACTGTTGCAAAGGTTGTGCACCACCCGCAATCTCTGCTGGCCAGTAGCAAGATTTCAGAGGGCTTCAGTCACTTACCCAGAGTCGTGTTTCCATGTCAGAGACTGTAGTGTTTTAAGATATAGGCTTTATTTACGACCTATATACACCTGGGCAGGGGTCAGCAAACTTTTTCAGCAGAGGGCCGGTCCACTGTCCCTCAGACCTTGTGGTGGGCTGGACTATATATATTTTGGAGGGGGGGAAATGAATGAATTCCTATGCCCCACAAATAACCCAGAGATGCATTTAAAATAAAAGCACACATTTTACTCATGTAAAAGCACGCTGATTCCCGCACCGTCCACGGGCCAGATTTAGAAGGCGATTGGGCCGGATTCGGCCCCCGGGCCTTAGTTTGCCTACCCATGGTAGATGGAAGAAGAGAGTTCACAGCATTACATCCCCAAAGGGACTTGTTCTCCATAGCACAACAGCGGCAGAGTCCAGGGCATCCTGCATGCCATCTCTGCATCTCTGTCCCAGCCTGCCAAGATGGTTCTACCCTGCATGGGCTCTGCCCAGTAATATTTGCTCAGTGGTCCCTCACCTTCTCCAAACCTCTGTTTTAAAATGGACACTTTTGCCTGTGTGACACCATTCCCCCCTCCTCCGTAACCCTGGCAACAAATGCCTGTTCTGCAGAGACCCAAGGATCTGTCTTTGATGTGTTGATGACTGGGCATGGTTTCATAATGGCTTGCACTCAACAAGCCTGACCCGGCCAGTTTGCATAGGCTAAACCCAGTAATTTCCCTGTTTGGTACACTTCAGGAGAACTGCTGCAGCCTGTATTTTCCCTTCAGTATCCCAAATGTTATCTAGATGCTGCGGTTTTACTAATTTCTAACATTCACTAACTCTAGCAGTTATGGGGGCCCTTGCACCCCCAAATTCTTACCTCAAATCTGTAACAATACATTTAGCAAAGATTTCCTGCACTCCAGTTCCTTGGCTCGCCTCCAACTAAGTTCTCCACAGAGTAGAGCCATTGAAATGTATGTACCTAAATTAGAAATGTCAATGCATTTCAACAGGTCTACTCTGAGTATGTATGACCAACAGCGGCTACAACCCTTATTTTTTGTTTTGTGTATTGCCTGGTTTTATTTGGGTTACACAGAAGTGTTTTGCTTTTATTTTTAAAGATGTTTTATGCAATTCCTCTTGTATTTTTACTGTAGTTGGGTAAAACTGCTTATCATATTAGGCGGCATAAAAGTAGAATAAAAGATGCCTACAAAGTAAAAAAAAAAAAAAAAAGCAGTTTCTCACAGTGAAGGTGATGTTGTAGCTTAATCTTTTCCACATCCCTTTCATTGTGTCCTGGGTTATGAAACTTTGGCCTAGCATTCCCAACATGAACTGTACCACTTCAGACTTCTATAAAGTGGGCAAATGAACACTCCTTTGTTCAGCAAAATTCCTTGCACAGAAGGTCCCTGACATGCTAGCCATTTATGTGCAAGGATTAATTTGTTGTCATAGAAAGCAGCCTTCAGTTTGAGAGTCCTCACCTCCAGCAGTTTCAAGCAGTACTGTTCAGAGACAGGTTTACTACCCCGAAGATAATCAAGAACAGAGAGGTCTTGGGTGCATTTGCAGATCCTTCAAGTGTCCCTATATTCCAGGGACAGTCCTGGATTTACAGAAGCCATCCCGGTTTCTGATTTGATCCTGGAATATCCCTATTTTCATCAGGGAAATGCTAGAGGGTATGGAGTTATGCAATCCTTGAGCCAAGATAATCAACTATACAATCTTCAGAAAACATCTGAAGGCATCCCTGTATAGAGAAGTTTTTTGAACATTTCATGTTTTGTTATGTTTTTATATACCCTGGAACCTACCCAGAGTGACTAGGAAAACCCAGTCAGATGGGCAGGGCACAGATAATAACATTATTACCATTATTATGGAATAGGAAGTCTCTATTTTCAATGGAGAAATGTTCAAGGGGATGCATTTGAGAACCTAGCAGATTGGTACTTTCCAAAGTGGTAAAGTAAAGGTAAAGGTACCCCTGCCCGTACGGGAAAGTCGTGACCGACTCTGGGGTTGCGTGCTCATCTCGCTTAAGAGGCTGGGAGCCAGCGCTGTCCGAAGACACTTCCGGGTCACGTGGCCAGCGTGATGAAGCTGCTCTGGCGAGCCAGCACCACCGCAGCGCATGGAAATGCCGTTTACCTTCCCGCTATAAAGCGGTACCTATTTATCTACTTGCACTTAGGGGTGCTTTCGAACTGCTAGGTGGGCAGGAGCTGGGATCGAATGATGGGAGCTCACCCCGCCGCGGGGATTCGAACCGCCGACCATACGATCAGCAAAGTGGTACATGAACCAAAACTCAACTATCCTTCAGAATTCACACTTCTCAGAGTTCCCTGGTGCAATTCCCCTCCGCAGGGGTGTGATAATGCTCTTTTAAGAAACAACCATGGTAGTAGGAAAATGGATTGCAAAAAAAATGTTATTTGAGGCCAAATTGCATATAACAATATTATTTGTCGCAGGATAAATGAACGCCAAAAAGCAAGGAAGTGAAATTTTTTTAATGCAAACTGATGCAGAAATGTTGCAAATTAAACTAAAGACTGGGAGGTCAGGAAAATAATTGAAACTGAAATTGACAGATCCTTACATCACTAATGAGAGCTAGGTCTCAAAATTCTGCATTACTTAGGAACAGAGTTTCAGTTCAATGCATTTGTTTAAAAAAAGTTAAAATCAGATATTAATGTGAATGAGGGTTCAGGAAGAATCACAGGGTAGTAAATGGCTTCAACAGCAACATGTTTGCAATTTCTCTCCGGCAATAGACAGATCTCTAGAATAGCCTCTGATAAAAAGCAATTAATCTGAGCCCCTCGGAAGAGAAGGTTACGGTCAAGGGACTCCGCTAAGAAGTAAAGTCTTTTAAATGTTAAACATGGCTCAGTTTATGGAATACTTGAGCTCTAGCCCGTATCAATTATTATTGAACAGAGAGGCGACTGATAGTGAAAGACTCCTGCAGAGAGAGAGAGAGAGAGAGAGAAAGAAAGAGAGAGAGAGAATGAAGAATATAAGAAGAGCCCAGCTGGATTAAGCAAAAGGCCCAGCCACCAGATGGAATCATAGAATTGCAGGGTTGGGACCATGGGGTCATCTAGTCCAACCCACTGCAATGCGGGGATGTTTTGCCCAATGTGGAGCTTGAACCCACAGCCCTAATATTATGAGTCTCATGCTCTACCAAGTGAGCTAACCCAAGAAAGATGCTTGGGGGAAGCTTGGGGGAGTGGGGAGTAAGAAGACCTGAGCACAGCTGCCCTCTCCCCATTTGTGAAGCAACTGGCATTCAGAGGCTTACTGCCTCTAACAGTGAAGGGAGAACCCAGCCATCATGCCTAGTAGCCTTTAACCTCCATAAATTCAAAGCCAATTTAAGGAAAAATCAAGAGAAGCCAGGCACAGCTCCCTGAATCCAAGGAAATATACGAACATAAATGGCCTCCACTCATAGCCAAACTGCACTTTGTGTCCATACTTCGCAATTTAAACTCGGCCTATTCTTGATTCCTGAGGTATTTTCCAAGGGTAGACCAGGCTGCTGAGGCCACAGTGTTGGTGCCTGCTCAGAGTCTAATTATTATCCCTGCATTTCTCCCCTTCCATAGTTAAAACCATGCTCAAGGCAGCTTCCAACATGAAAAGATTTACATAATTACAAACGTAGTCATAAACAATAAATAAAACACATCAAAAAGCACACAACCAAACTGGACAATTTCCACATAAACCATAAAACCTAAAAATGAAGATACAAAAATATTAATATCACTTTAAAAAAAGAAAGAAAACTACAACAACCCCCCTCAACAATCTCTCAGCCCAGGAGTCTGTTCAGCAGCCACAGCTTTTGTAGCTGGAGTCAGTCCAGGCCCCACCCTCCCAGGACAGGTGGGAAAAGTCCAGCAAGGCAGAGAGTGGGCCTTCCAGGACTCACATCCAAGATAGTCACAGAAACTGTATTTCTTTCACAATAGCAAACACTGGGTGGTAGTCAACTATGTTTTCCCTGGAGTAGCCCTCATCAAATCAATGGAATTAACTTTCCGCTCATTATCTAGTGTTTTTGTTGCTGTTGAACGCTGCAATTTACAGAAGACTGACCTAGCTCACCATCAGGGGCAGGGACCTCGTCCTCTTATTCTCTCAAGCATCATGGATGCTGACAGTCCCAGCTGGCTTATTATTTCATACACACAGCCAGCCAAGTGATATAAAAGTTTGGCCAGATATGCCAAGGAGTTCAGCATCTCTTCCACACCAACGTGGAGAGAGAGAGATAAATAACTGTAAATCCAGCACCCAGGCAACTTTGCCATCGCTATTCAATTTGACCATGTGGCTGCGTGGGACTTAAGGATCACACACCCAGGATCTGGAATTAGCAGCACAGATTGTGCCACTCCCCTCACTTTGGACCCCCCTCTTCTGTGCAACAAGCAAAGCTTTGACATATTCTGACTGAGGTTCGTGGGTCCCACTTTTTAGGTACAGTGGTACCTCGGGTTAAGTACTTAATTCGTTCCAGAGGTCCGTTCTTAACCTGAAACTGTTCTTACCTGAAGCACCACTTTAGCTAATGGGGCCTCCTGCTGCTGCCGTGCCGCTGCTGCACGATTTCTGTTCTCATCCTGAAGCAAAGTTCTTAACCCGAGGTACTATTTCTGGGTTAGCGGAGTCTGTAACCTGAAGCGTATGTAACCTGAAGTGTATGTAACCCGAGGTACCACTGTACATTGCTTTGACTCAGCTGCTATATTTGCCGTGTTGTGTGTGGTCTGCAGATTCTTTCTCATTCAGAATCGTTTAGCAAACAATGTGATTATAGGTTGGCAGATGGCCCTCCATGATCTCTCTACGTATACCCAAACCATACTACACTGGAGTGAAAGAAGGTCCCACTGACTAGATCATAACCCAGGAATTTTTCCTAGAACACCAGAGCTTTCCACCCTGCATAACTCCCACATAAGCCAAACCTGGCATGCACCTTCCTCTTCTCAGAGATAACCTTGCTCAATTCCAGTGTAACACAAAGCACCTAGATGCCATTACAAATTCACATCAGGAGTGGGGAGTAAGAATATCAAAAGACAGAGCATACAATTAACTCAAGCTGCACCAGAAAAATATCCAAGAAGTCTTATGTATTGAGAGGTTAGCCTATATCCTGCACCATCATCAGTGGAGGTGACAGAATACCAATACAGTGGTACCTCAGGTTACATACGCTTCAGGTTACAGACTCTGCTAACCCAGAAATAGTACCTCAGGTTAAGAATTTTGCTTCAGGATGAGAAATTGTGCTCCGTCAGTGCGGCAGCAGCAGGAGGCCCCATTAGTTAAAGTGGTGCTTCAAGTTAAGAACAGTTTCAGGTTAAGAACGGACCTCCGGAACGAATTAAGTACTTAACCCGAGGTACCACTGTATAACCAATTTGACTACAAGACACAGTTGCATATGCACCAAGCATCCAGCCCCATAGTGTGGCTTTCCAGGTACTTTTAAAGACTCCTATTTACCTGGTTCCAGGTAAGCAACCAAACAAAGGAGGTCTGTGACTTCCCTTAGGAGGCACCATAGTCAGCTTCATGAGTCGAGACAATGTGTGGAAGGGATCTGGTAGGTGTTATTGCTACAGCATGCAGAAAATAGCTGCATGCTGAGCCCAAAGCAGTGTATGTTGCAATCAGAAGGCAAGCATTAAACATCTCACACTTCAAAGCCTGGGCAATTTATTTGCATTTCCCCTCTCCCTCTCCCCCCCCCCCCAACTGGGGCTTGGCATTGCTAATTAAGCTAAATCTTCAAGGCCAAAGATCTTCAACAGGAGAGTTCAAGTCAGCCTGGATGAGTCAGCCGGTTCCAGGCCTGACAAAAGGGCACCACAGAAGGGACAATACTTAACTGTGGCTGGGCTTTGAAACACACACACAAGCCATTATTCGGTGGACATTAGATTCAGTCAGTCTTAGAAACACTCACACACTCTCTCTCTCTCTCTATATATATATATAAGCTAGGCACCAAATGGGATGTGGGTGGTGCTGTGGGTTAAACGACAGAGCCTAGGACTTGCCGGTCAGAAGGCTGGCAGTTCGAATCCCCGCGACGGGGTGAGCTCCCGTTGCTCGGTCCCTGCTCCTGCCAACCTAGCAGTTTGAAAGCATGTCAAAGTGCAAGTAGATAAATAGGTACCGCTCCGGCGGGAAGGTAAATGGCGTTTCTGTGCGCTGTTCCGGTTCGCCAGAAGTGGCTTAGTCATGCTGGCCACATGATCCGGAAGCTGTACGCCGTCTCCCTCGGCCAATAAAGTGAGATGAGCGCCGCAACCCCAGAGTCGGCCACGACTGGACCTAATGGTCAGGGGTCCCTTTACCTTTTACTAGGCACCAAATGGCTCCTGAAATCCAGGTTACAGGTGCCAAAACAGAATACTTAGTTTCCATTGGGGGGTCAGACAGCTCAAAAGTTGAATTTTTCCATATGACTTTTTGTTTCCGAAATTCATTCTGATTGTGCAGATAAAATATCATGGCTAGAATTCCACAGGGTATGTTGCTAGTGTCTGAACACAATCAAGATCCAAGGATCCCCAGGCCTGAAGCTCCAGATGGTGGAGCTATCAGGCACCATCCCAGCACCCGGGCATCTTCACTTCATCTCAAGTGGCTGAGAGCCAGATAAAAAATGCACCTGGTGCCTGGAAAATTTTGAATGCTGATTGGAATGGTCTGGAGCAGGGGTCAGCAAACTTTTTCAGCAGGGGGCCGGTCCACTGTCCCTCAGACCTTGTTGGGGGCCGGACTATATTTTGAAGAAGAAAATGAATGAATTCCTATGCCCCACAAATAAACCAGAGATGCATTTTAAATAAAAGCACATATTCTACTGTGTAGAGACACGCTTATTCCCCAACCATCTGCGGCCCAGATTTAGAAGGCGATTGGGCCAGATCCAGCCCCCAGGCCTTAGGTTGCCTACCCATGGTCTGGTGAGATAAAAACATCTCCAGGCATGGCCATCAGAGTCATCTAAGCAGTAACCATATCTCAAGGATAAGGCAAACATAGGAACCTCCCTTCTGTTGTAGATGAAAATGGCATTCTTTAACCTTGAGTCGCCAGATGTTGCAGGACTAAAACTCTCATCTTTCCCTGTTCATGGGCTAAACTGGCTGGAGATGATGGGAATTTCAGTCCAACACCATGTGGGGACTCACCTGCTATGGACACATTGTTCCCAGATGGTTTTCCATGAGTAAGCATAGCCTTCAGGCTGAGAAACATCCCTCATCCCTGTTCTCTGGCTAAGAAATGCTAACCAATGAGCAAACTAGTCAAAGTGACTTTCTTAAAGCTGCATGGGGGAAATGGGGAGACAAGAGCCACCAAGGTTTTTAAACAGTTAATAGCATAAAACAGGTGCTGGCAAACACAATGAGACAGCATAATTAAATACCACCTTCCACTCTCAATTGCTCAACCTCCCTTCTCAGAGCTCTTGAGAGAACCACAAGTGACAGCTGCTAATCATGTTATTTAATGCACGGAAGGCAGGTGTTCAGGAATTACAGCGATGTGATCTGGGTACAAACCCAAACCGAAAAGACGAACAAGCATCGCTAGGTACCGTGCTTCGGTCTAAATACAGGAGTCAGCCTGAAATTAATTCTTACTTAGATTTGACAACCCGGGTTTATTTTTTTAAAAAATAATAATCTTTTTTTACCACTTAAACCAGGAAGAGACACAAATTCCCTCTCCCCTTTGCCAAATTTCAATCCCCACTGTAAAGTCAGCGTATGACCATTCCAAGTCCCTGACCTCCACGTTTCTCTTCCATCACCAATATTACCAGGCGCTTTCGCCCAATCTTTCATCGACCGCATTTTCCCTTTCTCTTCGCTCCCCAGCCAGCACCCTCCCTAGCCTGCGGCAGGCTGTTCTCACCAGTTTAAGTTAACATTAATAATTAAACAAAGCAGAGAAAGAGATACCAGCGAAGTAATTGTCCTCTGCTACAATGCAGAATTTCTCCCACACACACACACTCACATACACGTCTGTTCAATGTTAGCCTAAAGAAAACAGCTTTAACCATCTTATTTCATACATTTCCATGCACCAGTGATCATGAGCATAAGTTTATTATCCTGCTAAACAACAAAAAAAGAAGAAGACGTGATATATCAAGGGAACGAACAAATAACGGAGCAATAATAAAAGAAACACAAGGCAAAAAATAGCAACACAGAACGCCAATAGTTCTGCAAATCAGTTTCAGCTAAGTATGTCCACATTAAGACCTGGCCTGTGTCATGGTTTGCAACCTGCTGGATTTGCTACCCTATTGGGGGAAACTATTTGAAGCCTAATTAGCATGGAATTTGGGGAGAATGCAAACACTGTTTTTTTAAAAAAAAATTATTTCAGTGAGACATAAAGCAAAATGCCATGGCATTTCCTCCATCCATTCATCATAAACAAGTTAATTACTGTGTAACAAATGGGTGCCTGCTGGATTCCCAATGTTTTGGAGGATGTTAAGAGAGCTGAGTCAGGCAAAGAAGATGAACCACAAAGTAGTAGTTAATAGCTTATGGCGTACTTATAATAAAACAATGACTCTGTGAAAGCTTTTGTTGTCAAATTAAGGCTAAGCCATTTCCATTGGAATAACTCAATTACAAAGTAGTCATTATCTGTTTAACTGAATTCCAACCAGGAAGCCTGTGCTCCCCCCCCTTTCTAATCTAGATGCAATGGAAGGAGGAGCCATGCCAGTCCGGGGACCTGAAGAATGACACACAGCTGAGCACTGGAATGCTGATTCAGTTCCAACACACACACACACACACACACACACACACGCCAAACAAGAGAACCTCAACAATGAGTCACATCTGCTTTATTATCAGAAGTTCCAAGCATGTGATTTAGATCTCCTTTCCAAAAGGAGGCACAAGCAATTGTCAAGACAATGGCAAACCATTTAAACACAGCACATCTTTGAAACTAAGGAAATTGTTCCTACAGTGATGGCCACCGATTTGGATGGCTTAAAATAATAATAATGAAGTTTTCACAATGCAAGAAAAGAAACAAGCTAATCTGCAGGAAATAAAGAGAAGATAGATTCTGAAAAAGAAACTACAAGATCCCTAGGGGATGGAACTAACTTCCATCCCCTATGTAGGAAGATTCGTCCTCCCAGATCTCACCTGGGCTCACCCCTCTTCTCGCAGCCTCTCACCCTGTGATATCTGTGGGATATATTATTACTAGAGCAGTCAAGTACAACCTTTTCCTCTTGCCTAGAATGGACACACAGAGGAATGTGGCTCCAGACAGGGAGGACTTCCTGTTATACCTTCTCTGGAGCTTCCTCCTCCTCCTGTGTGTGACCAGGTAGATGGGCGTGACCCTAGCTGACCAGATAAAAGGGCTGGCCACACAACCATCTTTCTCTTCGACTCTTGCTCTCCTGGCTCTTAAGCTGTGCATGGCTCAACCTTCACATAGGATGGAGCCCACAAGCAGAAAGTCTGAGATGTAGCCCAGACTTCACTGTAACCACAAGATAAAGCCTGCCTTCGGATTATTGCTGTGAACTGAATGTGAGTAAAACTTTATTCTTACTTTTGAATAAGACTGTGTTGTGTTATTATTTTAAGAGGGTAATAAAGGGGAAACTTACCAGGAACAATCCAGACTGGACAAGTCAGACTGGATTGCTTAATTAAAGGATTCTAACGAATCATCAGCTTGCTTCCAATAAGTTGCAAAGGGAATGTGCTCTGCTGTTTACTCACAAGTATGAGTGAGGAGGGAAAATAACAAAACAATATATCCTCTCCTACCTTTCTTAACATTCCCACAATGTCTCCCCTTAAGCTACCTCTCACACGAAATCCAAACTTTCCCCTTCAGCTGTATACAATTCTTACAATTTGGATGGCTTTTGGAAGAGAATTGGACAACTTCATTTGGGATGGGGTTATCAATGGCTACTAAGCCTGAAGAATATCGTTCTACCTTTGGTGTCTGTTGCAGTATGCCTCTGAACACCAATTACTGGAAAAACGCAGGAGGGCAGGATGCTCTTGTGCTCAAGTCCTGCTTCCTGGCTACCATGAGAAGAGGGTGTTGGGCTACTGCATTGTTAGAAACTCAAGATATATAAGGTAAAGGTAAAGGTATCCCTGCCCGTACAGGCCAGTCGTGACCGACACTAGGGTTGAGCGCTCATCTCGCTCAAGAGGCCGGGAGCCGGTGCCATCCGAAGACACTTCCGGGTCACGTGGCCAGCGTGACGAAGCTGCAACTGGCGAGCCAGCACCAGTGCCACACACGGAAACGCCGTTTACCTTCCCGCTATTAAGCGGTACCTATTTATCTACTTGCACTTAGGGGTGCTTTCGAACTACTAGGTGGGCAGGAGCTGGGACCGAACAATGGGAGCTCACCCCACCACGGGGATTCGAACTGCCGACCTTACGATCAGCAAGTCCTAGGCACTGAGGTTTTACCCACAGCGCCACCTGTGTCCCATCAAGATATATGAGCTAGGCGCCAAATGGCACCTTGAATCTAGGTTGTGGTCACCACAACGGACTATCTATTCACCAGAGGGTTGGACTAAATGTCCCTCGGGATTCCTTCCAATGCTCCAATTCTATGGTTTTGTGATCTCAGCTACATTGTGTGACTGTAGCTTGCTCTTACAACAATTCACTTGTCCCAGCATGCAAGGAGGAGAAAAACACAGTAGAATTGGAAATGGAATTAACTATGGAGTAAAGCAGAGGTTTTTAACCTAGGGTCACCAACCTGGCACCCATAAAGCTCCATGTAGTCACAATTGGACCAGTAGCAAAATGGGCCTGGCTAATTTTGAACACCAATTATTCTCATGTTCTTAAATACACACACTAGTTCAGTTTCTGTGTTTTTATTGGGCCAAAAGGAAGTATTCCTCTCATTGTCTAAACAGCTCAGCACATCAGAACACAACTTCCTCCTTCCTGCGCTGATGGTGGCAACGAGACAAGTGCCTACTGCAATTGCATTTCTTCATTCTACATCTTTCCTTGGGGTTCTAAAGCAAGGGTAGCTAACATGTGTCCCTCCATATGTTGCTGGACTACAGCTTGGCTGGGGGTTATGGGAGCTCAAGTCCAACAACAGATGGAGGGCTAAAAGGTTAGCCACCCAGGATCCAACAGAGCTACCTTCCTTCCATTGAGTTATCCCAATCTTTTGAGCCCAAGATAAATATCAGAGGTCATGCAGCCATTATACTCCCCTCAGAGACTGGCATCCCAGTGTTATGTTTTCTAACCCCTTCAGGCAGATAATTAAATAGAATTCACATGCAAAGAACCTGCTCATCACACAGCGATGTCCTCCATCCCTGCCCCTCCTTATCAATGAAGTCAGCACAATTTCTGCAGAGAGTTCCACTAAGTGGTGTGGGCAGGGAGCTGGGAGGTATTGACAGCCACCTACTGGGAAGCAGTATGCCTCTAAATACCACTTGTTAGTAATCGCAGGTGGGAAGAATGCTAGTGTGCTCATAGCCTGTTTGCAGCCTTCCCAGGGACATCTGGTTGGCCAATGTGAGAACAAAGCACTGGTGTAGATGAGCCTTTGGCCTCATCCAGCATCACTTATGCTCTCAGGAGGAGGATGAAAAAGAAGCCAAAAAGGGCACTTCTTATTCCCGTATCAACTACCAGCAGCTGCGGCATCTGTCCTAATTTTGATCTCAAGGGATAACTTCAAATGTACCCTTAAAACACTGGCACCCATGTAGTTCCTTTGTGGACTCAGCGCCATGCCTGCGTAGGAATATAAGAAACTGCCTTCTAAGCACTCTGACTGCCAGAAGCATTCCAGAATCTCAGGTTATATCACCTGATAGCTGGTCCTTCTAAACTGGAGATGACCACAGTTGAGCCTTGAACCTACTCCATGCATGTTCAACGCAGTGACACTGAGCTCTGTTCCTTTCCCCACACAAAAATACTTGTGGTCACATTTCTGGTAGTAAACTTGCAGTTCACAGTACCACCAGAGGAGTGGGGGCATTTCAAATATGTGAGCTTTGCACAAAATTCCAAGTCAGGGACAACAAATAACCATACTGCTTGAAAAGTCTATCTAGACCCTTTGGGTCATGTACACAAAAAGGATATTGAGCAACAAGCATGCAGAAGTACCAATTGATAAACACATATACAAAACCTGTTTGGAGACCTTTTTAGCCTAAGAACAAAAGCACTGCCATATTGAATCACAGTGGTCATCCTGTTTCCATGAGTAACTAGTCTTCTGATACCAGAAACCCAGAAAAAGCTCTGGTTGGTCTTATGCTTAAAAGAAACAAGGCAAACTTCAAACCGACGCTGGCTTACTTCACAAAACCATGGAAAGGTCTAACCAGGTACAGACCATAGTTTAGTAGAAATGCAGGCAAAACTTTCTGGTCGTCACCTCGCAGCCACATAGGAAAAACAGAGGGAATGTAACACGGATGGAAAGAAAGAGAAATGCATTTATACGAAGTGTCAGGAAATAAAATGAAATGTAAAGGGAAAGGTAAAGGGACCCCTGACCATTAGGTCCAGTTGTGACCGAGTCTGGGGTTGCGGCGCTCATCTCACTCTATGGGCCGAGGGAGCCGGCGTTCGTCCGCAGACAGCTTCCGGGTCATGTGGCCAGCATGACTAAGCCGCTTCTAGCGAACCAGAGGAGCGCATGGAAATGCCGTTTACCTTCCTGCCAGAGCTATTCCTATTTATCTACTTGCACTTTGTCGTGCTTTTGAACTGCTAGGTTGGCAGAAGCTGGGACCGAGCAACGGGAGCTCACCCCGTCACAGGGATTTGAACCGCCGACCTTCTGATCGGCAAGTCCTAGGCTCTGTGGTTTAACCCACAGCGCCACCTGCGTCCCCTAAAATGAAATGTATCCTTGGATAATTAACTCAATTCATAAGCAAGGAAGAGAATGTGTATGTGGGGGGAGAGTATTTTTAAAGTAACAGATTTATCCCAGTTGTTATACAAATTAGAGATATTTGTTTCACAATGATAAACAGCAACATGTATTTCAGCATACGAATTCCAAAAGGTGCAAAACAGATTTCTCGTCTATTGGCAAACAAAATAATTACTTTTTAAAGATAGATCACAAGGAGTTCCATTGATAAAATTGCTACTTGGTTCCCACAAGCAGAATATGTTCCATAAGCAAACAATGAGGATAGTCCAGTCAGAGTTCTCCAAGGTCAAGACCTTCTGAAATGAATGGGACTACCTGGCAAGGGACGCGGGTGGCGCTGTGGGTAAAACCTCAGTGCCTAGGACTTGTCGATCGTATGGTCGGCGGTTCAAATCCCCGTGACGGGGTGAGCTTCCATCCTTCGGTCCCAGCTCCTGCCCACCTAGCAGTTCGAAAGCACCCCTAAGTGCAAGTAGATAAATAGGTACCGCTTTATAGCGGGAAGGTAAACAGCGTTTCCATGTGCTGCGCTGGTGCAGGCTCGCTAGAGCAGCTTCGTCACGCTGGCCATGTGACCCGGAAGTGTCTCCAGACAGTGCTGGCCCCCGGCCTCTTAACTGAGATGAGCACACAACCCTAGAGTCGGACATGACTGGCCCGTACGGGCAGGGGTACCTTTACCTTTACCTGGCAAGGGCACAGTAACCACTCTACAGTGGAGCTTGTTACTGGCTGCTGCAGCGACATTTTGACATCACTTTAAGCTTCAGCCAGCAACAGAGTCGTTCTGAAGGAAAGGCCAAAAGAAACATGGATCTCAAATGCATCAGATCCAAGCACTGTGTTTGTAGCTGAAAGCTTCAAATATGACCACCAGGATTTTCATGAAGTGCGATAATTCATACTATGGAGAACAAGGACAAACTGCTCTGAATGTGTACGTGCACCAAGAAACTCTGGACTCTTGAGAAATTTCCTTCTGCTATCTAGTCTTATGTTAGCTTATTGGCAAGTTCTTTTTCTTGGCCATCCTCTGTAGAAGAGCTGGCTCTTTCACAGCTCAAGCTAATTTTAATGGGACTTGCCTGGGTATCTTCCCACTGGATTGTGTCCATTCTCATTATTGCACCATTTATTATATTATGCTCAGATGTATTGCTCATCTTGCTCTGGTTCATTTCCCTGCCCCCTTGCATGTGCAGTACGACATTTATGTTGCAGATCTTGCGATTCTTCCTATTCAATATAAGTGACGCCACTTAGAATCATCAAATTGTAGATATATCATTATATATCCTATTCAATATAAGAGGGACTTATATTGAATAAATATTGAATAAAAACAAAACCCTTTAAAAATAAATCTCCCCAGAAACCACTTCTCTTGATATGAATTCAGACAGAAATCAACTGAAACTTTTCATTGACTGAATGAAATTTGAATACATTTAACATATTCCACTAAAGCATCCTGGGGCAAAAACTCAGAGTGGGAAATCCCCATGAAAGTAAAAGCCCTGCCCAATAAGATCATGGGGATGTGTACAAGATCCTCAGCATCTGATGAAGTTAGTTCATGAAAGTTTAGGATCCCACAAGAGGGTCGATTTTGTGGCAGCAGACTAGCATGGTTGCTGCTCTGGAAACATACCCTCTGAAGACTCATAATCTACTCCCAGCATCAACTCAAGGGAGTTTCAACATGATCAGGAGAAACAATCATTGATGGAAATTGCTCATTCACAGGAAGTGCTTAAATGGCTTATTGTGATATAATTTTCTATTTATTTAAAGATCACAATCGGCTGATGTTATAATTACATGGCAGCTTCTCTGCAGCTTCAGCTGGCACTGCCTTTGAACTGCCTTCCCCAGACCTTCTGTTCCATCTCTATTGTCCAGCCAGCAACAACACAACACAATGCATCAAACACCCAATTGTCATAAATCCCCTTCCAAAAGAACAGGCCAATTACATTGTCTGCAAAGATGAAGAGGCAAGATAAACATTAGGAAAAACACTGTCACTCAGAGAAAGATAGCAAAACAAGGGGAAGAAGCAGCCTGGGAGCAAATGCATACAAACCACAATGATCCCATTGGATCAGGGATACAATGTTAACTCAAAGCATGTGCGAAGCCGTTTGTCTGGTTACCTGCTGCAAAGAAGGCCCACTTCACCTGAACTGAGCAAGGAACACTTTACGATTTGGAAGATATAGCTCAATGGAGTAGCAGGTGCTTTCCATACAGACAGACCCAAATCCAGACTAGTCTCCATTTAAAGAGAGCAGAATAAGACCCCTGCCTGAGAGTGGGCTCGATCAGGGATGGAGAACCTGTGGCTATCTAGATATTTGACCTAGAACTCCCTTCATCAATGGCTATGCTGTCTGGGGCTGAGGACGGATGGAATCCACCAACTTCTGGTGAGCTACAGAATCCTTAATCCTGAGCTAGAGAGGCTAAGCCTGCAGACCCCATCTCACTTTGGAATTATAGAATTGTGGAGTTGGAAGAGACCAAGGGGGTCATCTAGTCCAACTTCCTGCAATGCAGGGATCTTTTGCTCAAGGTGGGGCTCAAACCATTAACCCTGAGATTAGAAGTCTCCTGCTCTACCAACTGAGCTATCTCCTGGAAGTAAGCCCCACTGAATCCAATTGGACACTTAAGCAGACATGGTTATAACCATAGCCTAAGTCAGTATAGGACAGCTTCATGTGTTATTCCCTCCCCACACACCCTTCATGTTGTCAGTCAGTCAATGATCAACCTGCAGGCAGGTGGTGGACGACTGGAAGAAGAAGAGAAGAAGAAGAGTTTGGATTTGATATCCAGCTTTATCACTACCCGAAGGAGTCTCAAAGCGGCTAACATTCTCTTTTCCCTTCCTCCCCCACAACAAACACTCTGTGAGGTGAGTGGGGCTGAGAGACTTCAAAGAAGTGTGACCAGCCCAAGATCACCCAGCAGCTGCATGTGGAGGAGCGGGGAAGCGAACCCGGTTCCCCAGATTACGAGACTACCGCTCTTAACCACTGCACCACACTGGAATAGCCACCAGGCCAACTGAGAAATTCCCTTCTGCTGCTGCCTCTGATCGTACAAACCCAGCATTAATTCATCCTCCGGAGAGCTTGGATCGAGTCAGTTAAATCCGAAACAGCGCAAACTTTGTTCATTAATTCCAAGTTCAGAGAGGGGAACAAATTAAAATGGACTTCTGAACGTAAGGCAAAGGCACAAAACGGATTGAAAGCCCAGGGTGTAATAAAAGGGTTATAACACTGAAGTGGCAAAGGTGCACACTCAGCTGCAAATTATGGTCAAGCAATAAAGAAGTTCAGAACTCATATACCTTTCTAAAGGAGTCAGCAGCAGATGCATTGTGCAGCCAACATCTGCTGTATTCTTGGAGGAAGGCCCATATTCCTCTCCCACTTCACCTCCAGCCTGAGAAAATGAAGCCTTTCACAGCCCGTGGCCTTCCTCCATTCCTTTCTGAGCTCCCAGTAGGGTTATCATCCAACACTTGAGGACATACTGAGCTTTAGACTGCTTATTGTCCACATAACCGGCAAAACACTGACTCGCCCCTTTCTGCCAGTGTCAAGTCACACAGGAATTGTGTGGATTGGGGGGACACGTCTGGCAAAAAGTCCGCTCGTGTGGCCCTCCCTTGCTCTCCAGCCAACTTCACTTGCCCTCAGTGGCATCAGATTTGATTGGCTATGCAGCTATGCATCATCGTGACATCATCCCATCCCAGGAATGGTACCCGATTAGTCGGGAAGCAGGAGAAAAAGAGTAGCCAGGAGACAAAGAATTAGGGAGGGTGCAGCAGCAGCAGCTAGATACTAGCTACTCAAGGAAACAATGGATTGAGAAGGTTTCGGCAACGCACCATCTCCCAAGCCTAGCCAACCTCATAGGGGGGTTGTAAAATGAGAAGAGAGGGAACCATGTGTGTCACTTTAAACCCCTTGGAGGAAATGTGGGATCACAGCTGTCAACTTTTCCCTTTTCTTGCGAGGAATCCTATTCGGAATAAGGGAATTTCCCTTTTAATAAGGGAAACGTTGACAGCTATGTGTGGGATATAAATGTAATAACAGTTAAATTTAAGTGGCGGCAGGATATTTGGGGAGGGGCAAATACCCCAAAATAATCAACTCAGTATTAACTGCCACATTTAATAATTAAAGTGGTAGAAATCAAAAACCGGAAAGTATTTTGCAATGTATAGCTGCCCTTGTTAGAATACTGCATCTCAGTAATCCTAGCCTGGAGAAACTTCCAGGTCCCTAGCCAGGTCCTTAAATAAAATTGCACATACCTAAGATTTTGAGCTGTTTTCTCAGGTTTACATAGGATGTTTCCTCACGATATTATTTATATTTCTCAGAATATAATTACTCCTCTGAGATAGGATTTTTAAAAAATGACTCATGACTTACCAGACAGTCCTCTTACAATACAGCCATGCCAGTTTCTAGAGCAACACACACACACACATCCCCACAAAGCTCTGCATGTAACACTGTACAACCATAATCATTCTCCTCTTTCTGGACAGGAAAGACAGGAGGAATGAAATCTTTGCAGAAAATAAAAGGGTTTGGAAGCAGAAAGAAACCATTCAGGACAACGTTCTTGGGTTTCAGTGTGCCATTTTGCTGTCTCATTACAACAGACCCTCAAGGAAACAAAAACAGCCCATCGCAAATTGAGCTTCGTTGGCCTCCTTTGCTAAAGTGTTTGCCATCCAAAACTCACTTCTCTTCCTTCAGCAACATCTCCCTGCCATATCAGATTGGCACTGCAGAAGCGGCAGCGAGACATCTACAGCGCCTATTAGCAATTAGGAAGCAAAGTACAGAGAAGTGTTCCAGTTTGGCTTTTAAGATTCTCACAGGACTAAACTAAAGGCTACATTTCCTGTGCCACACAAATAGGAAAGTTTAATTATTGTAATAACTTTAAAAGGCAGAGGCAGGGGAAGGGGACAAAAAGGAAAAGGAACAATGCTCACAAATAAGCTATTTTCCTTCGGATTATGAAGCTGTTTTAAGAGTTTCTATTCGCGCGAACACACACACACACCAGTTGTAATCCTGCAATTACTGTAAAGCTAATTGGTACTTTCTCACTGGCTGTGTTTTCATGTTGTCAGTGGGACAGTAATGAACATGAATGCCACATTTGAGAACAGAATGTCTGTGGGCTTGTTTACCACATAATCCAACAACAATGTCTGCTTTATCAGGCATTGCAAATCAAAGGATGGTTTAAGGATCTTCACATCTCAAATGCAAGGATGCTCTGTACAGAGGTGTGCACACCCACAATATTTTAAAAAATATGACACAGGTACAGATACTTCTGCCAACAGCAGGTAGAGGTTAAAAAAACAAACCAAAACCATGAAGTAAGGGCTGGTGTGCCACACTACCCTGACATCCTTTCACTCAAGCTACACAATATGCAACAGAAGAATGTGGTCTTCGTCTCACCAATGCACAGGTCCACAGTTCACCATTCATTTTGCTGGTGAAACATTTGAGTCTGGGGTCCCTTGCTTTTCACATCTGTCAGCTGTTTCCTCTCCAGCGGGACAAGTGTTCCTTAACCTATCCCTCTGCATTGCCAGTTTATACTTCCTACCTTTGAGTAACTTCTGCCCTTCCATGATGTTTTGGGAAACCAGCGCTGTGTAATCATCTTCCGAGAAGCCTGGCTTGCAAGTGGGTCTGACTGTAAGATCCCCATTGGGCGCCTGCAGAGTCCAAAACAAGAGCAACAGAACACTGTGAATTGTATTGTTGTTTCTAGTGGGAATCTCCAGGGTTGGGGGGGAGGTTTCACAGCCAGCGCGCAAGTGTCTGCAAACAGGCAAGTCTGAGCAACAGAAACAGCGTTCATCAAGTCTTACACTGATAACATGTTTCAAGCCGGGTGGGGAAAATGAAACACCAGTCAGAAAATAGCAGTAGCCTTTTGCTGAAGAGATGACTGGGGGGGGGGGGGCGGAATATTATTCAGCAAGGTTGCTGGGAATGGTGGAGGCTTGAGTGATGCACACAGCAATAAATCTCCCCAGTTGGATTACAGGCACCCTCACATCTCAGATCAATACAAATCAAGCCGTGGCTGGCAAGCCTGAGGACTCGCATGCCAGCAGCCCCCCGCCCCAGGTTTGAGAAACCCATCTGATCACCATCTTTGGCCCTAGTCATTGGACAATCGAGATCTGGAGAGTTGCTGTTAAAGCTACAGCAGGATGCTGTTAAGTCTGCATATATACCCAGCCTGTAACCTCCCTTAACAAATCAATGCAGAACTGCTGAGCAATCACCACCTGGCAGGCAGGCAGAGGGAGAGGGAGGAAGTGAGTGCACACATGCAAGCATCCCTAGCTGGAACGCAAAGCAAAATCCTGAAAGGTTCACAGGGTAACCCAGAGAAACAGAAACACACACAGTGCCTCTGCCTGTCCCTGACCACCCCCAGCGAGGCAATTTAGGAGCATCACCTAGACACCCTAACCTGCATGCTACAGCCATAGCTTATGCCATGTAACTTCCTCCCTTTAGGGACAGAGATTTGTTTCCAGCTGCACACTGGAGCGAATCGTCATAGAAAAAGGCTAGTTTCCAGCCCAAGCCTTGGAGGGGAGAATCAATTTTCCTTGTGCCTTGGTTTCCAGATCTATGTGCTCAATCAGACTCCAGCCAACATGCAGGCACAGAAGCTGAATGGCTCGTTAGCTGGTGATTTGTAAACAAATTCCTATATAGAAAATGAGGTTGGGAAGGTGGTGGGGTGTCACCCCTGTTTTTCTACCACCCCAGGCAAGATTTTTCTAGGGACTCTCCCAAACGGATTAAAGGCACAGGCTGATGACAAAACCAAGTGGCCTAAACCCTATAGAGAGGGGGGAGTGGGAGAGCAAGCCAGGCCAACCCCATGATCACTGGAAAAATTAGGCGTTTTGAGGACTTAATAGGTAGCAGAAAGAAGCAGGCTCAGCCGAGGTGGCTTTTCAAATAAGACTGAAAGAAAGCCACAGGGCATGTGGATGAGAGGGAGAGAAGGGGCGAGGAGAACAGAGAGTCTGTCTCCTGGCTTGCAGAGGAGCTTACTAAGCAAAAAGTAAGCCAATGTAATATCGGCGAGAAATCACGCTTGGGAGAGAAATGCCAGCTACCGTCTCTGGAAAGTGCATGAGAGGGACTCGGCTGTGCACTCCGGCAGTCTCCTGGCAAGATCTGCAATTCAGAAGCATTTCAGAGTCTGACAGTAGATAATAGGCTTTGGATTTCCAATCACCCACTTATTACAATGGCCCTAACAGTGGGGCCACTGCAGCAGAGAGTCGGTGGTAGGGTTACACAGCCAAGCCTCACAAAGCGGCTTTCCCTTGATGGGTTTTTAATTAGGACACTATTCTCTCTCCCCACCCCCAATCAAGTTCTCTCTCTCTCTCTCTCTCTCTCTCTCTCTCTCTCTCCAGGCTTACAAATAAAGTGCCTCAATTTGTCTTGGGAAAGGAGGTCCCAAACAAGAGCCATTATTGGAGTGCCATTTGCCAGGAAGCTCTCCTGTCCAAGCAATGAATGGCACACTGCTGTAGTTAGATTTATGCAGGAGAACTTCCCAACAGATCGTGTCCATTGTCAGTCAGAGCTCCAGTACTGGAAATGTGCTTAATGATAATAAGACTCTAGAGGGCTTTCCATATGAGCCTGGAAAGGAAGAGAAATTGCAATCTGATCAATTTTAACTCAAAAATGGTTTTGAGAATCAGGCTGATTTGGCAGCTGTGGGTGTCCTTCTGAAATTATCTTAAAATTTAGAAAGAGACAAAATGTAGGTGTCAGGGTTTCTGGGAGAGAGGAGGAGATGACAGAGGAGACGGAGAGCGAGTGGGAGGAGGGGCAGAAGGATGAGGAAGAAGATGACGGAATTCTGAGGGAATCCACGAGTCTGAGCAGCGAGTCAGAGGATTCTCAAAAGGGGGTTACCTTAATCAAGCAAAGGGGAGGAGAAGGGAGAAGCGGAGAGGAGCCCAGTGGAAGACAGAGGAAGCAAGAGACGTCTCAGCCGGAACGGAGTAAAGGGGGTGGAGTCGTCAGCCTCTCGGAGGGAGCAAGATTAGGAGAGAACAGAGAGAGGGGGTTGGAGCAGGGTGTTCAGCCGGAAAGGGTGGAGAGCAGAGCAGGGGGTGGTGTAGCGGTCGAAAGAAAGGTCAGCAGCAACGTACGCGCGCCAAGTTCAAACGTAGAGGCGCGCGGAAGTGGAGAGAGCTCAGGGGAGGAGCCCGGCCCTAAAGCCAGAAAGAGGGGGGAAGAGGCGGCAGAGGATTCAGCCTCAGGCGAGTCACGGAGAGAGGGAACCCAGGGGGGCAGGAAGACCCTGCGGAAAAGAAAGGAGAGGAAGAGGTGGTCTAGAGCCAGGCTATTAAGTTGGTGCGGAAGAGGGGAGGAGTCAGAGGGGACTTCAGCGGTCTAACGTGGCAGACGTACGGCCACAATGCTGAACTGTATGAGAAGCAGAAATCTTCAATAAACTTTTCCTGTAAATAAGCTGCAACGGAGTGAGGTCTCTTGTGAGCTGGGACCAGACCTGGGTGGCCGTGACAGTAAGTCCCCTCTCTCAAAGCAAAAATTTTTTTTTTGCGAAGCTCACGAAAGGGAGCAGCCATGAGCGCTGAGGAGCAGCTGGTTGCATTGCGGAATCAGGTTACCGCTCTCACATCGGCAGTCATTGCTTCGCAGAAGAAGAATGACGACTTGGAGAAGACGTGCCAGGATTTGCAGGCAAGGTGGGAGCGCGCGGACAAGGCGGGGGCCCCAGGATCCAGAGCGGAGGGCATTGCGCTTGGACGGAGGGGGGGTGCCCTAGTTCCGCATTTTAATGGCAACTTGCAAGACTATCCCAATTTCAGAGCGGACGTTGTATATGCACTGCACTTACTCCGTCACGATTTTAAAGATGAGGAGGAGAGAGTGGGGTTCATTGTTTCGCACCTGCATGGGGAGGCCAGGGCTTGGCTACGCAATTTGTGGCGCGAAGATGGACCGGCCCGTCGCGATTCAACTGCGTTCATCAAAGCGATGGATTCTTGTTTTCAATCCTCTGTGGATGTGGACATTGCGCGCCGTCAAATGCACGGGCTGAGGCAGGGGAAAGCGACTGTGCGCCAATACCACTCTAAATTTTTTGCATTGCTCACCGCCTTAGATTGGCCAAAGGACAGTAAACCGGTCAGAGATCTTTTTTGGGAGGGATTGAGCCCCCCCATCAAGGATGAGATCGCTAGGGGGGACAGACCCCAGACCCTAGAAGACGTGGTGCAACGGGCTTTAGCTCTTGGAATTCGACATGAGGGGCGTCCGTGGCATGAGGAGGACGGGCCCCAAGCGCGTGCGCAAGCAAGGACTCTCCCTTTTGGGCACAGGGACTTCAGCCGTGCGCACCCCTCGCCAATGGGGAAGGACAGAGAGGAGCCAATGGAGATTGGTGGTGCTAGGGCTCAGAAGCCATCCCAGAGCCCTGTCCCTGGTGCAGCCAAAGCGAAGCCTCCTAGAGGAACCAGGAAGTGTTACATCTGTGACAGTGCGCACCATATGGCGAAAGAGTGCCCCCAGAGGCTCCAGAAGCACACTGCAGCGCTGGCAACTGTAACAGCAGAGGTGCAACCAGGGGAGCAGCTTCAGGGAAACGACAGTGCCTGGCTGGAAGCAGAGCTACTGGGGCTCAGCCAGGCGGATCTGTAGACAAGCCCCCAGCATCACTGCAGAGCGTGGACCCTTTGCCTCCCAAACCGGCAGTTCTGCTCACAGCAACACTCCAGTTGCCTGATGGGAGACTCCTCGAGGTTCCAATAACGATCGATTCGGGAAGCAACGCCGACTTCATGGGACTGCAGTTCGTTAAGCAGCACAACATGGCGCTCCTGCCTGCAACGACGCCTCTGAACGTGGTCACGGTGGACGGCAGGAAGTTGCTGGGGGGGCAAGTGGTGCAGCAAACCCCTCCCATGATGATGCAGATTGGCAACCATCGAGAGCTTATTAGTTTCAATGTCACCCACTTATCGGACACACCCATCGTGTTAGGCATGAGTTGGCTGGAGAGGCACAGTCCCGCGGTTGCGTGGTACCAGAGGCAGATCAACTTTTGTTCATCGTATTGTGCTCAGCATTGCTTTCAGACCGATCAGGGAGGAGAAGCTGAGCAGCCATTGCATCTGGGTATGGTGCAAACAGTGCCTCACAAGTACCAGGACTTCTTGGAGGTTTTCTGTGAGAAGGAAGCTGACAAGTTGCCGCCTCATAGACCTTACGACTGCGCGATTGATTTAGTGCCAGGGGCGCAATTGCCTGCTGCCAAGCTGTACTCCATGTCGGAGGACGAAATGCAAGAGCTTCGGGAGTTCATAGACCATAACCTCAAGCGCGGTTTCATCCAGGAATCTAAAGCAGCGGGAGGCAGCCCTGTTTTCTTTGTGAAGAAGAAGGACACGCCCCAAAAAAGGCTTATAGTGGATTACAGGTTCATCAACAGCTTGACTAAGCCCAAAGCTTTCCCCATGCCCAAGATTGACGACCTTTTAGCGACCGTCAGGAGGGGCAAGATTTTCACCAAGCTGGACCTACGTGGAGCTTACAATCTCATCCGCATCCGGAAAGGAGATGAGTGGAAGACCGCCATGTTCACCCCTCTGGGCACATACGAATACAGAGTCATGCCTTTCGGCCTCCAAAATGGCAGCCACGTTTTTCAAGCATTTATGCACCACGTGCTAGCAGGTCTCCTCTACAAAAAGTGTGTCTGCTTTCTCGACGATATCCTGATTTTCTCGGAATCGCCGGAGGATCACGATAAGGACGTGAGGGAGGTCCTGCAGAGGCTGAAGGAACACAGGCTGTACGCCAAGTTGGAAAAGTGCCAGTTTGATGTCAGAGAGGTTGATTTCCTTGGCTACAAGTTGTCCGACGAGGGACTGGCCATGGACAGGGCTAAGGTTCAAGCGCTGTTGGACTGGAAAAGCCCTCGAAATCGGAAAGAGGTCCAGAGGTTCATCGGCTTTGCCAATTTTTACCGCAAGTTTATTAAAGGTTTTGCGAACGCGACGGCGGCGATCACTGACACCCTCAGTTCCAAGAAGAAGAAGTTCGTCTGGACCGAACAAGCGGAGCGGTCCTTCCGGACGCTTAAGGGTCTTTTCGCCTCCGAAGAGCAGCTGCTCCACGTGAATCCCGGCAGACCCATGCGGGTAGAGACCGATGCGTCGGATAGAGCGGTTGGGGCCGTTCTTTTGCAAGAGGATTCACAAGGCAACTGGCGACCGGGTGCGTTCTACTCCCGGAAGCTCAGCAAGACGGAGCGCAATTATACCATATGGGACAGGGAGTTGTTGGCCATTCATGCAGCTTTCAAAGCGTGGCGACACTTCTTAATAGGAGCCAAGCACACGGTGCAGGTCCGCACGGATCACAAGAACTTAGAGTATTGGCGGACGGCTAAGTTGCAGACCCAGCGACACATGCGCTGGGCGGAGTTCTTTGCGGACTTCGACTTCAAAATAGAATACATCCCAGGAGACTCCAATGTTATGGCAGACGCGCTGTCCCGAAAGCCGCAATACTTGGAGGAAGCAGCTCCAATCGCAGCAAAGCACATTTTCGCACCGCAGGCGTGGACGTGCGCTACCATCGCAGTCGACCTGGACGCGGTGCGACGCGCGTTGCAAAGGGATCAGTTTGCACAGTCTAAGATGGAGGAGCTACGCGGAGGGTCGCGACACAACGATGAGTTTCAATTACAAGATGGACTTTTGACTCGTAAGGGTGCCCTTTACGTGCCCACCGACGATCTTCGAGCCAAGGTTCTGCAACAGTTGCATGACGCCCCTAGTGCAGGCCATTTCGGCAAAGAAAAGACGATGGAGTTGGTGGCTAGAGACTTTTGGTGGCCCCAGATGAGAGGAGAGGTGGCGGACTACGTCGCCAGGTGTGATATCTGCCAGAGGTCCAAACCAGTGCACCAGAAGCAGGCGGGATTGCTAGAACCGCTGGAGACACCGCAGCAACCATGGGAGAGGGTAGCGTTGGACTTTGTTACAGACCTGCCCAGCTCCAGAGGTAAGACGGCGGTGTTAGTGGTGGTGGACTTGTTCACCAAGATGGCGCACTTCATCCCTTGTGCCAAGGTGGCGACGGCAGAACAGACCGCAAAGCTCTTCATCGATCACGTCTTCAGAGTGCATGGACTTCCGCAGTCCGTCTTGTCCGACAGGGGGCGCCAGTTTGTTTCCACTTTCTGGCGAAAGCTTCTGGGCATCTTGCACGTCAAAATCAGCCTGACATCGGCGAGGCATCCACAAACCAACGGTCAAGCGGAGAGGGTCAACGCGATCATGCAGCAGTACCTGCGGTGCTACGCCAACCAGCGACCTGCGGCGTGGGTGGACTATCTGCCGATGGCTGAATTCGCCTACAACAACACGAAACACGCTTCCACCGGGGTGACGCCTTTCTTCGCGAACAATGGCCGTCATCCCAGAACCTTCCCGAGATTTGCGGCACCAGGAGGGGGGGGGCCTCAAGATGCCGACCAGTTTGCAGCGGAGTTGCAAGAGGTGCACGAGGAGCTGCGGAGACATTTGGAGCTGGCAAAACAGGCGTATAAGGTGCAGGCCGATAAGCACAGGAGGGCGGGAGAGGACATCCAGGTTGGGGACTGGGTGTGGTTAGCAGCCCACGCGATGCCGGCCAGGTCGTTGGCCAAGAAGAAGTTAGGACACAGGCAGCTAGGGCCATATCAAGTTGAGGCTAAGATCAATCCGGTGGCTTTTCGTATAGCCCTTCCGGAAGGTTCCAGGGTGCACCCGGTCTTTCATAGGTCGGTGCTCACTCCCTACAAAACCCCACACAGGTTTCAAGAGTCAGGAGCACCCCCAGAGCCACGTAGGAGGGCGCCTGAGAGGGGGGAATCGCCAAGACCAGAACCTCTTAACGAGGTCACAGAGATACTGGACTCGAGATGGGGGGAGGAGGGAGTTGAATATTTTCTCGCCAGGGAGGGCACACCAGCCGCTGCTAATAGTTGGGTGCCAGGCTACGAGTTAGACGAACCCCTTTTGAAAGAAGAGTTCCATGCACTTTTCCCACATAGACCCATGCCAGCTGAGTACTTTGATGACTGGCTTTTCACACCCACATTGTCAGATAGCACGTTCAGGGGTTTCTCTTCCCCCGAGGAAAGAACACCAGAATCAAGCCCGCCCAGGGGATCGTGCTCGGGGGTGGACACGGAAACCCCTTATTGGTGGGAGGAGCAGCCAGAGGAGGAATGGCGTAAGAGGTGGCTGATAGGTCCTTGGCGGGCAGCACCGGAGGAAGTAGCGATGGAAGCAGAGACTGAGAAGCATTTGGGGGAAGAACCCGACTTCGAATACACTTACACAGAACTGCCAGCAGAGAACATTGACGTAGACGACCTGTATCCTGAGCCTACCCCCGAAGAGCCGCAGTTTCCACAACCGGTCCCCGGCGAGCGGGAGGGGGGAAGGGGGGGCTTCGAGGGGGGGATGGATGTCAGGGTTTCTGGGAGAGAGGAGGAGATGACAGAGGAGACGGAGAGCGAGTGGGAGGAGGGGCAGAAGGATGAGGAAGAAGATGACGGAATTCTGAGGGAATCCACGAGTCTGAGCAGCGAGTCAGAGGATTCTCAAAAGGGGGTTACCTTAATCAAGCAAAGGGGAGGAGAAGGGAGAAGCGGAGAGGAGCCCAGTGGAAGACAGAGGAAGCAAGAGACGTCTCAGCCGGAACGGAGTAAAGGGGGTGGAGTCGTCAGCCTCTCGGAGGGAGCAGGATTAGGAGAGAACAGAGAGAGGGGGTTGGAGCAGGGTGTTCAGCCGGAAAGGGTGGAGAGCAGAGCAGGGGGTGGTGTAGCGGTCGAAAGAAAGGTCAGCAGCAACGTACGCGCGCCAAGTTCAAACGTAGAGGCGCGCGGAAGTGGAGAGAGCTCAGGGGAGGAGCCCGGCCCTAAAGCCAGAAAGAGGGGGGAAGAGGCGGCAGAGGATTCAGCCTCAGGCGAGTCACGGAGAGAGGGAACCCAGGGGGGCAGGAAGACCCTGCGGAAAAGAAAGGAGAGGAAGAGGTGGTCTAGAGCCAGGCTATTAAGTTGGTGCGGAAGAGGGGAGGAGTCAGAGGGGACTTCAGCGGTCTAACGTGGCAGACGTACGGCCACAATGCTGAACTGTATGAGAAGCAGAAATCTTCAATAAACTTTTCCTGTAAATAAGCTGCAACGGAGTGAGGTCTCTTGTGAGCTGGGACCAGACCTGGGTGGCCGTGACAGTAGGAATAATCAAAAAGCAGGAAGGGAGCATGGCACCTAATATCCCTCCCACAAAAAAAAGTATTTCAGCATTAAGCATCCCTATCCTTTCGTTTTAAAAGGCTCCGTGGCAGACCGCATGGTAAATATTCCCTTAAAATACACCAGGATATTTGGAAGCAAGTTAGAGCTGCCAAACCAGATTCTGAGCTGCGTTAATACACATTTGCAGTCAAGTACAAGTCTGTTATTCCCCTAAAAGCTATTAAAGCAAGTTTCTCTAGGGAATACCTATTTTGGGGAAAGGGGGGACTTCTCAATTTTTATGTTATGAGTAGTGTTATCAGGTGCATAGTAGGACTCCCTGCATAGATCTGTATTAGCCTCAGCCATGGGTGTGTCGGGTTGAAAGATGCACAATTTCTTCTCTAAAAAAAAATGCTATTAAAAAGCATTTTTAATAGCAGAGGTGAGGCTCAAGAGTCCTGCATCCACACAACCACCCTTAAGCCGGTCTCGATTTGCCTGGGTCCTCCGAGTGCTCCAGTTCTCTCTACAGCGTCTGTTGATAAACCGCAACACCCAAGACTTCAGCCACGCCACGTGGGTTAAGCACACGAGGGCAAGATGCATTCTGAAGTTCTGGGAGGATCCTAACAAAGCAAAGCTTTTTTAAAAAAATAATAACCCATCTCTAATATGCAGATATAATTATATGCTCCTTCCAGCGGTGCTGGCTTTCTTCTTTTTTCCCGTTTGGATCTCACCGCCAGCTAAAAACAACTTGGGATGCTCTATCCGCGCGATTGTCTACCAGCCCAGGTCTCTATCCCCGGCTACGGCAAAGAGACACATTTCCGCCCGTTAAGTCGCTTTGCATTTAGCAAAACGACCATCCAGCTTTCCCCACCACTACTGCTGCTGCCGCCGCCCCCCTCCTTTACTCAATCCTTCCTCCTCCTCTGGATTTTCGTCTGCCAGTTGTCTATGAATTGATAGAGGGGAGAAAGGGGAAGGGAGGGGGGCTCAGCGGGGAGACACACACAAGCTAACATTGTTGCACATACTCTGCAAAAAAAAAAAAAGGAAAAGGGAGAGCGCTTGGCCGGCGGGGCGGTGGGTTGTGTGTGTGTGTGTAAGTGCTGTACGGTGGAGCTTTTGCAGGAGCTCTTCCTCTGCCCTCCCCACACACATACACGAGAAACCTCTATTGCACAAGGCATCTGGAGAAGGGGGGGCGCTCAAGCCGCATGCAGAAATAAGGGGACCCCCTTTCCTCAACACACACATACATAAGCAGAGCTATATCCCAGCCATCTCCAAGCGTACAGTTAATGATGTGCGGAAAGAGAGAGGAATTGCAAGGAAAGAGGTACTCTCGTGGCTCCTTCCAGGCGAGCTTCCAAGCCCCGGAACCCAGCCCGGTCCCCTTCCCACCCCCCTCCCCTCCTCCTCGTCTCCCTCCGGCAGCGCCCCATCCCTCTCCAGGCGGGAGCTGCTGCTGCAACTTACCCGGGCCGAGCCCCCGCAGCAAAAGAACAAGAGAAGTAGCATCCTCGAGCCCAGGGGCATCTCCGCGGATCCCGAGCCGGGCTCGCCTGCCCGGCTAGCTGCTGCCTCCTCCTGCCGCCGCTTCCACCGCGCTCAGCCCGGGCAGGGCAACCCCCAGCGCGCGCCCTGCCTTCTCCGCCCGGCGCTGCCTGGTTATCCCGCGGCGCCTCCGAGCCGCCAACTCTTCGCAGCCGCCGCCGCCGCCGCTGCTTCTTCTCCTCTTCCTCCTCCGCCTGCCTTGCCGCGCTCAATTCCTCGCCGCCGCTCTGAACTGCAGGTGAAGCGCTCTCGGTGCTGCTCGAGCGAGTCCCCGCCTCCAAGCCCGGCCCATACGGCGCGGAGGGGCAGGCGGGCGCCCTTAAAGGAGCAGCCGCGGCGGCGGCGGCGGCAGCAGCCAGAAGGGGAGCGCGCGCGCTAGCCGGCTGGCCAGCCCAGCACATGCACACACACACACACAAAAAAAGCTCGGGAGGGAATCCTGCGCTCTCCGGAACCGGCTTACTCGGGAGTCAGCAGAGGTTGGGTGCTGATTCCCAAGATCCACTTAGTAGCGGGTGGACAGGGACTTGCCCCAGCTCCAACTCTCCCGCTGGCGCAGGCAGAAGGAAGTTCCGCGGGTCTTACTCCCGAGGAAGCGCCTGCGGGGTTGCAAGGGGCATCATCCGAAGGCGGGCTTCCTCGAGGCTCTTGCACGTTTGTGTTTTTGCCGACGATCGGGCCCCGCGGCTGCAAAGAGGTTTACTCGGAAGTAGGGACCGCGGAGTTCAGGCATGGCTTGCTCCGAAGTAAGCGTGCGCTGCATTAATCGAGCTCGGAGCCCGTTAAGCAGTACTGTACTGGGTTGCTTTACCCAGCGATAGCTCGGCCTGCATTTGTCTCCTAAAGGGAGGTGCGCAAACGGGACCTTGAGGCTGCTGCTGTCCTGTGCGCGCGAGTGGTGCCCGCTGAACTCAATGGCACCTACTTCTGAGTAGACATATACAGGCGGGGCATGTAAGCTGCAATGCTTTGCTTGGAAGTGCTGCCCCTTCAAACCAATGACCATTGTGATTGCACATCAGTAGGGTTGTGCTGTGATTTGGTTTCCTTTTTAAAATAAAATAAAAATACAAGCCTTTGCACACTTGCTTGAAATGAGCCCATTGAAGTAAACATGGATAAGATCAGGTTGCATGAAAATTTAATAGACTGGATGTATTATGCATGTTTACTCAGAAGAGAGTCTCTCTCTGAGTTTGGTGGAATTTACTCCCAAGTAAGTTTTACACCCAAACTGAACTAACTCTCTCTATATATATATTGGGGTGGTATTTTTAGGGCCCCAGGAAAGCAAAATAAATGCTTTTATGATCTTATAGATATTAGTAGGTTTTAATGATTTTATTGTACACAACAATATCTCATATTTTTATGAGTTAGTGGTTTTTAAAAAATATTCTTCTAAATAAAATAAACTAGGCTAGATATTTTATTGGCTAAATGATTATAGGATTGTCCTCCAACCCAAAACAAGTTTACTGAGAGGTAATATCCCATCAAGTTCTTCTTCTTTTTACCTCTTGTAAGAATGAAAAGAAAAGTGTCTTCCCTGGGATTGAATCCTGCTTAAGAAGAAGAAGAAGAGTTTGGATTTGATATCCCGCTTTATCACTACCCAAAGGAGTCTCAAAGCGGCTAACATTCTCCTTTCCCTTCCTCCCCCCAACAAACACTCTGTGAGGTGAGTGGGGCTGAGAGACTTCAGAGAAGTGTGACTAGCCCAAGGTCATCCAGCAGCTGCATGTGGAGGAGCCGAGACGCGAACCCGGTTCCCCAGATTATGAGACTACCGCTCTTAACCACTAGACCACACTGGCTGCAAGCCTAGCCATGCCTACTGAATTCACTGGAGACTTGAGTATGGTCTGCAGGCTTAGTCATGGTCAACCTAGTAGAGTAATAGATTTAAGTATATGTTTTGTTTGGACTTTCCTTTGCCGTTTAGACCAGGCTTACTCAAACTTGGTCCTCCAAATGCTTTTGACCTACAACTCCCATGATCCCTAGCTAGCAGGACCAGCGGTCAGGGATGATGGGAATTGTAGTTTCAAAACATCCAGAGGTTCAAGGCTGAGAAAGCCTGTTTTAGACTTTAATACAGCAAATCTAGCTTCCCTGCCCACCCTGTACCCCCCCCAACCCAGGGTAGCCAGATGGAAAGGGGGACTCCTGTACCTTTAATAGTTGTTTGGCAGAGGGGTACTGTTTTCAGCAGGTGAAGCCTATATGACAAGCCACAGCTGCTGACATTTCTTCTTCTACACAGCTATTAACAGTCATACAAGCTATAACTAGGGACGCGGGTGGCGCTGTGGGTTAAACCACAGAGCCTAGGACTTGTCGGCGGTTCGGATCCCTGCAAAGGGGTGAGCTCCCATTGCGCGGTCCCTGCTCCTGCCAACCTAGCAGTTCGAAAGCACCTCAAAGTGCAAGTAGATAAATAGGTACCGCTCCGGCGGGAAGGTAAACAGCGCTTCCATGCGCTGCTCTGGTTCGCCATAAACGGCTTTGTCATGCTGGCCACATGACCCGGAAGCTGTACACCGGCTCCCTCGGCCAGTAAAGCGAGATGAGTGCCACAACCCCAGAGTCATCCACGACTGGACCTAATGGTCAGGGGTCCCTTTACCCTTTAAGCTACAACTGCTGAAATTCCTTCTCGGTTAATCAAAGTCGTGTATGTTGCACCTTTGGAATCCCTTCTTATAGTGTATCCCTAAAGGCGCAAAAGCCCTGCCCTCTTTGGCATCTGGTTATCCTGCCCACAAGCCTCTTGGCTCAGGCCCTGTAGATCCTCATGCAACAGTTAAGATGGACAAAAATCCAATGGCACAAAACATATGAGGAAAAATACACCCATTAAAAAAATTAAAAACCAGCACTATTTCTTTCCCAGGTATGGCTTGTTGCATCTCTAATTTGTTACTCAGAAATGTTAAATTTGGAGCGTGGAAGCTCCTGCCCGTACAATAGGCCGATTGGCATATGTAAGCTCATTGCAGTCTTAAACAATACTCTACTTGTGGGAAACTGCAGCTATGGATCAAAACACCCCAGGCAGCACCATCATACAGAATGTTTTTATTTCCCCCAAGTGGCAACAGCTTACATGCATCACATGGAAGAGAATACACACGTGGCATGTTCAGCAGCATCTTCGTGGCAACATGGACGCATGATGATGTCATGAAGCTTTGCAACATGCAGAATGTGTGATTTTGGGCTTTCTGGATATTTCAGGGACAGTTATTAGTGTACCTAAAGGGGCACTGCCTTTGGAGTATAGTAACAGCCTTAGCCTAGGGCTAATTCATCTGTGAACATGGACACGAGTGACGTCTCATTATTTGGATGGTCAACATAGCCTCATGGGAAGGGAACATTGGTAGTGGCAAAGGGCCACAGCTTCAGTCTCTGGCATCTCCATTTAAAATATATCAGATCATAGAATTGGAAGGGACCCTGAACATCCTCTAGCTCAGCCTTTCTCAACCTGTCGGTCCCCAGATGTTGTTGAACTACAACTCCCATCACCCCTAGCTAGCAAGGCCAGAGCTCAGGAATGATGGGAGTTGTAGTCCAACAATATCTGGGGACCCACAAGTTGAGAACCGCTGCAACCCCTGCAATTCAGGACTATGCAGCTGTCCAGGGCCGTCTTTACCCAGGGGTACAAGGGATGCGGGGCACCAGGGCGCCGAATTCTGGGGGGTGCCAAGCACCCACCAGTGAAGCCGCCTAACTATCTACCTGTTATGAAATAATAAATAGTTTTGATCAAGCTAGGGGGAAAAAAGACATATATACCTAGGTATTACCGAAATATATATCTACTGTTTCACTAAATGACTTTCGACTTTGTGTGCTCACTTGCCAAAGATGCGCCGTGCCAGCGGCGGCACTTGTCATTCACAACGGCGGCACTTGGCCGACTCAACGACGGCACTTGTCATTCTCAACGGCTCCGTGCACGCGAAATTAACTCTTGCATCATAATACAAGTTATTTTGGGGGCTAAACTAAATTTGGGGGTGCTGGGCGGATCTTTGCATCCCAGCGGTGCATATGCTAAAGACTGCGCTGCAGCTGTCCCATACGAGGATCGAACCTGCAACCTTGGTGTTTTCAGCACCACACTCTCCCCAACTGAGCTATCCTGAGAGAAAGGGAAGAGTACTCTTGTGCTCTGGTCCTGCTTGCAGGTTTCCCATAGGCATCTGACTGGCCACTATGAAAACAGGATGCTGGAGTAGATGCTGGACCACTGACCTGACCGTTCTTGGCTGTCTCTTCGTGCAGACCCAGGTCCTTCCACAGCCATTGTCCTCCATGAACCATCATTGGCAGGACCAGCAGGAAGAGCAGCAGGTACGTTTTCTGCTGATGATAATATTTATTCTCTTGTTAATTATTCTGTTTTGGATGTGCATTTTATATTTGACTTCCTTTAATAATGGTTTCTTTTGAAATGTTTAAGATAATTTGTTGTTGTTTGTTGGTACCTTTGCTATCTGTGGTTGACCTCCTTTGTAATGTTTCATTTTTAAATCCTTAAGATAATCATATTTTGGTTTCCTGTTAATTATGCTGCTTTGAATGTATACTTTAGATTTGACTTTCTCCCATAATGTTTTGTTCTGGGTTGTTTTATTTGATATTTTAATGTGTCATGAAACCACCTTGAGTTTTTTTCCTTAAAACTATAAAGCAGTAGAGAGATGGGATGAATAATAATACTAATAATATTAATCCATCAGACTCTTACGTTCTTATGAATGAGTATTGAAGGCATGAGAGAAACCCTTTCACCCATCTATTTTCATGATTTAAATGTCCATAGGTCTACCACTAGGCTCATGGAGGAAAAAAAGACAGCTGCTTTTATTGAACAGCCTCGGTGCATTGGAGCTGGCATGTCGGAAACAAAAGAGGGGAGAAAGATGCAGGAGCCCAGGTCTCTGCATAAGCCCACATTCATTTGCAGATGCCACCCTGGTTTTCCGAACCCTGGAGTTGAGTTAAAGGTAAAGGGACCCCTGACCATTAGGTCCAGTCATGACCGACTCTGGGGTTGTGGTGCTTATCTCGCTTTATTGGCCGAGGGAGCCGGTGTACAGCTTCTGGGTCATGTGGCCAGCATGACTAAGCCGCTTCTGGCGAACCAAAGCAGCGCACGGAAACACCGTTTACCTTCCCGCCGGAGCGGTACCTATTTATCTACTTGCACTTTGATGTGCTTTCAAGCTGCTAGGTTGGCAGGAGCAGGGACCGAGCAACAGGAGCTCACCCTGTCGCGGGGATTCGAACCACTGACCTGATCAGCAAGCCCTAGGCTCTGTGGTTTAACCCACAGCGCCACCTGCGTCCCATTGGAGTTGAGTAAGGGGAGAGCAATTCCTGCAGGGTTCCACAAAACCTCCTAGAGCAAAAGCTATGCAGTTTTACAGATAATCCTCCCTAGGTCTCATCGCACCACTGCACTGGATATTAGAAAGATATAGTAGCAAGATACCCAGTACTTGCTTTTAGATATAAAGCTATTTGTGCGCCCAAACTCTCCCTCTGCCCCCCTTTTCCCTTTTCTTTCTTTTTAGCTGCTTCCTTCCCCGCCTCCATCCATAAAACCACATTTTACCAACACAAATGGCCAACTCTGAAAATTAAAATAGCAAAGGAGGTGGCAGAAGCTGGGTGAAAACACTGGGGTGCTCTCAGCATCAGGTGTTCCTGGAACCTAAACTTGGTGCCCCTTAGACCCCTCCATCCACTCTCTTTATTACTGAGGTCCTTGAGGAGAGGGGTGGTTTCAGTCAATCGGCTGTTTAAGATGCCTCCGGACCATCACTGCTCCCTCTTCTCTAGCACAAGTCGACTTTTGTCATGGATTGGTTGGACACAAATGAACAATGAGAGGAGCTAGTGGGGGAACTCCCAAGGGAAGAAAGCTCAGAGCCAGGGGAATGGTGGTGGGATGACAATGAGTAGTCAGAGGCAAATGACTGAGAAGAGGAAGCGTCAGATGCTGAAGAGGTAACAGGGTTTAGTGAGCTGGGAGAGTCTGTGGCAGAGACCAGTCCAGAATCTCAGGCAGAAGCTAAAATAGGAGAGTGGGATGAGGAAGGTCAAATGGCAGAGATGAGTCAGGCTGGTGAAGAGATGCTGGGATCCAGTGGCATAGCGTGGGGGGTGCAGGGGGGGCTGGCCGCACCGGGTGCAACATCTGGTGGGGGGCGCTCGCAGCTCTCTGCCCCTACTAAAATCCACGGGTTAGGGGGCGCAAATTACTTGCCTTGCCCCGGGTGCTGACAACCCACGCTACGCCACTGCTGGGATCTCCCCCTCTTGCCGCACCAAGCTGACTTCCCCTCTGGTCTCCCAGAACCTGGAGAGGTATGAAGCAGGAAGAGCAAAGAGAGATACAGGCACAGTCTCTGATTGCTTAGAAAAAAAACTATGGAGAGCAGGAGACAGGTGGCTGTGGGGAGGTGAGGGCCTTTAGTCTCGGCAACTTTTTTATGGGCAACAAGACCTACTACTGTGCTCAGGCCTGACACTCCTATGCGGACCCTGTTTTGCTAATACAGTGGTACCTCGGGTTACATACACTTCAGGTTACAGATGCTTCAGGTTACAGACTCCACTAACCCATAAATAGTACCTCAGGTTAAGAACTTTGCTTCAGGATGAGAACAGAAATTGTGCTCTGGCGGCGCAGTGGCAGCAGGAGGCCCCATTAGCTAAAGTGGTGTTTCAGGATAAGAACGGACCTCTGGTCCGTTACCATAAAGCACCTTTGCAGCCACCAGCAGCTGACTGAGCTGCTGGTAACAGAATTAAGTACTTAACCCGAGGTACCATTGTACAGTGGTACCTCAGGATGCAAACGGGATCCGTTCCAGAGCCCTGTTCGCATCCTGAATAGAATGTAAGATGTGACAGCGCATCCACAGGTCATGTTTTGCCACTTCTGCGTATGCGCGTGACGTCATTTTGACCGTCTGCGCATGCGCGAGCAGCGAAACCTGGAAGTAATGCGCTCCGTTACTTCCAGGTTGCCGTGGAGTGCAACCCGAAAGTGCTCAACCTGAAGCACATTCAACCTGAGGTATGACTGTAAAGAGTTAACTCCAGCCTTCTCAGTGTGATTTACTGATGGCTCGCTGCTGTCAACTTTTTTAAATGGCATTTTGCAGTTAGGGAAGTGAGGAGGAAATGCACTGAAAACTCTGGGATGGATGAATGATCAATGGGGAGCCATAGAAACACCCCACAAGTGAATCAGGAAGAATGCTTATTGTCATGTAACCTCCCCACAAACAAATCGGAACAAATGGGCAATAAAGACAGTCTAATTTTTGCATAGGTAAATTAAAATGAAGGCTCAATATACAAGTCATCTGGAGATACCTCTCACCTAAAACTGTGGCAGGCTTCTCCCTCTCCATTGGGGTGGTTTTTCCTGCCCAGAACACCCACGTGCTACACCCACGAGCACAATGAGGAAATATTAATTCAAATATATTGCCGAAGGCACCGTTTAGAAAAAGTTAAGAGGATGTGAAAGCCCTTAAAAATAAATGAACATCATCTGCCCTTCCTAACTCCACAGCCTGAGGCAGCCCACACTGATTTGGCTCATAGAAAGGCCAGCTCTTTCAGTGTCTCACTGGTGGTAGGTTTCTTGCAGCGTGAATGTGTGAACAGCTTGCATGGATGAAAATACTGTATAGACTGTAACAGGGGCAGAGGGACTTAATTTTTTACTAAAACTCTGAGATCTACCAAAAACAGTAGTTCAGGAAGGATGGCAGAGAATTTATTTATTTCTATTTAATTCATTGCTGCACTAAGTCAATGAATGGCATTATTACATTTTATCCACCCAGTAACCCTGTGAGGTGGGCTTGATAGAGAGGGAGTGACTGGCCAAGATCACCCAGTGAGCTTCATGGCTGAGGATTTGAACCCTGGTCTTAATCTGATGCTCCAGCCAGTACAGCACACTGGAATTGAGAAGCAAGGTGCCTCTGAGCACATGCTTAGCTCAGGAATGCTTTTTTTAAAGTACAGCGGTACCTTGGTTCTTAAACAGCTTAGTTGATGAACAAATCAGCTCCCAAATGCCCAACACCTGGAAGTAAGTGTTCTGGTTTTCAAACGTTTTTCAGAAGCCGAACGTCCGACACGGCTTCCGCTTGAGTGCTGCCAATCGGAAGCCATGCCTTGGTTTTCAAACGGTTTCAGGAGTCGAACGGACTTCCACAACAGATTAAGTTCGAGAACCAAGGTTCCACTGTACCAGAACTGGAGTTTGCAAAGAGATCGTTAGTTTTCTCCTAAGTTTTCTAAAGGAGCCCCACCTCTTCTGCATGTTTCAAGCAAGCATAAAGGTAAAGGTAAAAGGACCCCTGACCATTAGGTCCAGTCGTGACCGACTCTGGGGTTGCAGCGCTCATCTCGCTTTATTGGCTGAGGGAGCCAGCGTACAACTTCTGGGTCATGTGGCCAGCATGACTAAGTCACTTCTGGCGAACCAGAGCAGTGCATGGAAACGCTGTTTACCTTCCCGCTGGAGCGGTACCTATTTATCTACTTGCACTTTGACATGCTTTCGAACTGCTAGGTTGGCAGGAGCAGTGACTGAGCAACGGGAGCTCACCCCGTTGGGGGATTCGAACCGCTGACCTTCTGATCGGCAAGTCCTATGCTCTGTGGTTTAACCCACAGCACCATCCTCTCCCATTCAAGCAAGGATGAAGGCATGCAAAAAATAATAAAATAAAATAAAATGGGATTGTTAACCAAAGCAAAAGTTCAATCATTCATCCTCTCCAGATTATCCTCCTTTTGCTGTTCCTGACTGTGGTCTCTCTTCCGCCTCTCTTTCTCCTCTCCTCTTTTCATATTCTCTTTCCTAGAAGTTGTAAATGACGTGTGTTATAAAAGATGGGCTGGGAAGGACTGCAGGGGTAATCTATACCACTGACTGTGTGATGTCTTGGGTAGTTTCTTGTTTTGAAGAGTTCGTGGCGTTGCATCATTAAAAAAAAAAAATTCCTGTAAAATTCCAGATCTTTTTAAAGGCGCCAATTAAACAATTTCGGGAGCAGCCCTCCACGCTGCTCCGCGAGACAATTTAGCGACATCTTATCTCTGCAAAGCAAAGCAGAGCACCGTTGTGTTCGCAGAAGTCAGGTTTTCATCTTGGAAATGATTAGGTTAGCCCTTTTTAGTTCTTATTTATGCACCGCAGTGTAATGTTCTGTACAAGAAATATGAGAGGGGGGAAAAACTAACATAGCTAGGAGAAAGCACAGCACGAGCTCAAGCTTGGAATAGCTTCCTTAACAAAGCCACTTGCTGACTGCGAGACTCAATCGTTTCTGCTGAATTTGAAATGTTTTGAATAGGGAAGTGGGGAGGGAGAGAGAGCGAGCAATGTTAACACAGGTTTCTGGTAGGTATTGCTCTGATGGCCTGACTGGAAATGCTTACAGAAGAAGGAGCTGAGATTTAAAAGGAGCAGAGAGAGAGAGAGTCCTGATGTAAATTTCCATCAGCTCCTTCTTCCCTTCCACAGATCTGGCAAGGCCCCAGGGTGTCCTTCTTAGCGTCGCTGGATTTCTTAGGTGCAAATGCAGAAGTGGGTCAAGGTTTGGCCCGGCAGCACAAGCAAATGCAAGTGACAGAGTTACTTGCGGCAGCAATTTGGGAGACTGCCAGTCAGTGCAGCTAGTACTGAATTAGATGGAGCAATGGTCTGGGTCAATTTAAGGCAGCTTCCTGTGTTCGGTTGCAATGCAGCATAGAATCATAGAGTGGCAGAGTTGGAAGGGATCCTGAGCATCTAGTCCAGGGTTTTCCAATCTTGGGTCTCCAGCTGTTTTTGGACTCCAGTTCCCATCATCCCTGACCACTGGTCCTGCTAGCTAGGAATGATGGGAGTTGTTGTCCAAAAAAAAATCCACAATGCAAGGATATGCAGCTGGGATCGAACCTGCAACCTTGGCGTTATGAGCACCACCATAGCTGTCAACTTACAGATTTGAAAATAAGGGACCAGCAGCCTTGGAAATAAGGGATTAGCAGCCAAAATAAGGGATTTTCAGAGCACAGGTATGTTCGACTTCTGAGCCCCTCCGAGCCAAAGCCAGAAAGCCCAGTCAGCAGCCAAACAAAGCCTCAAACGGTGGTTCCCACAGCGCAGCAACCCAGCAAAGGGGATGCAGCAAGGAAAACCACCGTCACCTCTCCGCTGGGAAGCGCTGAGCAAAGGTGAGTCCCGAGGCAACGCGGCCGATTTGATCGGCACAAGGCATGCAAGCTCCACCCCCCAGTTGTTCTTAGACTCCTTATTGGGTGAGCAACACAGCCAAGCAACACAGTTGGAGCCTCCCTCCTGCCTGGCCGGCAGGGAGGGAGGGAGGGAGAGGAGCTGCTTCCTTTGAAACCCGGAAAATTTAAGGGACATCATCAATAAGGGACAGCAGCGGGACACGGCGCTGGGATAAGGGACTTTCCCGCCAAATAAGGGACGGTTGACAGCTATGAGCACCACACTCTAACCAACTGAGCCATCTGGCATGCTCAGTAGCAGTACCCAAAGTTCCCCATGCCCATTTTTAATCCTGTCAACAACCCTGTGGGGTAGATCAAGCCCAAAGAATGTCCCAAGATGATGACAATGAAGAAATAGGTTTTTTACCTGCCCTTTACCCTAAGGTTCTAGGTTGGGTTACAACAATCTGGAATGCAATATTAGAAGCATTTTGAAAACAAATGACCGGTCAGCTTTTATGGATGTTCAGGATTTGAAGCCAGGTCTCTCTGACCCTAGTGCATCCCATCCAATATTTCTGACACAGACTGGCAGGGTCTTTCTAAGGTTTCAGACAAGGAGCATGGTCTGCCTGGAGAGATGCCAATGACTGAACTCTGGACCTTTTGCATTGAAAACAGATGCTCTCCCACCAAGCTACTGTCCTTTCCTGATATGTATGTAAAACATGCCTCATCAGCCCTCCTCTAAAACAGGGTTGTCAGTTTTATTACTGAACCTGCTTACATGCCTCTAACAGCAGGCTTCTGCATTGCAATTTAGCAGGCAAAGCTTTTCCAGGCGCAGAAACAAAAGCATGCTGTTGAATTTCTGCGCACAAGGCTGTGGTTAAAGGGACAAAATCAGGGCCGGTAATAAAGGGGGCAACACGATTAAAAAACAAACAAACCAGAGAATTTTATGCGTCCAGCTTTGTTCCCCAGGTCTGTTCTGCAGTTAACTCAGTCGTATAAATGCTCAGTGTGAAACACGAAAGAAACACGTGCTTATTTGTGAAATGCGGCGGTTCCCCTCCCCATTTTTTCAGGAAGAATCTTTGAGTTCTTTCAAAGCATAACCAGAGTTCCCAGAAATACATGGGGTACAGCTGCACTAGACCCCAAGCCAGCAAGGGGGCAGACTCTGAGCTTTTTTAATAAAATAAAAAAAATAAAATCACCCCACCTAAAGAAAAAAGTAAGTTTCCAGCCCTTATGGAACTAAAGATAGGTTGAAGAAATAAATGTACAGGCATCATTCAAACTAACAAGTCTGTGGTTAAACACACACACACACACACACACACACACACACACACACAGAACTAAGCCTGTTATTGGTTGATTGATTGATTGATTGATTGATATGCCATCTATTCCTCCAATGAGCTTGAGGGAGCTTCCCTGCAAAGTAGCCCAATGTTGCTATACAGTGGTACCTCGGGTTAATAATTAATTCATTCTGGAGGTCCGTTCTTAATCTGAAACTGTTTTTAACCTGAAACACCACTTTAGCTGATGGGGCCTCCCGCTGCCTCCGTGCCACCAGAGCACGATTCCTGTTCTTATCCTGAAGCAAAGTTCTTAACCCGAGGTACTATTTCTGGGTTAGTGGAGTCTGTAACCTGAAGCGTCTGTAACCTGAAGCATCTGTAACCCGAGGTACCACTGTACTAATATTGTATCAGTGGGAAAAGGAGAGGCTGACTTTGAGGGAGTAGTGCACAACATCAATATAAAATAAAGGAAATGATAAAGGGGTGTGGTTCCTGATCAAAGCAGCAATTTAGTGGGGGCAAGGTTAATAAATTTTGTCACCACTCATGGGGAAAAGTAGGGGGGTTACTATGGGTGGGCTTTTGCTGTTGGGATAACAGTTAGAGTTCTGGACTCTAACCAGGGAGGCCAGAGTTCAACTCCCCACTCAGCCATGAAGTTCAGAGGCTGCCTAGCCTTAGGTCAGTTACTCTCTCTCAGCCTAACCTACCTCACAGGGTTGTTGTGCAGATACAATGGGTAAGGGAGAACAACGTACGCCACCTTGGGGAGAAAGGTGGTTTATAAAATGTAAGGAATAAGCAAACATTTCAATGGGCATATTCACCATGACATATGCCTTTTAACAACAGAAAGGCATACAGAAATTTAGCAGCTGAAGTTTTTCCTAGCATGGAGATCAAAAGATAGCCAAAAAATAACTGGCTTTAGCTATATGCATGCCAGGCTGCTGTTCAAGTAAGAACACACACAACGGAACTATGTAACTTCTATTTCAAACACAATTCAGCATATAATATCTCACAAAGTGTAATTCCATAGACCAACACATTGTGCAAACAGAACATATCAAGAGAAATTAAAGTCCAATGGATGGTCAGGAGATAAAGTCCATTTGGTTCCTAAATTGGCATATTGGCAATAATCACAATATGGTATGCTTATCTTTGATGTTCCACATATCGCTGCTTTGAGGATTCTAACGTTCCTTGTTTGTAGATAGCGGATCAGATGGAAAACTTGAAGGTATGGCACAACAAGGATTCCAGGTTAATACCTGGTTCTGTCCAATCGGGCTTTGTCAGCCGTGGATACTCTAAATTAAACAAACATGATATAACACAATCCTTATACAAACTGTTGTTGTTGTTGTTTAGTCGTTTAGTCGTGTCCGACTCTTCGTGACCCCATGGACCAGAGAACGCCAGGCACCTCTGTCCTCTACTGCCTCCCGCAGTTTGGTCAAACTCATGCTGGTAGCCTCAAAAACACTATCCAACCATCTCGTTCTCTGTCGCCCCCTTCTCCTTGTGCCCTCCATCTTTCCCAACATCAGGGTCTTCTCCAGGGAGTCTTCTCTTCTCATGAGGTGGCCAAAGTACTGGAGCCTCAGCTTCACAATCTGTCCTTCCAGTGAGCACTCAGGGTTGATTTCCTTCAGTATGGAGAGGTTTGATCTTCTTGCAGTCCATGGGACTCTCCATGGTTATACAAACTAAGTAACCTAATATACAAATTAAACAAGAAGTTTGCATACCATATTCTTATATGAGGGAAACATGGAACAAAATAAATTCAGTTAATCCAATCACTGGCCAAAGTTCCTTTTTATACAGAGAGACAGTGCAGTGGTACCTTGGGTTACATACGCTTCAGGTTACAGACTCCGCTAACCCAGAAATAGTACCTCAGGTTAAGAACTTTGCTTCAGGATGAGAACAGAAATTGTGCTCCAGTGGCGCGGCAGCAGTGGGAGGCCCCATTAGCTAAAGTGGTGCTTCAGGTTAAGAATAGTTTCAGGTTAAGAATGGACCTCTGGAACGAATTAAGTTCTTAACCCGAGGTACCACTGTATAGATTCTAACACAGGTGGCTACAATGTCTGTAAATGTTAATGTTTTGCAGGCTGCTTTTCAAAGCATAGGAGCTGAGCCAAGGGGCAAACAAAGAGTTCCATGTTCCAGGAGTGAGGCTTTCAGCCCAAGACCATATTTCTCCATGGACACCCCTTTTGGACCACATAGAATAGGGGGCAGGTTCAGAATCAAGCAAGAGGCATGATCATAGCTCAAGGAAACATTCCAGCCAGACAAAAACAGTTGAGGAAGGTCAATGATGGGGTATGGCTTGGGGAAAGTCTTGAGAGCCAGATAGGGAGGCCTCGGGGGCCACATTCAGCTTGAGGCTCCTCATCCTTGCTAAATCCAGAATGCTACAGCATGACTGCTGACAGAGTTCCTTATAATACTCATTCTGCATTTCATGGGATCATAGAATTGTAGAGTTTGAACCTGAGACCAAAGAATATGCTCCACCACTAAGCTATGACCCTTCTAGCTCTAATTTGTGCCCATGATAGCTCCTGAAGGAACCCGAGTATCCCTTGCCACACAATTTGAAAACCACTGACCCAGTGGAAGGATTTAGCAATAATCTCTACTAATGCATCGCTTAAATGCGGCCTTCTGTAATCTTCCCCTCGGGACCCAAACATTTGGATGAGGAGTTGTGGGGGACTTGGTGCAGCTGTTGCGGCTGCCATATGAAATCTAAAGATCTCAGGGGGCAAGGATTTGTGCTTCAGCGTCGCTGTGTTGTTCTTCGTTCCTTAAAAAAAATTGAAGCTGATTTGTGTGAGCCGAGTGTACGCGAGTATTCTCTTGCAAACACCTATGAATCGTTGACTCTGGCTGGACTACAGCTGTTGCTCAGCGTGAATTCTCTCTCAAATAACTATTAGCATGACAAGTTCTGCCGGTATTGTCAAAATAAGTCTCACACCACGAGATACTGTGAAGAAAAAGGCAGAGCAGGAGAAATAGATTTCTTCAGTGTATTTAAAATAGGCTTCTAATCTGGCGACAAAAGCACCAGAGTTGTTTCCCCCCCACACACACCCTCCACAGCCAAAGAAACAAGCTTTTTCCATCTTCAGTTTTAGCACATTTGCTACTACCTCCAGACACTTGATAAATATATACATATATTCCTTTCCAAGTTCTTTGTATTTCTTCCAACTTTCTGGAGGGATAAGGATAGTCATGATAGCTGCATTCTCCCTCTAGGTTGGTGAAGTAGACATTTCCCCAGGTAAATGTCCATATATGGAAAGCCCCTCAAGAAGGTCACAATATCTCAAGAACCCCCGCTCCACAAATGAACCTACCCAAGTGTCCCTGTTTTCCAAAGACAGTCCAAGATTTACAAAAGCCATCCCTGTTTCTGATTTGATCCTGGAATGTCCCCCTTTTCCTTAGGACATCCCTATTTTCATCACAGAAATGTTGGAGGATATGGAGTTATGTAACCCCCTGAGTCAAGGAGATGAGCAACTATACAACCTTCAGAAGACATCTGAAGGCAGCCCTGCACAGGGAAGTTTTTGTTTTAATGTTTAATGTCTTACTATGATTTTATATAAGTTGGAAGCCACTCAGAGGGGCTGGGGCAACCCAGTCAGATGGGCAGGGTATAAAAAATAAAGTCAGTGTGGTGTAGTGGTTAAGAGCGGTAGATCCATAATCTGGGGAACCCGGTCCTTGTCTCTGCTCCTCCACATGCAGCTGCTGGGTGACCTTGGGCCAGTCACACTTCTTTGAAGTCTCTCAGCCCGACTCACCTCACAGAGTGTTTGTTGTCGGGGAGGAAGGGAAAAGAGAATGTTAGCCACTTTGAGACTCCTTAGGGTAGTGATAAAGCAGGATATCAAATCCAAACGCTTCTTCTTCTCATCATCATCCTAATTATTGAATAGGACGTCTCTATTATCATCAGAGAAATGTTGGAGGGTATGGACCCTCTTATCATAATCAGAGGTCCTTCTTGATGTTCCTCCTCCACATGAGGTCCAGAGGGAGGCAACACAAGAACAGGGGCTTTTCTGCAGCGACACCCTATTTGTGGAATGCTCTCCCCAGGGAAGTTCAGCTGGTGCCTTCATTATGCACCATTAGGTCCCAGGCAAAAACATTCCGCTTCAACCAGGCTTTGGGCTGCTTAACATCTTCTACCCCTTTTAAATGTGTTTGCAGAAGAGGCATGGGGTGGGGTTATTGGTTTGGGGGGGGGCTCTTTGTTCTTGGTTTTATTATGTATTTTATGCGTTTTTTAAAAATCATATATTGTTACGGTATGAACTTCCCTGAGATCTACGGATGAAGGGCGATATACAAATCCAATAAATAAATATATAATAATAATTAATTAATAAACCTTTGACAGCGTCTTGAGATAATTGAACAGATTGCCAATACATGGATTGTTTTTAATATTTGGTTGGAAGCCACCCAGAGTGGCTGGGGAAACCCAGCCAGATGTGCGGGGTATTAATAATAAATCATGCACTCCAAACAGCTCCAGTTCATTCATCATCATCATCATCATCATCATCATCATCATCATATGAATGAACTGGAGCTGTTTGGAGTGCATGGATCTGAATGAGCTGGCGGATGTCCAGCGTTTATTGAGAACCAGAGTGATCCTGTGAATACAGTGACCGACTGTAGGATTCTAGGTTTAAAAGCTCACTCACGGCTCAGGTAGGTATGAAGTGGATGAACTATGAATAGGAATACCCACTTTTTTATTGAATAGCAGCCACTGGGAGCATTTGGATCAGAATGGAGGATTTAGTGACTTTCCCACCAAACCCAATAAAATCTTTCTGCCCCTCCTTCTATGCTCCTTCTATGCTATGCTCTTTGTCCAGTTGGAAAAAAACACAGAGAGAGATCTGAGATTTGGATGCTTGAAATGACCTCAGGCTCACAAGTCTCTCACCAGAATGAGAACTGCAACTTCCTCTTTCAAATGTTCTGCTAGAAACAAGGAACTGGAGGGAGGGAATACCTCTTGCTTCTGAAACCAACATTCCTTGTCTCTCCCTTTTGATTGTCTGAATTGGCCAAAGAGTTTCAATGGGAAAGGGGTGTGTGTGTGTGGAGTGGGAGGTTCATCCTACACCATCTGAGCTCTGTAACAAGGCACGTGGCTTGCTAGCTGACAACTTTTACAGAAATGTACATGTGTGCATTAAATCAACTTACTAAATGTCTGAAGAGCGAGGCTGTTTCTCTGGAGAGCCAACTTGTTACATTACACCGCACTCGAGAGAATAGAGGGCTCTAAAAGATGAGAAATCCATGGAACAGACTGTGCCAAGATAATGAATGGAATGTGGAAAACAATGAAGGAACTTTCTCCCCTCACTGAGCACACGCAATTCTCAATGACAGCAATGGGAGTTATATGCGCGTGTCAAGGGGATAATGGAACTGTGAGTATCAAGAAGAGAACTATCGGATGTCAGGTAAGGTGCTCAAAATAGAAAATAAGCTCAAAGGAGGGGCGAAGCATCTGCGAAGTTCTATAAAGCACACAACGTGGGCCTGATCAATATAAAAGTATGGGAACAACAGGTTCTCTCAACAGGAAGTAGGGCCACTGAGATGCCACCTAAACTTCTGACTATAAGCCGAGGGGGGTGGGGCATAGCTTTCCATGCAGATGACTTTAGGTACAATCCCTAGCATCTCTAGGTTAAACAGCATCAGGTAGAACATGACACCTGGGGAGTCAGTATCAGAGTAGTTTAATGCTAGGCTAGATGATCTGGTGCAAATCTGCTTCCTATGGACCAGGGGGAGCTAATGTCATGCCCAGTTGGCTGAACTGACATGGGCACAATGGTCAAATAACATCAGGTGAGTGCCGGGTATCCCTGCATCCCAGGATGCAGCTATCCATATAGCAACATGCTTGAGTCTACTGCACCTTGAGTCTATTGCAGATATTAATATTGCACAGCTTGAACTGACTGGATCAGGCATAGGCAAACTTGGCCCTCCAGATGTTTTGGGACTACAACTCCCATGATCCCTAGCTAACAGGACCAGTGGTCTGGAATGATGGGAATTGTAGTCCCAAAACATCTGGAGGTTGAGTTTGCCTATGCCTGGACTGGATGCATAAAAACTGAGTCCTTTTGGAATTAAATTCCGTCTAGACCTATTTGTTTGATTCAGAACTTTACTTGCAGAACTTTATTCAAAGCAGAACAAATGCATCAAAGATACATCCAAATAGTTCCATAAAACACATGCCGATCAAAACATACGATCAGCATCTTCTTAGAAATAACTTTAAACAGGATTGAGATCATAACTCTGTCTTTTCCCCCATCCCAGCCTCCATTCCAGCCTGAGGTTGTGCACACCTGGAGAGATTCATTTACATCCTTACTCCCACAGAGCCTGGGAACAAAGACTCGGCTACCACCCTTCCAAGATGGTGAATTTGCAATTCAGTAGCTCTCATGTGATCTAAGGCTATTCACTCAGGTGTTAGCTGCTAGAGGAGATAGTTAATTATCAACCCATTAAGCAGCACAGAGAGCCCTCTTTGCTGTTCTTCAGCTTCAATGGAATCTTCCAGTTAAACCCTTTCAGCAATACACACAGGCATTCTCCATTTCAGTGTCAATTAAGCAATTATACTTTATAGGATCTCTGTGTGTGCCATCACTGTAGTGGGGGGGGGGGTGTTCTGCTGGGACAGCCAACAGGTTTAGCATCAATGCACCCCATTGCTTCTCCACCACAGAGAATTTGTTGTTGTTGTGTCGTTTAGTCATGTCCGACTCTTCATGACCCCATGGACCACAGCACACTAGGCCTTCCTGTCTTCCATTGCCTCCTGCAGTTTGGTCAAACTCATGTTGGTAGCTTTGAGAACACTGTCCAACCATCTCGTCCTCTGTCGTCCCCTTCTCCTTGTGCCCTCCATCTTTCCCAACATCAGGGTCTTTTCCAGGGAGTCTTCTCTTCTCATGAGGTGGCCAAAGTATTGGAGCCTCGGCTTCAGGATCTGTCCTTCCAGTGAGCACTCAGGGCTGATTTCCTTAAGAATGGAGAGGTTTGATCTTCTTGCAGTCCATGGGACACGGAGAATAATGTAAGCAAATCACTGCCATCTATTCTTATGGGTGGGTAAAGGGGGATCAATGGTACACTTGATAGCATTGTTGCAGCAAGGGTACTTTTTTACCCCCATCTTTAATACCAGCAACTCAGGCATCGCAGACAGGACTTTCTAGAGGTCCTTGCAGGAGGTACCCACAAGGTGCCCATCATAATGGCAGACATCTTCAAGTTGTAATGAATTGATGTTGGATTGCAAAACATTACTATCCTGAAGTCAAGCAGAGTGATTAAAAAGAAAAACAACTCCCTGTGGAAGAAGAGAGGATGGAGAGAGTAAGTAGATGTCATCAAAGCACGAACAACAGCTGAAAAATTGTAACTGGGAGGCAAATGATCACAATTTTCACCAGGGTGTTTCGATTCAATTTTGTAGCACAGGGGCCAGGGTGGTAGTTCAGGCTGAAAACTCACAAGACCTCTCGATAAAATACATTAGTGTCAACTTAGCAACACTATGTTTAGATGAGGTGACCGAAAGCATGTTGGGGCATGCACGCCTTGAGCTAGTAATCTCGTCCAGGTCAAGAGCACACACACACACCCTTTAAAAAAAAATGTAACTGGTGATGCTGCACCACAGTTTGCAGGTCAGCTTAACATGGACTCCCTGGAGATGCAAAATGCAAACTGTGCTCTCCTGAGCCAAAACTGTAATAGGTTTTGGTTTCAGCTCCGATTGTGACACATCGAAGGAAGAGGATCTGCTCTCCAAATGCAAGACTCAAACAGCCAAACAGTTGGCGACTGGTCAAGTCTTGTTTTTCTGTTTAGCATAGTGCCACCTTGCAGATGGCATGATGTGTATGTGTTTGTGTTAAATCAGGCAGTGTGACACAGGAAAGTAACACCCTGATAAGGAGAGAAAACTTGTTGAAGATTCCTTATTCATTATTTGTATGGACGGCAAGAAACAAGACAATTAAAAATGATTGAAGATTGATTGACATCCCACATTTTCTCCACCGAGCTTAAGGCAGTGCATATAATTCTCCCTTCCCAAATTAATCCCCTCAACAACCCTGTAAGGTAGGTTAGGCTGAGAAGCAGTGAGTGACCCAAGGACACCCAGTGAGCTTCGTGGCTGAGTAGGGGCCAGTCTCAGTCTGACATTCAAACTACTACATCACACTGCCATTGTCTTTGCAAGGTGAGCTGAGGCACAAAAATGGTGGAGAATTTGTGGAGGATTTCAGCAGCTGCAGCTTGTTAGGCAAGCCATGCCCTGTGAAGTGCTTTCTTCTATACAACTGTTAAAGGTGCAGGAGGCTCCTGTCCCCTTTCTGCATTTGGCCAGCATACCAAACTGTGGGAGGGATGGTGGTGGCGCTGTGGGTTAAATCACAGAGCCTAGGACTTGCCAATCAGAAAGTCAGCGGTTCAAATTCCCGTGACGGGGTGAGCTCCCATTGTTCTGTCCCAGCTCCTGCCAACCTAGCAGTTTGAAAGCATATCAAAGTGCAAGTAGATAAATAGGTACCACTCTGGTGGGAAGGTAAACGGTGCTTCTGTGCGCTGCTCTGGTTCGCCAGAAGCGGCTTAGTCATGCTGGCCACATGACTCGGAAGCTGTACACCGGCTCCCTCGGCCAATAAAGCGAGATGAGCGCTGCAACCCCAGAGTCGGCCACGACTGGACCTAATGGTTAGGGGTCCCTTTACCTTTACCTTTACTTTACCACACTGTGGGAAGTTAGTTGTAGTAGTAGTAGTAATAGTAGTATTTGCTGTGCATTGTTCCCTTAGGTACAAACCAGACCCTCTTCTCCTCTTGGCTTACGACAAGGGTGGGGAACTGTTATTGTGGTTTTTTTGGGGAAATATCCTTATATGTCCCCCATGGGCCAAGTTTGACAGGTGGGCGTGACAATCAACCTTATGACATCAGGTGACTGGCAGTTGTCCTCACACAATGACCCGTCAACATTTTCATTGAAATCCCTGCTAAAATGGAAACGCCTTGCTGCAGGCCTGTGTTAAGGGCCCTGCCACAGAGCTGTATAAGAACCCTGCTAATAAGCCAGATAAGTTATACCATAGAAATCATAGAATTGTAGAATTGGAAGGGACCCCAAGGGTCATCTAGTCCAACCCATTGCAATCAAGGAATCTACCAAAAGACACACTTGCTCTGTGACCCAAATGAATCAAATCCTTAACCCAAGTGACCTTTCCCTTTGCTCCCAGAGAATTGTCCTCTTGCCCCTATTCTTTGATTGATCCTTCTCCTGCAGCAGCGAAGAAATGAACATTCTGTGACATCACAGCTGCTTGGCCATTGGCTGAGACTCACAGGCAATACGTGGCAGTATATTTGTAGTCTAATATATAGGAGAGACATAGGCACAAATCTGTTTTCTGTTTTAAGGCCAGCTTGGCTCACTTACTTGATTCTGAGATAAAGATAGGAATAAACTTGACTGTCAGTTTTTTTTTAATGAAAAAAAGAATCAAAAGAAAGGATTATAAATTCTATATTCAGACATTAAGCTCATTAATTTCACATTATGGCAGGATAAAGTGTGTTAGTTTAAACTATGTTTAACTTCACCGAAGGTGAAAAATGACTTTGAAATAGGGGTTTTTAATTGACTGTAATGTAGCTATTGTTGGATTTCTTCCAGGCAGAGCCTGAAACAGTTCACTGAAGACACCATTGCATCTTCTCTTTCCTTATGCGAGGTCACGTTACTGTTGAGTTGATTTAAGCAATGTATTATTACTGTCACTACTATCTTTCTCATTACAATGGCATGAAGCCATTTTTCCTGCTTCACACAACCAGTTCAGATTTCCCTTTCTTAAATCAGACATAGGACAGCAACAATCTACTTATTTTGTTTATTCTTGTGTTTCTGTCTCGCCTTTCTTTCCAAAGAACACAAGGTGGCATACATGGCTCCTGCCTTCTCTCACAACAACCCTGAGAGGCAGGGTTAGGCTGGGAAAGATGCCCAGAAAATGTCGTGGCTGAGTGGGAATCTGAATTCACATTTCTCCACATCTCCACATCAGTCTACAACATTTACTTACTTACTTACTTACTTACTTACTTACTTACTTACTTACTTAAAAAGGTCCTCAGGAAACTCCATCAGCATTTTGGTGAAAATTTCTCACAATACCCACAATTTCTATGCAATTATGTCTAAGATGCCCATTTTTGCAATCTTCCCTACTATCATCCATCTATCTATCTATCTATCTATCTATCTATCTATCTATCTATCTATCTATCTATCTATCATCTATCTATCTATCTATCTATCTATCATCTATCAATCATCTATCTATCATCTATCTATCATCTCTATTTGTATCGTAGTTTAGTAATAGATGCATCTTTGTGCACATCACATGGCTGGATAACTTCTTTGCAAAATTAGGAGATCTGCAGATTTCAAAAGATGCCTGTTTTGTATTGTTTAGGAAAGAGCAAAATAGTTAGATTAAGTAGTTTCATCTTTAAATTCAAATGGAATCAAATTTCAGGGGAGGGGTGATTCAGAACATGTGGACTGATCTCATCCATAGGATCCACACCCCCCGACACACATACCCCAGTCATTCTCCCCTCTCCCCACCAAATGATGCTTGATTAGCATCAGTCTAAAGGATTCCTAGGTGTATATGGCTCCCTCCATTAATAAGCAGTGCCTGATTGACTAGGATTCTCACTCCCCCAAGGCTACCAAATGCTTGAATTGGGAAAATATGCATCCGAAAATATGCATCCGAACAAAAACAAAACGAAACACCTCCTGCTCCACCCCAACCCCCCCAAAGTACTGAATTCAGAAAATTAAATATGTGTGGCTGGGTATTCCATTTATTTAATTCGTATACCATTGTCTAGCTGAGCTGATAGAAATAAATATTTTAAAGTGTCATTCTGCCACTAAGTGGTGCTATTTACAGTACAGCGCCTTCATGATGCTCACAATTTATAAGGGAAGGAGAGCTTTGTCAGAGCGATTAGACCGATGCAGACTCCTAGGTAGAATCTAGTATAACTTCATTAATCCTTTTGCTCAATGAGATAAATCAGGAAGAAACGAGCAAAGCAGACAAACAAAAGGAATCTTCTAACAGGAATCTCTAAAACTCCAGCTCAAATCTTGACATAGCTCTTTGTACTGCAAAAACTACTGGCTTTTCCAGAGAATATTCACTGGAATGTTGGGATTCACTAATCCAACAGGGTCAATTTCCAATGTGCACAACTGTTTAAAACCTTGCTTACATCAAATTCTATGTTGTTTGTTTGTTTATTTATTTATTTGTCAGGCAAAATCCATCCAGCAATCAGAAGCTGAATGCATAAGCCCTTGTGTGAACTAGTCGTAGGAGGAAATAAATAAATAAATAAATAAATAAATAAATAAATAAATAAATAAATAAATAATAGCCTGCCCATCTGGCTGGGTTTCCCCAGCCACTCTGGGTGGCTTACAACATAACTAAATAATAACATAATAAAAACAACATAATAAAAAAATCAGTCTTTAAAAACTTCTCTAAACAGAGCTGCCTTCAGATGCCTTATAAAAGTCAGATAGTTGTTTATTTCCTTGACATCTGATGGGAGGACGTTTGACAGGGTGGGCACCACTACCAAGAAGGCCCTCTGCCTGGTTCCCTGTAACCTCACATCTTGGCGCTGGACCTCAGTGTCCGGGCTGAATGATGGGGGTGGAGACGCTCCTTCAGGTATACAGGGCCGAGGTCATTTAGGGCTTTAAAGGTCAGCAACAACACTTTGAATTGTGCTCGGAAACGTACTGGGAGCCAATGTAGGTCTTTCAAAACTGGTGTTATATGGTCTCGGTGGCCGCTCCCAGTCATCAGTCTAGCTGCCGCCTTCTGGATTAATTGTAGTTTCCGGGTGACCTTCAAAGTTAGCCCCACATAGAGTGCATTGCAGTAGTCCAAGAGGGAGATAACCAGAGCATGGACCACTCTGGCAAGACAGTCCACGGGAAGGTAGGGTCTCAGCCTGTGTCCCAGATGGAGGTGGTAGACAGCTGCCCTGGACACAGAATTGACCTGTGGCTCTATGGACAGCTGTGAGTCCAAAATGACTCCCAGGCTGCACACCTGGTCTTTCAGGGGCATGACTACTCCATTTAGGACTATAGAGTCCCCCCCCCCACCCTGTCTCCCAAGAATAGTACCTCTGTCTTATCAGGATTCAACCTCAATTTCTTAGCCTCCATCCACCTGCCAACTGCATCCAGACACTCGCACAGGACCTTCACTGCCCTCACTGGTTCTGATTTAAAGGAGAGATAGAAACATCTAGTCCAACTCCTTGCAATGCTGGAATCACAATGAAACCAACCCAGACAGATGGCTTGATATTTTAGTTCTGCAATAGTGTTGGGACCATGCCTTGCCCTATATCTGAAGATAGCAGGCTAGCTTAGGAGGCACAAATAGAGTGGCTGGGTTAAAAAGAGGACAGAGGTTTTGCACCCTTTTCCACGGAGAAGCTGCAGCTGCTTCTTCCATGGAACTATTAAAGATGCAATATGCTGTGGTTCAGCCAGTTCAAGCCCCATGTTGGGTGAAAGATTCTATGCTTCTATGAATACTGTCCTCTATTTCATCTGGACCACCTCAGAAATGTAAAACTGAAGATACTACAGAAAACATTAATGAGAATGCTCCATTCACCCCCCATTTCCATCTAGTGGTGGCTGGTCCATTAGGGAAAATGGGGCACTGACCCACCAAAGTCTAACCACAGACAGCCCGCACCTACCTGCCTTCCCACTTACAAGCAGTCCAGGTGATTGGGTTAGCCAACTTTTCCTCCTCCATCTCAGCTATGCCCTTGTAGAACCGAGGAGAGGAGAAGACAGGGCTAGAACTAGTTGGTTCTGACTGCCATTGGCTTTGGTTCCATCTACTGTTTGGGCTCCCTGCTTTCCAGCCTGCCAGTCCCAAAGGGCGCCAGACACCCCTTCTCTCTGCACATTTCAGGATAGCGACTTAACAATTCTGTTGATGCAAGAAAGTGAAAGAAATGAATGGAAGTGTTCTTTGTCTACCATCCATTAAGTTGGAATCAAACTGAGATTTTAATTATGTATTGAGTAGATGACTAAGAGTGTGATCAAGGTTAATAAAATTAGGGAAAATGACTTTTCTCTCCCCCTCTCATATAATATTAGAAGTCAGTGGGATGGTGATGGGGAGTAGGTTCCGGGCTGACAAAAGGAAATATTTCTTAACACAGTGGGTAATTAACTTATGGGTTCCAATGCCATGAGATGTGGTGATGTGCGCCAATTTAGAAACCTTCCGAAGAAGAAGAAGAAGAAGAAGAAGAAGAAGAAGAAGAAGAAGAAGAAGAAGACTTAGACGAGTTTCCAGAGAACAGGCATGCCAATGACTATTGCCCCAAGATGGGCAAATGAACTTCCATGTTCAGAGGCAATGTACCTGTCAATACCAAGTTAAGAATAAAAGAACCTAAGAATAGCCCACTGGATCAGGCTAATGGCCCATCTAGTCTAGCATCCTGTTCTCACAGTGGCCAACCTGTGGGAAACCAGACAGCAGAACACATATAATATAATAATACCTTTATTGTCAATGTACACCCTGTGTACAATGAAATTAACCGAGCTCCCCCACCCCAAAACACTCAATCTCATTGCACTCTGTGTGCTTATTGCACAACACACCACCTTGCAAGTCAGTTGCGCTATGTTATTTTCCGTTCAACAGCCTAACAGCCCACGGATAGAAGCTATTTTTTAGCCTGTTGGTATGACTGATTATACTTCTATATCTCCTGCCCAAGGGTAAAAGATTAAAGAGGCGCTGGCCGGGGTGTGAGTTTTCTCACTCTCCAAAGGCAACAATGCGATGTCATCTAGTGGACTCAAGGGACAGCCCATGATATCATGTGTTGTATTCACCACCCTCTGTTGAGACTTTCTGTCCGTGGCTGTCAAGCCAGCATGCCACACTATGATACAATGTGGAGGAGATTCTCTCCACACTGCTCCCCCTGATATACAACGGGGCATGTTCCCCTCGCTTCCTCTGGAAGTCCAACACCATCTTCTTTGTCTTACTAATATTTAGGTACAAGTTATTCACTAAGCACCATGTGGATACATGAGTACAATAGCATTCTCTGCTATGGTTTCCAGCAACTGATATTTGGAAACATTATCACCTCCAGCTGTGGAGGTAGAGCATAGCTATAATGGCTAGTAGCCACTGATAGTGCTGTCCTCCATGAATTTCTCGAATCCTCCTTTAAAGCCATCTAAGTTGGTGGCCCTCACTGCCTCCTGTGGGACTGTGTTCCAACCTGGTAGATTTAGGGTTAAGGTTGCCCCATAAGAATATGGAAGCTATGGGCTTCCAGATGTTGCACTCCTGGTCCTGTCACCCCCAGGCATCATGGTCAATGGTCTGGGATGATGGGAGTGGTTGTCTAGACACATCAAGGAGGCCACATCTTCTCAATCCCTGCACTACAGGGAAGTAACATCTGTTCTGCTAGTTCTTCCTGGAAGATAAAAATGTCAGTGGGCTCTTTCCAGTGTATAGGAAGAGGATGTCTTGCACTGTGAAGCCCACCAGAGCAGATCCCTGATCATCTGCCAACTTAAAAGGCATGGTGCCCAAGGTACATGATGATGTCTGAGTGGAGATAGCCCCATGGCAAAATTCCAGGAGCAGGTCTAGTCTACAGCCACGGTTTGCACATGTTAGATCCATTAATTTTCTTTGCAATATCCTTTGCAACCTTTGTGAGCATTTCAGAGCAGGAAGAATTCATGTCAATCAAGAGGTGTACTTCCAGAGTTTCTTTTAATTTAAAGTCATATTATAGATGATTTCTACAGTATATTTTGCCCAAAACAACGCTTGCCAATTGCTTGGCCATTCCTCATTATGGCTGTTCTGGGGAATGTGGTGTTAAGCCACTAAATTAACTTGTCTCAATTTTGCACCTGCCCCCCTCCGAGTCCTATGAATTATTCTTCGAGCGTGAGTTGTTAAGTCCATTTTTGAAATGATATTGATGTGCAGGGGTGCAGCTTCTCCTTGAGAATAAGGGATGATTTATTGACCAAAATTCATAAAAAAATACCCACAAAATTAATGTTTCTTTCAGTGTTTGCACACAAAAATGAGGACAGATGCCAGAAACAGACGTGAATTTCCCAGGGGGAGAAGAAATATCAGAGGTAAATCAGGTTTATGCTAGAGACGTTATTAAAAAAAAAATCTGAAAAAAAATAAACAAACCCCTGTATGCAAAAATCCGGAAAAATAAATAAACTCCTGCATGCAAAAATAAATGCTCAAAACGTCTAGAAGAGCTGGCAAGATAATTCAATACTGTGTGCATTCACACTTCCCAGAATGATGAGTGGGCTGCTCATCAATGGAAAGTTCCCAAAGAGGCTCTCTTATTAAGAAAGCATTTTGGGAGAAGAGCTGTAGCTCCATGGTTGAGCATCCATTTTGCATGCAGAAGGTCCCAGCTTCAACCTCTGGTTTCTCCAGGCAGAGTTGGGAATATCTCCTTTTTGAAACCCTGGAGATCCACTGCCCATCACTGTGGAAACCGCTAAGAAAGATAGCCTCAGTATAACGCAGCTTTCTGTGTTCCTGATTAAAACATGCAAAGAGCTCTTCTTTGCTAAAATCTTAGCTAGCCTCATCTACTTAAGTCCACAGAGGAAATGCCAAGAATCTTGAACTGGTGGTTTCCAAACATCCTGCCCTCAGAGAACCCCTTCCACACTGTATTTTCTGCTGCACAATCCTGGAGCCATAGTCCTATCCTCAGGACTCGGTCCAGTCCCAATGTACTTACTTCTGAGTAGAAATGCATAGAATTGTGCTGCTGCTTAGTATTAGTACGGCATTCCTGGGCCCTGGGCAGGGGGAGAATCATGTATGCCACCTTGAGCTCTTTCCTTCCGTTTTTTAAAATCTTATTATAACTTTTTGGCTTCTCACAAAATTCCTCAGATGCATCAAAATGAAGAATTCCCAAATGAGTTTCAAATTCCACATGAACGAGTGCATACCCCCTCAACTGTCCCACTTTAAGCGGGACATCCCAGAATGACAGAAGCCACCCCAATTTCTGATGGGATGCCGAGATGTCCCATTTTGGCTCCTGCAAGATTGCGGTCCCAAAATATGCCCATTTTGGTGGACCTCACTCTTGTGTGAGTCACTGAAAAACACAGAGTCCGTCACAGTGTCTACGAGACGCTCACACTCCCTGAATAGTGATGCTGCTGCCTAGAGAGCCACTACTTCCACCGAACATTGGAGGAGGAGGAGGCAGACACTCACTCTGGCCTCCTCCATGCCTCCTTTCCACCTTCCAACAGGCTGCAGCCCCTGCCAGCCTCTCTAAGGAGAGAGCCTGGGCTCTCTGTTGCGCAGCGGTAAATTAATTGATGCAGAGTCTTCTTTATAAACAGAATAAAACTTTTACTTGAAGAAAACAAACTTGTTCAGAAACAGTATAGTCAAAGAGCATACACAGAGTGCTCATAGCAACTATATGACTCCTCGCAGAGGCACAGTCTTAAGTTAGTGATTTACTAGAGTCCTGGAGCCACTCGGTCTGCCTTAGCTTTACATAGCAGCAACAACAGCACTATTCCACAGACTACTCCATACACAATCCATACAGCTCTCTGACTGAGGCCCATAGAGAGGCTGCCTACCTTTTATAGGGAGAATGAGTCATCACCCAAGATGAGTCATGAGTCACAGTGACGTAGCAGTTTGATGTTAACAGTTAGCATTCAGCAGGTTTAGGATTAAATGATTGTGTAGGCCTTGTAAGCTTTACTGCTTCCTCTGCTCTTAGCCTCCAGGAAACCTGCGGGTTGGGCTCAGATGACCCACAAGAGCCCTTCCAACTCTGCAATAAATAATAATAATAATAATAATAATAATAATAATAATAATAATAATAATAATATTTATACCCCACCCATCTGGCTGGGTTAACAGAATATTAAAATACAAAAATCTATTAAACATTAAAAGCTTCCCTAAACAGGGCTGCCTTCAGATGTCTTCCAAAAGTCTGGTAGTTGTTGTTCTCTTTGACATCTGCTGGAAGGGCATTCCACAGGGTGGGCACCACTACCGAGAAGGCCCTCTCTGCCTGGTTCCCTGTAACTTGGCTTCTCACCGCAAGGGTACCACCAGAAGGCCCTAGGCACTGGACCTCAGTGTCCAGGCAGAACGATGGGGGTGGAGACGCTCCTTCAGGTATACTGGACTGAGGCCATTTAGTCATGTGACACATGAGAGAGCACAGCCCCAAAAGATGCTCATCCCGATTTTCCTTTGCGGTATGTTGGCAGGTATGAGAGGGTTTGGGTGGCACTCGCTACAATCCAGTTTTCCAATTTCTGGAAGCTTCCAAACTCATCTTGCAGATTCGCGTTGCAAAAAAAATTGCCCCCTCCCAGCATTTGAAACCAGTAGTTTTAGATTTCCGGATAACACCTGTCCAACATGAAACTTCCTGGGGGTTTAGCTTTTTCTAGTTATTGCCTATGAATGCTTCATATTTAGTCTCTGCGCCTGTTGTGCTCAGTAGATGGTTTGAATGTAGGTGTTATCACAGAGACAGGAAGCAGCTATTTATGTATCATGCAACTGCAGTTTGCAGCATCTGGAAAGAAATTATAGTTCTTTCTTCGAGAAGCCAAGGCTACCACATCGTTACCATGTTTATTGACAGACATCCTTGTTTAGAACTTAATAGTTAACCTCACAGCTGGATAGAAGAATCTGTCAAGTCAATTCAGAGACTGCGAAAAATTATTTGAATGCAACCATGATGCATTTGTGACTCTCTTCCACCCTTTCTTTAAAAAACTCAACAGCAGGGCACCTGCCAGTCTCCACAGATGTATAGATGTAGCTGACAGCAGGTGAAAAACTTCAGCAAAAGGGTGTTCTTCACCTTCCTTGGGAAAGTGCCATAGCTCAGGAGTAGAACAATGGAACCTTCATGCAGAAGGTTGAATGCTCAAGCCTTGGCAACTCTAGGTAAGAAATGTGCCCAGTCTGAAACCCTGGAGAGACAAGAGAAGGCTAGTGAGACCAGTATAAGACAACTTTCTATGTTTAATATTTTGAAGGTGGTTCAGAAACTTCAGATGGTGCAGAATTTGGTGGCCGGGGCAAGACTGTTTGAGCATATTACACCGATCCTGGCCTGACTGCCAATTAGTTTCTGGGCCCAATTCAACATTCTGGTTTTGACCTATAAAGCCTTGAATGGCTCAGGACCACAGAACCTCAAGGACTGTGTCTCTCCCTATAAACCATACCCTGTAACATTTCTCCGATGAAAATCGGGACATCCCATTCCATAAAGATAATTTTACTGTTTATATCCCACACATCTTACTGGGTTGCCCCAGCCACTCTAAGCAGCTTCCAGCATATATAAAAACATAATAAAACATTAAACATTAAAAAAAAAAACTTCCCTATACAGGAGAAGGCAGGAGCAAGGGAAGGATAACGGGTTGGAGCAGGTGGAGGCAGAGGTGGGGGCGTAGGATGTGTCAGAAGCAGAGGAAGGGGCTGTCCATGAGAGGGTGGGCCAGTAAAATCCCCACCACCCCCTGCCTTGCTGTCTCTTAGAACCAGGAGAGGTTTGAAGAGGGGGGAGCAGCGATGGTTTCTGTGTAGAAGTCTCAGGTTGCATGCTTATGAGGGTACATAAGCAAAAAATAAGGGGACACAGGGGACACTGAGCCTCTTGGACTTGCTGATTGGAAGGTTAGCAGTTTGAATCTGCACGATGGGGTGAACTTCTGTTGATCTGTCCAAGCTTCTGCCAACCTAGCAGTTCGAAAGCATACCAGTGCAAGTAGATAAATAGGTACCACTGTGGTAGGAAGGTAAATGGCATTTCCATGCGCTCTGGCACTCATCACGGTCCTCCATGCGCCAAAAGCAGTTTAGTTATGCTGGTCACATGACCCAGAAAGCTGTCTGCAGACAAACGCCGGCTCCCTTGGCCTGAAAAGTGAGATGAGCGCCACACCCCATAGTTGCCTTTGACAGAACTTAACCGTCCAGGGGTCCTTTACCTTTTACCTTATAAGCATGCAGGAAGGTGTGCTCCCACTGTTGTTGCAACTGCTCCTTAGGGCACAGAACTGGGAACAGCTGCCTGCTGACTAGAAGTGTGGATGTGGAAATTGCTGCCACTGTGTGTCTCCTCCCCCCCCCCCAACAAAAGAATTAACCCCCAGAAGTATGCCTCCGTTGCCTGGGTGCTCTGGACAGCACTTATATTTAGGAGTAAATCCTATAGCACTAAGTAGTTCTTAGGGCTGAGTAGACACACGCGTAGGGTGTTAAATTTTGTGTTAGGGATATATACCATCTGGTGGTTTTCTGGCAGGAACCAGCACTACTTCTGGGTGGGGAGGTTCAGCATCTCTGTGTTTGTGTGTGTGTGTGTGTGTGTGTGTGTGTAGAATGCCTTGTAGCAAGAAGTAGGAAGATTCACCTGGGTGGAATGGAGGACAAGAAAGGTCAGGTACATTGTGCATGCCTTCAGGTAGCTGTTGTCAAGGAGATCAGGATGCTGGGGGAAAGAGGAGTGGCAGGTAAAGTGTACCGCAGGTGGGGAATGGTGATGTGTGCAGCTGGTGAAGGGAGAAAGTGAGTGTTGCTGGGATCCTTCATAGATTTATCAAGGCAGGAGATGATGCCAGGAACTGACAGGAGCGTTTGGTCCAGGGACGATTGCAGCCTGTGCTGCGAGGTACAGAACACCTGTGAGGACCATGGGAACTGGCAGGCCTTAGCACATCACTTTGGTACCTGAGCATCACTGAGTACAATCTGGCTAATGCAGAGAACTACAATGTCATCCCATTGCACAGCTTTAAACTGCAGTGTCAACTAACAGATTCTTTCACCCTTTGAAAAACCTCCAGAAACACCAAATGTAGGAAGGTGCGTCAAAATGGCATTTTTCATTATTTCAAATAAGATTACGAGTTATGGAGTAGGAAATTTGTTCACAGCCCTTCCCTGAATAGTGAATCCGAGCTGATGTGGTTTTTTATTTTTTTGTGGAACTACGTACTTAACATTTTCAAACAGCAACCAAATCCATAAATAGCACATTTTACGGAGTGGTTCCTAATGAAAATGACTTATATTCACCTTCTGACTAAAATAAGCACAGAAGATAAACAGACAATGCATTCTCTCCAATTAAGGCACCATACAGAAAAGGTTAAATATTCCACCTCAAAATCACACCCCAAAACTGTGGAAAGGATTCATTCAAGGCCTTCTGTTTAAAAAGTGCTCAAATGGAAGCCTCTGAACGCTCTTTACTAGCTTTGTCTCAAAAATGTAGTTATGCGCCTCAAATGCCAAACAGCCCCAAAGCATTGCATTACATGCAAAGATGTATAGCAACACTGAGATGGCTGGTATTTCTGTATCAACAACACCAGGGAAAACATAGTGTGAGGTGGAGGCAACAAGGGAGAGAAGGTGCTTAACCCTTCCTGTATCACTCTTCTTAGTTTGCTCCTTGCCTCCAACCACTTTCTGAAACCTTTTCCTTTTCACAAGTTTATTTGTGTTAAAGTTTCAAACAGAGCCCCCCTGGGTTTCGTACTATTGTGTATTAGTGTGAAATGCTTAGTGGCCACAAACTGGCACATGCATTCATTGGGCTTTGGGCTCTTGTCCCAGATCAGGGACCTGATTTTAAACCTTCCATTCTCATCGCTCCTGCCCCATGAAATGGGAACAAAATTAAAGCTCTGTGCTTATTGCAAGTGATGATTCCAAGCCAAAATTGCATGCTTCAAACTGTCTACTGGTTGATGCTGGATGAGGACAGCAGCCATGAGTTCAACTGTTACAGCATCACAGAATGTTCACAAACATTCTGCATTCCATTGGGGAGAGATTAGGTCGACTTTCACTTTCAGAAGTGCTCACTAAGCCATGCCTTGTTAAACACTGGTTCATAATTTGCTTCATTTATATGTAACGACACTGATTTTATTGTTTGTGTTGTATATTAAATTTCTTGCTTATTTTAAGTATGGGCTCTAATTAGCTGTGTTACATTCCACATTTATGTTATGCTGTGTATGTTTTCTGGGAAATAATTGTGTGAAAATTTTTGTTAGCACAGTAATTAGAAGAGGGGTGGGAATAGTGTCAAAGCAGAAGGCAAGGGAAACAAGGACAGTGCCAGAAAATGGGGGTGGGGGTGGGAGTGGAATGTGAATTTTCTCACAATCAAGGTCCCTCATCTAACAATATTTCTCCTTGCCTGAAAGCACTACTTTGAACTCAAAACTGAAATGTAGGAACATTAATCACAGAATACTGTGGATTTAAGACCACACCTGATTTTTGCTTTGCAGCAGGAAATTCTAATGCATTGGATAAATTAAACTATTGGGGAAATTTTGTATTGTTCTTAACGAAACGGTTATGCCTGATAATGCTTTGTGCTTTTTTTTAAAAAAAATCAACCAAGAGTCTTGTGGCCTGTTCAAGAGTAAAGCATCAATCATGGCATAAGCTTAAGTGGACTACAGTCTATTCCATCTGATGCATAATAACCATGAGTTATAGATGCATGTATATGTGTCTATATATGCACACAACATTTTTAGGGATGGGCAAATGTGAGATCAGAGGGAAATAAAGTACAGAGTAAAAGCAGTGATAATTGCATCCTCAACACCGGTCATTCACAAAACAGCTCTCGGTGATACAGACTTTTTGGCACTGGTAAGCAAATTAACACATATCGTTGGTTAAAAATCTGTTGTCTTCGTTCAATCCACGAGTGGCAGTTTGGAAACTCTAGATGCACTGCAGATCTGGGAGCCTGCTAGCAAAGATTTAGCCTGTGATTTGAAATGATGTGAACTTCAGCACTGGTATGTTCTGCGGTTCCTGTGTACTAATAGCAAACTCATTCTCCAAGCGCCAATCCAGCATCTAGCCAAAATGACATGGCCCATGAAGAAGGAGGAGCTGTGAGGGACCCCAAAGTTCTCAGAAGGAAACAGAAAAGCCAGTAGGACCAAAGACCAAGTCCAGAAACTGCTGGTCCATAAGGACAAATAGGGTCAGCCTGTCTTTCTACCTAGGGGACACCACTGCTTGTCAGCTTCCTCCTCCTCTGTAGAATTCAGCAGGGAGGAGTCTGGGTACAAAACTAGAATTCATTGGCTTTGCCTGTCATTGGCTTTGGCTCCAGCTACTGAATGGGCTCCCTGCCTTATGCCCTTCCAGTCCCAATGAGCAGCAACCACGACTGCCAGACTGCAACTTTTATTTGCTGCTGGTCCCACCTGGCCTTCCAGCTGTCCATCCTTCTGTTTGCTCCATCTCTGGCTGAATTTTCTGGATCGTCAGCCCCCTTCTTGCTTCCCTTATTCTGCTGCCTTCTCAGGCTTTGAAGGTAGATTGGTTGTTTTTTTTTCAACCTCCCCTTCCTCAGCTGTTTTGGCTGCCTTTTCTTGGCTGAGAATAGCTCAAGACCTTTCTGCCTGCCTCATGCCTCCCTCTGTGACATGAAGGCAACTTAGTCAATGGCTCCATAGTTAGAGGCAGCCATGTTTCTGAATACCAGTTGGTGGGAGTCATAGGTGGACAAAGGGCTTCTCTTCTTCTTATGCATGGATCCTGCCTGCAGTTTCTCACAGGCCTCTGGTTGGCCACTGTAAGAACTGGATGCTGGACAGAATGGAGCATTGGTCTGATCCAGCAGGCTTTTCTTATGTCTGCTAGATTTTAATATAATATAATAATAATAATAATAATAATAATAATAATAATAATAATAATAATAATAATTTATTTATATCCCACCCTCCCCAGCCAAAGCCGGGTTCAGAGCAGCTAACAACAATAAAAGTAACACAGCATTCTAAAATTAATTCATTCTAAAATCAATTCAAAACCAAATTAATGGCAAACATTGGGCTAGAGTTCTATGAGGATTACAGAAAGAGAGGGGTCAGGCTGTGCCCTGGCCAAAGGCCTGGTGGAACAGCTCTGTCTTGCAGGCCCTGCGGAAAGATGTCAAGTCCCGCAGGGCCCTAGTCTCTTGTGACAGAGCATTCCACCAGATCAGGGTCACAGCCAAAAAAGCCCTGGCTCTGGTTGAAGCCAACCTAACCTCCCTGTGGCCCTGGACCTCCAAGATGTTTTTGTTTGAAGACCGTAAGGTCATCCGTGGGACATACCAGGAGAGGAGGTCCTGTAGGTATGAGCGTCCTAGGCCGTATAGGGCTTTAAAGGTTAAAACCAGCACCTTAAACCTGATCCTGTACTCCACCAGGAGCCAGTGCAGCTGGTATAGCACTGGGTGAATGTGATCCCACGACGAGGACCCTGTAAGGAGTCTCACAGCGGCATTCTGCACCCACTGGAGTTTCTGGGTCAGTCTCAAGGGCAGCCCCACATAGAATGAGTTACAATAATCAAGTCTGGAGGTGACCGTCGCGTGGATCACAGTGTGTAGGTCAGGCTGCTTTCAAATAACTCATTGCTTAAAACTCCTGCTATCCACTTTTCTCGGGGATCACGCGATTCTTTGTTTCATTTCGTTTTTTAAAATGTGTCAAAAAATAAAAGTGAGTTTTTATCACCACTTGTGGAAACATTCTAAAGCCACAGAGCAAGCTTCAAAAACAAAACTATTTTATATATACTCTTTTTTCCCCCTAACGGTTAATGCACTGCTCTCCAGAACAACCTTTTAAAATCTTCTCCATCAAAATGGAGTAATAAAAAAGGGGGAAAGAAAAACCAAAAGGGGTTACAGGAAGAATTGGAGGTTTTGTAACGGAAGTCTCAGTACTTTTAATGAAGACCGAAGTTTCCAAAAAGTTCCTGGATATCATTTCTTCTTAGCTTCCAGACTGAAATATTCCTCATGTAAGTGGAACTATATTTTGTGCCATTTTGTTAGTACTTTAGCCCCAATTTGATTTCCCTTTGGGGGGGAAGGGGCCTGAGCTACCAAGAATGTTCAAAAAGTAGTGAAAAAACGGCCTAAACTTCACAGAAGGCTACATAATGTAGGTGAGAAGACTCAAAAGAAGACCAAATATAAGCACTGCAGAAGAAGGACCATGACTCAGTGGTCCCAGGCTTGCATGCAGAAGGTCCCAGGTTCAGTCCCTGGAATCTCCAGGTATGCCTAAGAATGTCTCCCCTTTGAAATCCTAGTGAACTGGCAATACTGCCAGCTTGCTGTGTGTTGTTGTGGTTTAGTCGTGTCCGACTCTTCATGACCCCATGGACCAGAGCACGCCAGGCACTTCTGTCTTCCCCTGCCTCCCACAGTTTAGTCAAACTCATGCTGGTAGCTTCGAGAACACTGTCCAACCATCTCGTCCTCTGTCGTCCCCTTCTCCTTGTGCCCTCCATCTTTCCCAACATCAGGGTCTTTTCCAGGGAGTCTTCTCTTCTCATGAGGTGGCCAAAGTATTGGAGCTAAACCCAACACCGGGCAACATTCTGCAGGACACATGCCAGTGACGGGCAGCACCAGAGGCAAAACTAAGCAAAGTAACTAGCTCGAATTTTGTGAGAATGGTGCATCCATAATACTATGCAAAGGGTTGATGCGGTAGCATACAATCTTGCGATGTCATATGATGTAAAACTTGGGGTTTTGCTTTTGCTGCCCAACATCCTGTGGGACTCTGGGTCCCCTAAATCCATGATCAGTCAGAGAAAAATGGATGGAGGACAGGATCCAAAGACTTTTGACATTGTCCAACCCCCTTAGCCAAAGACCACCCCAAAATCATCATACATACACCACAGAAGGAGGTGGTCTGCAGCAGAAATCCTGTCTGCCAGGTTACCTGATAATGGTCACTGATTGCATTACCTGGGCAGCCTGGCCATTCTTTTGAGATGGTTAATACTTAAGTTCCGGATTCCAGGCTCACCCTGTTCATGCATGCCCTTAAGACAGGATTTGTAAGCGAAAAGACAATGGGAATGCTTTCCCCATTTGCCTCCTTTACTGCAGAGGAATATTTGAGGTCATTGCGAGAGTCAATATGGCTTCAGGATTGCTCTCCCATACTATTTCAGACACATGGTTTATATATTTAGATATGTGTGCATTCATGAATATTTATTCTATATTTGAGACCTTAAAAATTCTTACAACACACACACACACACACACAGGCAGGTTTTTTGAGTTAGTTCGGTTATCAACTGTGTGAGAATTTTAACTGTGAGAGCAGGAAGTGTGTTGCATTATGCTGCTGCCAGCATCAGAGCCAGTCTGTAAATATCAGTCAGATGCAAATTCATGTAAATATAGGTATCACCTGCCTCACTTGTACATTCAATCTGACAAGAGCAAGTAAAAGTCACATGTTATTTTTAAACTTTAAAAGCAAGTGTGGCATGGTTGTTCGAGGAGAAAAGAGAACTATTTAAAAGGGTCAAAGGACCTGCCTGTCAAAGGAACTTCCGCACAACTAATTACCACAATTTGTTTTACCTTTTTCCTATAGATTAGTTTCTACAAGTACCCCCTCCTCACCCACTGTTCAGGCAAGGAAGAATTACCTCTGAGGACCAATTCTAGCCAGATCGGCTGATATGGATTGGGATTGGGACTCTGCTGGTCTTCAGGTAGGCCACAAAAATCTCAAGCACTTGACACTTCCAAAAGGAAAAAAAAATCTCCTGCAGTCCATATGGGATTTTACCAATAAGAATGCTCAAGTCACTGCTTATTGGCTACTAGTAATCATGGCTCAATATTACCTCCATGGCCAGAGGCCGTTTGTCCTTGAAGCCCAGTTGCAGGAAACCATCAATGGTGGTACCTTGGTTGTCAAACGGCTTGGCTCCTGAACAAATCGGCTCCCGAATGCCACAAACCCAAAAGTGAGTGTTCCGGTTTGCAAATGTTTTTTGGATGTTGAGCATCCTCTGTGGCTTCTGGTTGAGTGCAGGAAAATCCTACAGCCAATCTGAAGCCGCACCGTGGTTTTTGAACCATTCCAGGAGTCGAACAGATTCCTGGAACAGATTGAGTTTGACAACCAAAGTACCACTGTATTCTGCTGCACTCACAGCCTGCTTGTGGACTTCCCATTGGCATCTGGTCACTGCAAGAACAGGTTGTTGAACTAGATGGGCTGTGATGGCCTGGGAATCGGATTCAGAGGCTGAACCTGAGGAATCCCAGGCTGCACAGGAGTCCCCACCTCCAGGTGGGGCTGAGCCGGGGGAGGGGCTTGAACCTGAAGGGCCATCACCTGTACCGAATCCTCAGGAGCAGACACCAGTTGAATCCGCTCTAGCTCCAGAGGTGATCGAGGACCCATTGCCTGCAGGTGCTCCTCTCTCAGCCCTGTTAGGGGAAGGTGAGGTTGCCTCTGGGTCTAGTAACCCTCCTGCCTCTCCTGAGCTGAAGAGGCTCAGGGCAGAGAAGCGGAGGGAACTAAGTTCTCACAGGAGGAGTGCTCGCCTCCAGGCCAGGAGAGGCGAGTCACCTGTGGACCAGGGCTGCCCTATGCCTCAGAGGAGATGAAGGCCAGCCCACCCAGTCCCACGTTGCGGGAGCAACATCGTTGGTTACCTGTTCCTGCCAGCACCCTGTCCTGCTTTCTGCCAGAGTTCCTGACCACGCCTGACTCCCTGCCTTGGACCCCACTTCAACCTCAGACCGGACACGGGCCACGCTGCACGGTAACCCCCCTCCCCCCCCGGAACCAGCACATGGGCCTTTGTCCTCTGTTTGCCGTTGGGGGTGGTTGGTTTCTCCTGTGCTGTCCTACCTCCAGCCTGAAGAACCTTCAGAAGGGAGTGGCTGCCATGGGCATTATGTGTATGTGTATTTTAATGAGCTGAATAGAGTGGAAGATTATTAAGAGTCTTTGGCTGTTATTTTGCTAATGCTGTTAATGTTGTTCTAAGGATTATAAGTGACGAGGGTGGTGCTGTGGGTTAAACCACTGAGCCTCTTGGGCTTGCCGATCAGAAGGTCGGCGGTTCGAATCCCTGTGACGGGGTGAGCTCCTGTTGCTCGGTCCCTGCTCCTGCCAACCTAGCAGTTCGAAAGCACGTCAAAGTGCAAGTAGATAAATAGGTACTGCTCTGGCGGGAAGGTAAATGGCATTTCCGTGCGCTGCTCTGCTTCGCCAGAAGCGGCTTAGTCATACTGCCCACATGACCCGGAAGCTGTACACTGACTCCCTTGATGGGCACAGGATATCGGTCATGACATTATGTTTGCTGACTGGGAACAGTTATGGACCACTGGTGTTAAGTTCACGACATGTAATGCCTTAAAAGAGAACATAATGAAAATGATTTACAGGTGGTACATGACCCCAGTCAAGCTTGCAAAAATTTACCATTTGCCCAATAATAAATGTTGGAAATGTAATGAGATGGAAGGTACCTTTTACCACCTTTGGTGGACCTGCCCAAAGATTAAAGCCTTTTGGGAAATGATCTATAATGAAATTAAGAAGGTCCTTAAGTGGACTTTTCCTAAGAAACCTGAGGCTTTTCTCCTGGGCATGGTTGGCCAACTGGTGCCAAAGAAGGACAGGACTTTTTTTATGTATGCTACTACAGCAGCAAGAATTCTTCTGGCAAAGTATTGGAAGATGCAAGAACTACCTACTCTGGAAGAATGGCAGACAAAGGTGACAGACTTCATGGGACTAGCAGAGATGACCGGCAGAATCCGAGACCAGGGGAAAGAGACAGTGGAAGAGAACTGGAAGAAATTTAAAACATATCTTAAAAACTGTTGTAAAATTGAAGAGTGTTAAGATGTCAAGGGGTAAGAAGTAGAGAATTACAGCTGTAACTAATAAGTTTAAGGAAATTTAATGAAAGGGAACTAAATAGATAAATTGACTAAAGGGTTGCTAAAGAATTGTGGAATAAGGATGCAGCGAAAGGGAGGTATGGGGAAGTCGGTATATGTTTAATGTTGTGTATGTTTTTGTTTTGTGATGTGTTTGTTTTTTATTATGTGTTTGAAAAATGAATAAAAAAATTTATTTTTTTAAAAAATACACTGACTCCCTTGGCAAATAAAGCGAGATGAGCTCTGCAACCCCAGAGTCGTCCGTCACTGGACCTAATGGTCAGGGGTCCCTTTACCTTTACTTAACTAAAGTAGATCAGGGGTGGGGAACCTATGACCCTCCATATGCTTTTGAACTGCAGCTCCCATAATCCCTACCTTTACCTTTACCCTTTAAGGATTAGAAACATTGTACTGATTTGTTAATCGTATAACATGACTTTTGCTTCAATTGTGACACTTAGCGTATTTTTTTCAGCGGTTGCTGAACTAACAGTGTTTTATAGATTGTAATTGTTCCACTGGTGATTTGTTAATTATTCTTTATGACTTATTCTGCACTTGTGATGTTATATCATGTTGTTACTGTTTGTAAGCCGTGTTGGGATTCATTTGAATGAAAAGCAGCATAGAAATATAATAAACAAAACAAAGTATTTGTCTTGACACAACTTCCTTCTTATACTATCAACACAAATTCCTCATCTGCATTCAAATAATAGGAAAACATATGTAGACTTTGCAATAAATACATAATTTATAAATCTCAAAATTTTGCAGGCACAATTAAGAATCTCGGGTCAACCTTTGACCTACCAAATTCCCCTTCTCTGTCTCAATAACGATATGGTCAATGGCAAGAAACATTGTTTACCAGCTTCTGCCTGAATCAATGGAGGGTTGTTGTTGTTTAATTCATAAAGATATGTTTTCAGAATGAGGTAGAAGCTCTGACATTTAGCCAGAAGCAGGATGTTTGCTTTACTAGTTTCACTGGAAAGCACAATGCTTCTCATGTATATAAAGGGAATTATCCAAAACTGAATGTGATTTTGCACATCTATGCCACATTAGGTTTAATGATAACTCAAAATATTGGTGCAAATGGAACTTGCAGCTGAGGTATTCACTTGCATTCGCCAAAGTTCTCATACATTGCAATTCTGGGGCAGCTGTTTCACATGTGTGTGTGTGTAAATGTGTGTGCATGGCTAGTTGTCACTGAGATGGTGAATTTGTGTTTGAGTCAATGGAGGTTGATTCATTAGGGTGAGTATCCCACCCACACCAATTTGTTCTCAGCCAGCTCCACCTTCCTGCCTTATTACCTTCAGCCAGCTCATGGGCTAGAACTGGCTATCAGCTTCTTTCTCCTTAGTGCCTGTAGAACTCAACAGGGACTGGGGGCAAGGATAAAATTAGCTGGCTCCATCTGTTGTTGGTCTCACTGAAAAGTCTCATTGGGCACCAACCGCCTCTGGTCTGCGCTTTACAAAGTGTAGGAGGAAGCCCACATAGCTGAATGAACAACAGCAAGGAGAAGATCCATGTATGCAGAAAACCACCATGTCCAAGAGCAGGGTCTAGCATCATATTTGACTTGCTAGTTTTTGATGTGTAGGAATCTTCCTTCATGCCTGCTGGGAAGAAGAAGAAGAAGAAGAGTTTGGATTTGATATCCTGCCTTTCACTCCCTTTAAGGAGTCTCAAAGAGGCTAACATTCTCCTTTCCTTTCCTCCCCCACAACAAACTCTGTGAGGTGAGTGGGGCTGAGTTCCCCAGATTACGAGACTACCGCTCTTAACCACTACACCACACTGGCTTGGGAGCATTCTACATACCCTTCAGCCATCCCAGACATCCGAGAATTACAGAAGCCATCCAAGCTTCTGATTGGATTCCAGGATGTCCTGTTTTGGCTCCCACAAGAGCACCACCCCAAAGATTCCCTTGGGGGGGGGTTGCACTCTCATGTGAGTCACATGACTTGTGCAAGAGTGCAGTCCCCAAAGATGTGCAAACCCAATTTTCCTTCACTGCATGTGGGAGGGTATGCATCCCATCATTTGAGCCCACATGTACATCCAGATTTGCCACTTTCACAATAGACACTAGACTTAAGTATTCAACCTTCTGCTGTCCTCAACTCACGCTTTGCTTGTATGTTTTTCAATAAGCAGACATTGCTTTTTCAATAAGCAGACCCCCAGCCTCGCTGCTTTCTCATGTAGGGATGGGGGAGGAATTCAGTTGGGTAGGACACACCATGCAGGAGCAGGCCAGCAGAAGAGGGCATTGCCACTTACTGGGCTGATGCAGGGCTGTGCATGTGCCCTGGTGGAGTCAGTTCTTGCTCTCCTGCTCACATGGAAAGCAGCAGCAAAACTGCAACCTGGAGCCCAGCTGCCCAGCTACCTCCTCCTTCTGCTGCTGTGACTTGGCCAAACAACAGCCAAGATTTTGCAGAGGTATATATTGCATCTGTACATGCACACAGGGCTCACAGCCAGTGTCGGAGCTAGCTGCACAGGCACTCGGAGTGGTGCACAAACGGGGGTGGGGCAATCCGCATAGGGGAGCCAATTGGCGTGGTGGTGATCTGTCTGCGGTCCCCGATCGGCATGGCAGTGATCCTCCCGGAGGGGATTTTGTCACCCCCCTCTAGGATGACACCCAGGGCGGATCGCCCCACTTCCTACGCCCCTGCTCACAGCTCCCCACACTGGGGGTGACTGCATTGTGAAACCCCTTCCTCAGCATAGAACCCACGCACTCTAATGGCAGGCATTTTGCCAGCGAACTAATACACAGCAAGGCAGCACAGGCTGCTGATGTACTTTGTTAGAAAGAGGAGTTGCACACCAGCAGAAATCCTAAGCAGCTCGAACTGCTGTCTAGCTGGGCATAGGAAAGGGCAAACAAACATTTTTAGAATGTGCATCTAGCCCTCAGGATTCACCGTTGATTTTGATATAAAATGTTATTAACTTTGGCTCCTTGTACGAAAGGTCGTGATCAATAATTGTTTCAATCTGCCTGTTTCCCCCCACCCCTCCTCCTCCTTTCTCGTCTGTCTCCCGAGACATTTCTGGGCTGCTGCCAATGTAGTTTTTGGCTCACCAGCACATTGCATTGTATCACCCGCTCCAGATCTGTGGGTCTTTATCTTATCTTTTCATTAGCTTGAAGATGTGTATATGTGTTCTGCTTTTCTGAAATTTACGCAGATTAGAAGTGTCCATAACTCTTCTGAGGTCAGCCCAAGGAGAAAAGAAAAGGCTCAGCTCTGGCTAACCACTCTATTCTGTCTCGGTCAGACCACACCTGGAATACTGTGTCCAATTCTAGGCACCACAGTTTGAGATGGATATTGACAAGCTGGAACGTGTGCAGAGAAGGGCAACCAAGATGGAAAACCAAGCCTTATGAGGAGCATTTGAAGGAAGTGGGTGTGTTTAGCCTGGAAAAGAGGAGGTTGAGAGGAGACATGATAGCCATCTTCAAATATTTCAAGGGCTGTCACATGGAGGATGGAGTAAGCTTCTATTCTCCTGCTCTGGAGGGTCGGACTTGAACCAATGACTTCATGTTACAGGAAAAGAGATTCCAACTAAACTTCAGGAAGAACTTTCTGACAGTGAGAGCTGTTCAACAGTGGAACAGACTCCTTCAGGAGGCTAGATCTCCTTCCTTGGACGTTTTAAAGCAGAGGTTGGATGACCATCTATCAGCTGAGATTCCTCCATTGCAGGGGGTTGGACTACATGACCCTTGAGGTCCCTTCCAACTCTACAATTCTATGATTCTAAACCAGTAGTGTATGTCTTTTAAATCATTGGCTCAACTTATATTCCATGCTGAAGATATCAAGCAGAACAGTTAGCCAGAGCACAATGACTTGTATCAACTGGAAAGGAACTTCCCCTCCCTTTCATTGAAGCCTTTCTTAATAAATAAATATGCACACAGTGACATGACACCCTTTTAAGATCGAGACATTTTGAAGTGAATACTGCATTGGTCACCTAGCAACAATCTATCATCACTCCATTGGATATAGTTAAAAAGGGTCCCAGGAAGTATGAGAAGCAACCTATTACCTTGTGTTAGGTGAGCAATCCTATATCCCAGTTGTGCTGAAAGTGAAGTTATACTTTGGAAAGCTGATTTGAAGTTTACGGATTGTATATTGTTAAAAGAGAACGATATGAAGATGCTGTGCAGGTGGTATGTCACACCAACAAAATTGGCAAGAATATATCAAAGAGAACAAAGGAATTGTTGGAGGTGTAAAGAAAGGGAAGGTACTTTTATCATATGTGGTGGGAATGTAAGAATATTCCATTTTTGGGGGAAATGATATATAATGAATTGAAAACAAATGTTTAAAATGACATTTACTAAAAAAACAGAAGCTTTTTTGATAGGAATTTTAGGACAACTGCCGAAAGAATAATGGACATTATTTATGTATGCGATGACAGCGGCAAGAATTCTGATAGCACAGAACTGGAAGAGTGGAGAAATACCATCAAAGGAACAATGGCAAGAGAAGTTGATGAACTATGCAGAGTTGGCAAAGTTAACAGATAAACTACGTGAAAAAGGCAATAGTGACTTTGAAAAAGAATGGGAGCCTTTTACATCATATTTGCAGAAACAACGAAAAAAATAGAGTCACTGGCATGATTTAAATAAACATTTGCAATGTTATTTATATAAAAAAGAAACTTAATAGTACAATAATACAGAAGTATATATAAACAGCAGAATGTAACATGAGATGTAATAAACCAGGGATGGAAGTTGAGGGAAGTCAGTAGGAAAGGGGGAAATTGAAACCTGAATGTAATGTAATGATTACAGATATTGTAAAAATGAAAAACCCAATAAAAAAAGAATAGCGGGGAAAAAATGAAAGAGAGGTTATGCCATTGTGGAGTTGTGCTGGCTTGTCCACACAGTTGGACTGGCATATCTCTACTGGTGGTAGTGGACCATATGTTCATCTGGTGCAGAAATATTTCTCTGTATCCAAAATCCTCCAGCCAGCACCCATCTTTCACGCTGTTACTAGAAGTGCAGATCCTCGAACTGTTGTGCCTGATAATTATTTGTTCCTGTCTTTTCAAATTCAACCAAGAGTCTTGTGGCATGTTCAAGAGTAAGTCATTCATCATGGCATAACTCTTTGTGGGCCACAGTCCGATTCATCATAGCCATAAAGCTGAGTTATAGCTGTTTGTGTGTATACAAATACACAGAGAATTGGGTTTTTTTTGGGGGGGAGGTGTGTGTGTGTGTGTGTGTAAATTCAATGTAAGAGGGAAATGAAATGCAGAAAAATGCAGGAAAGTACAGAAAGTGATAATTATATACTTAACATTGGTAACCTAAAAAACAGCTCTTGATGATACAGACATCCTGGCACTAGTAAGCCAATTAACACATGTAATGAGTTGAAAATCTTTTGTCTTGTGGTTCAATCCATAAGTGATAGCACTGAAACTCTTGTGTTCTTCACCCTGGGGAAAGGGACTTGCGGTCTCATTTGTAGTGCCACCCTTCCCTGGACATGGGCTAAATGTAAGGTGTGATAATGTAAATTCACATAATATAAAGACAATGATCTAGATTAGAAATGGCCACCACTTCATTGATTACAGATGCAGGTGGAATTTTGGCTCAGACATTGGAAGTAAATCTGTTTTAGCCTCCTGATAGAGGGTTGAAACTTTTTCAGGGTCATGCCAAGGATTATGGCCTCCCCAAGATGCCAGTCTACAGAGATGGCCCTCCTATGGTTGCTGCTGGAAGCTCTATGGCCCGTCTGTGCCACGCTTCGCTTTGGGACAGAGACTTCCACCGAGACACCTCCAATGGGGTACCGTAAATTTGTTAGTGGATCAAAATGTTGCACCACCTCACCCAAAGTAAAGTTTTATTTCAGGAAAGTTAGTTCACACTCCTGCGTCTGCCAAGCTCCTAGATTACTTCGCTTTTCAACAGGTCTTGTCTTCCAGAGGTGGCAGCTTCAGCATTCTTCCTTCTCCAGTTTTCCCTTTTCTACTTAAGCCTCCTTTAGAGTAAATCCCAGATTTCAGGGACAGTCAGATCCTGCCAGGGTTCTGAGGCAGGCTCTTGCTAAAGGCTAAAGGGAATGGGAGTGTCCTAGCTCCTTGCTGTTGGTCTTGTTGTTTAGTTGTTTAGTCATGTCCGACTCTTCATGACCCCATGGACCCGAGCACGCCAGGCACTCCTGTCTTTCACTGCCTCCCACAGTTTGGTCAAACTCATGCTCGTAGCCTCAAGAACACTGTCCAACCATCTCATCCTCTGTCTTCCCCTTCTCCTTGTGCCCTCCATCTTTCCCAACACCAGGGTCTTTTCCAGGAAGTCTTCTCTTCTCATGTGGTGGCCAAAGTATTGGAGTCTCAGCTTCAGGATCTGTCCTTCCAGTGAGCACTCAGGGCTGATTTCCTTAAGAATGGATGCGTTTGATCTTCTTGCTGTCCATGGGACTCTCAAGAGTCTCCTCCAGCACCATAATTCAAAAGCATCAATTCTTCGGCGATCAGCCTTTTTTATGGTCCAGCTCTCACTTCCATACATCACTACTGGGAAAACCATAGCTTTAACTATACGGACCTTTGTTGGCAAGGTGATATCTCTGCTGCTCTTATGCTTCCCCATGGGGAATGTGGGCTGGGTAAATCCAGTCTTTGAGTTTTCCCACTCTGGGCCCTCCCAGTGGAACTTCCATGGATAGTGCAAGTTTCCAAAATTTCCGGGAGGACCCCTCACTTAAGGGCCCAGCTATTCCAGCTTTCTCTCTGGGAGATCCTGTTACCACCACATACCAACAACCCTACCAATATCACATTGGAGCAGGGGAATGAGCATGGGATGGTGTGGATGACCTTATTAGCAGCTGTAACAGCATTTTCAGAGGAAATATGTGTCCAGAGTTGACATCAAGGTCTGTCACCGTAGGCTAGTCCCTGGTTTTTCTAAATTTTAAGCCTGGAGCAAGCAGAGTTTTTACCTCAAATGATTATCACCTGCGTAACTGGTTTGAAACCAATTTGCATCTGTGGAGGAGAGAATGACTGTGGCAGGTTTCCTGGCTCTGAATTTGCAAGGGTCTTCTTGCCCACTGTACATTGCAGAGAAATAACTGCTTTGTAGGAAGCTGTGGAATGGGATAAGTCAGAGATCAATTTGTGAATAATAGGCACATCCTTTCATTATGTGAAACATTTTTCCCCCTTCCATACAATTTTGTACCACCCACAGAGATAACATATCTGCTCTTCTGAAGCAAGGGTTTTGAGAAATATTTATTATTTCTCCCTCTTGTAATTGTTAAAAGATAATTGAAACTTCCAATGAAGGACTGATTTTTTTATTTTTTGCAAACAAATCTAAATGCTAGTTCAATGCCTTGTTGTGTCTCATGCCTTGAATTCACATTATACTAAAATAGATGGAGCCTAGAGCAACTGGTCCCCATTCAAGTCTCAAACCACTCCCTTTCCCCTTCCCACTTGCTTTCCTTTCAGCCCCTCAACTGTTTCTCAACATTTTATGACCACTAGACATTCTCAGTCTTCATTCACTATTGGGCTCAGTTCTCCATACTACCTACCGTACTCCTCCACCCAAGATACTTATGCAAACCTTGCAGTTTTCCCCAAATCCTGCTAATTCTTCCCTCTAGTGCATGGTCAGTGCCATATTGTCCACACAAGCAAGAGCCTTCAAACCTGACTATTAGAACTGGATGGACTTATAAATGTTGCCAGAGTTTGGGGAAGTCCATTCAGTCTCAAATCTGCATCACCGTGCGTTACTCATCACATGCAAAATACACTTTTAAAAAATGTTTTGCGCAGATTTCACAGATGTCTTGGAAAACAGACAAGCTGGCAACTGTGTGTTTGATGCCCTCTGTTCCGATTTCATAAATGCAAATTCTGAAATGAAGCAAAAGCGCCCCTCCCCGTCCCCAACCCTTATCTGCTCTATGAAGACTTGGCATGTTTAAATAACTATTATCCCTTAAATGTATTCAAGTGATGTTGGAATCATTATTCTAACAGATAGAATAGGCATTAAATCCACAGGGGAGTCATTAAAAGATGGCTATTTCTCTCTGTTTGACCGAAGCAGCAGTTATAATGTATTTATTCAGGATTTAGCAAATGGAATTCAATTAGAACTGAAATGGTGTTAAATTGAGTAATTCCTATTGTGTTTGCTTGACAGACAGGAGTGGCATGACCTGAAAAGCTAAAAGGAGCTGAGTCCCAGAGATTCTGCTGCACTTGTTGACAGCATGTCACTAAACTGTTGTATATCCTGCTTAACTCCTTAATCACCCACTTAACACCTGAGGAAAAACTAAAGGCCTCACCAGTGTATTGATATTAGGTGATCAGAGTCCTACCTTTGTACGAGTAATCCCCTTTATTCAAGATGGCTTGAAGGGGGCTTAGCATTCCCCTCTTAATGTCATGTTAGACTCAGGTGTGCTGGTAGCAATTATACTTTACATAACGAGAGAGAATGGAAAACTATACAGCTTCTTTCCTCTTCCGTGATGCCATTTTATGTTGGGGAGGCTTTGCAATTTCAAATGTCTCCGGAGGCTTAAAATAGATAAATAATTTAAAAAAGGGGGGAATGTGTTTACACATGCTCATGATGAAATTGGCATATTAAAAAAACACACACAAAACCCGCCCCTCAACAATGGATATTATTTCTTTGTTTCATACAATTTACACATCACTAGGTTGCAAAAAAAGAAGCTCAAAGCGGTTTGCAGAAAGACAAAACTATAAAATGAATAGTAAAAGGTAAAGGTACCCCTGCCCGTACGGGCCAGTCTTGACAGACTCTGGGGTTGTGCGCCCATCTCACTCTAGAGGCCAGGGGCCAGCGCTGTCCGGAGACACTTCCGGGTCACGTGGCCAGCGTGACATCGCTGCTCTGGCGAGCCAGAGCTGCACACGGAAATGCCGTTTACCTTCCCGCTGGTAAGCGGTCCCTATTTATCTACTTGCACCCGGAGGTGCTTTCGAACTGCTAGGTTGGCAGGCGCTGGGACCGAGCAGCGGGAGCGCACCCCGCAGCAGGGATTCGAACCGCCGACCTTTCGATCGGCAAGTCCTAGGCGCTGAGGCTTTAACCCACAGCGCCACCTGTGTCCCCAAAATGAATAGTAATATTGTGTTAGTCGGTCAAATACATTCTTAGGAATGGTGCCAGATCGGTGCTAGAGATGAATTAGGCCAATGGTGATTATATTATATAATACAGTGGTACCTCGGGTTAAGTACTTAATTCGTCCCGGAGGTCCATTCTTAACCTGAAACTGTTCTTAACCTGAAGCACCACTTTAGCTAATGGGGCCTCCTGCTGCCGCCGTGCTGCCGGAGCACGATTTCTGTTCTTATCCTGAATCAAAGTTCTTAACCTGAAGCACTATTTCTGGATTAGCGGAGTCTGTAACCTGAAGCATATGTAACCCGAGGTATCACTGTATATTGGTCTGTGTGTGCATACATAACAAACACACAGACTAAACTGAATAAGCAACAGCCTGAGTGCAATGAGTTTGAGCCACAACTGTCCTAAATGTTTCCATTTTCCCCTCGCTCAAACCATATAACAAACTTTATTTCCTCCAAGAGTTCATTTTTATTTATTTATTTTGCTTCATGACAATAAAATCCGTCCAAAAAGACACCTGGGACTTCAGCAGGAAAAACCTATTTGTTCTTACTTCCATATGGCATTAAAGGAAAACAGGTTTCTCTAAACCGATCTTATTTATTCTTCCTTTACAGTCCCCCTAATTAGTCTACTACTTAACCTCTGACAATGCTAACCACCATATCTCACCAAACCATCCTTGACACATCTATGAACTTTTGACCTGCTGGTACTATGACTGCAAGCCTCAGTTGGCTTTATTCGTGAATTACTTAGCTGAACATTTCATTGATGAGTGGCAGCTGGCCAATTTTAATTGGTGACATTGCAAGCTAAGGGCTAGTTTCAGTATAGTATGTTACTATCGTAAGGCATACATGGGAAAATATTACAAATCACTGAATCCAATCCCAAATTCCTTTCTTTCCTAAGCCTTGCAAGAACCACCAGTCGGGGAACCACCTAATCAAGGGATTAGGATTAAGTCTAGAATAGACAGATTTAGATGAAACTATTTTCCTTTTTGCTGATTTATTTTTTTATTTGTTACATGCCTTGAGCTTTCACATTGGGGAGGCCTATAAATCTAGATGGATTGCCAAGGAAATAAAAAATAATAATGGTATCCTCATAGTAATGATGAGTAACTTTTGTTTATTGCATGATCCTATTCTTTTTTCACCATCTCAGGAAACATGAAGGCTTTGGTAACTGGCAAATTTATTAAAAGGTAGTTGATCAAACCATTATTTAACTGGTCAAAAGGCAGGTGATTGGGGCATTAAAATCATATCATCAGTTGGCAGATCTTACAGAAGAATTCTCTGTTCCTGGCAAAGTATTCTGCATTAGCAGAGAGTATAGTTGTATATTTACACAACCCGCTCCAATTAAATATACTATGTTACCTATGGTGCAGCAGTTACATAGAGTGCAGATGCCTTAATGACTTGTAGAGAGAGAAAAAATCCAGCTCACTTCATCAAACAGAAGGCATCACTATTAATTTGCAGGATTGTCTCCAAAAGGGCATTTACCTGGCTGTGGGCAGAATGTTTCATTTACAATCAAATTTAGAGGTGATGACTTTGCATGGAGGTAAATATATGGAAAAGCAAAATGGAAATTCTGGGCCATCAGAGAAAATAGATGTTCCGGTGGATTTATGAATGCTATTAACACTACAACCACCTACACTCTCTGATACCTTATAATCATTGCTGCGGTACTTCTGCAATAAAATAATGCATTAAAGAAATAATTATAGCTGCAGACTACATACAATGGGGATATAAATAGCATTTTAAAACAGCAGCAAGTCAGAGTCCTTATTTAATGCCTCTGGAGCGCAGTCATATGAATTACTCTAGGCAGCCTCGGTTAAATGGAAAGAATATGTTTTCAATTTCCTTACAAGCAATTCGGCTGCTCTCCATGGTCCTTATCCTGCAATTAGTTAAACACATACATAACTCTGCTCTTGTGAGGGGCCCCCATTAATCTCTACAGACGATTCAGCAGAACACTAAAAGTGCACGCAGGATTTTAAACAGAGGCAGAGTTTGAGATGAGGTGTTGTTGGCAATAGTGGGCATTTTAGGTTGGAATAGCAGACTGGGAATCTCTGCTAGGGTTGCCCACTACATTTGGGTCCCTTCTGCTTTGCTAATACTCTGGAGTTCATGGGCTCTGTGGCAGATGCTGGGCATGCAAAGAGAGGCCAAACAATACATGGAAGAGGTGGAGACACCAGCCCACAGGGGCTCATCACACACCACTGTCATCACAAGCCATAGTTTGCTCCCCTCTCACACAAAGCCATGAAAGAATGCCTTCTCAAATATCAGCCATTTTGGGTCTTATGATCACCTGGTGCTGACTCATCATGGTGGGGCCTTCTCAGTGCGGTGTGTCTGTCTCCTTCATTATTTACTTTCAGAAACAATTTTAAAATATCCCTGTCCACCCAAGCATTTGATGGCTTGAAAGATACTGTACCCCAAATCCTTGAAATTATTAGCTGTGATGATAAATGAGTGCTTTTAAATATCTTTAGATATTTTTAATGTTTTCAAACCGCTTGTAAAATAATTACAGTAAACTCTTTCCCTGCAATGTTGTTTCCTTCCCTGGACTCCTTTGGGAAGAAGGATGGAACAGAAATGTAATTGATAGAATAAATGAAGTATTTGGAATGAACCCACAAACCCATTAGAAAGCAGTGGAAAACCATGGTTCACTGTGGCCGGGATTCTCTTTGGGGTGGAACTCCTCTCTGTTCCTAATCTCGTTTTGGATTCTCCATGGTGAGATTGCCTGTCAATCAGTTTGCCACCCTCACCTTCTGCAACCGCTTGGACAGGTTCATTTGTGCTATAACCCAGTGATAATAGTGGTCAGGGATGAGCCAATTGTCCAGTACTGGCAAAATATCATGGGTCCAGGTCAGATTTACATTGAGAATCACCTGGATCCTTTGGGAGCACTGGGTTTGCAACATGTCAAGGACTGAGCAGAGGTGCAGATGGTATAATACAGTGCTGCAACATTCGCATGGGCGGGATAACTTATGGTTGCTTCTGTTTGTACAATTGTAGCAGCTCAAAAAAGTGGCAGTGGGAGCAAACAAATTGCAGAAGCCACACGTCCACCCCCGCACCATCTTGAGGTTCCAGTGATATGATTTGGCACCTACACACAATCCCAGCTGGGTCAGAAGTTGGCTAGCAGCCCAGCTCCTGCAGGAAGTTGTGTGGGGCTCAGTGAGCATCTGCCATGGGAATTCCACAGGCTCATTTCAAAACTTAGCTTTTAAAAATAGGTGTGTGTGTGTGTTCGTGGGAAAGAGAAAGGTGTTGCAGGAGTTTCAGAAAAACACACCATTCCATTTCATCGCTGATTGGGATCTATCTCTCAATCTCTGCTCCCTGTCATGAAACAGCAGTAAACCTGTCAAGCAAGGTTGTTGCAAGGACATATGGATCTCGAAGTGCCATGTGTAGTTTAAAGGTGCTTTAGGAATGGCGGATGCCAATGAGAAGGAGATGGGAAGAGTACTAGAAAAACTCACGTAAAATAAACAGCAACAAAAACAACCCAGCACTCTAAACTGACATTCAGCATTGACTGGGTAGTTCTCCAAAATATAAGCCTAACTGAAAAGAAAAAGGTGCAGTGTCGTGGACGGAAGCACAACTAACATTTTGAGCATCTCCCATGCCTTTCAATGGACTTTCACTGGGGAAGGTCTTGATTGATTGTGCCACAAAGATATTTAAATAGACTTGTTTCAGGGTAAATAGTGGTGGGTTTGGCTTTTCTGTAAATACTGAGATGTTGATAAAAGAGGTAAACATATGACAAAAAAATCCCACTGGACACTGAAATCCCTGTTGCAGTGCAGGGAACCAGATGGCATGCCTTTTTCAATAACTAACAAGCCAAGATTGTTTTTTCCAGGAGGCATATGCAGCTACATTTTCCATTAAAGAACATGGGTACCCAATAAGGTTTTAGACAATAAAGTTTTGTTGACTTGGGGGAAAAAAGATTCAAGCTTGGGGTAGAGATAATTACTTTAAAAAAAAATCTTCTAGGAAATAAATAACCCGAGGTTCAATTAAATTAAAATTTTATTGTATATAACTATGATTTCCTTTGCTTCAACCCAAACCATTTCAAATCATCTGGAAATCTAAAGGGGGTGGGCAACCACTACTGTACTCATATATAAAAGAAAAAGAAACAAAGAATACAATGTTAAGTGAAGTAATTTCAAAGCTTTAGGAAATGGGATGTTCAATACACCCATTGCACATTAATTAGTATTTCTTCTTTGTCGGGCAAGTTAATTGCACTCTGTAAATGCTATGAAAGCTGCTGAACACTTCTGATTACCATCCTGAGCTTTACTCAAGGAAAAAAATATGTCATGGACCATTTATAGTAAGAAAGGAAGGGGATTAGCATTAGAGCTGACACATAGAGGAGGTCAGTACATGTCAGTTCCTTTCCCCCTCCCATGTATAATTTAAAGATAAACCCACACATTTATTTATTTCCTAATGGGCATTTCATCCTGTAGAACTCATGCCTATTAAGAGTTCACTGAGGCAAATTCTGTAGCTGGATTTTAATGGGGATGGTCACTAAATGAAGGTGGACAGGCAATGTTTTCACTGTCATCACTGATTGCAATGCATACAGTGGTACCTCGGGTTACAGACGCTTCAGGTTACAGACTCCGCTAACCCAGAAATAGTACCTCGGGTTAAGAACTTTGCTTCAGGATAAGAACAGAAATCGTGTGGCGGTGGCAGCAGGAGGCCCCATTAGCTAAAGTGGTACCTCAGGTTAAGAACATTTTCAGGTTAAGAACGGACCTCAAGAATGAATTGAGTTCTTAACCCGAGGTACCACTGTACTCAAGGAGGAAGGGCAATAAGGTTTCATGATTCAGGATGATATACAAGAAAGTATCCTCCTGTCCACATTTCAGCACAAAGGACAGTGCATGAGATGAAAAGGGATATAGTTAGACTAATCATTTGTGGTCAAGCACACTGATTCAGCAGTTTCATATGGGTGTGGAGCTCTGATAGTCATACATTCATTGCTATGGAGCTAGAAGATTAATGTGTGCTTTTTTAAAGGTATGTGTGGATTTCCTCTTCCATTGAAATGGGAACCACAGTCTGGGTGAGTGCTATTGCCCTCCTGCTTGAGGACTTCCCATAAGCATCTGGTTGGCCAGTATGAGAACAGGATGCTGGACTCGATAGGCCTTCGGTCTGACTCACAACAACTCTGTTTATGTTAATGAAAGGTTCAACCAACCCACAGTAGAGTGTTGCCCATATATACCTGACTACCCACAGAGCTCTGGACCAAAGCAAGGTTCTACTTCATTCTTCCTTTGGATTTCATGCACCTGCTTAAACCTGGGTGCTTGCATTTCTTTCACTTTGCCTTTGTCCTCCAAAATTTCTGGACAGAGAGTCATGCTAGTAAATTTTGCAGCTCATTTCTTGCTCTGGTTCCGCTAGGACTGAAGTGATTGTAGTTCATACTGTGATCTGGTTAATTACAGTTGAATTCAGTATGTCAGCATGAACTGATTCAGACAGTGCTTATTCTTCACTAAATGTAAATAGGGTTTCCAAAAGTGGGTAGAGTAGGCCAAAATATCTAAAGAGGCCCATTTCAAAGATTAGGTAGCAGCAAATCTAGGTTTGCCCTGAGAGCTGCAACCAATCCTAGCTGTCTTATGAGTGTACCTGTGTGACACAAATACTATTTTACTTGCTTCATATACTTTCCTTAATCAGGTGTACACTTAAAATGTCTTAGGTTCATCTGTCACAAAGACCTTAAGAATCATTCAGAACACAAGAAGCAAGCATCCAGTATGTAAGAATCATTTCAATGTTCTAAAGTGAAGCTGTTGCTATGAGGCTGATAAGGATAAGGATGGATTTTAGGAACAGGCCTGCACAGAAACAGAAGCATAATTTGAAACTCTTTTGCTGAGCCTAAACTGGAACCAAAACTAGTTAATGAATAAAATTCAGTAGAGTCCTTAAAGTGCTTCAAGTTGGCTTCGATTCACTTAAAGAAAAAGAAAGAAAGAATAGTAGTTCATACCAAACTGTGCTTGATTTACCTTCCTGCTTCTCCTTTTTCAAATCTCTGAAAACCACTCAAAGACAGAGAACAAGAAATCTTTTTTGCTCCATTTTTTTTCTTATTTTCAGTAGAACTAAAATATAATTTTGTTTACTTCGTACCTGTAATATTCCTTTTGTATTGCCAGTTCTGTTCCAGAGGAATGAAAAATTGATTTTTCTCTTATATGCTATAGCTAAGAGCAACACCTATGATCTTCATACAATTACAATTGTGTGTGTGGTCAATCTGTTATATAAAATTCTGTGATGATTCTCCAGGAAAGACTGTCAGCACTTCTGCCTAGAAATATGATGGGAGCGCACAGAAAGCCTTGCACATTTGTTCAGAGACCAGGCATTTGTATGCATTTACTTTGCATGCTTGCCTTTTCTGCATCCCCAAATTATTATTTGTACTTTTGTGGCATTGCTAAAGTAGCATTTCCCAAACTGACATTTTTAAGCTATCTATAATGGAGCAACATGGCTCCATTGCATTCAAAACTGAGTCAACAATTCCGCCCACTCTCTCTCTCTCTCTCTCTCTCTCTCTCTCTCTCTCTCTCTCTCTCTCTCTCACACACACACACACACACACACACACACACACACACACAAACACATTATAAACAAATGGGAAGAAGACTTCTGGAGCCTACACAGGGTAAGACCATCTGCCTTGCACACAGAAATTCCAGGTTCCATCCTTTGCATCTGAAGGTAGGGGAAGGAATGTCCTTTACCTGGCACCCTGGAGAGTCCTTGCTAGTCACAGTGTTGACAATACTGAGCTACTGTAGATGGACCAATGATCTGACTTGGAATACTTACTCAGCAGCTTCCTGTGTTGCCTCTCCTTTGAAGAGGGCTTCTTTTGTGAGCCTGTCTCAGAATAACTTTGCTGGCTTCTCTATAGGGGACAGAGCTGGATAAACGAAACACAGTATTTGGAAGAACATTTCTGCAGTATAGCTGAAATGGAACCTTCTCTAGTTTGTTTCACTAACAGCAATACCTCCCCTGTTTCCTTTTGGTGAGTTTTCAAGTGCTCCCTGGAACGTTTGCCTGTTTGTGGGAGTATTAGTGATAGGTGATAGTAGGCTAAGTAATTTAACTATGTCTTAATGAAGAATAAGTGTGGGACACAATGAGAATCTGTTTTTTAAAATGCCAGGTAACATGGAAAAACAAAGTTTGCACCATCAGGAAAGTGCCATAAGTATCTCACCAATAAGGCACATGATTCTCATGCAGAAGATCCTAGGTTTATTGGCATCCCAAGTAGACCTGAGAAAGCCCACGGTCTAAAACCCCGGAAAGTCACTACATGAACCATTTCCCAGGAATGGGGAAGCCAAGGCTCTCTAAAGCTTGTTGCTGGACTCCAGCTCCCATCAGGTCGAGTCAGCATAGCCAACAGGCAGGGATTATGGGAGCTGCAGTTCAAAAGCACATGGAGGGTCATAGGTTCCCCACCCCTGATCTACTTAAGGTTATAGAACCTAAATCGGGAATAGTGACTGCAGCTTCCATAATTGGCCATTGCTGGTTGGGGTTGATGTGAGTTGGAGGCCAAATATCTGGTGGGCCACAGGATCACTCTGTGACTTTAAGCTTAAAGGTAAAGGGACCCCTGACCGTTAGGTCCAGTAGTGGATGACTCTGGGGTTCTGGTGCTCATCTCGCTTTACTGGCCAAGGGAGCCGGCGTACAGCTTCTGGGTCATGTGGGCAGCATGACTGAGCCGCTTCTGGCGAACCAGAGCAGCACACAGAAATGCTGTTTACCTTCCTGCTGGAGCGGTACCTATTTATCTACTTGCACATTGACGTACTTTCGTACTGCTAGGTTGGCAGGAGCAGGGACTGAGCAACGGGAGCGAGAATCTATTTAAGTGCTCTGTGTAAGGGATCCCATAGCCTCCAGTCACAATGGCTGGGAGAAGAGCTTTGGATGAAGATAGCAAACAGAAAATCAGTCAAGTTAATCTAGGGTTTGTGTATCTGTGAATCAAACACCCTTAAAAAAAGGTATCATTCTTTCATTTACTTGGCTGACATTTACTGCGTACTTGAAGCTAATATCGCTTGACATCTCTTTCAATCAATCATTTGAAAGAACAATTGTTTCCCTCAAACTCTACCATAAACACCATTTGTTTTCTCTGAGAAACTTCCCAAGCTACAGATAGTAACTACCCAATCAGATAATGTTTCATCTGCTTTAGATCTTACAGGTGGATGATGTACAATTGTGTAGAGCATAAAAGACATGACCCATCCATTCTGCTGAAGAGAATATCTGTTTCCTGTTGTTCAGGGATGCAACTCCAGGTTTCAAAGTGTGTACATTCACCAAGAGCGAAGGTGAGCTTGTATACCTTGTACAAAAGCCAGGAATGTGTGCAGCACAAAGCTTAACATCTTGCCTATGTGTGACATTGACACTCCTTATTTTGGGACACAAAGGGCACTTCCAGGCTCACTCTTTTTTCAGGTGGAATTCAATCATATACTGGCAAATTCAGGTTGCGTAATTATAGTTGATTGAGATGTCTTGTGCACTGAGCCCGCTCCCCTAAAAGATCATACTGTTTTGCTGGAAGAAAAGTGACAGAAAAGTGCAGTGGAAAGTGTGGGGGATAACACTTGCTTTGACATAGCATGATCCAGCCCCCCTGTAAACAAACCAGAGTAAATGCTTATTAGCTAATGTTATTGAATTCCCTTGCAAACAAATCAGGGTGGATTTTGGGTGGATGGTAGGTTGGTTAAGCAACCCCATCATTCCTGGAAAAGCAAACAAACTATGATGTGCCTGAAACTGAAACTTTTAAGAGACTTAAATTTAAACATCACAATTCACAAGATTATTCTAAGTGGTCTGTGTGCAAAAACCCGTTCTTTTCTATCCGAGAAAGATAATCAACCATTGTTGTGTTACTCATTCTTGCAATTTAAACTAAATTTAGCAGTTTCAAGTTTTGTGATTTTCATTCCCCCCCCCCCACAAGGCCTCTGTTTTTGAAAACAGAGGTTAACTAGCCTCGCCTAGAGTGCAAGATAGCTTGGCACTGGCACCGATGGCAGGTCTGGAAAAAGTGTGGCCAGAAAAGAGAGAGTGTGGCTCAAGGGCCACATAGAGAGTTTTGGAGGGGCATATTTGACTCCCAGGCTTGAGGTTCCATATCTCTGGTTTAGTTTGATAGAGATTTCTGGAGAACTCAAAAGCTGGCACACTGTTTTGTGGCATTCTGGTTGACCTAATAAAGGCAATGCCTTACTGTGGCTTTTGGATGTTTTTGTCTTATGGGCCAACATGGCTCCTATTGCCTTTTCTGATGTATAGTTCTCTGCAGAGTCTTTCATGCTTCATTTTGTGAAACTAGCTTAGCTTCTGGGAACCCTGGATCTGTACCACATGCCAATTCACTATTTTAATTGGGTCTTTCAGTGGGCAGGAAATGCAATATCCATTTTAGAAATTCAGCAAGGTGAGCAGGAACACCTTATGATTTAGTGTTTTCCTTAGCTGTGTAGCATAACACAGTGAAGCACCATCCATCTCTGGCACACAGAGTGTGATTTTCACCCCTTCTTAGATATGAATTCATGACCTTCCTTATATATTAGATATTAGGAGTTCTCAAACATCACTGTACTTTGTCACAATAAAGCCAACATCTTCCTCATGAAAAGTCAGCTTTCCTGTAGATGTGACAGTTAAGAGTTCTTATCAAGCTTGTCTTGTGATACCTCTTGAAAACGCTCCACCGTAAGTTTGCTGACATGACCCCAATCTCGACAGGCATCCGCTGACATATTTTCTTTGCTTATGCAAGCCCTCCCTCCAATCTCCAAACAAACCCATACAATTTAAATGTGAATGCAGTGGAGTCTTAATAATCACAATGATTTCAGTGGCACTTTGCATAGGCTCAGAAGCACTGCCCTCTCAAAAACATCCAACAATTTTGATCCATTCAAATCTCTCAGGTCTAGCAAAGTAATGTATGAAAGGACAAATTTCACCTCCTAAGGCACAAAGACTATAGATACCATGCCAGAGATAAGAATAAAGGGAAGGGCCATGACTTAGTGATAGAGCATCTGTTTTGCATGCAGAAATTTGGGGGCCAGTCCTTGGCATCTCTAGACAAGACTGGAAGACAGCCCTGTCTAGAATTCTGGAGAGACACTGCCACTCAGTGTAAACAGTACTGAGTTTGATGGACCAGTGGCCTGACTCAGTATAGGGTATCTTCCAATATAAAGCACTAAGCAAAACCACTCTCTGGGTCAGCTGCTAGGGTCAGCATGGTCTTGTGTAGACCAAATACTTTTTATTTTTACTGGAACTCCAAGATCCACCTACTGAAGCCACATGCAAAACAGTGGGTCCATGGGGGGCAGAATGAAAAAAATGAATTTTACCCTGGTAGAATGGGCCAGATTCTGTTCACAGCCCCCACCATCGCATCTCTCATCCTGGCAAATTAGAAGCAATATCAGAGTTCAAATGCCTCTTATAGTCATGATAAACACTCAAGGAGGATGCAAAGCAGGGCTTCAAGGACCAACCAGAAAGGCCTGGAGGGCTGCATTGGCCCTCTAGGCTTCATGTTCCCCATCCCTGCCCTAAATGGTCAGGGACTCCAATCCCGAAGGATTCTATCCATCAATGTTATAAGATCTTCCATTACTCCAAGTGCCTTCTTAACTGGAAGTATGCTATGTGATCACACAAAGCAGACGGCTTCTCAGTGGTGGCTGTGGAATTCCCTCTCAAAAGCGGTATGCCTGATGACTCCAGAGTAGGCAACCAAGGCGTTGGGTCTTAGAGAGAAAGCTGGGTTGGTTTCTAGCTGTGGATGCTATTAAGATGAATTCCCTCTTCTCACCTAAGTGCTCTACATGGGAAGCCTTCATCCCTCTGATGTTATCAGCCTCTAGGTCCTACCATCACTGATCATTGACCATGTTGGCTGGGGCTGCAGCATGGTTTTCCACCTCTTTTTAGGTCAGGAATGTGGAACCTGTGCTCCTCCATATGACGTTTGACTCTATCAGCTGCAGCCAACTTGGCCAATGGCCAGGGATCATGGGAGTTGTAGTCCAGCAACATTTGGAGGGCCACAGGTTCCACATCTGCAACAGAGCTGCACAGTGCGTCATTTCAAGTTTCACTGCAGTAAAAGAAAACCCGCACACCACTCAGCTTACACAACTTATTATTCAGCTTAGTCAACTTTTGTGCACGCTGCGCTTGCTCTTTGAACTTTAGAACTTAAGTGCTGGATTTCAGAGTGGGCAGAATGGAGGAGATGATTTACAGAGTTCTCTGGTGGTGTACACGTGGAGGATATTTATGGGCATGAAGGGTTGACAGAGAGGCGAGCACAGAGCAGGAAGTTAGCAGCACAGATTAATGACATGGGTCATTAAAGCAGGGTAGGCAGCAATGTTAATAATCAGCTAATAAAACATGTGCATGCACACACACACACACACACACACACCACAGAAGGCTAGGAATCAATCCACAGATAGAGCTTCTATTTGTCTACTGTATAACGAAACATGCTAATTGCCTCATATATTGTGGCAGATGCCAGGATGCCCTGTGTGATCCTGGCATATTTCTCTGCTTTGGGGATTCTGTTATATCATGGAGATTTTGCTTTTTAAAAGTTGGACTGTGTGAGCTCTGGTCCAGCTGTTTGCCTCTTAATGTAGTATCAACATGGGAAGAAGCCTCCCTCCTCCTGTAGTGGCTGCAAGGCTCCAAAACAGGGAGGAGCAGCAGCTGTGTGTTGAGATGCTGTTTTCAGCCCTTGGATAAGGACAGGGTTGCCACTATCACTGCTCATTCAACCTCATGGCATCTCAGCAGTTTTGCTAATTCAGGCAAGGGTTTGCACCGATTCTTGCTAATCTCAGTTGCAGATAGGTAGCCGTGTTGGTCTGCCATAGTCAAAACAAAAAAAATTCCTTCCAGTAGCACCTTAAAGACCAACTAAGTTAGTTCTTGGTATGAGCTTTCGTGTGCATGCACACTTCTTCAGATACACTGAAACAGAAGTCACCAGACCCTTCTATATAGTGAGAATCACCCATTCCCACCACCCTTCTGAGTAATACCCCTCCCCACCTTCTCACTATATAGAAGGGTCTGGTGACTTCTGTTTCAGTGTATCTGAAGAAGTGTGCATGCACACGAAAGCTCATACCAAGAACTAACTTAGTTGGTCTTTAAGGTGCTACTGGAAGGATTTTTTTTGTCTTGCTAATCTGAGCAGGATTTAGCCCCTGCCCCAAAGGGTATTTGAAATCCTACAGCCCTTGCTACGCATGGCAGTTCCCTAACCGGAACTGACACATGTAGTCAATGTGATATTGAACCCCACCCCAATGCTCATCAGTTGGTTGACTCATCACCCATCAGAGCGACATCAGCTGATGGAGAGGTGGGCATTTCCTTTTTTTAAAAAATGACACATGGGTCAAATTGGAACTCCTGGAGAGAGTTATATCAACACCTTAAATTGGACCCAATAGCATATAGCAGAGGTCAGCAACCTAAGGCCCATTGGCCACAAGTGGCCCATGGGGTTTTTTTAACCGGCCCCCGAGCCACCCCTGAACCAAGCTGCCTGCTCAGTGAGTCTCCGTGCACTGTGCTAAACCGGCACAGCATGGCGTGGGGACTCACTACCGCAGTGCCAGAAATTGCTTCTGTGCAGACGCAGACGCTGGAAATCGCGGGTGCATGTGCTCATGCGCATGCATGATCTGGCCCACAGAGGGATCTCTGCTGGAGTGAACCGGCCCAGGCGAGGTAAACCTTGCTGACCCCTGGCGTAATAATAATAATAATAATATTTATACCCTGCCCTCCCCAGCCAAAGTCAGGCTCAGGGTGGCTAACACCAATAACATTACAATAAAAACATAATAGAAAAAATAAAATAAAGCAATTTAAAATACAGGTTGAAATGCAATTTAAAATGCAGCCTCATTTTAAAGTCCATTGGTCAAAACCATAAGGGGAGGGAAACATAAGGGTCAGCCTGAGTCCAAACCTAAGGCCAGGCGGAACAGTTCTGTCTTTCAGGCCCTGCGGAAATATAGGCATCCAATGCAAAGCTTGCAAGATAGGTTTTATATGGCTGTGCACTGAAGTGCCCAGGAAACATGCTAGTGACAGCATTTTGCAGTTTCTAGACTGTCTTCAAGGTTAGACCTATGTGGAGTGCACTACAGTACTCAAGACCACATAGAACGCACTACAACACTGTTGCTATGAAATTTTGAACCTGGGGAATATAGTTTCGGCAGACCATCTTATTCATTTAACTCCCTTCCCACTCCCATATGTACCTCTAATATGTACCTATATATAGACACATATATTTATATGGAAAGCACTCCCCAGTGTATTAATATTGTTGTGCCTTCCTGAAGACTTGAATTGAAGCCAGTGCCGGAGAATATGCATTTCTGCTGTCACCAGCAGTGAAGACTGACTCATTGTTTATGGAATATTTCCTGTCAAAGTCTGCAGGTTTTGAAGAACTTATTTGAAGAAAACGAATGTGGGGGGGGGGGGAGCCCTCACTTGTCAAATAAGATGCACACCTACGTACTTCAGGAGAATACAATATTGGATGTCGAAAAACCTGAGGAGTCAGCAACAAGAATTTCTCCACTATCCAGAGGGATCAATGGGGAAATTCTTTCAGAGAAAGGCTTGGTCTACCCATGCAGTTGAATGGGAAAGTAGATAAAGAGTGGACCGTGTCATTTTATGTTGTAGGTAGAGGATGTATCTAATGCTTTCCGTGTAACTTCTCCTGCAAGTTAAAAAAGAAAAAAAGTTGGTACTTGAGGAATAAAGATTCAAGGCCAGATTGTTTCTTGCTGGGTTAATTTTCTACTTGCAGGTGGGGTTTTTTTTATACTAATACTAAAAATATGACTCTCCCCATCTGCAGCCTGATAAGGCACACTCCATTTTGCTACTTCATTCCCTCCTCATATTGATTGATTGATTTATTATGGCCATTGGCCCATATCTAAAAACAATACATCAAAATTTATCCATAAACAATACAATTTAAACAGTTCCAAGTTAAAACACCCCTATAAAACCAATTTTACTTCAATTAAGTAAACTATACACAATAAGCTCCCTCTATGTCAACCTCCTCATATTGTTGCATCTTTTTGGATCAGACACAAGTGCTGCGCAGACTGTAGCCCTCTTCAGAGACGTGTATCTTGTTGTTGTTGTTTAGTCATTTAGTCATGTCCGACTCTTCGTGACCCCATGGACCAGAGCACGCCAGGTACTCCTGTCTTCCATTGCCTCCTGCAGTTTGGTCAGACTGATGTTGGAGCTTTGAGAACACTGTCCAACCATCTTGTCCTCTGTCGTCCCCTTCTCCTTGTGCCCTCCATCTTTCCCAATATCAGGGTCTTTTCCAGGGAGTCTTCTCTTCTCATGAGGTGGCCAAAGTATTGGAGCCTCAGCTTCACGCTCTGTCCTTCCAGTGAGCACTCAGGGCTGATTTCCTTAAGAATGGAGAGGTTTGATCTTCTTGCAGTCCATGGGGCTCTCAAAAGTCTCCTCCAGCACCATAATTCAAAAGCATCAATTCTTTGGCGATAAGCCTTCTTTATGGTCCAGCTCCCACTTCCATTCATCACTACTGGGAAAACCATGGCTTTAAATATGTGCAATTCCCAATATCCGTCTGTGTGCCCCCTCTACTTCAGATCTTCCTGCACTGACAGGAGGGGGTGGAAGATAAATTTGATTAAGTTTGATTCAGTAAACTGTGAATTTATCAAAATTACAAAATAATTTGTGAACCAAAACATAGCCATCCTTTGACATTCTTGCAACTCTGAATTTTTCAGTGCAGTTCTCCAGGCAGGCGATGTGTACAAAAGCACACATACAGATGTAACATTTACAGTACCTAAAAATGCAAACGTTCTAGTGAAAATAATGTATAAAAATGTTTTACACTTGGGGAGACTGCATATGACCATGTGTATGTTAGGATCGTCCTACTCTCCTATAGGACCCTGGTAGAGACACATGCCCGACTGGCATGTTCTCCCCCTTCTGGTCGATTGTTCGGGAGCTTCAAAAGCTTTCTTCAGCCTGAACATCACAGCAACTGATACCAAGAAGCATCAGCACACTTAGGGATCCACAGAGTATTCGCAGTTTGCCTAACAGAACTCAGTAGCACAGCATTTTGGCCAATCTACATCTATTTACATATAATACATTCGGAGCATTCTGACTTGGCTCCTTCCTCTTTCTCATCAGACAGCAAAGAGAAAAAGAACAAAGGACAATAGTCCCATTTCACAGAACACAGTAACACAAACATCCTGTCTCTGTCACTTCCCACACTGTGGAATGAAAACATACACTGTCATGGGATAGACAACAATCTCATGACTGCAAACATGGAGCAAGAATCCTAACAGTGTAGGCACTAAGATGCTGCTGAATTTTCATGAGGACTTAAAGGAACTTGCAGGCTGATGTGGAAACATGGAGAACTGTACTTAAGAGAAAGAGAGTGACAGTTTCACTCACAGGGAAAGTTCTGAAGTGCATTCAGTCTTTGTGCATTCAGGTGAATAGGTTTGGAGTTCCCCTTGCTATCAGAAACCACAAATGTCCTTAGAATTGCTCTTGCAAGCTTCTGGCTCAAAATAGAAAGGTATGAAGCTGTGCTCTTCCAAACCTTTCAATTGTCTTTCCCCCCAAACTATTCAAGGGGTAGAACACCATTTCCAAAGGCAATGGTGTACCTATCTTATTTTACTGTAAAGATAAAGGTAAAGGGATCCCTAACCATTAGGTCCAGTCATGGCCGACTCTGGGGTTGAGGCGCTCATCTCGCTTTATTGGCTGAGGGAGCTGGCATACAGCTTCTGGGTCATGTGGCCAGCATGACTAAGCCGCTTCTGGGGAACCAGAGCAGCGCACAGAAACGCCGTTTACCTTCCTGCTGGAGCGGTACCTATTTACCTACTTGCACTTTGACGTGCTTTCGTACTGCTAGGTGGGCAGAAGCAGGGACTGAGCAATGGGAGCTCACCCCGTCGTGGGGATTCGAACCGCCGACCTTCTGATCGGCAAGTCCTAGGCTCTGTGGTTTAACCCACAGCGCCACCCGTGTCCCTCTTATTTTACTGTAGAAGTCGACTAAATGGCTCTTCATTTTTCTTTAAGTGTTGCTTTAAAATGTTGGCTTCCAACTAGGCAGTCCTTTCTGGGGTGCCCAGTGCTGTAAGTATGTGAAAGGCTTTAAATAAATTCCAAGAGCAAATCTTAAGGATGGGCAGGATAGAAGGCGATAGAAATGTGCCAGATGTGGAGAAAGTGGAGAGAGGATTTCATCCACTCTCATAACTCTACAAGCCACAGCCACCGAATAAATGCTCAATGAGGGGATATTCGGGGTGGACAAAATGAAGTATTCCCCCTCCCAAGAGCATGTATTTCTATACACAGCACATAGTTAAATTATGGTATTAGTGTTGGTGCTGACCATTAAAGCCCTAGGTTCAGCCCTGTATACCTGAAGGAGCATCTCCACCCCAGTCATTCAGCCCAGACATTGCGGTCCACCACTGAGGGCCTTCTGGCAGTTCCCTCACTGTGAGAAGTGAGGTTACAGGGAATCCGGCAGAGGGCCTTCTCAGTAATGGTGTCCACCCTGTGAAACGTGCTCCCATCAGATGTTAAGGAGATAAATAACTATATAAGGTTACCATACGTCCAGAACTTTCGGAAATCGGCCGAAAATGTCTGGACACATGCCAAACCATGTTGGCAGTGTCGTTTTTGCCATTTTTCTTTAAAAGTAGCCTAACTTTGCCAAACAAAATAAAAAATACAAAAATGTTGGGCAAAACTTTCACTTCTTGAAACACGGCAACCCTGTAACAAACTATACAACCTTTAGATGACATCTGAAGGTAGCTCTGTATAGGGAAGTTTATACTGTTTAATGTTTACCTTTGTTTTTATATGCTGGAAGCTGCCCAGAGTGGCTGGGGCAACCCAGTCAGATGGGCTGGGTATAAATACATCATCATCATCACAAGAGGTGGCAATGGCCATCAACTTCAATGACTTTGAAAGACAAATTGATGGAGGATCAGCCTACCAATGATTACTAGCAATGATGAATATATATACTGCTTCCACTATCAGAGCAAGTATGATTCTGCAGACCAGTCACTGGAATGCAACGGGAAGAGTGGGATATTGAGCTCATCTCCTGCTTGTGAACTTCTCCTAGGCATCTGGTTGGCCACTGTGGGAATGAAGATGCTAGAGAAGATGTGCCTTTGGTCTGATCTGGACGAGCTCTTATGGTGTTGCCATGCAAACTTTCCATCTAGTTAGTAGAATTGACTTAATAAATTACAGCACCAAACACATTATAGGGGATGCAGTTTCTGGTGTCAACTGCATGACCCACGTAGCATATGGCGAGAACATTAGTTTATAGCTCTAACATCTGACAGGGATGGGGCACCTGTGGCCTCTAGATGTTGTTGGTCTCTAGATGTTGCTGGTGATATGATAGCCATGTTCAAATATATAAAAGGATGTCACATAGAGGAGGGAGAAAGGTTGTTTTCTGCTGCTCCAGAGAAGCGGACACGGAGCAATGGTTCCAAACTACAAGAAAGAAGATTCCACCTAAACATTAGGAAGAACTTCCTGACAGTAAGAGCTGTTCGACAGTGGAATTTGCTGCCAAGGAGTGTGGTGGAGTCTCCTTCTTTGGAGGTCTTTAAGCGGAGGTTTGACAACCATATGTCAGGAGTGCTCTGATGATGTTTCCTGCTTGGCAGGGGGTTGGACTCGATGGCCCTTGTGGTCTCTTCCAACTCTATGATTCTATGATTCTATGAACTCACATCAGCCACAGCCAATAGTACCTGCAGTCCAGCAACAAATAGAGAGCCCCAGGTTTCCCACTCTTGTTTTGACTGACAGATTAAATTACTAAAGAGTTACACTTGATTACTTGATGCTTGCTGTATTGATTGCATTGAAAGGACAAGCTTGCTTGTTGCTTAATAAGGGATGAAAAAGAAAAATATTAAAGGGTACCTTCCCATCTAACAAAGAGTAGTATCTGTTCCTTATTGAACTGTATGTTTTCTTATGTGTCTTTCTTACATCCCTTAAAAGGCATCTACACTGAAGTTTTGCTATAAATTCACATTTAAACTGGATCAAATAATTAATTGGTTGACAGGCATCTACACAGTCTTTAATTGGCTGACATCCCCGGTGCTAATTATCATCAAGAAGTTTGAAAGCAGAAGCACAGCCTCCCTCACTTTTTGCTACATGTTGGAATACAAAAAAACCACACATTCAAAGCATGTTGCTATGGAGATGGCGATCCATTTTGGGGACTGATCATTTCCTAGAAATTAAGTCCTCTTACACTAAATAGTATGAAGACGTTTTTGTGTGGGTTTGAATGTTATATAAGGAACTAGCTACAGATCTGACAGGTATAGCAATGCACAAATAGAATAATTTACAAAAAAACCCCTCATCATCTCCATTTGTATGCAAGGCTGAGCCTCATCATTTCCTAAGAATATCTATCTGTCTATCCAATATACCACATTTCCTTTAAAAAGCTCACGGCAGTTAGTGAAATAAATCGAAAACAAATAACTTCCAAATTACTGAAAGAATACAGAAGGACAGACAGTCACTAAGGCAGGCATAAGGAATATGTGGCCTTCCAGATGTTGTTGAAGCAGATGTTGTCATCCAGCCAGGCAAGATGGGAGATGTCATCCAACAACATCTGAAGAGCCCCATTCTCCCCATCCCTGCATATTATATATATATATATAAAGTCATATGAGGTGTAGGCTGAATTTCTGGTGAGGGTCTAGAAACCATGCTCTGTGGGGAATTGCTGAAAGAGGAGGCTATGTTTAGCTGGAGTAGACAACTTTAAGATGTCTTCAAACATCTGGAGTAGACAACCATGATAGTGGTCTTCAAATATCTGAAGGGCTTTAATGCAGAAAATGCCACAAGCTTGTTCTCTGTTGCTTCAGTGGCCAGAACACGAACCAATGGGTGGAGATTACTAAGACAAGTACAAATATTTGTTGGAAATGTAAAGAGAAAGAAGGTACCTTTTATCATATGTGGTGGTCATGTAAGGTAATGGAAGCTTTCTGGGAAATAATACATAATGAATGGGAAAAAAATGTTTAAAATAACCTTTGTAAAAAAAAACACAACCAGAAGCTTTTTTACTAGGAATTTTAGGTACCGACATTCCAAACGAGCAGAAAAGACGGTTTATGTATGTGAGAACAACCACATGGATGCTACTAGCCCAGAGATGGAAAGAAGACAAAGTCCCCACAAGAGAGGAATGGCAAATTAAGCTGATGGAATATGCCAAAATGGCAAAACTGACTGTAAAGCTCAGGAGCCAAGAAGACAACAGGAAGAATGGGGGGGGGGGGAATTTTGACTTATTTAATAATATGCAGGTGAAAATGTTGACAATGGGACCTATGGAGGGGATGGTGGGAGGTCAAGGGATTCAGAGAAATCCCACCATATAGTTATATATTTGGTAATGTAATAACTTTTTTTACTTGTGAAATCAAATTAAAACTATTTCAAAAAAGTAATAATGGGTGGAGATTACAAGGAATCAGATTTTGGCTAAACATTAGGAGAAAACAACAGTTTCTCGCGGAAACTAAACCACATCCTGGTTTTCTACAATCACGTGCTATGTAAATTTATGAAAACGAACAGTATAAGCTCTTCAGCAGTGGAACAGACTAACTCAGGAAGTGGTGGGCTCTCCTCTGCCAGCCTCTCTCCCTAATGGCTAGAATCCTGCAGCCTGCTTCCAGGGCACTGTGGAGATTTACTAAAATGAGATGGTTCAGCAGGTTAGGGCCGGAACATAACACAGTAGAGTGGCCTGCAAAATGATTGCTAAAAATTCCACAGTCCAGACTGACATGCTGTCAAAAGACATCACTGAAAACTAGGAGACTCTTCATTATATTATAGGGGTGGGGAGACTGTGACTCCAGATTTTGTTGGATTCCGGTCTCCATCATCCCTGACCATTGGCCATGGTGGCTGGGATTGATGGAAGATGTACTCTACAAGTTCTAGAAGGCTTCATTCTTCACAGTTTTACCTGCTGCAGTGCTGTGTCAGAAATTCCCGCTCTTTAAAGGCTTTCTGACTGCAAGTGGGACCGAGCAGGGAAGCTCTGTTCCAGCTCCTCTGCTTAGGATGGCAAAACCACAGCTCCTTAGGATCCGCCTGTCAGTCATGATTCAGCTTTTTCAGTGTATAAAGCTATAAAAAATAGCTTGATGATTACGGAGAATAAGGCAACACAGAGATTGCCTTTGCCCAGGAGGTGGCATAAGAAACGTGCTGTGATGTACTCCTTCCGTGAATGTTTCATTAAAATAAAAAATGCTGCGAGACCAAAATTTCGTGTAGCAGTTAATTTCTCTTTGCTTTGTAACGCCCCTGTTCTAGCTCTGTTCTTGAAGAAGCCAGCCATTTGTAATCTGATTCAGCACTTGCAAGCTGTGTACTCCTCCTCAGGATCTTATGCCTACAACTGTTTTCCCCATGCAAACATGTTGAGTTTAATCAATTATCTGGGATATAAAGCTCTATTTGCTCAGCACAAATCCATAGATTAGGTCTCACGGATAGCGAAGGATGCAAAAGAAGAGACAAGCAGAAATGGACCATTTGAATGTGAAGATCAGTAAGCATGGCAGCACATTAGTATCTTTTAAAGCATTGCTTGGCACAGTGATATAAGGGCACATGGTTTGAGCAACCTAATCAAGGATTGCTTTCACAGGATTATTTGCTCATAATGTAAAGGTGATTGTTAAGTGTCTGAAACTAACTTACCTATATCAGTTTTCTTCAGCCTTGGGTTAGACTACAGTTCCTATCATCCTTAGTGTGCTTAGCCAATGACCAGGGATGATGGGGGTTATAGTCTAACCGCATCTGGGGGCTTGAAGTTGAAGAACACTAACCTCCATTGATTGCGATGTTCTGGTTGAGATTGGCTCACTTATCTCACTTATACTGAGAGCTAGTGTGGTGTAGTGGTTAAGAGCGGTAGTCTCGTAATCTGGGGAACCGGGTTCGCGTCTCTGCTCCTCCACATGCAGCTGCTGGGTGACCTTGGGCCACTCACACTTCTTTGAAGTCTCTCAGCCCCACTCACCTCACAGAGTGTTTGTTGCAGGGGAGGAGGGGAAAGGAGGATGTTAGCCGCTTTGAGACTCCTTAAAGGGAGTGAAAGGCGGGATATCAAATCCAAACTCTTCTTCTTCTTCTTCTTTGGCTGAACGGAGGGATGAAAGGGATCTGTCAGCTTGCCAAAGGAGTTGATAAGGTTCATTACTGAGTCATTTGCAGTTCCACGGATCACTCTTCTTGCCAGGCTGAGAGGGAAAATGGCGAAAACAGGTTATTTATTGGGACAGTGGTTTTTGCAGCTGCTGTTAAAGTTTCAAAACAATGAAGCACGGGATGGAGCAATGGAGAATTTCTGAAACAACAATGGGATATTAGCTCCGCCCAAGGAATGATGGAGAACAGCAACAACTGGGAAAAGATAGACATACTATTTTACAAAGACAGGAAGAAACATCACCGACAGAATAATTGCCACACACAGAAAGAACAAGGATGTAGTTTGAGCGCCTCACCTGTAGATTTATAAATAATATAAGGTGTCAATACAAATGGAAGTTATTAATATTGCAGTTGTTGTATAAGGGATTGTTATTTTGACTGGAGCGTATTTGAAATTAATAAGATTTTGGAATGCAGAAATAAAGTAAATAATCAAACCATCAATTCTAGCATGCAGGGGCCACCTAAATTATATAATTTGTGAATGATTTCTGAATGATTAGTATTAGTAATTGTATTATAATTTGGCATTGTTATAATGAGGCTCTTATTGGATTATTGTAACTGAAAACTAATAAAAAATATTATCAAAAAAAGAGATAGGCTTCCACAATTTGGAATCATGAAATGTGAAGTGCCAAGACGACATATGTCTGCCAGCTGTCGTGTTTCCTCTTTTATTTGCAATGTTTAATACCCTACCTTTCAGGTCAGTGAAAGTAAGGGAGATCTATAGTTAAAAAGAAACAAAGCAATTAAAATACATGTACAAGAAAACAACAGTCTAAGAGTAGAAAATAGTAATGGTTTCTCTGCAAAAAGACTATTGGGTCGGCCTGAAATATTTTGCTCCCTGAGGCAGGAAAGTTATGGGGGTTCCTGGAGTGGCTCACACAATCCTGTCCTGCAGCAGACAGGTACAATCAAGGAGGAGCAAATGGGAAGGGGGCTACCACTAGTATACCCCAGCCGACACAAGTGTTATAAGGAGTTCCAGTGTGGTGTAGTGGTTAAGAGCGGTAGTCTCGTAATCTGGTGAACCAGGTTCGTGTCTCTGCTCCTCAACATGCAGCTGCTGGGTGACCTTGGGCTAGTCACACTTCTCTGAAGTCTCTCAGCCCCACTCACCTCACAGAGTGTTTGTTGTGGGGGAGGAAGGGAAAGGAGAATATTAGCTGCTTTGAGACTCCTTCGGGTAGTGATAAAGCGGGGTATCAAATCCAAATTATTCTTCTTCTTCTTCTTCTTCTTCTTCTTCTTCTTCTTCTTCTTCTTCTTCTTCTTCTTCTTCTTCTTCCTGGCCACCACTGTCCCCATAGAAAGTGTCAAGTCCAGGAGAAACTCCAAATTATGCCCTTCTCCCTTCAATGGAATGCAACCCCCTGAAGGGCATTCAGCCAATTGCTGCTATAACTGTGCCCTGATCCTACAGTTTTGCAACTTCAGATAACATTTATTCCATCATGATCCAGGGGAAATACAAGTACTTCCCAGAGCAGTGGAACCTGTGATTTCATTTTCACATAACTATCTGTAATCACAGAGCAAAAGCCCTTGAAATATTCCCCCAAATGTGGCAAAACGACTTCTCATTCTTAATGGAGGGAACAGAGTCGAAGCTTATCTATATGAGCTACCTAGAGACCAGTCAACCAGATGCCTTTCTTTTGGTGTCTTCCCTGTGTTGCAATTTTTTAAACAATTTCCAGTTATGAGTGCATTTTATTGCCAAGGGGTCCATAACTCCCAGACTCCACTTTAATGCAGCTGCAAAAGGGGATGTAATAAGTGGCAGGTGGGTCAAGGTTCATAGCTGTTTGCACTGAGTACAAAAAGCAGGCAGGGGAATCAAACTGTATTAGCAAATATCACAGGGCCAATGCATAATGGGGAAAGTGAGGATTATATTGCTGCTTTCATTCATATGGGATGGTTGCACATTACACTTTACTGATAAGTATTATTGTTAGTATCCGTCTGTCTCGACAGACAATGGAGCGTGCCTCCAGGGGTGAAGTCAAACCTCTGGAGAAACACAGTGTCTGCTGCGGCTGCAGAGTCCAGTTACTCGGTTCAGTATATCTGAAGGAGCGTCTCCAGCCCCATCGTTCTACCCGGACACTGAGGTGCAGCACCGAGGGCCTTCTGGCGGTTCCCTCACTGCAAGAAGCCAAGTTACAGGGAACCAGGCAGAGGGCCTTCTCTGTAGTGGCACTTGCCCTGTGGAACACCCTCCCACCAGATGTCAAAGAGAACAACAACTACCAGGCTTTTAGAAGACATCTGAAGGCAGCTTTGTTTATGGAAGCTTTTAATGTTTGATGTATTACAGTATTTTAATTTTTTTTTTTTGAAGCCACCCAGAGTGGCTGGGGAAGCCCAGCCAGATGGGTGGGGTATAAATAATAAATTATTATTATTATTACTCGTAGCTGCTGCCTCCAGCATTGTTTTGTTGCATTAGCAGCACTGAAGTGACCTCTCCAGGGCGCAAGCCTGGGAAGTGTGTCTGGTGAGGGGAGAGACTCCATCAGGCAAGGCCTCTTTCCACCTGCCTTGCCCCACCCTCTGGCCCTAGGATTCCTCATAGGGGAGCTGGTCCTGGAGGAAGAACTGTGAGGGGAGAGACTCCATCAAGCTAGGCCTCTTCTACCTGCCTTGCTCCACCCTCTTATCTCTGCTTCTCAATTTGTATTTTATTTTATGTACAGTGGCACCTCTGGTTACGTACTTAATTCGTTCCAGAGGTCCGCTCTTAACCTGAAACTGTTCTTAACTTGAAGCACCACTTTAGCTAATGGGGCTTCCTGCTGCCCCACAATTTCTGTTCTCATCCTGAAGCAAAGTTCTTAACCTGAGGTATTATTTCTGGGTTAGCGGATTCTGTAACCTGAAGCATATGTAACCCGAGGTACCACTGTACTGTGGCTTGCCATTGTTTTATTAATTATAGTTTAGAAATTATTTATTGTAACTGTTGAGTGGAATTCAGTTTAACTTTTATATGTTATTATTATTTTATACTATTCTTTTTTGATGTAGGTTGCCTATTTTAAAGTTGTCTTATTATCACATTTTGTATTGCATTAGATTGTTATAAGATGTACATTTTTTGTTTCTTCAGCTTGTAAACCGCCTTGAGTATTGTAAGATAGAAAGACGGTATACAAATTAAAAATGGTGATGATGGAAGTCCTGGGCTGCCCAGGGTGACAAGTACTCCCTCTCAACCTTGCAGATGTGGTTTGCAGGAAAGCAGAGCAGTACATCTGGCACCAGAAGGGATACGGGTGGCGCTGTGGGTTAAACCACAGAGCCTAGGGCTTGCCGATCAGAAGGTTGGCGGTTCGAATCCGTATGGCTGACCTGATTCAAAAACGCCCACTCACCCCACTCACACATGAAAACAAAGTTCACCACAGCCAATCACAGACAAGCAACCACACCCTAGGCCAACCCCAACCTCTCTCAGCACCAAAGGAACACAAGCGAATAGCAAAGAAAACCCGCAAAAGCGACGCTGACACAAAACCCCAAACATACATTAAGAATAGAAGCATTGCCACCCGACTCCACCCCACTCATCATGGCCCCCTTCACATCTTTCCCCCATTTCTTCCTAATGTAACACTAATGTCTCAACAAATGAAACTGATCTGTAGAAAATGTAACTTGAAAAAAGAGACATCGCACATACTTTTGTAAATCAAGAAATCTTTAATAAAAAAGGAAAGAAAAAAGGAAAAGCATTCCATCTCCCAGAACCAGTTGAGCCTTAAATGTAGGAGAGCAAAGAGCTCGAAGACCAAGGGCACTTAGCGGCACTCGCAGAGGAGAAGAAGAAGAGTTTGGATTTGATATCCCGCTTTATCCCTACCCTAATGAGTCTCAAAGCGGCTAACAATCTCCTTTCCCTTCCTCCCCCACAACAAACACTCTGTGAGGTGAGTTAGGCTGAGAGACTTCAGAGAAGTGTGAGTAGCCCAAGGTCACCCAGCATGTGGAGGAGCAGGGAAGCGAACCTGGTTCACCACATCACGAGTCCACCACCCTTAACCACTACACCAAACTGAGGAGAAGGTGATGATGATGCAGAATGAGGAAGAGGGAGAGAAGGGGGGGTGGAGATTCACTCGGGACAATGTCATTATCCAAGAGGCTGGGTTCTATAGCCTCTCTCTGTAAAAAGGACTGTAAGATGCTTTTCCTCGTCTTTATACTTTTCTGGGCAACCAGCCACTGACAGCATCTTGAGACATGGTGGATTCTTTTTTTTTAAAGTAATATTTATTAAAGTTTTAAAGGTTACAAAAAGAAAAAGTAAAAACACCATATTAAACAAAGACAAAACAACACATCACAATAAGGAATAAAGAAAAAAAGAAAAAAGAAAAAAACAGAAAAATAAAATCCATTAAAAAACACAGCTAATCTTCCCATAACTTATCTTTCATTTGCTTGTTTCATTGACTTCCTCACACCTCCCTTTTTTGTATTCTAGTTCGGTTAACTATTTCAGCAAATCCTTTCCATCTTTTCCAAATTTTGTCCTGTAATTTATCTTAATATAATGTAACTTTACTTTCCCTCCTTTCACCAATTAACAGTCTGTTTTTTCCTAAACCTTCATAACATTTCTGCTAAAACCATATAACTTCATTCCAACATCCTTCTAACATTCATTAATTTTGCAATGTTTCTGTAGATAATCTTTAAATTTCTTCCAGTCTTCCTCCGCCGACTCTTCTCCCTGGTCTCAGATTCTGCCAGTCATTTCCGCCAATTCCATCACCTTCATCTGTCATTTTTCCTGGGTGGGTAGATCTTGTGTCTTCCAGTACTTTTCAATAAGTATTCTTGCTGCTGTTGTAGCATACATAAAGAAAATTCTATCCTTCTTTGGCACCAATTGGCCGACCATGCCCAGGAGAAAGGCCTCTGGTTTCTTCAGAAATGTATATTTAAATACCTTTTTCATTTCATTATAGATCATCTCCCAGAAAGTCTTAATTCTTGGGCACGTCCACCAAAGGTGAAAGAATGTACCTTCAGACACATGGTGGGTTCTTCTGGCCATGCATGCCCTGTGTCTGCGCAGTCACAATCTCCCTGCCCCCTTGCTTCTCCCCCTGCTGGTGAGCTGCAATGACACCGCTGCTGAAAATCTAGCATGGCAGTTCTGCTCCATCAAGTGAGCCACTTCTGAATATACTCCCAAGCACGTATGTTTAGGATTTAACCTCCGACTTCTCCCATTCAGGATTGCTTCCTACATTTAGTTTTCTTATATATATATATAAAATGCACACAGGGTCTGACTCTCTATGTCTTGACATTTCACATGCTGCTTCATGCAACATTGTGTTCCTCTGGTTCTGTTTCCTCTCTTGTCTAGAGGTCACAAGTTCCACGCGAGCACCAATATTATTAACTCTGCCTGATGTGCATACAGGATGACATTATAAATGCTGTTGCTGTGCTGTCATGGTGGGGAAATGCTGTTACTATGAATAGTTGAGCAGATAAAAGCAAAACAGCAGGTGGAAAATAAGATGAAGATAGCTAAATAATACTGGAAATCTCCCCAAAAGGTGCTACAGGGGAAAAACTTTGCATAGAATAAAGAAATGCAAATCATGGACTGTTTTGTCCATAACGATCTGCAAATTATTATTATTATTATTATTATTATTATTATTATTATTATTATTATTATTATTTAAAGGTTTCCCAATAGGTTAGCCACAATTTGCACCAAATTATTAATTAAGTAATTAACTTTTTTTAAAAAAACAACAACCTAACACCCCTGCTGTGTAGCCCTTAAAAGTTTACCAAGGTGGCTTATGATAAAATAATACCGATAAATATAACAGCAGCAATATTAGTTAAACAATTAAAAATAAAGTAGAGATGATCAGTTTTGTTTATTTCACTTATGAGTTGCCTCCTGTGAAACACCCTGAGGTGATTTAACATTGAAAACATTTATAAAAATCATTTCATATTTAATAGTGATGCACACAGGCATAAAATAGCTCTACTTCAAAGGCTTGCTGAAAAAGGAAGGTCATGGGAAAACAGTGCAGAATGCACCTCTCAGATGTAATGGGAGGGAGGTGGTTCTACACTAAAAGGCCCAATTCCTACATTGTATGGAATAGACATTGCAATGAGAGGGCGTTGGCTGTCTCTTATAGGGCACATGGAACAGTTGTGAGTAGTAATTCAACCAGTAGGAACAAAAGACAGAGACTCAATCGTAACCATAAGATGCACGCTTCTTTTAAGGATTTGAGTTCTGCAACTTAGTTTTTAGTATGGGAGTTCCATAGTCTGGCAGTGGTGGACTTTGGGCTCTCAAATTTCAGTGGCTAAAGTGTGGAGCTAAAATTGGGCACCCCTCCCGCGTCTCCCACTCTGTTCTACGGCATTGTTGTGGCACCCCCTGCAGTGCAGCACCCGGTGCCGCTGCACTGGCCATGCTGCCCTAAAACTGCGTCTGCAGTCTTGGCACCACAACTGAAAAGGCCCTGCCCTGAGTCATATGGTTGGGAGACTCTGTGGCCCTATCAGAGGCAGAGCTAACATGCTGTGCACCCGGGGGTGGGGTCATGGGGGCAGAGCGAGCCGCCCATGGCATGCTGCTTCCGGGGGGGGGGGTGGAGTTGCGCAGCTTTCCCAGCAGCCTTCCTCCCTTCCCTCTTCCTTTTGACAGCTCGGGGGAGGCTGCCCCCCCAGGAAGCAGCCCAGGAGTGGGAGGCAACGACACGCTGCCTGCCCACAACTCCCAAACTTCCCCCGAGCTGTCAAAAGGATGGTTTGGGGTAGGCTTGGGAGTCACAGGCTGGCAGCGCGCCAAATGTCACCCCCTCAGTGATGACACCCTGGGCAGGCCATCCCCACCGCCCCCTTCCTCCACCCCTGGGCCCTATGGATTTTGATGCGCGGTATTTCTCATCTCCCCAATCCTTAGCTGTGCTGGCTGGGGTTGATGGGAATTGGAGTCCAAGGACACCTGAAGATGTTCCCTCTAGGTTCCACAGCCTTGCTTTACATTGATTGTTCATGTCTTTGGAAAGGATGGACATTTTGGCAACTCGTCATTGGGCAAAAGCTTCAGATGACCAGCCAATCAACACACGAAACAGCATCACCTGCAATCCTATATCCAGTTACCTGGGAGTAAGTGAATATTCAGCATGCCTCTGAATAACAGTTGCTAGGAAGCACAAATGGGGAGAATGCTATTGGGCTTAGGATAGGGTTGCCATTTTTTTGGGGGGGGGGTGATCGTCCAAGATTGTTGGACCTTTTTTGGGGTGATCGGCACTGGCGGTGGCGAGCGGGCTTCTGCAATCACTGTCTGGGAGGCAAAAGCGGCCTCTCCATAGTGCTTCTGCTTCTGCTGGGGAACAGACAGGAACCCAGACATTTACTATTACATTTAAAATTCCACCCGAGCGTCCATGTTTGTCATCGCCCCCTGGACAGGACCAGAATTTTCTGGTTTAGATGGCAAGCCTAGCTTAGGTTTAGCTTAGGCCTAGCTTAGGTTTAGCTTAGGTTCAGTTTGCAGGTTTCCCATAGACAACTAGCTGGCCGCTGTGACAGGGTGTTAAGCTGAACTTTGGCCGGACCCAGCAGGCTCCTCTTCTGTATGTTTGTATGCAAGATTTATATCCTGTCCCTCATCATGTATGATCTCAATACAAGTCAAACCAAATAATATAAAACAGATAAAGCAAGTACAATTGGAAACCAAATTCGCAGACAATGTTTCAGTCTGGGCAAGTTCTTATGAGTAAGCTCTATTGTACTTAAGAGGGATTCATTTTCGAATAGATGTGTGTAGGATGGTGCTATGACTCAGCCCAATGCGATGTGGTCCAATCCATCTCCTTGGGTACATTTTCCTCAGCAATTCTCATCAAATGAACAGGGTGCTTTAGGAAAGGTTTGTTCTGAAATGCATCAAGCCTAGAAAGAAAATATTTACAAACCAAAATTATGAAGGGGAGGGGGGAGGGGGAGAGGAGCCGAAACAAAATCAACATCACTTGATACACTAATAGCTCCAATGTATTTAAATGCTGACCAGTTAAACTTAGACCTTTAAACACAGGATGTGGGTACAGTTTGATCTTGTGGGTCAAACATTTACCTAAGTAGGTCCTTCAGAATAAAAAATCCAGAAACAGCTTCAAGTTCTTCACATATGTTCTTCATAACTGTTATGAGTTTAAAAGGATTCCACTTAAACAAAATTCTCCTTTTCAATCACTGAAAGCCTTTTACTCTCTGCCCCCTGCCCCTACCTTTGGTTTACGCCCAATTTAAATATTTTAGGAATGCTTTTATGCTCACAACTAGACTTTGAAGAACTGGCTTTTCACACACATTTCTTTCCTAGGAGTCAATGTTGTTATGGAATACAGTATTTCATTGTTCCAAGTATGTACAACATGAAGCAATTCTGTATCAGGTAAACATGAGCCCAAGGGAAGATGAGGCGTGGGCTCAAATGGAAATCAAAACAACAACAGAATAGCTTGAGAATGGACTCAGAAGTATGCAATGTAATTAAAGAAATTATTGGATAACCTCTACAAATAAAGAAAGGGGAATTCTGAAAGAGAAAGTCCTTTTGATTTGGTGTCCTCCACACCTCGGCTTCCATTCTGCTGTGCTCACTATGTCCTATTTGTGACTGGTCATGTTGTGTGGATGCCCAATTAGCATCTTCCAAAGCAACTACTCTATTTCAAACTTAAAAATGGAAAGCGCAATGCTGATGGTCAACAAAAGAGGTTTAAAGACTGTCTCAAGGCAAATTTTTAAAAATGTGGTATAAACACCAACAATTGGGAAACACTGGCCTTGGAGAACAGCCTTTACCAAAGATATCATGGGCTTTGAAGACACTCAAACTCAGGACACAAGTGAGAAAAATGCTAAGAGGAAGGCACGCTTGGCAAACCCACACCGTGATCAACTCCCACCTGGAAACCAACGTCCCCGCTGTGGAAGGACGTGTGGATCCAGAATCGGCCTCCACAGTCACTTACAGTCACTTACAGACTCATTGTTAAAACTGTGTTTATGGAAGACAATCTTACTCGGCGATCGGTGATCGCCGAAGAGGAAGAAGAAGAAGAAGAAGACGAAACTAACCCTTGCAGTGTCTCATCCTGCCAGCAGCAGGTTCAAAGAAATGTATTTATCACATTGGGCTTTTTGCATTATCTTTACTGCTGGCAAGTGTGCCAAAACCCACCCCATAATAAAGAACTATTTGTTTATCTGCCCCCTCAGCCCCCAACTGTTTGACATACTTGTACTTCAGTGGAATTATATTCAAGAATGAAAGAGAAAACTTGATACAATTCGGGGGGGGGGGATAATGCCTACTTTAAAAAAATATACTACATTAAAATCTTTCCAGTCTGCCAGTGCCCCAGATTTCTCCACTATTGGGGAAATTCAGCAATCCAGTGTTCCATTTGTGTTTGGTGACAATTGCCTGAAAATCATGCTATGCTCTAGGAAAAAGGTAAATAGTTTGCTAGTGACTTTGTCTCTATAGAAACAGGACTGGTGATACTGATACAGCATCTCTGGACAAGTCCACTTTTCCCCTATGAGCAGTGGTGAGGGAGCCCATTGTGGGTGATTTAGACTCAAACCTTCCCTGTTAGAAACAGCTATGAATTCAGACATTCTATGTGTGTGGTAAAGGTAAAGGGACCCCTGACCATTTGGTCCAGTCGTGACCGACTCTGGGGTTGCAGCGCTCATCTCGCTTTATTGGCTGAGGGAGCTGGCGTACAGCTTCCGGGTCATGTGGCCAGCATAACTAAGCCACTTCTGGTGAACTAGAGCAGCGCACGGAAACGCCGTTTACCTTCCCGCTGGAGCGGTACCTATTTATCTACTTGCACTTTGATGAGCTTTCGAACTGCTAGGTGGGCAGGAGCTGGGACCAAACAATGGGAGCTCACCCCGTCGTGGGGATTCAAACCGCTGACCTTCTGATCGGCAAGTTCTAGGCTCTGTGGTTTAACCCACAGTGCCACCCGTGTCCCATTATGTGTGTGGTAGTGTTTTCTAATTCAGTAACAAGGACTTATCTTTATGTGTGGGAGGTCCTGTTACCAGGTATTTCTTGAACTGGGATAAAACTAAAGACGAGGCAGAATGGAAATAAAAATGGAATTTTATTAACAAGCACTCTATGAGGAATGAAGCATAGTGGTTTCGCTAGTAAGGGCACAGCACTTAGTTTCAATCCAACCTTCTTTTACAAATGTAATAAAGAACTTTATTTATAACTTTCCTCTACCATGCTGTTTCTAAGAAATCCAATGCTTCCTAGGATGGTTATCTGTTTTACCTTGCCTGTAAAATGCCTCTAGCCCCTTTCCAGGATCTCTTCTGACCCCTATGGATTTTAAACCACTTTGTCCTCCCTAACAAGCTCTAAACCACACAGCTACTTCCCTAGCCAGGCCCTATCTCACAGTTAAATTGCCAAATTCTACCTTCTTATTTTTGACTACCACCTGATTGGTTGTCTCTCCACTTGGCCAGCAGGATGACCTGTCTGTCACCCTAGATTGACAGAATTCCCACCCAATTTTGATTCCACCAACAATACTAATGGATTCCTTTCTTCTTCTTTTTTAAAAATATTTTTATTAGAAATTTCAACATAACAATTTATCAAAGATGCATCATCACCCCCCCCATTTTACCTCCCCCCAAAAGAACCCCTCCTCCCACCACCACCCAGACTTCCCTCGGCTCCTCTCTCTGGTTTTTCAACACTTGTTATTCTCTGTGTATTATAAAATTGTAAAGATCCTTAATTTATCTATATATATATATATGTTACCAATAAAAAGTTTGTGTATGTTTATTCAAAACCTGCCAAGGAGTCCAGTTCATTTTGTTGTTTCTTTAAGTACTTTGTAAACGGTTCCCATTCTTCTTTAAAGTCACAGTTGTCCTTATCATGTAGTTTGTGTGTCAGTTTCGCCAATTCCACATAGTCCATCAGTTTCTCTTGCCACAGTTCTTTGGTTGGGCTTTCCTCGTTGTAACGGATTCCAACATCTTTGGGGCATCAACTGATTTTTCACTGATTCTCCAGACTGAGATCCGATATCCAACTCCCTTATTCCTCCATTGCAAAGATCTCCACTTTCACAAGTGGAACTTTCCTCCCTTTGTGTCCCACCTGCATCTCATGCCTTCTACAAATCTGCTCGGGTTGGTTGAGGAAAGAGATTTTGGAGGACATGGGAAGAAGGAGGCATCAAATTGGAAATCCTTGTTTTCCTTGGAATGAAGGAGTCAGTGCTACTTTGTGGATTTCCTTTTATTTCATCCCCTGCCCCTCAAAAATGTGGCATTGTAATTTTTGCCCATAAATTTCGGTGTTCTTTCTGAAAGTAAACCACGGTGCGCATCAAGGTTACTATTGTAAACGCATTGACCTTTTTTTGGGGGGGGGAGAACATGACAGTAGACATTCTCTTTCAAAGGCACATTCAGTGTATAGAAATATATTAAACAGCTGCTGTGCTTCCAAGCCAGATTGCTGCTGATTTATGCCACATGCCTCTTTTGCTCGCCTTATCACGAAAAGCCACCCTGTTGAACATCCCCTTCCATTGCGGTGAGAAAAGCTAGCAGCGAAAATTGTGTGTCAGCAGCATGGGGCATCTCTGTCGTGCATGTGAATCAAGCGGTTGTGGGGAGCTTGGGCTGGGACTCTGTGTTCTTTGTGAACTTCCGCAAACATTAATTATGCAGCCATCAAAATAATTTCCCCATGCATAGTGCTGACCTCATTCACTAGAGGGCAACCAAACCCCAGCTTAAAAAAACAAAAGAAAACAAAACCCCCTAGCTCCTCCTTTCGACTTCTCCTTTCAGTGACAGAGCAGATTTAATAAGACTCTGCCTGGATTCCATAATGAATTCCCTATTAATTTTGCATAAGTGCAAAGTTACTGCTCAAAAAGCCAGTTAGGCTGCTGAATATACATGATCTGCTCTGCCGACAGGTACCCAAGGAGCCATTTATTTCAGTCCTACCTCTCCCCCCCCCCCACTGCACAGAAGGCAAGCGGTGGGTGTGTTCCTCTGTTTGAGGCTTTATTGTTTGACTCAAGTTCCCCCTACAGAGCTCTGTGTAATAGAGCCCCTTCCGAACGTTAAACAGTTTCTGCAGATCAAAACGTGTGGGTTTATCGGCAGGATCAGAAAAGCTGCGACTGTGAGATTCTGCTGAATTGGGGCGGGGGAGGGAGAGAAGGAAAAAGAGAAGACGTGCTCCTGGTTCGCTCAAATGAGAGTTTCTTTCCTGTTTGAGAAGGCCTGTTTCGAGTGTTCCCTGGCCACCTCTCACCTCATCAGTGCATCAACTCACCCCCAGCTCTCCTCGATTCCAATGAATGTGGGAGTTTCCAACCCACATTCTGACAGCAAGTCCCCTTTATGCTCCCAGATCTTCACATCCAAATAGGAGAGCCAAGGTGGCCCTGCCAAGAGGAGCAATTAGCTCACAACGAGAGGCGCCACTGTAAGCACCACTAATTTAATTTTTTAAAAGTTCACCCTACATCATAAAAATAAAATAAAAATGAAGTCCGACTGCCAGATCATCTCCTTCTGAGCAGTAAATATGAAGGAGCTATTAACCAGGATGCTTTATGGAGGAAGGGCTGTGTATGATGGGAAGAGGGAAAAGAAATAATAGGAAGAATGATTACACAAGCATGGACCAAACCAACTGGAAAATAATTATAGGAATTTATCTTTTGTTCTTAGATGCAATACAAATAAAGACTCTGTGAATTATTCCCCATTGCTAGTCATAGCCTTGATTGTGCTATATTTTCTTCTAATATTTTTCCCCTCTCAAAGTAGGACTCTCTCTCTCTCCCCCTCCCCCTTTCCTTTTTTTGCCAGTCATAGGGAAGACATCATTAAGAACTGTTGGATGCACAAGCAGAATAAAGCATGCTCACATGTGTGTGGACCTTGCTTACAATTGCTCTATTCCCAACAGTGACTGAATTGTGCATTGTGCAGTTTCCGAGAAGCAGGAGCAAAGGGGGCTGTGGGTCTGGGAGGAGGCTGGAAGGGGGAGATGTGCAAATACATTTTTCCTCCTGTTACGCAGCTGACAGCGCCTTGGGAAAACAAGCCTAAGAAACGAGCAACCTTGAGAAGTGTGTATATTCCAGCGGGGATATTTTCAATGTGAACCCTCAGCTCTCACACTTGGTCCTTAATCATCCTGCTCTGCTGGGCAAGGGGACCCCTCAGAAGCTTGCAAAGCACCAAAACAAACAAACAACCATGCCAGCATTAATGTTTGGGCCATGTTGTGCTGTTGGTGTGCACTAAAGTTGACATTCAGGTCCAGATTCTCCTCCCTGCAAATTGGGGTGGCAAATATTCACTGCCTCTGCATATTTTTGCCACTTCCTGCTTTCAACAGCAGCCAACATTTGACAGTATGTGATATGGTGAAATTCATTGCCTGACAGTGACCAACGGTGCATTTTCCGTAGTAGCTGCTACCTGATGTTATCTGCCTGGCAGTAAGCATTTCCTGTTCTTTTTGTTCCTACTCCATTCATTCCTTCATTTCCCCAAAGATTCCAAAGATTTTTCAGCAGCCTAATTCAGATTCACCCACCAAGCTGGCATTTGGGAGTCTCTATGAAGGTAGTGAACTTTCCCCCCCAAAAATTGGGAGCTTCTGGATCTCGGTGTACTTCCATTGAGTACATGGGCCACTTGTCATGGATGCTTTAGCTGAAATTCCTGCATTGCAGGGGGGTGGAGATTATATTTGGGGGTATTTCTAACTCTAAACATTTTATAATTAGAAGCATGTCATGTCTAGAGGCCTTGGTGCATGTTATGCCCATGCCATTGTGAACCTGATCTGGCTATGCATTTAAATGATTTGGGAGATGTCATCATGCACTTGGTCCCCTGTCAGTGGTGTCACTGGGGAAGGGAGAGGTAGCGGGGATATCAGCATGGTGCAGGAACAGTGGTGGGAGCACCAGATACCCCTCCTTGTGGTCTTTCCCTGAAGGAATGATCGCCGGGTGTGGAGCACACTTCCACCCGCAGACAAACCGCAGCTGTCCGAACATCATGCCCTCTATCTAACCTTTTGCTCTCTTAGTAGTCTGCCATGCCCTGTCTGTGACCTTTGTCTCTTTTGATTAAACATTGTGCAAGGGGAAAGTGACGTGGTGGAAACTGGTGCCAAAATAACCTTGTACCACCCCTCGATCTTGGGATTGGAAGATGTGTAAAGGTCACAGTCCAAAATGTGTCTGACTGGTTTTGCATATTGTGCTAATAAAAAAAGCTTTGGCAGAGCTAGCTGGCAGCTTGCTTAGGCACAGCTCACCTGATGACCAACAACTGACTCGTGTCCTTCACTTCATTGCCATTCTCCCTTTCCCTCTCTGTAAGCATAGTATTGCTGCTGAGGCAAGTTGTGTGCTGCCCCCCTCCCTGCCAGACATCCTGTATGGGAGTGGAGAGGGGGCCTGTCTGTGCTGGGAGAGACATGGCAAAGCTTCTAGCACCCCCTGTTAGAGAGCAGATCATGACCCCTCTAGAAGCCTCCTTAGAACCTCTGCTACTACTGGAGCTGGAGAATGGAATGGTGGGAGCAGGAAGGGTCCCATCAAAGTAGGCTATAGAGAGTCCTCAGTACAGCATGTCCCAAGTAACTCGACATCACAGGGATTTCAGATCTTATAATGGCAGAATGCTGTAGCTACCCTACAGAAGCATGGGTACCCCAACAGATCTCTTTGTAGCCTGCACCCCTCTGGTTTTTGGTGGTACCTTTGGTGGTACTCCAGAGGAGGAGTGGTGAAGACCACCTTTCCAGCCTGACCCTTCTAGAGAAGGAGGAGACAGTTCAGAATTACAACAGGGGGTCAAGGGAGGTCACAGCTCAGAGGCAGATGAGGGGGAAAGCTGGGAAATAATGGGAGACGAGAAGGAGGACGAAGAAGCACCAGGGGAGAGACAGCTGACAGACAGTGTCCTTAGAGAACATTCCAGACCCCTCTCTCTCCCAGAACATGGCAGGCCTTGAAAGTAGGAGAGCAAAGAGCTCAAAGGCAGAAGGCACGTCACAGCACCCGTAGTGATGACTCATGAGGAAGTGGGAGGGGGTGGAGATTCACTCTGAGCAATGCCATTATTCAGAGAGGTCACATTCCCAAGCCTCTCTCTGTGAATATTGAATAAAAGCAAATGGTAAGGACTTTCCCTTGTCTTGTCCATTCCTGGCAACCGGCCGTGGGGGTTGGTTCCTCTGCTGGCTGACAACTACTAACTGAGATGAAGTTGGTGGTGATGAGATCCTGATCAGCAGGGATTCAGGCTACAGGGAAGTCTGGGTCCTTGTGTGAGGCTGAATATGCACCATTGCTTGAAAGCATATTAAAAGAATCCTAGGAACTGTAGTTCAGCATGGGCGATTGGAATTGTAGCGCTGCTAGGGGTCAAGTACAGTTCCCAGGATTCTTGTGTGCACTTTGAATGTGCTTTAAAGGTATGGTATGTGTGCAGCCTAAGTCTTCGTTGTTCATGTCAACAGGTACCTGTGCAAATGAGCCAAAAGGTTTGAACCAGTTTGTTGTCATCTATTATCAAAACAGCAGTTCTGGTGCAATGTCTTGGGATGGATGGACCACAGCTAAATAATCACTTAAATTAACAAGGGCAAGGAATGGTACTCAAAAAGCAGATATCTTCTTCTTCCTACCTCTCCCAAGAGCAAGCATCAAAGCACACCACCATCATGTCATTCTCCACACCCAATTAGAAGTGCTTTTCACCTTCCCAAATGGCCCCCAGCCCATCTCCTTTTTCCTCGGATGCATCTAACAATTTCCTTGGAAATGCAATTCATTATACCAAAGCAGAACTAAATAAATAAAAAATACATATACTCCAGAGAGGGAAACAGATTGCTAGATATAGATTAGATGTTCAGGCTAATCCTTCAAAACCATTAAATATTTAACGTAATCACACCACAGGTGACAGGAAGATGTCTGCATTGTTTAATTAGACTTAATTAAACATAAGGAAAAAAATCTAATATTAATTCAGGACCAGTTTCTCTCTGAATTGATTAAAGGAGGAAGAACACCCACCCTATATCCTCTTTATTGAGAACCAACTGAAATGTATTCCTTCATTCATTAGTAGGAAGATAGCCAGGCAGTGCTCATGATCAATGAAGGGAAGAGTTGGTGATGTTAAAAAAATCAACCCTCAGCACCAAAGCCTTGTGGATGCAATTTCACACTGAATCCTAATTGAAATTCCTTCAGTTCAGCTGAATCTGTCCTGATTCATACCTCTTGAATCAAGAAGGGAACTGAAACGCAGCTACCTTGCAAAATTCACACATCTCTGGGTTTTATGGTGCATCTCTCCAACAACAGAAGTAAAAACCAGGCAGAAAATGATGTTGAATGGCACTCTACTAACTCATCCCATCAACTTGCAAAATGGAATCCCCCACTTTCCTTCCTCTCCCCCACATCTGCTCCAGAGGGTTGGGGGGAACCCCTAGATCAGATTCCTGTTGGGGGGAAAGTGGGAAAAAGTTCTGTTGTGCAAGCAGAAATGGCTGTACTAAGTTGAATACAACCCATTCTATTAGAGAATTATCAGGAAAGCATTTGTTGTTGTTGTTGTTGTTTAGTTGTTTAGTCATGTCTGACTCTTCGTGACCCCGTGGACCAGAGCATGCCAGGCACTCCTGTCTTCCACTGCCTCCCGCAGTTTGGTCAAACTCATGCTGGTAGCTTCAAGAACACTATCCAACCATCTCATCCTCTGTTGTCCCCTTCTCCTTGTGCCCTCCATCTTTCCCAACATCAGGGTCTTTTCCAGGGAGTCTACTCTTCCCATGAGGTGGCCAAAGTATTGGAGCCTCAGCTTCAGGATCTGTCCTTCCAGTGAGCACTCAGGGCTGATTTCCTTAACAATGGAGAGGTTTGACCTTCTTGCAGTCCATGGGATTCTCACGAGTCTCCTCCAGCACCATAATTAAAAAGCATCAATTCTTCGGCGATCAGCCTTCTTTATGGTCCAGCTCTCACTTCCATACATCACTACTGGGGAAACCATAGCTTTAACTATACAGACCTTTGTTGGCAAGGCAATGTCTCTGCTTTTTAAGATGCTGTGTAGGTTTGTCATTGCTTTTCTCCCAAGAAGCAGGCAAATTGCATGCAAAAACGCAAATACTACAGTACCTCAAGGATCACCTCTCCTTGTATGAACCAGCCTGGTACCTAAGATCATAATCTGAGGCTCTTCTTCATTTGACCCTGCCACAGAAGATTTGGGGGATGGCAACATAAGATTAGGCCTTTTCAGCAGTGGCTCCCTGCTTGTGCAACGATCTCTCCAGGGAGGCATGTCTGGCGCCATCTCTCCCCACCCCCATTTTTAGGTGCCAGGCAAAGGCATTTCTCTTTACTTGGATTTTGGTCCTTAATTTTAAGGGTGGCACCATAGCCTCTATTGGTACCGTGGAGTGTATAAGTCCTGCTTTTTATCTGTTTGTTGTGTTTTTAGGTCCCGGTCCCCCACAATGTTCTTAACTGGTTTCAATATAAGTTGAATTTGAGTGTACTCTGTGGGAAAAGTGACTTTTATTATCAAGGTGGACCCTACAATAAAACAAAAAATACATACTTTTGGGCTGATATTTTAAATAAATATTGATGTGGAAACATGGTGAACTGAACAAGGCTGAATGAAAAACTACAACTTTTGAGAAGTTAATGAATGGAAGAAACTGTTCTAGCTGCTGCTGCTGCTGCTACAAAATGTAAAATAGGAAGGAATTTAAATATACTCCCATAAAATCAGAGAAAGTACCCCCCAAAAAATGTGTGCTTTTCATATGGGCCCCCAATACTTGTAGCCCCCTTCTTCAGATTCCTAACACAAGTTCCTGGCAAGTTTTTTGAATAAGGCGAATTCCTCTTATAATTAATGGTGAGTTTCAATTTCAAAATATCATCTTTTACTCTGGCCTTGTTTGTGAGAACATGGAACATCCAAAAGGTGAGACGGACCTAATGTCCTATTAAAAAGCAGCTGCACGCAGGTCATTGACTCAAGAATTTTGTGCACAATTCATGCTAATTCTGCAAGTTCTGTGCGTGAGAGAAAGAGAGGAAAAGAGGGAACACTTTAAAGGAGATGTTGCCATGCAATGCAGGGCTCGTATCCAATGTTATGAATCATTTACTGATAGCGTTTTGACACCTCTCTTTGGGAAAAGATATGGCTCAGAACTCTATTTAAGTGTAGATGAGCACATCTGCCATAGTCAAGATCTACAGAAACTTTCTGTGCCTTAGTACCTATTCTGTAATCGTTGCCATTTTTAATGACACTTAACTGGGAAAGCTGGCAATTGATCCAACCCAAATTGTTGCATGTTTGAATACCTGGGTAAATGTGAAAAACATTACTTTCTCTTTCTCCCCCATATGCTTCCCCCTCATCTTTTAAGACAGACCTAGTGACCTCTAAATGTGTACAACTACAACTCCTATCAGGACCCAGCCAGCTTGGCCAAATGTTGGAGGCACAGACAGCTGCGCTGGCTGGGGCTGATGGGCATTGGAGTCTAAAACATCTGGAGGGTATCTGGTTAATGAAAGCTGTTCTACCTCTATTTCTTATGGAGAGATTACAAAGGGAATTTGGAGTTGGGCCTTTCCTGTGCTGGCACAAAATGCAGAAATGAGATGAATTTAAGACTGGATAAATGAGAAACTGAAAAAAACAACAACCCCAAAAAAAACAGATTTGGCCATCTCTGAGTGAGAGGAGACTTCAGTTCTGTTCTGCTTTCCAAGGTGCTAAAGCAGGATATTAAGTGAATCTTGCTTTACTCCTAGCAAATGTTAAAGGTGTGTACTGACCAGATGATTTGACTGGTCTCTGTAGCTTTGGAAAGTGGTCTGATCTGTTTTGGAGCTGCTCTGTGTCTTCAGACCCAGAGTAGCTCTGTAGAAAACTGAGTTCTGCTTTCAACTCCTGTCATGGGGAATCTAAACATTGTTTTTGCTCCCCCTTTTCACAGAACTGGATGAAATAGACAGGCACAGCAGAGTGGATTACGGCTGCCGAATTGTAGCCAGAGAAATCCATGAGTTTATGTACAGGGCACCTTTAAAATTTGATTTTTATATGTTTATAAACAGGGGGGAACCCTATAACTTTTTCATTTTCTACCAGAATTGGATGCATTTTTCAAGCAGTGCCTCACCTTTGGAGGATAAATGCAATGATTCTCCCACAATGGCAAACTTTAACACTTTATCAAAGGGGGTGTGGAGGTGGTGGAAAAATAGCACGTATTCCCAGGAAAGACTGGGGTGGGTGAAATGCCATTCTCAGCAGGGACCCCAAGCATCATTTGGTGGGGGCTGAGCTTCTTCTCGCAACCTTGTGGAATGCTGGAGCTGCAGCTTGTTCTCTCTGGGAGAGAGGTCTTACACAGGGGATGGGGATGATGGAAAAATAGCAGCAATCGCTAGGAATTATGAAATGCCAGCTGTTGCTCCATTGGTTGTTGTTAAAATTTCAATACCACTCTTCATCCAAAGATTATTGGGCAGTTTACAATATAAAAGCAAAAGAAGAAGAAGAAGAAGAAGAAGAAGAAGAAGAAGAAGAAGAAGAAGAAGAAGAAACGAAATCAATACCTCCTCAGTTTAAAAGGCTATAGATGGTTTGATTAGCCAAAATCCAGGGAGAAGAGGAATGTTTTTTTCCTGGTGGGGATAATCTTATGCTCCCCACGACAGAGTTTTGAGGAGACAATGGATGTCTCTCCAATGACCTTCATAGGAGAGTACAGGCACCCACATGAAACTAAAAACAGTTTGCTTCTCTCCACAGTGACAGGAAAGCCCTGGGATATTTCTTCAATAGGATTAAAAGCTAGACCTGTAAATCACAACCAAAGATCCCCCACCTTACCACTCTCCTCTCTCCTCTCTCAGAGCTTCTGGCATTTCCCCAATAAGCTTGGCTTCGTTGCTTGCAGGGAAACAATGGTCATGCCTTCGTATTCTTCCGGACACCCAAGGCCACAGATCCACTTTGAAAACAAAGGAAATTCATGAATTGTCTTGAACTGCAGGATCCACGTTAAAAATGTGAGGACCTCCTCCAAATCACCTCAATTCACCTTGTAATTGGGGGGTATGCACAAAACTAATGCACACCCGCAGTAAGTATTTTTGGCATGTACTTGAATGGGTTGAGGAACCAACACCAGCCAGAGGAAGAACAAGCAAATACGAGGTCCTTTGCGAGAAGAGAAATTCCATTGGGTCAACAGAGAGAAGGTGGAACTGTTCAATGCCTGCTTTTCCTCCATCTTCACCCAACCTGCTGATAACAGAATAAAAGATTCAAGGAGGGAGCTGCAACCCAAGATAGGAGAAAAGTTGGTAAGGGAACAGTTAGCTGCTTTAAATGAATTCAAATCTCTAGGGCCTGATGAGCTGTATCCAAGGGTACTAAAAGAGCTTGCAGATGTAATCTCAGAGTCTCTGTTTATAAGCTTTGTGGTTTCCTAGAGAACAGGTTAGGTCCCTGCAGACTGGAGGTGGGCAAATGTTGTCCCCATTTTCAAAAGGGGGGGGGGATGAAGACCCAGGAAACTACCAAACGGTGAGCTTGACATCAATACCAGGAAAATTCCTAGAACAGATAATCCAACAGCTGGTCTGTGAGCACTTAGAAAAGGATACTGTGATTACTAAGACCCAGCACGGGTTTCTCAAAAGCAAGCCAAGCCAGACAAATCTCATTTATTTTTCTGATAGAGTTACAAGCTTGGTGGATCAGGGGAATGCAGTGGACATAGTATATATTGATTTCAGTAAGGCTTTTGACAAAGTCCCCCATGATATGATTGCAGAGAGGGTGGTAAAACGTGGGCTGGACGAGATAACTGTAAGGTGGATTTGTAACTGAATGACTGACTAAACCCAAAGAGTATTTACTAACGGTAACTTGTCATCCTGGAAAAAAGTTACGGGGGGGGGGGGAGGCACAGGATTCTGTCTGTTGTTCAGCATCTTTATAAATGACTTGATGCAGTAACTGAGGGGACACTCATCAAATTTGTAGAGGACAGCAAATTGGAAGGGGTAGCTAGGCAGAAGACAGACTTGGGATTCAAGATGAGACCAAGCCTTATGAGGAATGGTTGAGGGAGCTGGGTATGTTTAGCCAGGAAAAGACGTCGCAGGGTGTCACAACTATGACTTAGTGAATTGAGCAGAATGGAAGGGGGAGCACCAAATTTTGGCATCGCACAGGGAACGGCTGTAATGTAAAAGACCAAAGCCCATCCCTGTTCTGACTAAATATCAGGAAAAACCTTCTGACAGTAAGAGTAAGACAGTAAATTGCTGCTGCTGTGGCTGCTGCTGCTGCTGCTGTTGTTGTGAGCTGTTTGACAGTGGAAAAGACTCCATTGGAAGGTGGTGGACTCTCCTTTCATGGATATTTTTAAGCAGAGGTTTTTAAGGGGACACAGAGAGGCAACATGTGCAACTGGGGAACATTGCCTGCTTGTCCCCTTCATTCAGCAAAACTCTGATCAGTGCAATTATGGATCCAGTTTATGGAAGTTAGTAGCTCCTCAATTCATAAATGTATTATTCTACTTCGACTGGGATCCAATGGCTCTTTGGGAGAAAGAGGAAAAAATGGATAGCAGTACTAATAAGCAGAGGGAAAAGGAGAGGAAGGGATGTCAATAAGAACTAGGAACAGCAGAAGAGCAGTGTTCTCTTCTGAATGAGGCAATGAACCTTTCTCAGTCTGAGTAAGTGACGTGGCCTGGGAAGATTTCTGGAGGCCTGATGAAGAAGATTGGAAGGCCATAATCAGGATCGGGCCTGAGGTTCCCTCCTCTTGTCTTCTGACAAAACTGGAATGAATGAAGTCCCAGGAGATAGGTTAAAAAACAACCACAGTTCTGGAACAGTCTTCCTCAGGAGGTTGTAGACGCCACAAGAGGTTTTGAAGCAGAAGGCGGATGGCTATGTGCCATGAATGAATCAACTTAGATTCCTGCATTGCAGGGGGTTGGACTAGATGACCCTTGGGGTCCCTTCCAAGTCTCTGATTCTGTGGCCAACATCATTTACTTTCTTCGTAATGAATTGTTTCCTAGTATCCATTGAGGTTCTCCCCTCTCCTGTTTCTTCCGTGTCTGTTTCAGGCCACATAAAACCTGAGCGACGATCATGTCCATATGATTCTATGATTCTGAGTGCTTTTTATAATACAGTGGAACCTCGTGTTATGGATGGGATCCATTCCTGAGGCCCGTACGTAACATGGAACTGATGCAAGCTGAAGTGCCGCATCTGTGCACGTGCGTGACGCAACTTAGCACTTCTGTGCATGCGCAAAGCGCGATTTAGTGTTTCTGTGCATGCGTGAGTGGCAAAACCTGGAAGTAACCCATTCTGGTACTGCCGGGTTGCCGCAGGAAGCAACACAAAAACACGTAACCCGAAGCGGATGCAACATGAGGTATGACTATAATGCATTGATAATTTTGTGAATCAACAACAGGGAATGAAAGTTGCTTTCCTGCCTTGTTTCTGAGCATTTGGAAGCCTCTGGCCAGCCACAGTTGGAAACTAAATGCTTGACTAGATTGACCTTTGGTTTGATACAGCAGGGCTCTGATGTTCGTAGAGGAGTCCTGCTCAAGCCGTAGCTGAATAGAGCATACATATATTGACTTCAGTATTCCCGAGGATCATCTGCTGTATGATATTGATTCCATGTGCTGCCAGTTTTATCGGTAAACTATGCCGGGAGGGTGAGGGTGGAGTAAATCATTTTCGTGCATCGGAGCTTCTTCCTTCCCAAAGTGAAAACGCATACAAAATGATGATGCAACCGCCCAGAACGGAGTGACTTTTCAGACCCAGTTTCCTTCATCAAACTTAAGGCCAAAGCGAACTAGGAATGAAGTGCTGGAAGGAACACAGTGTTCTAAACATATTCACATTTGATAGCAAAGATGCTTCCTTTATAGACATCAAGATTACACATTTCAAGAACAGCAAATCAGATACATACAACAAATCTCAACGGAGTGAAAAATAAAAAAGATGAGACAGAGAATCATTTCTCTTTGAACATCGGGCTTTTCTGTTCTCTTCTTTTCCTGCCGGCTCTCTCCCTTGTTGGTTTTCAATGTGATATCGGAGTCAAACTGCCGTCCTTCCTCTGGAGGAGGAAGGAATTCATCAAGCATCAATTATGGGAAAAGGAGGATAGTGATTCCAGTTCACAGAAAGACCTTTCTAACAGGTAGTGATCGTTGGACATTGCAGAGGTACCAGAAACTCTCTCATGAAGCATTATTGTCAGCATCCATATGTCTCGAGAGACAATGGAGTGCGCCTTTGGGGGTGAAGTCAAACTGTAGCATTAGCAGCACAGATTTGACCTCCCCGGGGTGCAAGCAGTGTGTATGGAGGTCCTGGACTGCCCAGATGACAAGATTCCCTTCTTAGCCTCACTGATGTGGTCCAAAGGAAAGCAGAGCAATACATTTGGCACCAGCTTAGCTTCAGGAGTTGCTGGAAGGAGGAGTGCAAGGAGGCATTGAACCATCGTAGGGAATCCACTCCAGATTTGTGTAGAGTTTACTCTTTATCCCTTTTCTTCTCCTTAAGATATCCCACAAGGCAGTGAAGGTTTAGCATCAGAGTGGAAGGTAGGGTTGTGCATGGACCCCCACACCTCCCCTGTGGTGACAATCTGTGGCCCTACCAATGACCCACTTGCTGGGAAGCTGGCATAGCTATTACACCTTACCTGACAAGCCACTTTTGCCTAGATGACGACTAAGGGAGCCAGTGTGGTGTAGTGGTTAAGAGCGGTAGACTCGTAATCTGGTGAACCTGGTTCACATCTCCGCTCCTCCACATGCTGGGTGACCTTGGGCCAGTCACACTTCTCTGAAGTCTCTCAGCCCCACTCACCTCACAGAGTGTTTGTTGTGGGGGAGGAAGGGAAAGGAGAATGTTAGCCGCTTTGAGACTCCTTAGGGTAGGGATAAGGCAGGATATCAAATCCAAACACCTCCTCCTCCTCCTCCTCTTCTTCTTCTTCTTCTTCTTCTTCAGACTCAGCTAGACTGCTAGAGAAAAGGCAATTTATATGTGTTATCAGGGACATAGGGAGGGGTGTGTGGTGTGTGTGGTCCGCCCCGGGTGTCATCCTTGAAGGGTGTGTGTGACAAAATGGCACACTGTGGGGGTCGGCACTTACTGTGGGGCCTGGCCTGCAGTGTGCCAGAGCCACGCATCTCTCCTGAGAGTGACGCGGTGGCTCGGGGCCCAGCATGTGTCTTGCGTCCGCGAGGCGGACTCTGTGGATAGCTCACCCTGCCACCCTCCTGGGTGGATTGCCGCAGCACCCCCGTGTAGCACCCCCCTGGCGGATCGCCCCGGCACTCCTGTGGGTGGTTTGCCCGGCCCCCGCCGTAGCAGCTAGCTACGCCCCGTGTGTTGCATGTGCAATATAACATTGTGCCATCAGATGGCGACGTGGAGTCCCAGTTTTCTCTACCTGTTTTCCCTGTTTAAATTTACAACACTTTAAACTCAAACGCTTCTTTGAGGTATCTAGATCTAGCCATAGCGTCATTTTCAGGAGCACGGGGGGGGGGCAGGGGAGGATGTTTATTCGCATAAAGCATTGATGCAGTTATGTTTGTTGCCGAAAGGGTGGAGGTTCTACATCTGGCTAGACAGGTCAATTGCTGGTCCTGAAGGATTCATTGAATTGGCCAAGGGCAGCCTTAATTAGTAATACAGCGTCAATACAAATGGCTAATTAATTGCACAATGGAATCAAAAGCACAGCAATGCATTAATTACAGTTCTACATAGCCTTACTCATGAAGTATTTTCAAAACAATTCCAAAATTCCCCTCCTTCCTAAAAAAAAGGATTGGTTTGGGTGAGGGAGTTAAAAAAAAAAGTAGACTCAATCTAATGCCAATCTTTTTTTTCCCCCTCCCCCACCTGGAGAACTTTCTGCAATGTATTTTGACAAGGCAATTCATCAAATTATTGAAAAGCAAATACCGGCAGAGCTGCGTTTATTGCCGCAGGCAGCATTTTAGCACTATCAATACCCCACTGTATTTGTCATAAATCTGACATTCAAATCCCACCTAAATAGAAACCTACTTTCTCTGTATGGGTCAAGAATGGAATGAGAGGAGGAGGGAAAAGGACATCAAATCATTTGCATTTTTCATGTAATTGGTAAGCTGATTACACACATTCAGTACTTTGTTAGAAATAATCAATCAATCATCTCAGGAGGAAAAATGTCTTTAAATGCTCATTATGGGCTTGATATTCAATTCATCCTCTTGAGCAAAACATGAATGAGAAAATTAGGCTCCCTGTAAATGTGGGTGAGCTGCAGGCCTGCATTTCTACACAAAAGTTTCTGGTAAATTTAATGAGAAATTTCTTTTTGGGGGCTCTCTTTGAATTTTGGGAGAATTAATACACACACAACCTATTGAAAATATTTGCCAAAATGCTTGCCCCCATCCCAGTTTTTCCCCCTCTTTTGAAAAGGGTGAAGAGTTTCAAGTTGTCCGGTTTGGGTCTTGCAGAATAGTCCACAGGGCAAGACATCAACTTGCTCTTTAAAATCCTAGAGGGGGACCGAGACTTTTTGAGAAAACTGCTGCTTGAGAAATCTTGGTTTGCCAACAGTCTGGAAATAGACCCTTTACCTGTCTCATACCCTCCAACATTTCTCCAATGAAAATAGGGATGTTCTATTCCATGATGATAATATTAATAATTTTATCATTTATACTCCACCCATCAGCCATTCTGGGCAGCTTCCAACATATATCAAAGCGTATTAAAACATTAAACATTAAAACAAACTTCCCTATGCAGGGCTTACTTCAGGCGTCTTCTAAAGGTTGTATAGTTGCTTAGTTCCTTGGCTCAGGGGTTGCATAACTCCATACCCTCCAACAGTTCTCTGATGAATATAGGGACGTCCTAAGCAAAATTGGGACATTCCACAATCAAATCACAAACTGGGACTGCTTCTGTAAATCTGGGACTGTCCCTGGAAAATAGGGACACTTGGAGGATCTGCCAGGCTCTTGGACCATGTGATCTCTATATTTGGCTGCCTGTCGTGGAACCTAACCAATGAATCACGTTGCTTGCTTCTGGATTCTTGGAATCTGATTTGTTTTCAGACTTGACCATTGTCTTAGATCACATCATTTGTCTGTGACCCTCCTAGCTCATGTTGTAGGGTGATGAGTTGACCCAAGCATGTCAATTTCCTGTTGTTGTTGTTTAGTCATTTAGTCATGTCCGACTCTTTGTGACCCCATGGACCAGAGCACACCAGGCACTCCTGTCTTCCACTGCTTCCCGCAGTTTGGTCAAACTCATGTTGGTAGCTTAGAGAACACTGTCCAACCATCTCGTCCTCTGTTACCCCCTTCTCCTTTTGCCCTCCATCTTTCCCAACATCAGGGTCTTTTCCAGGGAGTCTTCTCCTCTCATGAGGTAGCCAAAGTATTGGAGCCTCAGCTTCAGGATCTGTCCTTCCAGTGGGCACTCAGGGCTGATTTCCTTCACAATGGATAGGTTTGATCTTCTTGCAGCTCAAAGTCCTTTATGACATTAGTTCTGCTTGGAAGCAAGGATTTTTTTGGGGGGGTGTTGGTGGCAGAAGGGATGCCTAATTCACACTTCCTGAAATACTGTGTGAAGCACCGCTGTTCTTTGAAATTCACACTTCTTCAAATGTTGTGAAGCATTTGTGATGCACACATCAAGGGAAAGGGTGCATGTTGTAGCAAAATCAATATACAGAAATTCATTTGTTAGGGGGATTTGCTTGCAAAACTGTGGTATATTAAGCAAAACTGTGCGTGGCACAATGTATATTATGCAAAAGGCATGCTAAAAGGCTAACACATTTTCCTGATGACTACAAAAAACTACAACCAGAAATTGATGCAGAAATGTGGAAGAAAAAATGGGAAAATGAGAAAGGGGGCAGAAACTGAAATTGACTGAGTTGTCCATCCCTCCTCAGAAGTTTCATGTATCTAATTATATGGGTTGACACAAGTGTCCAGGTTTGAATATTTGCATGCTATGTTCTGAGACAATGGATGAATGACAAGTTGTCATACTCGGGTAGGGGTGGGCATGTGAATTACAAACCTGGAAAAAAAGGAGGTAAAAGTTGTCTGCCTTAGAGTCGAGCCAATAGCCTCTTAGATTTGTCCTGCTAACATTTGCTTCTACTGCTTAATTAATACAAAGTGCTTTTGCAGTGTGTGTGTAACTATCACAATACAAACAGAAACCACTCTATACTCCATGGTAGGTTTTTTAATAAAAGCCTTGAAGTTTTTCCAAGTAATTAATGAATCTAGTTACCTAAGAAAAGAAAACAGAATAATGATTATAATTAGAAGTATTCAGTGACTTTGCTTCCCACTATTTAGATGTAGTTACAGGCAGGGTTTCTAATTAAAGCCCTCTTGATGTTTAGGTATCTCTCTGTTCAGTTCTCATTAAAACAGGAATTTCTCTCTCCCCACTTACATTGGTGGAATTGTTTAATACTAGAAGTTTCTTGTCACTAAATGATTTATGCTGGTGTGATGGTGTACCAGAGAATATTTTAACTAATTTGCTGTTCTTAGCGATCTCTTTTTAATTGACACGTCATAGCAGTGGTATAACAAAATTGTTAGAATACCATCATAAGGACTAGGACCCTAAAACTCAAAATTAAATTCTGATGAAAAATAGCATGGCCAAATGCAATAAGACTTTTCAATCACTTAAACTATACTCATTGGAATTATTTTATTTACACCTGGGGGGCCTGGCCCTCTTTTGCATCCAGCAATCTCAATGAAAAGGCAAGGAAACTCCAAATATTTATTAACTCATTTACAGAGCAATGTAAATTCCCACAGTGGAAAGTGAGTCCTACTGTGTTCTGTGAGATTTGCTGAATGCAATTTCACAAAATGACATAGAGTACAATTTTCTTCTCCCTGTAATCCTGTACTTGCTTACCTGGGAGCAAATCCTGTCAAACACAAAGGAGCTTACCTCTGAGTAAACATGTGTAGTGCTACACAGCAAATATACATCTATCCCACTACTCCTTTAGAAATCCAGTATATCTGAAGGAGCGTCTCCACCCCCATCATTCTGCCTAGACACTGAGGTCCAGCTTCAAGGGCCTTCTGGTGGTTCCCTCCCTGCGAGAAGTGAGGTTACAGGGAACCAGGCAGAGGGCCTTTTCGGTAGTTACACCCTCCCTGTGGAATACCCTCCCAACAGATGTCAAGGAAATAAACATCCATCTGACTTTTAGAAGACATCTGAAGACAGCCCTGTTTAGGGAAGTTTTTAATGTCTGATGTTTTATCATGTTTTTAATATTTGGTTGGGAGCTGCCCAGAATGGCTGGGGAAACCCAGCCAGATGGGTGGGGTATAAATAATAAATTATTATTGTAAATATTATTATTATTATGAGAGCTATATCCACAATTAGGTGTACACATCCAAACCATTTAAATGTATCCTTTATTGAAGTGTAAAGTGTGAGTATGTCAAATGAGCGCATTGCAGAAGTACACTGTGACGGTTGAGTGAACACTCGGAGCTTGTCCACCAGAGTTTACTGTTAGATTCCACCATTTGCATTCCCATTTAATTTTTGTAGCCCTCATGACATCACCCTCAAAAACCACTAATCTTAATGTCGGCTGATGGAATTGCTTTCTTCTTCTTCTTCTTCTTCTTCTTCTTCTTCTTCTTCTTCTTCTTCTTCTTCTTCTTCTTCTTCTGTGTTTCATTGAATTCAGTGGGAACCACTGCTATATGAACCTCACCCCCATCTACATAATCCCACTTCTTTGCTGGCTTCTGTCCGGAAGCAGGGTTGAGGAAATGTTTACAGACCAGATCTTCATGGCCTTCTGGACAACCTTCACAGATCCACATGCCAGGAGTGGGTGTGGCCAGAGGCAAAGTGGGCAGACCAAGGAATGGCAAGGTTAAGGGGTGATATGATAGCCATGTTCAAATATATAAAAGGGTGTCACATAGAGGAGGGAGAAAGGTTGTTTTCTGCTGCTCCAGAGAAGCGGACACGGAGCAATGGATCCAAACTACAAGAAAGAAGATTCCACCTAAACATTAGGAAGAACCTCCTGACAGTAAGAGCTGTTTGACAGTGGAATTTGCTGCCAAGGAGTGTGGTGGAGTCTCCTTCTTTGGAGGTCTTTAAGCAGAGGCTTGACAACCATATGTCAGGAGTGCTCTGATGGTGTTTCCTGCTTGGCAGGGGGTTGGACTCGATGGCCCTTGTGGTTTCTTCCAACTCTATGATTCTATGATTCTATGATTCTACCTTTGTAGAACAAGGCTAGCTTCTACATACAAACACACCCACGCACCCATCTCTAACCTCCAAACAGGCAAGCAAGATGCATGATCAGAGGTCAAAGGACACATTCCAGCCAAGCAAAACTACAGAAGTTGGGTTGCCAAACAGGACCGGGGGGGGGGTGGCCTAGAGAGAAAACAGGTGGCGGAGGAAGGGGTATATATGGGCAGGGGAGAGTCCACACACATAGAAGCTAGGAGGCTACAATTGGGCCCTAGGGCTTGAGGCTCTAGAACAGGCAACCCCAACCTGCAGCCCTCCAGATGTTTTGGCCTACAACTTCCATGATCCCTAGCTAACAGGACCGGTGGTCAGGGATGATGGGAGTTGTAGTCCAAAACATCTGGCAGGCCAAAGGTTGGGGATGCCTGCTCTAGAATGTTCCAGAATCCTGAGGTCACGGCAGACCCTCCAAGTGTCTCCGTTTTCCAGGGGCAATCGTCGATTTACAGAAGCCATCCTGGTTTGACCCTGGAATGTCCCGCTTTCCCTTAGGACGTCCCAATTTTCGTTGTAGAAATATTGGAGGGTAAGGAGTTATGCAACCCCCGAGCCAAGGAGATATGTTACTATACAACTTTTAGGAAATGTCTGAAAGAAGCCTTGTATAGGGAAGTTTTTAAATGTTTAATGTTTTTATATATGTTGGAAACCACCCAGAGTGGCTGCGGCAACCCAGCAAGATGGGTGGGGTAATAATAATAATAATAATATACAATATGATAGGTTGTCCTTATTTTCATCGGAGAAATGTTGGAGGGCATGTCATGGCTCTTACCTATCTCTATATATTTATTCTTCCTGATGGTGAAAATTGAAGCATATAATCTGCAGACTATGACGACATAGTCCTAGTGTCCCCTGGTCCTGCCAACAAAGGGAGTTAATCATTAGCATTGACTAGAATAGGCCTCATTGGCTGTTAGGAACATTTCAGCACACTTAGAAAATCCACCTGGAATCCTGGTGTGTAGTTTCTGGGTTTCATTAGCCAGAGCACAAAAGAAATCGGTGTCCCTTTGCTGCGTTTTGTTGGACATCCATGGAAACTTTAAATGGCGCTCTCTGGGAAAATGAGGACTGTAGGAGAGCTTGTGCTGGATTCTGTTATTAACACAGCTGCGCCCTTGTCAGGGGAAAAAAAAGGTATAATTCAGCACTGCCTTAGATGAAAAATAATTTCAAAGGAAAGTCTCTGTTGCCGGCTGCTTTGAATGGGTCTGTAAAATACCTGAACTCTGAAATCAAACCTGCTCTAAAGAATGGCGGATTAATCAACTGCCCTAAAACCACAAAGACCTGTCCACGAACTCCCAATTTTACCACCAGAATTGGCTTGAAAGTGTCACACAACTTTTGTTTCCTTGGAGTTAAAATTCATTCATTGTCTTACTGGGGGCGGGACAAACGCAGCCTTGATTAATGAGTTTCGTAGTGCATTATTTAACTATAAAACCAGATATAAATCACTCTGTTCTTCATACATTATATATATATATTTCCTGCTGGAAGGTATTGAACTCACGAAGACAGAGCCCATATTTAAGATGGCAAAATGCAGTATCTTTTGAAACACTCTCAAAATGTGTTGGCGTTGGCGGAACACGAGGCAGTGATTGGGTGAGCTGCCCTTATGTCACAGTGAGGTGGGGCCGTAATGGGCTGAGCTGCTCAAATCCTAGAGAGGACAAAAACAGCTGTTAGAGCCTAGGGCAGAGATGGGGAACATTCAACCAGATGGGTGCATTCTCTTGTGAATCATACCTTTGAACGGCAGAATACATTCTAGATATATAAAAATCAGCACTCCCACATTAGAAAACGAATGGATGGCTCTGGTCTGCCTCCACTACCTGAGACAGTTACAGTGGTATCTTGGGTTACATACGCTTCAGGTTACAGACTCCGCTAACCCAGAAATAGTGCTTCAGGTTAAGAACTTTGCTTCAGGATGAGAACAGAAATCGTGCTCTGTGGCGCAGCAGCAGCAGGAGGCTCCATTAGCTAAAGTGGTGCTTCAGGTTAAGAACAGTTTCAGGTTAAGTACAGACCTCCGGAACAAATTAAGTACTTAACCCGAGGTACCACTGTATTGGGAATCACAAGTGGGGAGATTTCTCATAGGCATCTGGTTGGCCACTCTGAAAACTGGATATTGGACTAGATGAGGATTTGGTTTGGTCCAGCAGGCCTGCTCTTATTTTTGAGCTTGTAAGGGAGTAAGAGGAAAGTTATGGGACGCGGGTGGCGCTGTGGTCTAAACCACAGAGCCTAGGGCTTGCCAATCAGAAGGTCGGCGGTTTGAATCCCCGTGACGGGGTGAGCTCCCGTTGTTTGGTCCCAGCTCCTGCCAACCTAGCAGTTTGAAAGCATGTCAAAGTGCAAGTAGATAAATAGGTACTGCTCTGGCAGGATGGTAAACGGCATTTCTGTGCACTGCTCTGGTTCACCAGAAGCGGCTTAGTCATGCTGGCCACATGACCCGGAAGCTGTACGCTGGCTCTCTCGGCCAATAAAGTGAGATGAGCGCCACAACCCCAGAGTCGTCCACAACTGGACCTAATGGTCAGGGGTACCTTTACCTAAGAGGAAAGTTGGGGTGGCCAAAGATGGAATGAAGGTCACTGGCAGGAAAAGGTTGGAGCTAAGGGTGGAAAGATAGGATGGGGCACACCTATGGAGGTCTTCAAAGCTACACACAAGAGCTGGGAGGACCAAGAAGATCAGAGTTCACATCCCCACTCAGTCATGAATCTCACTGGGTGATCTTGGACCATTCACAGTCTCTTAGACTAACCTACAACACAGAGTTACTGTGAGGATAAAATGGGGAGCAGGAGAAGTGTTTATGCCACCTTGAGGTCCTACATATATACATGCAATAAATAAATTTAATTGTAGCATGTGAGGTGAGTATCACAAGGAATTCTCACTTCACCAGGCCTGTAAAATATGTATCTTTTCTTATTCTCAAAGAGTTATGGTTGAAATTTCCATTTCTTGCAAGCCTTCCTTGGGAGGAGAAATCAACTCAGCCGTTGCGCCCAAATCTCTATGCAAATGGATGGCAAAGTGACAGCATTAGTGCAAGCCAAGCTAATTATCGGAAGGCAAGAAGGGTGAGAATATATATATTGTTCAGAACTTCATAGTTTCAATCTAGCAGCTTCAAGAGCAAAAGCCAAGGTCATGAAGTATTCAGAAAGAACACGTTTCTAAGCCTCTTGTTGCAGGAGTAAATATCCACCGCAGATGCAGAGGTTTGCTGTAGCCAAGAGAAGAGAGAAGGCGAAAGAAGTGGAGAGCCCATGCCAGTGTGTAAACAAGCAACATTATGCAAATGAGAGTTATGTAAATGAGAGGAAGATTTACTCAAGTTATTTACATGCTTTCTAATGGTTTCCAAAAGCAATAATCCCCTTTTTCTTTTTACAGTGGTAGATATCTTGCAATTGTGTCTTCTAGCTATTCGATAATAGCTTGGATCCTCTCCTGGCAAATGCTTCACTTCAGAGAAAGGAACTTTTCAGTCACTCCTGCTGTAAATGGCCTTCAAATTAAGGGCACAAGAATTGCTTTGCTGGGTCATTGCAAAAGGCCCATCATGTCCAGCGCTTGGACGACAACAGTGAACAGCCGAGTGCTGTGGGGAACTCTCAGATGGGGCATGATCTAATCATTCATATCTTGTTTGTTGCCAGCACATGCTATTCCCAGATAGATTGCCTCTGGCTGTGGAGGTTCCACGTGGTGTGCAAATGTCTCCTGGAAGGCCTATTTACCATTAAATTGTATAATATAATGATCTTTTTAAAAAATCTTTAAGCTGGTGACTGTTGTGGTAATGGGATTCCATAAGTTAATTATGTGCCGTGGGAAGGAGTGCTCTGTTTTGTGATACCTCAATCAATTTAATTTATTGATCCTGACTTATAGTATTGTGAGAGACAGAACAGAATGTCTGTTAATTTACTCTCCCTCCATCATTCATAAAAAAATTCCAAGGTACCAGATTCTGGGGACGAACTGCAGTGAAAGGCCAGCACTTTCATCCTTTGCTTCTGCTCTGATTATTCAGAGGTGTCTAATATTTTTTGCGGCTTTAGCTGGCAATATAACACTGGACTTTCAGCTAATCTAGCAAAGCAGAGTTTTTTTGTTTTAAAAAAGAAACATTCCTTTGAAAAACCTGGAACGATTCTCTGAGACATTCAAGAGAAATGCCGTTGCAAATAATTGAGGGCTTTATAAACCAATTGACCTGCAAATTAACCAACCCATTTTTAATCAGCTTGAACATTCTTTAAAACGATTGTGAGCAAAGGCTGCTTTGCCTGTTTGTTGGTTGGGCCGAGCTAATGTGACCGTCTTGGGTCAAGTCAACCCCATAAATGTGGCCTTCAATCAGCACAATCAGCCACTCTGTAATTTATCAGAAAATGTTACGAATAACTATGGGCTATTTATTTTTCTCTTCACATCATTAGCATTCAAAAGAAAAACAAACCCACTCAATCAGAATCAAAATCATTGGATCCCCGCCTTTACTCTTAAGAAGTGGCTCATCTGACATCAAAAAAGATGGGCAAAACTTTAAACATAGTAGGGTGTCTTTATTCAATCATGTGTCTGTTCCACAAAATTCATTATTCTTCTGGCGTCTAGTTATATTGCTTCATTTCCTTTTGCTTTCCTCTCCCTCCTAGTGATGAAACTTCCTGACACTTCTGTCAGCCACATCTCCTACGACGTTCTTCCAGGCTTACGATGTTCATTCAACAGTCGGGTGGCTAGTATCAAAGTGAGAGCTTCTCTCCTTCCAAGCTATGATCATTGTTTTGGTAAGCTACAGAACTCCAGGAGGCTTCGAAAATACCAGCTCTGTTCCCCAGGTCTCACACTGTGTATTCAAAGGCATATCAGTTACTTCAAGTGCCTTTTAAGTATCTCTCATGGTAATATCAAATATCTTCTTTTTTCATAAATAATTAACATTAAGCAACAAGTTTGAAAACACTTCAACTGTAAGTAGATGGTTGGTTTCTCGTTTCCTGCAAACTGGAATTCTGGAACTCATTTCAGATACTTGACTGTACCTCACCCAAGTCTCGTTCACACACGGCACACAAGGCAGGTACAAGCTGTTTTTGAATATGCACACGTGCTTGTGTGAAACTGCACACACACTGATTTCTACAACTCAGCTACTGTGTGAACAGGTGCGTGAACGATACACTTCTTGAATGCTGCATGTGAATAACTGCATGTGAATTAAGCAAGTATACAAATCAATTTAGCGTACAGGGGCACACAAACGCTACACTCATTTAATGTAACAGGTGTTGTTGTTTAGTCATTTAGGCGTGTCCGACTCTTCGTGACCCCATGGACCAGACCACGCCAGGCACTCCTGTCTTCCACTGCCTCCCGTAGTTTGGTCAAACTCATGTTCGTAGCTTCAAGAACACTGTCCAACAATCTAGTCCTCTGTCGTCCCCTTCTCCTTGTGCCCTCAATCTTCCCCAACATCAGGGTCTTTTCCAGGGAGTCTTCTCTTCTCATGAGGTGGCCAAAATATTGGAGCCTCAGCTTCACGATCTGTCCCTCCAGGAGTAACAGGCGTATATTTCTATAATTAGGGATGCAGGCGGCGCTGTGGTCTAAACCACAGAGCCTCTTGAATTTGCCAACTGGAAGGTCAGTGGTTCAAATCCACGCAACGAGGTGAGCTCCTGTCACTTTGCCCCAGCTCCTGTCAACCTAGCAGTTTGAAAACACACCAGTACAGATAGATAAATAGGTACCGCTGTGGCGGGAAGGTAAATGGCATCTCTGTGCGCTCTGGCTTTGGCCCCATTGTGCCAGAAGTGGTTTTGTCATGCTGGCGACATGACCCAGAAAGATGTCTGTGGACAAACACTGGCTCCCTTGGCCTTAAAAGCGAGAGGAGTACCGCAACTCCATAGTCGCCTTTGACTGGACTTAACCATCCATGGGTCTTTTACCTTTTTACCTTTACCTTACATTACAATAATCATCAGCCACTGTCTATTTCTGGTTGCTGACTCTTGCGTGTGTTGACTCAAAAGTCTGTTCAGTTTCACTTCTGCATTAATCAGCAATTTTTCCAAGAAAAAAAAATCAGCAGGGAAATCTACATTTAAATGTGCCATTTTATGGTAGTTTAACTACACATCCAAAGCTCTGCCGGGCTCCCATTTGCAAGGTAGAAGTAAGGTTGGAGTAAGGTTGGAGAAATACTCTTCTCCCCAAACCTCCATTGTGTTAATCAGTGTCGCTGAGGTTGGGAACAATGTAAGGGAAATTCACAGGAGAGATTTACGTTGCATCCACTTGAAAGCACTCTTTCCCCATAGTCATTGCTCCACCAAAAGAACCATGAGAACTGTGGTTTGCTAAGGGTGCTGAAAGTTCTTATGAGACCCCTGTTCTCCTCAGGGAATACGATTCCCAGAGTGGTTTAACAATCAATCTCTTTTCCCAGGGAAATCTGGGAATTTCAGCTCTGTGAGGAGGATGGGGGTCTCCTAAGAACTGTCATATGGTCCCCTGAGTGAGGACAAAATCACCCCCCCCCCATTTCTTATTTTCATAATAATAATTCCTTTTGGTCCTGTTGCTTTTTAATCGATTTTCTCAATAGGTATCCATATAAATATACGGTAGGTATGATGATGATTATAATGTTGAATATGTTCCCCCTTGGCTCAGCGCCCTGTGAGGGGGGGGGACCACCTGCACCACCCTAAATCTGGTGCTGCAATTCTCCTCACCCTTAACAAAACTACAGTTCCCAGGATTTGGGGGAAGGTGAGCCTTGACTGTTAAATCGGTATCATAGTACCTTGAAGGTATTGTGCAAATGGGGACTTTGACCAGTCCATGAATTGGTCTAGATCTCCATATCCTCCAACATTTCTCCTTCAGGGCATCCTATTCAACAACAACAATACCCCATCCATCCGACTGGGTTGCCCCAGCCACTCTGGCAGCTTCCAATATATATAAAAACATAATAAAACATTTTTAAAAATCTTCCCTATACAGGTGCCTTCAGGTGTCTCCTAAAGGTTGTATAGCTACTTATCTCCTTTCCTTGGGGAGTCCATGCCCTCCAACAGTTCTCTGATGAAAATAGGGACATCCTAAGGAAAAGCAGGAGATTCCGGGATCAAATCAGAAACCAGGACAGCTTCTATAAATGTGGGACTGTCCCTGGAAAATAGTGACATTTGGAGGGTCTGGATCTCTCTTTGGTTTTGGGATGTGTCAGTGGACCATGATGTCTTTAGATCCTTCAGATCAAAGCCCTTTCCCATTCTGCCCATGACACATTCCTGAACAATCGCCACACTTCACCTTTGGGGCTCTTCTGACATTGGAGCACTGATGTCAACTGGGCTAAAGCCATGGATGTTTCTGCAGAGACAGAGAGGCAGCATCCAACATCAGATTTTGCCCTCTCATTTTCATAATACTAATGTTTCCTTTTGGTCCTGTGACAAAGGCTGCTTTGCCTGTTTGTTTACTTCAGAGTGGGCGATTCAGTATCTCCTATGGTCTCTGGGATGCCCTCGCAGGGTCCACAGAATTGCATTTTCCCTAAAATGCACATTCTAAAACACATTTTGGAGTGTAGTCCAAGAGATTTGAATGGCACTAGTTAGGTTGGGGAAGGCATTTCTAAAGACCTCAGCATAAATTGCTTTTTAGACATATGCCTTAGAGAATCAGAAAACCTACATATTTCCTGAGGATCATGTCAAGGCCATCTGGGGATGCTTAGATTCCATACTGCTTGTCTTCAAAAGCCATGTCAGATGTGTGACCATCAGTTCCCATGGCAAGAAATGACCCATTCCACAGAGAAGGGCCCTTTCTCCAATAATCAGATGCAAAAAAAACCACACTTGCCCAAGCATTCCCTCAACAGAAGGATATTCCCCCATCTAGTGGATTAACGTAACATTTATTTTCCAAACTGGAAAGAAACACAATCCATGCTCATTAGTTAATGCATACTTTGAAATGTAAGTAGAGAAATATGTGCCATCCATTCGCTGTGTTTTGTTCTTGCCCCACCGCTGATGCATTTCACATCTCTGTCTTCCACTCACAGGTCCTTATCAGCTGTGAGATTCCACCCCTCCCTCATTATTTAACATTATTTTGAGGGTAATTTTATGCAAAGCCAACAGCATATCAACTTTCCAGATGGTTGGCAAGGAAACTGCCAGCCGATATTTGATGCCTTTGATGGGATACATTAATGAAGTAATTTTGAGCTTTGCAGAGGGAGAGCGCTCTTCATCAGATGGCTTTTGTATTTTGTTATCTGTGTTGCTTCAGAGTGGACAAATAAAACACTCTGTTGACACTGTTGTGACATTCCTCTATTATTCACCAAAGCATTCAGCTCCCTGGTTCATAATCTATGGGTGAAGATGGATGGAACATTTTAAGAGTGGCCAGTTTGGTAGCAAGACCAATGGTTTGTTTTTCACTCTCAGAGCAAGGTGCACAGAACAAAAACACAGAGGACACTGCAGTTTGTTTTTTAAATGGTTTAGCTTCAGTAGGAAAATATGGTGATGGAGGTACTATTGGCTAGTGTCTGTATCATCAGTAGCATACCTAACCCTGCCCCCCTGCAAAACAACAACAACCCTAGATCAGTTTTGCAATTGTATTTAAGGCTGCGGTTCTTTACACACTTACTTGAGAGAGCCTCACTAGGCAGAGTGGGATTTAATTCCAAGGAAACATATGTAACATTCCTCTGTAAATGTTTGTGATGTTAAAGGGTAGAGTGCAAAAAATTTATTTATGAGCAGATGCTCATATGCCACCTCCATAATTATTTAAAAGGCACAAACACTGTATGATATTCATCAAGAGGCACATGGCTGTGGGCTGATCCTGTGTTTGACTTCTTGGTAATGTATGTCTGCAACCTGGAAATCTGGGCTCATACTGCAGATGAAGAATCTATTGCAGGTTTATTTTATATATATAAAGTCCATGTGTTGGATCCAGGCTTTGTGATGGTTAGAGCAGACTAATGGAAATCAATAGGATTTAGGTTAGTCACAATAAGAATGACTAAGCGATGATCCTAACACCACCTACCTGAATTAAATGAATTGAATTAAATGAGACTTACTTCTGAGTAGACGTGGTTAGAATTGCCGCCTAAGTCTGGCTCTAACCCTATGGGCTTCATTTGAAATGCACAGAGGACTGTAGCTTTAGTATAGCCTACAACATTGATTGAGTAACAGCTAACATTGCACCAGGAGCAGGAATCAGAGCAAGTGGATCATCAATAACCAGTGCGATTTTGTTATATTTCCCCCTAGGATTGGCTGTTTTTTGTCACTAAGCCATATGAAGTGTTTGCAGTAGAATTACTCTTACATCTTTGCCCCAATAAGTTACTTATTCAGAGAGAAGTGAAGAAAATCTTTTTGCTATATGACAACCGTGATACTTCTCTGCATTGCTTTCACTTTAACTATTTACGCTTTCTGCAGGCTGTGCGGATTTGGAAAACAACAACAACCTATCTGTAGAAAGAGAGCTAGCCTTGCCTATGGGCATAACAGATATTTTCTCCATCTGATTAAGATGCTCTCGTTTACCGGGCATGACTCGTTTTCCATCTTATACCACTTCATTTGAGCGCAATATGCAGAGTGCCTGTCTCACCTGCTAAAGTCAAGGCATGAAGCCATCTGAAGGCAAATCGGCAACAAAGCCTAAAGTTCAGGGATGAGGGAGAAATTCATTTGGTCCACTTTTCACAGTGGACCAACCTGATCTTACCTTCCTATGGATCAGGATGCAGCTATCAGATTAAACACACTTTCAAATTTTACATGGAGTTTTGGTGCCTTGCCCACTACATTGATCAGAAGAAGCCCTCTAGGTTTGGCCATGTCTTCTGGATTTTCATCATCCCCATGGATTCTCCACATGGGCTCACAACGCCGATATTTCTTCAGCTAGTCAAAATCTTACCTGTTCACTCAGGCCTTCCTGGCATTGGATGACAGAGTGCCAGTGTGGTGTAGTGGTTAGAGCATTGGACTAGGACTTAAGAAACCAGGGTTCATATTCCCACTAAGCCATGAAGCTTGCTGGGCAATGTTGGGACAGCCACAGAAATATTTTTAGCACATGCTGAAAACAGTACAGTGGTACTTCAGGTTACATATGCTTCAGGTTACATACATTTCAGGTTACAGACTCCACTAACCCAGAAATAGTGCTTCAGGTTAAGAACTTTGCTCCTGCTTCCCTACCACATCCACTTAATCCTCCCTAAATCCAGAGGGTTGGAGGAAGCACCAGAACAGATTTAGGAAGTACCTAAGGCGAGAAAACGTGGGTGGCGCTGTGGGTTAAACCACAGAGTCTAGGTCTTGCCAATCAGAAGGACGGCAGTTTGAATCCCTGCAACGGGGTGAGCTCTTGTTGCTCAGTCCTTGCTCCTGCCAACCTAGCAGTTCAAAAGCACGTCAAAGTGCAAGTAGATAAATAGATACCACTCCGGCGGGAAGGTAAACAGCATTTCCATGCGCTGCTCTGGTTCGCCAGAAGCAGCTTAGTCATGCTGGCCACATAACCTGGAAGCTGTACACCGGCTCCCTCGGCCAATAAAGCGAGATGAGCACCGCAACCCCAGAGTCGGCCATGACTGGACCTAATGGTCAGGGGTCCCTTTACCTTTAAGGCGAGAAGAAAGGGAAATTCCATTGTGCAGCCAAAATTCACTGGACTAGAGGAAGCACTTCACCGGTACTTCTTTGTGTCAACAAAGTTTTTCGGGTGGCAACAGCACTTTTTCAGTGGGTATTTGAAGAGATTCATTGTCTTTAATTAGCAGACGATCTTCCTTTAACATGGGAGGGTGCTCACCAGTGCTTATTCCAAGCCATGTAAGAAGGCAGCTGTTTATTTGAAGTGCCAACAACAATGAACACATTTTTGCTTCTGCTTGGTGGTGGCTCTGTCATATGACGCTAAAAAGCAGATTCTCCCATCTGAAGGCTCAGATGGACAACCAAAAACATCCTTCTGTGCTCATCTCTCTATATGTCATCCAGAAAATAGTATCGATTAGGAAGTCATATGTTCAAGGAATGGTGGTGCCAATTGGCATCTTTTTGTAACTGGCAGTTCTTCAAAACAAAGAGAAGATGGGGTGGGGGTTAACTGCATTTATATGGCAGTCCCTAAAGAGGACATCTGTTCATGGAAGAGGGGTTGGGGGAAAACCTACCAAAAGTAGTGATTGATTTATGATCTGTTAAATTGCATCTGTACAAAACACACAAAAAATCACAGAAGAAGAAATCACAGGGGAAGAGACTGGGGGAGGAATCAGGAGCTGCTGGAGAACTAACAGCTGTTGTGCTGGCTTTCTATGACAGTATTTGGAGAAACAGAAAATGCAAAATAGGTGAGGCATTATCTTTTATTATAGCATCAACAGAGAATGGCTGCATCCTGATGCTATATGCTTTCTAGTCCACTATAACATACGTACACTTAAGGCCCATGGTACTCAATGTGCACATGGAAAACCAGGTAAGAAGAGTCTGTGTAAATCACTTCAATGTAACAGGAAGTTCTGCTTTTATAGGCAGGGCTGGCTCTACCGTTGGGCAGTGTGAGGAATCCAGGGGAGGTGGAGGTTGCCAAAGGGCAGTGGGAGCTCCTTGTGGATTTCTCCCGAACCCCCAACTATTCCCTAAAGCATCCCAATCTTTGCTTGTGGTCGACTTGGGCTGGTTGGCTGCCTTGCCAAGTCACCACCTCTGAGTACATCACAGATGTTCCACCTCCCCAATGTGCCATTGCTTCTAAACCCATCAATCTCCTTGCCCAGCCTCCCAGAGGCTCATCCTAACTGAAACCAGACCACGCTAGCATAAGGGTAACAGTTTCCTGTTCGTAGCCTTCATTCAGGAGTGGCACATGTTTTTCAGTCTAAGGGTCAGTTCTGTGGGCTGTATGCCTCATGCGCATGTGCACGTACACAGGTACATGCACTCACATTCACCCACCACATGCACACATTTGGGTACATGGAAAGGCAGGGGTGTGTTTGTGCTCACATACACATATTGCAGTGGGCACCCCTCTCAGCAGAAGGGAGGTTCTTCATCACTGCAGAGGTAGGTTAGGAGGAGGTCCTGCCTCCTTTTCTGCCCTTTCGGATGTGGCAACCATTTTGTGTTAGGCCGCCCCACTCCACAGCAGCCATTTTGTGTTATGCTACATATTGACGGCAGCCACTTTATGAACAATGCTCCCTTAACTTTCTCAAAATGCCCCTTAATTTAATACAACTCTGTACATTATTTTTAACTAATATATGTATGTGTTTATGCATCCTTAAAATAGTACATGCATTTTTGCATGCACCAACATTGCAGAATTCAGAGAAATGCACACTTTGCAGGAGAGCTATGTTTCCATTCTCTTACTGGTTTGGAACTGGCAGTTCCTGTAGGGTTGCGCTAAAACCACTGCTATTTTTTCTTGAAAAAGAGGTGCCAGAACTCCCCATGAACACCGCTCTCAGTTCTGGTGAGTTCCGGTTGGAAAAAAAAAATCTCTGACTGAAACCCAAACTGAATTAATTCCTCCCTCATCCCTGCTGTAGTATCTTGTGGGTTTGGAAGCAGCAGCCACTGCCCGAGAAACTTTGCAAGAGATCTGCCCTAATACCAAGAAGCAGCAGGAGAACTTCCATTCTTAACTTTCCTAGCAACAACAGAGCAGCAATTCAACAAGGCAGCAAGGATGTGAGCCATGGAGGGAATCACACCCAGAGAGGAGAAGGGACTTCCTTAAAGAGACAGGCCACACATGACACCTGGTCTTCTGTGGTCTTTTCTATTAGTACTTAGAAAGTTTCATACCCATAGCTACTAAGTAAAGACACACTTAAGCCACACAGATCTTTTGCATAAAAAATCTACATGTTCCTCCCCCTCCGTTGTTCACTTGCAAAGCCTCCACCAGTAGCTCCGGTGTTTTGAAAAGCTTACTATGCATGGCCACAGCAGGGAAACACCATGCTGTTTGCTACCTGAAGGGATAATGCATGCCCCAAAGAATGAACTTAATGAAAATGTTAAGGATATATCAAGTTTGGCATCAGGGATCTTTAGAAATGCACTTAGCCGGCAAGCAGGGCAAAACAATGCAATATGTTTCCAGAGCGGATTGAGGGAAAAGGCAATGCTCAGAGGAAATTTCTCCCCAATGGTTATGCTAAGGCACAAAATGAATGTGTGTGTGTGTGTGGGGGGGTGCAACCCAAGAAAATAACACAGATTCTTGCTGAATCAAAAGCTTTGCTGCAACCCCACAATCATACTGAATACAAGGCTTAATTCACATGGTCAACCCTCACAAAAAAGTTAATACCTGTTGATTTTGACAGGCACACGAAACTGATAATATATATATACAGTGGACGCTCGGGTTGCGAACGTGATCCATGCAGGATGCACTTTCACAACCCACAGCATTCGCAACCCGCGCCTGTGCACGCGTGGGTTGCGGTTCGGTGCTTCTGTGCATGCGCAAAGTGTGATTTAGCGCTTCTGCACATGTGCGACTGCCGAAACCCGGAAGTAACCTGTTCCGGTGCTTCTGGGTTTTGGCGTCCGTAACCCAAGAAAAGCAACCTGAAGCGGCTGTAACCTGAGGTATGAATGTATCCCATAAATGAAAAGCAAGCTCATTCTTTGAGTATGAATCTTTTTGCACTCAAAATGGCACCATCTGTGCACTAGAGAGAGGTGTAAAAGGCTTGACGGAGAACCCAATATTTGCAGAAGTACCTCTCTCCCTGCAAAACCCTACTCCTTAATGGGAGGAAAAAAAGCAGGAGTGGAATAGGGTATGGCTGGCTGACTAGAACCCTCAGCAGCAACACTTTACACTGCAACGTTTTGTTGCACATCCCACTTATATTCACGATTAACCCATCATCCTCAGTTTATGAAATCTTTTAAAATTTGCATCTCATTTTACAGAAGAAGACGACTTAAGAATAGCAGTGCTAACTTTAAGATAATAGCAGCATTCCTATTGGTCAAAGTGTAAGCAAATATGTTGATGTTCCTTTTGACTTCTGTTTAAAAGGAACAAGCAAACTATAATGAAAGCAATCTCCCCTCTGCAAACTGTGCGAAGGGTATTTATTGTGCCGATGAAAATATTTGGCCTAACATCACCACATTTTCTCTATAACTGAGAGGTGAGGGCTGACCATTGACTCAGATCTGCAGTTATTCTTTCCGCCAACCTATTTATAGCTTTTCTGTAGAATTATTGAGTCTTTTTACACACACACACACCCCAAACAGGCTTCTAAGTGGTTTACAAAGTATTTGTTGTTGTTGTTGTTGTTTTAAAAAAAGTTGCGCAGATATGGTTAATAATATGCACAGTAGCCTAAAGATAATCATTAATCAGCATGGGGAGGAGGGTTGGTAATCAGGACAGGCAAGTTACCTCTGCTCCCACCCTTGTGCCTGATTTTGGAAATCTCCACCTAAGGTCCATTGCACAACCAAGTCCTTTACTCACTAGCAATAATGAGTGACGCCCAAGAATTATCTAAAAGCAAGGTTTTGCTTCTTGCTCAAGCAGGAAAAGCTACAGCAAGCAATCAGGAAAGTGATCAAAGTCTGGAATCCTGATTTCTGTTAACACAGTTTCTATAACCATATAGATCTGAACCATATGGTATCTGAATAAGTGTGCATGCACACGAAAGCTTCTACCCAGAACAAACTTAGTTGGTCTCTAAGGTGCTACTGCACATTTCTTAAATTTATTTCGACTACGTCAGACCAACACGGCTACCTACTTGAATCTATAACCATATAGGTTAGACGTGCAAGACCCCCGGTGATATATTACCACAAGCTTAATGGCAAAGACAGATGTTTCCACACCTCAGCTAACCAAGCATTTCCCTGTTTACACCTTTTTTAAAAGGTCATACCCAAAGGAGCGTCTCCATCCCAATCGTTCAGCCTGGACTCTGAGATCCAACAGCGAGAGTCTTCTGGCGGTTCCCTCACTGCGGGAAGTGAAGCTACAGGGAGCCAGGCAGTGGAACGCCCTCCCATCAGATGTCAAGGCGATGAGTATCTATATAACCTTTAGAAGACATCTGAAGGCTGCTCTGCATTGGGAAGCCTTTTAATGTGCAATGTTTTATTATGTTTTCCTCTATGTTGGAAGCTGCCCAGAGTGGCTGGGGCGACCCAGTCATCTGAGTGGGGTACAAATATAATAATAATAATAATAATAATAATAATAATAATAATAATTCCCTTGCATGCTTTTATAACTTTTACTTACACCATTTCTTTGTTCTTTTTCTGTTCCTCTCTTAAGCTGGCATTTTAGCATGATTACAAACAAATGATTATGTCGCTTAAAAATGGTGTTGATGACTATTGGCTCAAGGTGGAATCTTCAGTTGTAACAAAGATGGAGGTGGTCTTGCTTTGGTTATAACATCCCTAACAGTTTATACTTGAAATTAGCCAGGGATGGGGTATTGTCCAAAGGTGTATCGTTTTACCCTTGTTTGCACTGAATCGCATTTCCCATTTTACTGCCAAAAAGTTTTTCAGCAGGGTAACCACACAGCTCCTGAAGAAAGTTCTGCTGGGTTTGAATTTCATTTTTCACCGTGAAAAGCATCTTTATAAAAGCTCACAATGCATTAGGTGATTCAATCCATTCCTGTTTCCATTCATTATTGATTTTACTAATGGGACAAATTGGATGATACTTTCTCTGGTTGCTCCCTTAAACATTGTGAGGAGCACAGAGGAAAGGGCACCTTAAACCCCTGCCCATCTCAGGGCGCTTGCAAGGGTGAGAGTTGCAGTTGGGCCCATGCATGTAGAACCTAATCTGCATTTGCTTCTGCTGCATCATTGACTCACATATCCTGCCTCATGTTCTGACAACATAAAATGGGTCTGGGCACACTGGGTCGCCTTTTTTCTGGGAGAGCAAATCCCATGTGTGTCACTGACAGTGGCCAAATTTCTATGGGGAGCAATGAGAACAAGAAGGCAATCAGCCACCTAATGTCAGGCTTCAGGGAATCAGCTTTCTTCCCCCAAAGAAGCAGATAAGAGATCAAATGAAAGGAATACCTTACCAGTTAGAACCTTTAATAACCACAGTGAGAGAAAAAAGAACACGTCTCCTAGAAATGGCGGTGCTCCCAGATAAGAGACACTCCCCCCTCCGACCCTATTAATTTACGTCACTCCTACGTCTTGTAATCTGAGCTTGTACCCTCTGTGCTTCCTGTTCTGACACCTTCTGAGCTCTTTGTGAATTTGGAGAAGGGGGTGTGGATGCTATCCAGTGACTGTGAATCTGTTAACTCTCTCTCTCTCTTCCAGTGTTTCTTCTCCTAGCTGTTCCCCATCCAGTATTTCCCAGCTTCTGCCTTCTGAACTATGTCCCTCTGCAAACCACTGTTCCAAATCTATGTGTCCTCCTGCTCCTGGGAAGGTTCAGGATCAGGATCAGGGGGAGGGGGGTAGCTCAGGGCAGCCCTCCTCAGCATGGTCCCTGACACCTAAAAGGTTTATTTCCAGTGTGGTGTAGTGGTTAAGAGCGGTAGATTCATAATCTGGGGAACCAGGTTCGCATCTCCGCTCCTCCACATGCAGCTGCTGGGTGATCTTGGGCTAGTCACACTTCTCTGAAGTCTCTCAGCCCCACTCACCTCACAGAGTGTTTGTTGTGGGGGAGAAAGGGAAAGGAGAATGTTAGCCGCTTTGAGACTCCTTAGGGTAGTGATAAAGCGGGATATCAAATCCAAACTCTTTTTCTTCTTCCAGGGGTTTACCTGAAGTTATTTGTTGCTTTGTCAATAACTGAGCTGTTGTTACTATGCTATCCTTCTTTGTATTGGTCCTCTATTTAAGATTTTGGTGTGCTCTGCATTTTCTTTCCCTGGACTGCGGACCGAAATAAAATGGTGTTGGTGTTGATGATGAATTCTTTCTCTTCTTTGCACAATCTCAACAAGAAACTCCTCCCCATATGTAATGGTTGGAGTTTCAGACCAGGGCCTGGGAGATCAGAATTCCAGTCCCCACTTAGCCATGAAACTCACTGAGTGACCTTGGGCCAGCCTCTGCCTCTCAGCCTAAGGGAGAATCATGTACACTCCCTTAAGCTCCTTGGATAAAAGTTGGAATATAAATCCAATAAACAAATAGCTGAAAGTCACACTGGTATTAATGGCAGCATCTCTTAAAATGCAACCAGCAGGTTCTGGGAGGGGATTTTTGTCAGACATGTGCAAGGAGAGAGTTATTTACCCTCATTCACCCCACCCATGCTATTTACATAATTAGAAAAATTGCACATCAGTTGCATCCATGCCTTGTCTAGCTTAGCCCTCAGCTACCTTACACTTCCCTCAACTTCTCTGTTGGAGTTTTAGTACATCTGAAGGTAATCCGTTGCTGAAAAGTCACATGAGCCATTATCTAAAAAGTGGTCCGCAACCCTACAAATCGCCCACTCACCAACTTTCAGTTCTTCCTCTTAGCTGTTGGGTTGCTTCAAAAGCAAAATCAGGAGCAAGGCACAAAATGGCTCCTTGGATCTCTGAGGCATCTTGCTTGTGGCACCAGTGCCCATACTTGGGACTGCCTCTGCTTCAACCAGCAAACTGAGAGACTCATAATTTCCGCCGTCTAACTTGGTCCTTAGAGACATGCGAGCAGCCGTTGTTGGACAGGGGAAAGTGGGGGAGGTTATAAATCAATTTAATTTCCACAAGAACTAATCCAAAGAGAATTCAGTCGGTGAGGGGAGGGTGAGGGGAAGAGTACAAGAAAGAGATATAGGCGTGGAGGATTGTATGTAAGGGTGGGGGCTGATTCGCTTGACTCTGGCATCTCAACTCTTGGTGCCATTTCAGACTGAAGTAGTAACTGTATTCTTCTTTTCTTTTCTTTTCGTCAGGCCATCTTCCCGTGAATCCGCACAATGTTAATAAAAGGAGTCATCAGAAAGAAAATGTCAGAATTACCTTTAAGCAAACCCCCCTTTTTTAACAATAGAAGAAAAGCTCTTTATAAGTATCCGGCTCTTTATACATTTCGTGAAAGATGAGCATTTACTCTTTCTTTTTGCCATCTGATTCCAGGATCAAGGTCCAGGTCAAGGGGACCTGAAAATGAGGGTTATTGTTGCTTGCAATTTGAGAGACTGTGCGTTTTCCTTTGAAAGAAGGTGTGTTTAGGAAAGAAAAGAAGAAAGGAAAAAGGACCAAGGTGACATTCTGGGTTTAACGCACTTGTTTTTGTGCTTCTATTTCTTGGCCTTGGATTAAGTTAAATGAAGAATAGATTTTCTGGGTTCTGTGGTGACTTCTGTGGTCACCTGTTTATGGGGTTCACATGCTGCCGTGTTGTTTTGCATGTTCTGCTTGGGCACAGAAGAAAATGAAAGCACCTTGCTTGGCAACAGTATTCTGGAGAAATGAAATCCATGTATCAGAGCTGCCCAGGGTTTGAACCAGGAGCCCCTTGTGGTAAACCAGTCAAGGCTTTAGAGTGGAAGAAGAAGGAACAGTACTCCTTTCTCTGATCTAAGGATGGTTCCATCCCACACACTTTGGTTCCTCTTGACCTAGCTGGAAATTATAGGCTTCTAGGTGATGCTGGTGTACTTTGCATAGAACACCAGTTGCCCTCTGTCAAAGAGGCACTGTAGCCAGTGAACCAGCCATAGCTGGAAAGAGATCATCAAGGCTGTCTGAGTTTCCAGTGATAATTGATTTAGCAACACTAGCATGCTACTGACCTGCTTCTTACAGGGGAGTGCAACCTTGTTGAGAGCTGGCCATCTCCCCACCTCTGGTGCTTTCTGGGAATGGAAGTGGCACGTCTCTTTTTACAGTAGTAGTCTAAACCACTGAGCCTCTTGGGCTTGCTGATTAGAAGGTCGGCGGTTCGAATCCCCGTGATGGGGTGAGCTCCCGTTGCTCAGTCCCAGCTCCTGCCAACCTAGCAGTTTGAAAGCATGCCCAAAAGTGCAAGTAGATAAATAGGTACCGCTCCAGCAGGAAGGTAAATGGCGTTTCCATGCACTGCTCTGGTTTTGGTGTTCTGTTGCGCCAGAAGCGGCTTAGTCATGCTGGCCACATGACCTGTAAAAACTGTCTGCAGACAAATGCCAGTTCCCTCAGCCTGTAAAGTGAGATGAAAGCCACAACCCCAGAGTTGTCTGCGAATTGGCTTAACTGTCAGGGGTCCTTTACCTTTACCTTTTTACATTGTAGAAGTTTCTATGCATACATGCACCAACCCACACACATCTCCATCCTGGCAACAAGCGAGAGGCATCCACACAGTTCAAGGACACATTCCAGACAGTCAAAAGACCTCAAAGAACAGATCTGGTGAGAAGGTGTGTGCTGGAGAGACTCCCAAGGGCCACATGGGCAGGTCTGGAAGTCTGTATTCAGCCTAGGTAGCCAATGATGCTCCTAATTTTTGGAGGCTTTTATTTTGCTCACAGAATACAAATTCATTTTGAAAGGAAGCCGGAGGATCCCCAGAGTCTTTGAATTCCAGCAGGAATGCCACCATTTGCATAATGCATTATTGATTATTATTACAGGCTGTATTTTTGTGTTGTGGTTCTGCTTAGAGCTAGCCATGCTAGGCTCTCCGGAGAGGAAGGGTGGGATTTAATGATCATTGCCATTGATTCCAAGATTGACATATTTGAAAAGGGCTTTCTGCATGTACCTTGCCAGCAATGCCATGATTAAGCCTAGGGATGGTTGCGGCTTAAGTGAATATTGCACTGTCAAGTGCTTATTGGAGGACTTTAGAACCATAGCCTCCAATTGCTTATAATCAGGTGGGGTCAGTGGGATGTTACATTGCAAAGGTATCACTGACAATTAATGCCATGGCATTTGTGAGGGGGCTCAGTTTCCATGCAAGGAATGATGATAGGTTGGGTAACATCCTTGCAGGAATTACATGAGGAGGGTTAAGTGTTTCTTTGCCTCGGTTTGAGCAATGTGAATGGAGGAGACTTCAGAGGTGAAACACAGGAGCAGTGTCCCTGTTTTCCAGGGACAGTCCCAGATTTATAGAAGCCGTCTCTGTGTCTGATTTGATCCCAGAATGTCCCACTTTTCCATAAGATGTCCCTATTTTCATTGGAGAAATCTTGGAAGGTATGGAGTTATGCAACCCCCGAGCTAAGGAGATAAGTAACCTTTAGAAGACATCAGAAGGCAGCAAAGTTTTTTTCATGTTGAATGTTTTATTATGCTTTTATATATGTCGGAAGCCACCCAGAGTGGCCGGGGCAAGCCAGTCAGATTAATAATAATAAATAATAATAATGGAACAGGACATCCCTATTTTCTTTTTTTTTTTAAATAATTTTTATTGGTTTTTTACACATATAAAAGACAATACAGAACAAAACACAAACATCAAAAACATACAACAAAAAAAAATTGACTTCCCCATACCTTCCTTTCACCACATCCTTATTTTGCCGTTTTTTTTCAAGCAACTCTTCAGTCAATTTTTAATCAAGTCCCCTTTAAATTTACTTAAAGTTTAACATTTACAGCTGTAATTCTTTATTTCTTACCCCTTGACATCTTATCAGTCCACAATTTTACAATAATTTTTGAGATATATTTTAAATTTTCTCCAGTCCTCTTCCACTGTCTCTTTCCTCTGGTCACGGATTCTGCCGGTCATCTCTGCCAATCCCATATATTCCGTCACCTTCGTCTGCCATTCTTCCAGAGTAGGTAGTTCTTGCATCTTCCAATACTTTGCCAACAGAGTTCTTGCTGCTGTGGTTGCATACATAAAAAATGTCTTATCCTTCTTTGGTACCAATTGGCCGACCATGCCCAAGAGAAAAGCCTCCGGTTTCTTTGCAAATGTCCACTTAAGGACTTTCTTAATTTCATTATAGATCATTTCCCAGTAGGCCTTAATCTTTGGGCAGGTCCACCAAAGATGATAAAAAGTGCCTTCAGTCTCATTACATTTCCAGCATTTATTATTGGGCAGATGGTAGATCTTTGCAAGTTTGACTGGGGTCATGTACCACCTATAGATCATTTTCATTATGTTCTCTTTCAAGGCACTACATGCCGTAAATTTGATACCGGTGGTCCATAACTGTTCCCAGTCAGCAAACATAATATCATGACCGATGTCCTGTGCAGGACATCCCTATTTTCAACAGAGTAATCTCAGAGGGTATGCAGGAGGAGTAGATCCATGGACTGCTGCACCATATAAAACTAGTAAGTTATGGACAAGTAATAACTTAGAACTCTCCTGCTCAATACCCTAGTTTTGTATGTGTGTGGCATTTTCTGATTAATATCTGTATTTTGTAGTTGCTGGGTAGAGTTTAGTCATCCCTAGACTTCTACTGGGCCAAGAACTATTTGAGCAACCTTATTTAGATGTCATGTTATAGCATGGTTTAGCACAGTGACCCCCAACCTCATGCCCTCCAGATGTCTTGGAATCAAATACCAGTACTCATCTCCCCCCACCAGCATGGCCAATGGTACTGGATGAAGGTAGATCTGCTTTCCAACATCTGAAAAGCAGCCGGTTAAGGAAGGCTAGGTGGGATGCGGGTGGCGTTGTGGTCTAAACCACAGAACCTAGGGCTTGCCGATCAGAAGGTTGGCGGTTCGAATCCCCACGACGGGGTGAGCTCCCGTTGCTTGGTCCCTGCTCCTGCCAACCTAGCAGTTCAAAAGCACATCAAAGTGCAAGTAGATAAGTAGGTACTGCTCCAGTGGGAAGGTAAATGGCATTTCCGTGTGCTGCTCTAGTTCGCCTGAAGCGGCTTAGTTGTGCTGGCCATATGACCCGGAAGCTGTACGCCGGCTCCCTTGGCCAGTAAAGCGAGGTGAGTGCCGCAACCCCAGAGTCGTCCGTGACTGGACCTAACGGTCAGGGGTCCCATTACCTTTTAAGAAAGGCTACTTTAGCATCATGAACCTAAGTCTCATTCGTTCCCGCCTTCTTTGTATAGTGTGCAGTCATGAAAAGCTTTCATTTTTAATATAGCAGCAAACACTGGATTTCCATTTCATCCAAGCCCAGCAAACAATGGTTTGCCCACAAAACAGTATTCCAAACCATGGTAGGCACAACACAAAACCAATATTTTCAGAGTCTGGATCAAGTGACCAACTAGGGTTTGTTGAAAACCAGGAGCGGAAGCTTCTATACACTATGAGGGATCAGAAGGTGGATGTTTTAGACTCTGGCTATAATGGTGAACTTTTATGTCTGAATGCAGCCAATGAGTTCCCACAGAAATCAAAATGTATAGAGAGATGAGCTAGATGAGTTCCCCCCAAAGATTTTGGGGCACTGGCTGCCCCCTTGGTTCCATAAATTCACCCCCAGTTCCTCCTACCGTAGGAAAAGCATGGTTTGAAACAGTGGTTTGATTGGCCCACTAAGGAAAATGATAACACGATAAGACAGCAATAATTGGTTTCACAATTATTCAAAATCTAGTTGAAAAGATTTAGTTTAATTAATTCAACAAAATAGATTAACTTCATCCAGTCATACCAACTTTGAAAAATCTGATTGTCATTTACATCCCCATGCCACCCCATGCCACCCACAGCCTCTCAGCACCCCCTCGGTAATCCCCCAGGCCCCCAGGGGGCAGTACCTCCCACTTTGGAAACGGCTAAGCAAGATGATTGTGGCACTTGACATTTTGCAAGTGTAACTGTCCAGCCATTAGAGACATTTTCTTTGTACTCCAGGCAGTAATCTCCTAGTCCGATGTGTTTTCACAGGTTCTTTTAGAAAAATGTATTGCCTGCTAGAAAAAAGCTGAATTACAAAAGTATTGCCTCGTGCATTTGCATTCGTGACACTTTTGTGAGATCTCAAAGCATTCAAATAAAGATTGTCTAGCACACCTCGTGTAATTATGTCTATCAAAGTACGCTAACATCTGTACAAAATGCTTGAAGAAGGCACTCAGTATCTCTACACATCGAGATATTGTAGAACACTTACTGAGAAGTCAGGTATCTATAGTAACAGCATGCAGGTATTCTAATGCCAGTGTATTTTCTGATAATGGGTCCAATAATGAAATAGTTGTTTGATGCTCAATCACATATAATGATAGCTTTTTCCACAATAAGCATTCATGCTATACAGATGTGTGCAGATAACTTATCCCCCCCCAAAAAAAAAGAAAGAAAGAAGAAAATGGCATATGTGTTTTTAGCTGCAGTCACCAGAATAGGTATTATTCTCTTTCCTTGATTTATGGCTAAAATATTTAGAACACTTGTTGAATAATAAAATAATACCTATAATTTTATGGATGCGGTGAATTTTCTGCATTGTAGCGAAATGAAGCCAATTATACAGCAGGCTGCTTTTGGTTCACACATGCATGGTTATCGCATGGGGACTGGCATGTTGAACAAGCCCAGCAGCTGTTAAAGGTCTGAAGGTGAAACTATAGCTGATTTGGCAACACTATGGTGAGATAGCCTGTCTTTTTCGTTGGCTTGTTAAAACAAGTGTGTGCATGTAGGGTGATCTGGATGAGGTCATGCTTTTAAACCTTTCCCCCATCCCCATTTCATCAGCTTAAATCGCCAGAGTTCCCTGTGGAGAGAGATCAATGGTTAAAACACTCTGGAAATTGTAGTTCTGTGCGGTGAATAGGGGCCTCCTACTTAACTCTCGGTGCGGCATGGGTTAAACCACAGAGACTAGGACTTGCTGATCAGAAGGTCGGCGGTTCGAATCCCCGCGACAGGGTGAGCTCCCGTTGCTTGGTCCCAGCTCCTGCCAACCTAGCAGTTCGAAAGCATGTCAAAGCGCAAGTAGATAAATAGGTACCACTCTGGCGGGAAGGTAAACGGCATTTCCGTGTGCTGCTCTGGTTTGCCAGAATTGGCTTAATCATGCTGGCCACATGACCCGGAAGCTGTACGCCGGCTCCCTCGGCCAATAAAGCGAGATGAGCGCTGCAACCCCAGAGTTGGTCTAATGGTCAGGGGTCCCTTTACCTTTTTACTTAACTCTCAACAACCTTAGAAAATAATAGTTCCCATAACTCTTTGGGGGAAAGCCATTTAAAGTAGCATCGCAATGCTTTCAGTGTTTGTTTGTTTTCTATACCGCCCTATACCCAAAGGTCTCAGGAAGGTTCACATAAAATATCAAATACATTTAAAAAATCAACAACCTAATAACACCCCCCAAGAGCCAGCATTTTTAAAAAGGGTATAGGATGTAGATCAAGGCAAAGGCCTGGTTGAAAATGAATGCTTTTGTCTGGCACCTGAAAGTGTATAGTGAAGGCGCCAGGCGAACTTCCCTGGGGAGAGAATTCTGTTAGTTTCTGTTCTTATCACTGTGCAGCTGCTTGGAGTCACAGGACTCTGTTTACATTCCAGAGACCTTCCAGTCTCATGGGAAGGGAGACGGGGTGTGACGTTAGTGGTTTCCTGTTCTTTTGTTCCTTTGTTCGGTTGCTCTCTGCTTTCATAGAGAGAGAGGATGTCTTTTCTGACTGCATAGCTTAAAAATAAACTCTTTACAATGTAGCCCAAACCTCTCATCTCTTTCCTGTGCTGGAAACTCTGCTGAAGAATGTTCCTGAGGCCTCATTGAAGGCTCAGGTCGTTATACGTCGGGACGCGATTCCAAAGACTCGGGGGAAGAAAATGAGCTTTATCAGCTTGGCCGAGCGGAGATCCCAACATATCCACAGATAGGGAGCCACTGCAGAAAAGGTCCGTTCTCGTGTTGCCACCCTCCTGACCTCTCACGGAGGAGGCACACGAAGAAGAGCCTCAGAAGTTGATCTCAGGTCTGTGTAGGTTCATTTGGGACAAGGCTATCCTTGAGGTATTGCAGTCCTGAGCCATTTAAGGCTTTATGGGTCAAAACTAGCACTTTGAATTGGGCCCAGAAACTAATTGGTAGCCAGTGCAGTTGAACCAGGATTGGTGTAATATACTCAAACCGTATTGCTCCAGAGAGCAACCCTGCTGCTGAATTCTGCATCAGCTGAAGTTTCTGAAGTTTCCATCTTCAAAGGCAGCTCTGCGTATAACGCATTGCAGTAATCTAACCTTGAGGTTACCAGAGCATGTAGCCTTTCTGTTTCCCTTGGACTACCTTTATCTCAGTCGGAACAACCAATTAGTGAACACAGCATGGTTAAAAAATGAGGAATAGTGGTATATCCATGCTAACATTGTAACCACTGTAAGGGATTCTTCTCAGGTCTGACTTCCTTTGTGAGAGTCTATTTCTAGAGCGATGCCCAAACCACAATTAGACCATGCATTCCAAAGGCAGAACAGATATGTACAAGAGAGAGATGCAAGTTATGAGAAAGCGAAGCTCTGCAGGCAGACCACCGTGCATCAATTTTTCAAGGAGGCGCAGGGATCAGTCTGGGAATATGTCTGAAAACCAAAGAGTTTGCCTGTGTGGTGCATTTTAAAGGAGAAAAACGAGGAGCGAGCATGGAATCAGGGAGAGAAGAAACTTTGTAGATTGGCAAAGAATGGACAAGTGAGTCCTGGGATAGGAGTAGATGGAGTGGTTTATCTCTGGGAGCAGAAGAGGAAAAAAGTAGATTTCATCTAGGATACTCAGAAAGTTTTCTGGCTACAGCAGCACATGTAAGATAAAAATAAGCTTGCAGCTTTCTCAGCACTATGGTGCCTGGAAGAACCCAAGCACGAGAAAGTAAAATAATAGGTTTCAAAAGCAGATAAAGATGGAATGAAGAGCAGCACAGTAGGAGTGATTTTTACTGGAGAAATGATTGGCAGGCTAAGGGTTATGCATTCCTTTCGTCTAGGAATGAGGAGAAAATTCAATTCAAGTTGCATTTAAAGGCAGACCTACCTAACTCACTCTTTCTGAAGCAATATGCAAGCTGAGATCTAGCCATCCTTCAAAATTTACAATCCTCCATCCCACCCCACCCCCCCGTGCATTTCTCCACTTGGAGGAGTGCAGGGAGCATAAATTCCATGGTGCATCTGCATAACCGAACACCATCATCTGCCCCAGCTGCAGCAAAACATGTCTCGTCCACATTGGTCTCTATAGCCACAGCAGGCTCTGCAACCTTCCTACAGTTTGAGTCCACCCCCGAAGGCAGTGGCAATATAATAGTAATGAATTAAATAACTAAGAATTCACTGCCCTTTCATGACACCCAAAATCATCCGCCTGAGGAGGCTGCCTCACTCTAGTAAAAAAGGTAAAGGACCCCTGACAGTTAATTACAGTCGCAAATGACTATGGGGTTGTGGCTCTCATCTCACTTTAGTAGCGTTTGTTCGCAGACAGTTTTTCCGGGTCATGTGGCCAGCATGACTAAGCCGCTTCTGGCGAAACCAGAGCAGTGCTAGTAACGGTTCCCAAAATGGCTTTCTCTCTCTCTCTCTCTCTCTCTCTCTCTCTCTCTCTCTCTCTCTCTCTCTCTCTTTCACACACACACACACGTTTTTGATTCACACACGTTTATGTATCAAGTACAGTTTACCCACAAAGCAAGGCTCTTCTGGTAAAGTTTCATTTGACAAAATGGGCTTCCCTATTATATCACCTTGTTGGTGTCACCTTGAACTGTCTTTTGGAATATATATATATATATATATATATTCAGAGGAAATACCTACATTGTGGAATACTCCTCTGAGACATACTGACTACGTGGCCTTCCTAATTTAATTTGGCATCAGTAGAAGGCCTATCTTTCTGGCAAAAGGGCTTGATTGGTTTCTGAATTGGTTCTGAGGGGCTTCGATGTCAGATTTGATCCTCTTGCTCTTTGAACCTAGTTTATCAAAAGGCTAGCATTATCGTTCATAAAAAATGAACCCCTCAGCGACCTATAAAGCCTTAGTTTCCTTGCTTTGGGCAGCTGCCTGCTTAGACATAAGAAGAGACAGGAAGGGTATAAAAACCATACCCTCCAATTTTCCAGGAACAGTCCGGGAATCACAAAAGCGATCCTGGCTTCTCATTTGATCCCAGAATGACTCTGTTTCTTCTGCCAGTACTGCTGTTAGTGAGCTCAGGGAGGAGGATGCGCTGGTGTCCCGAGAGATGGTGGGGATGGTGGCGACTCTCCATGGCTTCTCCATGGCTGCTGGATAACTTTGCATGGCATAGTTTACTTAATCCATTCATGATGCATCGAAACTGTAATACTGTGCTGCGTGTGCCAGATATATATATATTTTTGCAAGTTTTCTTGTATTTTGTAAACCAATAAAAATTATCAAAAGGATAGCATTTGACACTGTAATATTGTGTTCTTAATTGTAGGTTATTTTTTTTTAAAGAATAATGCTTTATTTAGAATTCAACAATAACAAAGGAAAAAAACCCACAGTAATTGCTACATCAATTCATTACAATTAACCAATGTTAACAATATATAAATAGTAATAGAAAAATTACACAGCAACACTTTTAACTTGTAGGTTATTACTTGTTTTTGAAGGAGAAACACCTTGACTTCGGGATACAGAAAAGAGGAATATACTTCTTTCTTTCTTTTTTTGGTACAACAAACTAGCAGTACCTCTGAACATATTAATACCTGTAAACATAATTATCAGTAATATATATATATATATATATATAGAGAGAGAGAGAGAGAGAGAGAGAGGGCGACAAAAAAGAAACAAATGATCCAGTTTGGGAATAGTTTTATTACTTACACATCCCAGGACTTGTGCATTCAGTAAAACGGGTACCTAGATTATAATCATAAAACTGGAACTCAGGGATAGTCCATGAAGCTGAATGTTGGTGGATTGAGCACAGACAAAAGAAAGTCTTTTTTCACATAGCGCATAGCTGAACTCGCTCACAGGGTTAGGCGAATTCATGGAGAAGAGGTCTATCATAGGCTATGACTCCTGATGGCTATTTTCTACCTCCATGGACAAAGGTAGTATTCCTCTGAACAACAGTTGCAGGAAACCACAGGGGGGGGGAGTGCTGTTGCCCTCACATCCGACTTGCGGATTTCCCACAGACATTGGTTGCTGTGAGAATGGGATGCTGGACTAGACTGGGACCATTGGCCTGATCCATCAGGGTCTTCTTATGTTCTTAATGTCTTTATTGTTGTATTTTTAAAGGCACAGGAGCCTTGGCAGGGAGGGGGGGAAAGTAAAGAAATAATTGTAGAAAATTCACTGGCCCATTAATTTTTCATATTTTTTTAGAATGGACGTATATCAGGGATGCGTTTTCGCACCAGTTCCATCAGATAGATTAGACTCTTGGCACATCACTGTCTTTGCTGATTTACTCCAGCTGAGGATCCAGCTCATAACTCTTTGTCTGCCTGGGAATTTAATCAAGTAAAAAGGATCTGTTGTGCGCAAGGGGGGAAAACACACATATAGCATTTCTTTCTTGAGTGGGTTGCATGGCTGGGTCTTAGTAGCATTGTTTTCCCATTTCAGGCTGTGCTCTAGAAGGATATCAGTGAATAAAGTGGTCTGTTTATTAGTAATTACTGCTATTGCTATAGAAACAGAACAAAAACCAATATAAATTACGTATAATTTCCCACCACTGAACTTCACATACATGATTACGGCACCGAAGTAAATCCCGAGGAATACTACATTATGTAATTATCTCCAAAGTGTGCTAATGGCCCTGATGGAAATACCATTTCATCCTTGTGGCTCCTGGTGACCCATCAGTAACTCAAGGGAAGGGTGACTGGAGACACTCAAGGGCTAATGGGTTAGGGTAACTGCTGTGCGTTTCCTGGTCATTTTTGGCACCCCCTGACGATTAATTATTTCAAACGGACAAAGTGATATTATTGGATATATGACAAGAATGGACGTCTAAAGGATTGCTAGCCTCCCAGGAAGCATCTGAAACAAGTTGAAGTCAACTGGACCACCATAGAAGAGACAATGCCTGCCAAATTGAGAAGAGATTCAAATGGAGGGGGTAAAGTTCTCTCACAGGGCTGTAGCACTATGGAGTGCATGAGGGCTGGGTGGTGTCAGGCTTCAGGGACTAAGCTTCCTCCCCCCCCCTTTGGCAGCAGATAAGCAGAACAAAGCGAAAGGAGCCTCTTACCAGTTAGAAATTTTAATCACAGCAAGAGAAACAAAGAATTCATTCCTCAGAATGAAGGCACTCCCAATTAAGGGGTCCACCCACTTCCTCCCTAGTCGCCCACATCACTACAGCATCTTGAAACCTGATCTTGCAACCTCTGTGCTGCTACCTTATGTGCTGCTACCTCTCCTTGACCTTGGGCTGCTGAGCGGCTGGATGCTTTCCAGTGACAATGAGTCTGTTAACTTTCTCTCACCCAGTTCTCCTCCTCCTACCTGTTCCCCACCCAGTACAGTGGTGCCTCGCAAGATGAAAATAATTTGTTCTGCGAGTCTCTTCGTCTAGCGGTTTTTTCGTCTTGTGAAGCACGGCCATTAGTGGCTTAGCAGATTAGCGCTATTAGCAGCTTAGCGGCTTAGCAGCTTAGAAAAGGGCGGGGGGAGGGAAAAACTCGCAAGAACTCGCAAGACGTTTTCGTCTTGCAAAGCAAGCCCATAGGGAAATTCGTCTTGCGAAGCACCTCAAAAATGGAAAACTCTTTCGTCTAGCGAGTTTTTCGTCTTGTGAGGCATTCGTCTTGCGGGGCACCACTGTACTTCCCAACTTCTGCCTTCTGAACTATGTCCTTCTGCAAACCACTGTTCCAAATCTATGCTACTTTCCTGCTCCTGGGAAGTTTCAGGATCCTGATCAGGAGCAGGGGGAGGGAGAGGTGGAGGCTCTCCTCAGCAGCTCTCCTCAGCACAGTCCCTGATAGGTGGCCAGGTGAATCATAGGGTTAACATGGACCCCAAGAGTCATCTAGTTCAATCCCTGCAAATGCAGGAATCTCAGCCAAAGCATCCATGACAGATGGCCATCCAACCACTGCTTAAAAACCTCCAAGGAAGGAGAACCCACAACCTCCAGAGAGAGACCGTTCTACTGTTGGTGTTTAGTTGGAATCTCCAGTCTTGTAACTTGAAGCCATTGGTTCTGGTCCTACCTCCCCCCAAGAGAAGAATAAGAGTTTGGATTTGATATCCTGCTTTATCACTACCCGAAGGAGTCTGTGCTGGTCCCGGCGGTAGGTACCGTGGGTGTAAGCAGAGTCCACACGAAGAGGGGCGAGGTCCAAGGCGGAGAGCCGGGCGGGGAACAGGAACGCTGGAACAGGAGGCTGAGCAGGGAACAGGAGCACCGGATAGTCAGGAACAGGAGGCCGAGCAGGGATCAGGAACACCGGATAGTCAGGAACAGGAGGCCGAGCAGGGATCAGGAACACCGGATAGTCAGGAACAGGAGGCCGAGCAGGGATCAGGAACACCGGATAGTCAGGAACAGGAGGCCGAGCAGGGATCAGGAACACAGGAAGGTCCGAAGCCAACAACGACGTTGCTCCCGCAACCTGGGGCCAGGCTGACTGGGCTTTTATCCTCTTCTAAGGCCGGGGGCGGTCCCGGCCCCCAGGAGCCCCGCCTCCTCTGGCCTTAAGGCGAGCACTCCTCCTGGGGGCAACCAGTTCCCTTCGCCTCTCTGCCCTAAGCCTCTGCAGATCAGGAGAGGCCGAAGGGTTACTGGGCCCTGGAGGAGGCTCACCTGTGGCCACTGAGTCGTCAAGCCCCTCTGGGGCCAGAAGGGATTCACCTGGGGCCAGCTCCTGAAGCTCTGACACAGGTGCAGGCTCTTCAGCATCTAGGCCTTGCCCCAGTTCAGCCGGCCCTGGAGGCGGGGACTCCAGTGCAGGCTGGGATTCCTCTGGTTCATCCTCTGAATCGGAATCCCAGGCCATCACACCATCCCCCCTCCCAGGCCCCCCCCTCAACTGAGGGTCCGGACCCGGCTTGCCGGGGTACGTCGCATGGAACTCTCGGAGGCAGGCAGGTGCGTGGACATTGGCCGCTGGTTCCCAGGAACGGTCCTCCGGTCCGTACCCCTTCCAGTCAATGAGATACTGCAGCTTTCCCCTGCGGTATCGGGAGTCCAGGATGCGTTCCACCTCGTACTCAGGCTCTCCCTGAACCAACACCGGCTGCGGTCGGGGACGGTTCAGGTGGAACTCGTCGGGTGGGGCCACCGGACTCAGAAGGGACCTGTGGAAGACCGGGTGAACCTTCAGGGTTGCGGGTAACCGGAGGCGGAATGCCACAGGAGAGACTTGGTCCACGATAGGGAACGGGCCGGTGAAGCGGGCGTCCAACTTCCGCGAAGGTCGAGAGGGGTGGAGGTGGCGAGTAGAGAGCCAAACCAGGTCTCCGACGCGAAGCTCCGGCCCCACCTGGCGGTGGCGGTCAACCTGGGCTTTGTACGCTTCCTTGGCCTGGTGCAGTTGCTCCACCAAAAGCTGTTGCTGGGACTGGAGCTCTTGAAGCCACTCCGTCACCGCGGGGACCGCGGATGCCGGCAGCACATCTGGAAACAGCCGTGGATGGTAACCGTAACTGGCCTGGAACGGGGTCTGCTGGGTGGACGCATTCACCGCGTTGTTGTAGGCGAACTCCGCCAATGCCAGGTGGTCAACCCAGTCATCCTGCTGGTAGCTGCAGTAACACCGGAGGTACTGCTCCAGCACCGCGTTCGCCCGTTCCGTCTGGCCATCGGTCTGTGGGTGGTAGGCTGACGAGAGGCAGACCTCTGTCCCGAGGGTCTGGTGCAATGCTCGCCAGAACCGGGATGTGAACTGAACGCCCCGGTCGGACACCACACGCTCAGGTAGGCCATGCAGGCGGAAGACATGCTGAAGGTACAGCTGAGCGGTTTCCTTGGCTGTGGGTACAGATGGGCAGGGGGTGCAGTGCACCATCTTGGTGAAATGGTCGGAGAAAACTAGAAGGCAGGTACAGCCACAAGACGGGGGTAAGTCCACTACAAAGTCCAACGAAACCGTGTGCCAAGGGTGCGGTGGAACTGGCAATGGCTGAAGTAGGCCGGGGGGTCGCCCGGTAGGGCCCTTGGCGCGCCGGCAGACTTCACAACCAGCAACATAGCGAGCCACGTCAGCCTTCAGGCGGGGCCACCAAAACTCACGACTGACCAGATGGGTGGTCCGATACCGTCCAAAGTGCCCCGCTGCTGGGGCATCATGGGCCATCCGGAGAACCTCCAGCCGCAGTGGCCCTGGCGGGATGTACAGACGGCCGTGGTGCAGCAGAAGGCCCTGATGCAGGACCAGCCCCGGATACTGTGGGCTGGACCCTTCAGCCAGCTCCCGGAGTCGTTCCTGGGCCCAAGCGTCGATCCGCTGCTGTTCCCGCACCCGAGCCTGCAGTGGCTCCGCCTCCTGGGTGGCCAGGAATGCAGCTGGAGGTAGGATCGTGGTGGGTTCTGCTTGCTGTACCGTGTCTGCGTTGTCTTCAGGTTTCCGGGACAGGGCATCCGCCTTCTGGTTCTGAGAGCTAGGAATGTAGCGTATCCGGAACTGAAACCGGGAAAAGAACAACGCCCACCGGATCTGTCTTTGGTTCAGCTTGCGGGTGGTCTGAAGGTACTCCAGGTTCCGGTGGTCGGTTCTCACCTCCACCGGATGTCGTGCCCCCTCAAGATGGTGGTGCCAGACCTCAAAGGCCACCTTGATGGCCAGTAGTTCCCGCTCCCACACAGTATAGTTACGCTCCGCTGGTAGGAGCTGGCGGGAATAGAAGGCACAGGGTAAGAGTGGCGCTTCAGGTCCATTCTGTTGAGACAAGACGGCACCGAGAGCCGTACTGGAGGCGTCAGTCTCCACCACAAAGGGTCGAGAGGGGTCAGGATGTTGTAAGATCGGCGCCCTCTGGAAACAGGCCTTCAACCCCTGAAACGCCTCCTCTGCCTCCTTGTCCCAGGAAAACGGCGTCTTTGGGCGCAGTAGCCGGGTCAACGGGGTGGTGCGATGAGCATAATCTGCGATGAAGGTCCGGTAGTAGTTGGCGAACCCCAGGAAACGCTGTAGGTCCTTGCGGTTCCGGGGTGCCGCCCATTCTCGAACCGCTGCCACCTTCCCAGGGTCCATCTGCACCCCATCTGGAGAGAGCCGGTGACCTAGGAAGTCCACAGTCCGCTGATGGAACTCGCACTTGCTGAGCTTTGCGTACAAACGGTGCTCACGCAAGCGCTGCAGCACGGTCCGGACATGTCCCTCATGGCGAGCCGGGTCACGGGAGTAAACCAGTATGTCGTCCAAGTACACCACCACGTACTTGTCTAACAAATCCTGGAACACGTGGTTGATGTAGCGTTGGAATACAGCAGGCGCGTTGCACAAACCGAAGGGCATAACCAAGTATTCGAACTGCCCGTACCGGGTCCCAAACGCTGTCTTCCACTCATCCCCGGCTCGGATCCGAATCAAGTTGTAGGCCCCCCGGAGGTCCAGCTTGGTGAACACCTGTGCCCCTTGCACCCGCTCCAGCAACTCCGAAATAAGGGGCAAGGGGTACCGGTCTGGGATGGTAATTTTGTTCAGGGCTCGGTAATCATGGCAAGGGCGGAGTTCCCCACATTTCTTCTTAACAAAGAGCACTGGTGCCGCGGTAGGCGAGGTGGAAGGCCTAATGAACCCACGCTCCAGGTTCTTGCGCAAGAAGTCCTGCAAAGCCTCGCGCTCTGGCTCTGTTAGAGAATATAAGCGACTCACTGGTAAAGGCGCTCCGGGTTGGAGGTCTATGCCGCAGTCAAAAGGCCGATGCGGCGGCAGCTGGTCCGCCCCCCGTTCCTCAAACACGTCCTGGTAGTCCTGGTACACGGCTGGGAGCGTGGGTGCTGCCTGCTCCGTGGGCGCGGCCGCCAGCGTCTCGGATTGAGCATGGGAACATGGGTCTGGGAAGTGCACAGTCCGTTTGACCCAGTCAATCTGAACGTTGTGAGCTTCCAACCAGTCCATCCCGAGCACGAGGGGGAACCGGGGCATAGAGGCAATGTCCAAAGTTCGCAACTCCCGGTGCTGCTGGAGACACAGGACCAGGGGCTGGGTCTCCTGAGTAACGGCTCCCGAACGTAGAAGCCGTCCGTCAATTGCTTCCACCTGGACCGGTTCTGGCTTGTTCTGAAGTGGCACCTGATGATGGGCAGCAAAAGCAGCGTCCATATAAGAATGGGTTGCTCCTGAATCCACCAAAGCATGGGTAAGAATCCAGGGCCCACCTGGAGGGTATAAACGTACCGGAACCATAAGATGTTGCAAGTCTATTGGTGCAGGCCCATTCTGCGCTGTTTGGGACCCCCGGTAGCTAGGGCCATCAGCTACTGGGGGTTGGCGGTTTCCCTGCGGCCGGCGTTTCTCAGGGCAGGACCGAGCGTAGTGTCCACTTCCGCCACAGTAGAGACATAGATTCCCCTCCCGACGCCGCTCCTTCTCTACGGGGGAAAGGCGTGGCCGCACTGCCCCGAGCCGCATAGGCTCCTCCGATAACTTAGTTGTGACCGAGGGGCTGCCGGAAGAAACTGGTGCCGAGAACTGGAGGTGTCGTCGGCCCCGGGCCTGGCGACGATCCTCCAGCCAGTCGTCTATCTGTAGACTCCGTTGAATGAGAGCGTCTAGCGTGGTGGGGCGTTCCATCGTGGCCAGCTGGTCCAGTATCTCGTCTGAAAGCCCTTCGACATACTGGTCCCGCAGTGCCGAGTCGTTCCAGGTCAAATCCTGTGCCAACAGCCGAAACTCTGTGGTATATGCGGCTACCGTGGACTTGCCCTGTTCCAACCGCCGAATCGCCCGGTTGGCTTGACTCCCTTTCAGGGGGTTGCCGAACGCGGCCTCCAGGAGATTGCAAAACCCCATATAGTCTGCCAGCAAGGGGGAGTCTTGCCTGAGTAGCGGCAACGCCCACTTGGCCGCCTGGTCCTTTAACAAACTAATCAAAAAGTGCACCTTGGTGCGGTCGTCAGGGAAGTTCCGGGCTCGCCCCTGAATATACAGCTTGGCTTGGGCGAGGAACATGGGAAAGCTGGCCGGGGCCCCATCAAATTTCTCAGGCAAAGCCACTGGGTACTTGCCAGGAGCCGGTGGGACTTCCAAGCGCTGCTGAAGAGCCGTCACCGCGTCGCTGAGCTGCTGCACGGTGTGGGTCAAGGCCTGGTTCTCCTGGGCCAAAGCCTCCAGCGCAGCCGCCTGGTCAGCCATGGCCTCTGGCTCTTCCCGAACGCACCCCAACGAAGGGGGAGTGCGGGTGTGGCGGGAGCAAACTGTGCTGGTCCCGGGGGTAGGTACCGTGGGTGTAAGCAGAGTCCACACGAAGAGGGGCGAGGTCCAAGGCGGAGAGCCGGGCGGGGAACAGGAACGCTGGAACAGGAGGCTGAGCAGGGAACAGGAGCACCGGATAGTCAGGAACAGGAGGCCGAGCAGGGATCAGGAACACCGGATAGTCAGGAACAGGAGGCCGAGCAGGGATCAGGAACACCGGATAGTCAGGAACAGGAGGCCGAGCAGGGATCAGGAACACCGGATAGTCAGGAACAGGAGGCCGAGCAGGGATCAGGAACACAGGAAGGTCCGAAGCCAACAACGACGTTGCTCCCGCAACCTGGGGCCAGGCTGACTGGGCTTTTATCCTCTTCTAAGGCCAGGGGCGGTCCCGGCCCCCAGGAGCCCCACCTCCTCTGGCCTTAAGGAGCACTCCTCCTGGGGGCAACCAGTTCCCTTCGCCTCTCTGCCCTAAGCCTCTGCAGATCAGGAGAGGCCGAAGGGTTACTGGGCCCTGGAGGAGGCTCACCTGTGGCCACTGAGTCGTCAAGCCCCTCTGGGGCCAGAAGGGCTTCACCTGGGGCCAGCTCCTGAAGCTCTGACACAGGTGCAGGCTCTTCAGCATCTAGGCCTTGCCCCAGTTCAGCCGGCCCTGGAGGCGGGGACTCCAGTGCAGGCTGGGATTCCTCTGGTTCATCCTCTGAATCGGAATCCCAGGCCATCACAGAGTCTCAAAGCGGCTAACATTCTCCTTTCCCTTCCTCCCCCACAACAAACACTCTGTGAGGTGAGTGGGGCTGAGAGACTTCAGAGAAGTGTGACTAGCTCAAGGTCACCCAGCAGCTGCATGTGGAGGAGCAGAGACACGAACCCGGTTTACCAGATTACGAGTCTACCCCTCTTGATCACTACACCACACTGGCTCTCAGCGAGCATGAGAAAACAAGTTTGTTCCATCTTCCATGTGACAGCCCTTGAGATATTTGGAGATGAAGAAAAGTGGAGAAAGCTTATGCACAGGAGTGGCCTCCTAGTAGTAGCAGAACTATTGTAGATCAGGACAGTAAGGGACAGTGCAGGGGGCTGGGAAAGTTGGGAAGATTCAGGTTCACCATTGGGAGTACTGGATTTGCTCTGCCAGTGTTCCCAAACCACCCAACGTTCCCACCACTCTGTGTTTCACCTTCCCATTCAGGTACATGATGCTGCTGCTGCCACCAGGAGGCTTAGTCCAGAATATCATTGTCCCCTCCTGCCACTCCAGATGTTGCTGGATTTCTTACTCCCACACAGCTGTTGGAAGTGAAGGAGACCTGCTTCCTTTTGCATGTGGGTATTTGATTGCAAAAGCTCGCCCATGGAAAGTTAATACACCAGGGAGGCCACAGTCGTGTGCAGAAGCAAGGCTTCCCTTCAGAAAACAGGTGTGAGATAGGGCCTCCCTGGTGTATTAACATTCTATTCTTAGTTGCGGGTCTGAGTCAGTTCGGCATCTGCCACAAAATATCAGAAGTGACCTCTGTGTAAGAAGAAATTGGCCTCTTCCGGAGCCAGCGCTGGGACAACATGGAGCAACTTGGGGGGTTACCTTTACGCATTCTTCTTTCTCTAGACATTTTTTCAAGGGCATTTGACAGTCACAAGAGCTGGATGGAAACCAAATTACTCAAGGCTTGCATGGCTAATTAAAACCATCACAATGGGAGGCAAAAGTCCGTGAAAGGTTTAATAAATAAATAATTGCCGAGACCACCCTGTAGCTCACAGTTTGACATTTCATTATCCAGCAGATGAAGGTATGAGGGAGAAAACAAAATCTGAAAGATGCCGAGAGGGACAGGATGGCGTATGCAAAACCTTGTGTGGCCAGATCTCTTTGCATATGGATTCAGAAGTGGCTGAAGAAGACCAGCCCTATATGGATTCTAAATATAATTTCCTTCCTTCCTTCCTTCCTTCCTTCCTTCCTTCCTTCCTTCCTTCCTTCCTTCCTTCCTTCCTTCCTTCCTTCCTTCCCTCCCTCTCCTTATCCCTTCTTCTAGTCTTCACTTGAGTCTCTTCCGACGCCAGCGTGGGCAAGAGGCTGGAGATGTGGCTCAAGTTGCCCATGAGAGCCAGCTGTTTACCCCTGGCCCTGAGACAAGGGGAAGAGCAGAGCTGGGATGGTGAGGCAGGCAGGAGGTCAAAAGCAAGGACCCCTCCCCCTCCACAAGGGGCAGAAGATTGGGTGTCAAGAGAGAGTGTGTGCCCCACAATCCCCAGTCCCTTGACCTGTCCCATATTTTGACCCACTGAAGGTTGTAACCTTACCCTGAAGTCATCCTCAGCCTGAGAGTTGGACTACAACTCCCATCATTCCCAGCCAATACAGCTAAGCTAGCCAGGGCTGATGGGAGTTGTAGTCCAAAGCATCTAGAGGGCACCAGGTTGGCCCAGGCTGCCTCTGTCCTTCCTCCCGTTCAGATGTTTCTCTCAAACTCTTCCGCTGAATTAGAGATGGAAGTGGATGGAAGTGGAAGCTTTCTGTTGATGAAAGAAAGAAAGAAAGAAAAAGAAACCAAACCAAAACTCCCATTCAAAGGTCTATTACCTCAACACTTTGCCACTTGTACAGGAGAGGAGGAGGGGTAGTGGGGGGGGCAATTTAAATCATAATGAAATGCTAACAGACTAGTAGGAACCGTTTGTATGTTGGTTTCTCAGAGGAAAAGAGTTGCCTTGCCTTGCTTGTAATTGCTGTCGGCTTTTAAGCTCTCCTCTTTTCAGAAAACACTTTCAAGTGTTCCTACAAAGGGGAGGGGGGCAGTTACCAAGCAACCAGCAATCTCTGAGTGCCTAGAATTCAAACGTGATTGACATGGACTCTCCCCCCACCCCAAAGTGAGCATGCCGCTGCTACCACTACTACAATGGGTGCCATGAGAACATAAGGAGAGCCTGCTAGCCCTCGTTCCTATGGGACCCCATCTCGCGGTATGCCCCACAGAGAACCTTAAGGTCCATAAATAGAGGTACCGGGCCCTAAGGAAGTTAGATTAGCCTCAGCCAGAGTCAGGGCCTTTTCAACACTGGCTCCAGCCTGGTGGAACGCTCTGCCTCATGAGACCAGGGCCCTGCAGGATCTGATTTCTTTCTGCAGGGCCTGTAAGCCAGAGTTGTTCCGCCTGGCCTTTGGCTTGGAATCAATTTGATTCCCTCCCCCCTCTTTCTTTTTTCTTTTCTCCTCCTGTGGTGAGGCTGTGTTTTAATGTTGTATTTTAATCTTGTTTTTTAAGTTGTATTTCAATCAACTTGTTTTTATTATTAGTTGTTAGCCGCCCTGAGCCCGGTCTTGGCTGGGGAGGGCGGGGTATAAATAAATATTATTATTATTATTATTATTATTATTATTATTATTATTATTATTATGCCAACGGCCCATCTTGTCCAGCATCCTGTTCTCACAGTGGCCAACCAGATGACTGTAGGAAACCCCGCAAGCAGAACCCAAGCACAAGAGCAGTCTGTGATTCCCAGCAAATGGCATTCAGAAGCGTTGCTGGAAGCAAAGCACAGCCATCATGCCTAGTATCTTTAATCTCCATGAATTTGTCTATTATCTTTTAAAGCCATCTAGGTTAGTAGTCACTACTGCCTCCTGTGGCAGTGAGTTCCATAGGTTAACTATGCACTGCAAGAAGAAGCACTTTCTTTTATCTGCCCTGAATCTTCCAACATGGAGCTCAAAGGAATGTTCCTAAGTTCTAGAGTTATGAGAGAGGGAGAAATCTCTCATGTCACCTCTGGCTCACGAGATGTGAGGGAGCAGCCATATCGCAGGGGCTCCCACACTGCTGCAAGTGATATATTGGGAGGAATTCCACACCATGCTATTGCAAACATACAATCTGCACAAGCTTATCAGCTTTCCAGATGAAGCAATGTCTCCTGTCTTGTGCTGGTCTGGGGAGTTCTCTGAACTCCAGCAAGCCAATTTTGGGTGTAGGTGTGCCTAGGGAGGAAAGGAAGGAAGTCCCATTGTGCAAGCAAAAGTCCTTGTGCAAGGCTTCCACTGATGAGCACTGCTAGGTGGATCCTGTCCAATATTTGTCTCTTGCATTTATATCCCAACTTCCTTCCATCATTGAACTTTTCCACTGCATTATCCCCCACTTGCACTCTGACCCAAGCCATGCCTTCTTAGCTTCAGCAAGGATGTTTGTTCGTCTTTTGCTGCCTAGCCTATTGCATGCCAAGGCAGTTCCCTATTGATTAATAAAACATAGAGGCGAGTATTTAGGACTATGGGCTAAAACAGGCCACAACTTTATTGGTTACAGATGTGAGCAGTTTGGCTTAGGCATTGGGTGAAACCAGGCTATATCTTGACTCCATCTGGTCTGCAGGGAGTCAAACTAAGGGTAAACCACGAGAAGGGGGAGTCCTATGATTTACATCAAATAGGGGCACCAAGGGGTCCCTATTGGGGTTGTGGAATGATCCTAGCCCACATCTGGGATCCACACACCCGGATCCCTTTAACAGAATACCCTTGTTGACCCACCCCCCATTAAACAAAGGCTTACCCAATGCCCAACTGCCCCTCGAGGCCAAACGGTTCGCCGCCAACACTCTCACACCTGCAACAAACCTCTAATGCCCTCTGTGATGCCTTTCAGCCAGATATCGTTTCCCACGTCAGAAAGCTGTACTTTCAGACCATATATGAGGAGCGTGAGTTGTCGTGAGCCATGCTGATTGCTAGCCTGATTGAAAGGCCATTTTTAGTTTGTAATTAAAGCTTTGGTAGATTCATTGCCTCTGTCAGTCACTCAAATCTTGCAGCCCCAAAGGCTAAAGCATATGCATATACAAATAAAAGAACGCTCTCTGGTCCATGTAAGCTGGCAATGCAGTTTGCATGGATCACTGACTGTTTTTATGCCCAAGGCAGCATTTGGATTTTTTTGAGTGTGTGTCACCTCTTCTCATTTTCCCCCTCTCTCAGAATCAGAAAGAGAGAAAGCAAATAGACATACACTCACTGTTCCAAGGGTTATGGGTAAAAGTTGTATCCCGTAGAATTATCCAGTAGAATCTTCAAATATCTCAAGGGCTGTCACATGGAAGATGGAGCAAGCTTGTTTTCTCCATCTCTGGAGGGTAGGACTTGAACCAATGTCTTCAATTTACAAGAAAGGAGAGTCCAACTAAACACCAGGAAGAACTTTCTGATCTTAAGAGCTGTTCAACAGTGGAACAGACTCCCTTGGAAGGTGATGGACTCTCCTTCCTTGGAGGTTATTAAGCAGTGGTTGGATGGCCATCTGTCATGGATGCTTTGGCTGAGATTCCTGCATTTGCAGGGGTTGAACTAAATGACTCTTGGGGGCCCCTTTCAACTCTGCAATTCTGTGATTCTACTCTGAACCTTGAAAAGAGCTTAGAGGTGAATGCAGAAATTGGAAAGAACATCTCGTGCCATTTCAGGGCGTGGATCTCAGCCAGGCTGGTGTGGGATCATCCCAGGTCTGGTGTGGGGGGCACTCTGAAATGCTAGACAGGGCTCTGTATTGGCAGGGGTGTGTGTGAACAATGGAGACTACAGGGGATAATTTGGAAAAACTCATTTCTGCAGGGTGGATCCATTTTTTATCCATTTTAAATATAGCATAACCACAAAGCTTTTAGGGTGGAGTGTACTATAAATTGAGTGGGTGGATGGATAGATAGTAGAATGCCTTAGCCACTCTGGGAAATAATCAAAATTCTTCTTACCCGATGAAAAGGCAATAGTAGAATATAGATAGCAGTTTCCATGAAATGAAAAGCTCTCATAGAAAGGGTGGGTGACATTCAATCTCCTGTTCTTTCTCTTCAAGGACGGCTAGGAGGACTACTTGGTCCAAACCTTGGAAGAAGTACTGAGTTCCTTCCCCAGAGTGCCCAACAGGTTGCAATTTTTCCCCCGTCAACTTGAATTGAGGTTAATAATATCTAAATTGGTTTGGCTTTGCACCTCTAGCTCCCATAGCTGGTCCTTATCTGATGGATAAAAGTGGCAGATGTCCTTGATGCTTCAGCAAATAGATTGTAAGAACCAGAGTGAACTTCACAGGCTTCACGACGAAGATAAATGGCTACTACAATCTCGATTTTGCCCCAGCGTTCCCACAGATGCATCATACATAATGAATACTGATCTGAGTGCCTGCAATGAAATCTAGATAAAAAGGTTGCCCCAGTTTGTACCACCATCTGGTAGGCAGACGTTGGAAATCTTGAAGTGGTGGGGGGAGGGAAAAGAGAAATCCCATACATTTTCTTGAGTGTAAAACAGTAAGTAAAGGTAAAGGTACCCCTGCCCGTAAGGGCGAGTCGTGTCCGACTCTAGGGTTGCGTGCTCATCTCACTCTAGAGGCCATGAGCCGGCGCCGTCCGAAGACACTTCTGGGTCACGTGGCCAGCGTGACGAAGCTGCTCTGGCGAGCCAGCACCAGTGCAGTACACAGAAACGCCATTTACCTTCCCGCTATAAAGCGGTACCTATTTATCTACTTGTACTTAAGAGTGCTTTCGAACTGCTAGGTGGGCAGGAGCTGGGACTGAAAGACGGGAGCTCACCCCGCCATGGGGATTCGAACCGCTGACCATACAATTGGCAAGTCCTAGGCACTGAGGTTTTACCCACAGCGCCACCCACTGTAAAACAGTAGTTCCACTGTAAAACAGTAGTTATGTGCATATAGTGTCTGGCTATGTGCACATATATCTGTCGTAACTTGTTTTTTGGGGGGAGGGCATGTGAGCTTCCCTCAGCGTTTGGGGGCCATCTGTGTAACCTGTGTTTTGCAGTGGACCCATCCCCGAATAGACCCTGTCATGCCTTAGTTCCTCAGTGGGGGGGGGCGGCCTGAGAGGGATACACACCCAGTGCCCATGCCAAAGCTTCCTACTTCTGAAGAAAATAATGTTGTGGCTATTTAAATCCCAGACAGTTGTTGTGTCCATTCATTCTACCATTCAGCAGTTACACGCACTGGGAGGGGGCACTCTGTGGCTTAGCATGCGATGCTACTAAGCCTGCTTGTGGTATAAGCTGGAAATATAATTATCTTTAAGATACGGTAACCAGCAGGCAAATCAGTCCATCCACCTCTCCCTTTGGGCTGGGTTGAGTGTTGGGAGTGCATGGAGGTAATCTTCTGCCCACCCCTGTCAGGGTCCATTGGTTTAACAACAACAACAACAACAATTTATTTATACCCTGCCCATCTGGCTGGGTTTCCCCAGCCTCTCTGAGCGGCTCCTAACAGAATATTAAAAATACGATAAAACATCAAACATTAAAAACTTCCCTAAACAGGCCTGCCTTCAGATGTCTTCCACAAGCCAGATAGTTGTTTATTTCCTTCACATCTGATGTGAGGGTGTTCCACAGGGTGGGCGCCACTACCAAGAAGGCCCTCTGCCTGGTTCCCTGTAACTTTGCTTCTCGCAGGGAAGGTACCGACAGAAGGCCCTTGGAGCTGGACCTCAGTATCCGGGTTGAACGATGGGAGTGGAGAAGCTCCTTCAGGTATACTGGGCCAAGGCCATTTAGGGCTTTAAAGGTCAGCACCAACACTTTGAATTGTGCTCGGAAACATACTGCAACCCAATGTAGGTCTTTCAGGACTGGTGTTATGTGTTCTTGGCGGCTGCTCCCTGTCACCAGTCTAGCTGGCACATTTTGGATTAATTGTAGTTTCGGGACCCCTTCAATGGTAGCTTCACGTAAATAATATTTTTATTATTTATACCCTGCCCATCTGACGGGGTTTCTCAAGCCACTCTGGGTGGCTTACAGCATATATTAAACATAGAAAAGCACCATACATTAAAAACTTTCTGATAAAGGGTTCCACGGTGGTTGCCGCTTGCAGAGGGCCACTCCACTTGCTCCTCCTTCCATCTGCCCGAAGAAGAAGAAGAGGAGGAGGAGGAGGAGGAGGAAGAGGAGGAGGAGGAGTTTGGATTTGATATCCCGCTTTATCACTACCCAAAGGAGTCTCAAAGCGGCTAACATTCTCCTTTGCTGTCCTCCCCCACAACTCTGTGAGGTGAATGAGGCTGAGAGACTTCAAAGAAGTGTGACTAGCCCAAGGTCACCCAACAGCTGCATGTGGAGGAGCGGGGATGCGAACCCGGTTCACCAGATTACGAGTCTACCACTCTTAACCACTACACCAAGTATGCTGCTAACATAATCCCTGTTGGTAGCAGCCAGCAAAAAGCCCCCCCTCCCCCACCACCCCAGCAAAGTAAACCTGTCCTGACAATCCACTGGATTCCAAGCTGGCCCATCATGTGACAGCACTGGGCCCAATCCTAACAGCTTCACCAACTCCAGGCTCACCTTCCAACATGTGTCCCTACTGCCTTGCATGGCAGGGCTACAGGTACAGAGGTGGCCCACTGCTGGACTGTGGGAAGGGGAGACAGAGGTTTGATTGCCCCCTCCCCTAAGTCAGATTTCACATTGCTGAGGACTGCACATTGCTGCAGCAGCCTCCTTCAGTCCATGCACACAGCAGTCTCTCTTTTTATGTGGTTGGAAATTCTGTCAGCTGAATGTGTGGAGGTTATCAGGATCATACCTTTTGCCCCTGCAACTTTCCCCAGCACACAAGCCTATGCAATTTTATTCTATGTATTCATTGCATTAATAGTTCACTTTTTCACCATGGAGCTCAAAGAGGGATCCACAGTTATCTCCCTCCTCATTTGATCCTCACAATAACCCCATGAGGGAGGCTGGGCTGAGAAGCAGCGACGGGACCATCAAGCTTCACGGCTGAGTGAGGATTTGAACCCAGGTCTCATAAGTCCTTGCCTGATGCTCCAACCACTCCTCTTCACAAGGAGCCCAAAAAAACATTGTGAAAGGGGCTGTTCTCACCTATCAGGACCAAACTAAACGTAATGTTAAGTATGTTTTGCATTTAATGTGCCGCTTAAAATTAAATAAATGCAAATAGTATCTCTGTTGTTTGTGAGAATCGCAGTGTTGGAATCACAGGGGCGGGGAGGGGGAGTTTAGTCCTTCTTTCTCCTGCTGAGATCCTGACAAAAACCATTCCTTTGAAGCTGCTATTTGCATTGGGAGGAAAACTCCAATTGGCACCCAAATGTGCATGTTAAATGCAAAGGCACATTTAACATCACATCTAGTGTGGCCCTAATTCCTCACTTACTGATGAAAAGCTGTGTTGGGACTGGCTAGCTGCTGAGAATTCACTATAGCTTTCTTGTTAAAAAAAAAAAGTTGTGCAATTGCCTTTACATTTATTTCTGTGGCATTTGTTCTGAAGCTGGTTTTGGTTTTCTATCTATTTTACATTTGCATGGTGAGCTTTCTCGTGAACCCTGAATGTTCATCACTGTGGCATGCAAGTGCAAATAAATAAGCAGTACGGAATAAAGCCACTTTGTATTTATCAAAAGTCTGTTTTGCATTGTTTCTGCATTTCTCTTTGAGATATATGTCAAACACAGAGAAAGAGAAGGATGAACCCAGCCCCTCCCCCAATTATTATTACATTTATATCCTGCCTTTCCTCAAAAGAGCTGAAGGGTGGTCTAACAATTCTCATTTTACCCACACAATCACCCTAGGAGGTCCCAAGGTCACCCAGTGAGATTTATGGTTGAGCGGGGTTTGAACCCTGGTCTCCCAGGCCCTAATCTAACACTCTAACCACTACACCACACAAGTGCTAAAACAATATATCTCACTTTTTAAAAGACTGAATACTACTGGGGAGGGACTGGGAAGTAACATAGGGTTACTGGTTTTGCCACTGACATTTCATATAGTAGAAACTTGAGAAAGGGCCTTCTTGGTGGCTTCATCCAAGCTTTGGAGCGTCTTACCAAGGGAGGACTGCCTTGCCCCTTCTCTGGGGACTCTCCACCAGCACACACACAAAATTTAATATAAACATTGACAACTGGGAAACACTGGCCTGCGAGTGCTCCAATTGGAGAACAGCTTTTACCAAAGGTGTCATGAGCTTTGAAGATGTTTGAACTCAGGATGAAAGGGAGAAAGGTGCTAAGAGGAAGGCATGCTTGGCAAACCCTCACCATGATCAGTTCCCAGCTGGAAACCTATGTCCCCACTGTGGAAGGACGTCTGGATCCAGAATTGGCCTCCACAATCACTTACTGACTCACTGTTAAAACTGTGTTTATTTATGGAAGACAATTTTACTCGGCTACGAATGACTGCCAAAGAAGAAGATGAAGAAAAAGAAGATACTCATAAGCAGATTGTAACGTCCATTGTAAGTATTTTAGGGAAGTGGGTGGCGCTGTGGTCTAAGCCACCGAGCCTCTTGGGCTTGCCGACTGTAAGGTTAGCAGTTCAAATCCATGCGATGGGGTGATCTCCCATTGCTTTGTCCCAGGTCCTGCCTGTTGGAATTCTGGCCCGTCTTGAGGTATGTGCCTATCTGTTCAGGCACCGGCTGAATTCCTTAGACCTCCCTCCGGCGACTCCCGGCAGGATACAACATACTCGAGGTCCGTTCCGGCGATTTTCCTCAGGCTGTGAGGAAAACACACCAACTGCTCCTCTCTCCCCTTTGGTGTCCCCAGGGAGGGGAAAGAAGCAGACAGAAATCTATTTACATCTTTTATTCCTGTCTTTTACTTCAGTACAGAGAAAACATGTCTGCACTCATCAGCAGTTAGAATAAACTCCACCCATGTACATCCTGTACAGGTCATATGACAAACCCACTGAGCTAACATCCGGTGCTCAGTACAGAAGGGACTGCCCCTTTGTTCCCATGGCAACAGTCACACACTTCCTGTTTGGCTTTCCAGCCACAAGCAGCAGACTTGGCTGCTATAGCCTTTGCTTGCTGCCGCATTGGTGCTTTAGAATAACATACTCCCCCTAAAGTATCAATGCGTGCTGCGAGCAAAGCGTCATCCAGAGAAGAAAACAAACAGTTGTTATACTTATAACATTCCCCTGTTGTTTCAGTTCCACCCTTGGAACTACCCGCCACTGGTTTTACCAATGTACCTCTCTGGTTGTGTGACTTCCAAGGAATGAGTGCTTCTGCATTACCTTGGTTAGCAACTCTCTGTTGTGCCTTTGTCTCTGACTCAGACACAGCTTCAATTTGACCTTGGTCGTTTACAACAGCAACAGCTAAGTTAGCAAACTCTTGTGAATACCTCTTTGGTGGTACACCCTTCGTTGCTCTCTCAGACCTACGTAAGAGGTGCTGCTCTTCTCTACTTTCTGGTTCAGCCTTTGAACTCTCTGGAGAACCAGTACTAAGCTTAATCAGTGGTTCATCCTCCTCTTCTGAGGGTCTAGTCATTATCTGAGATTTCCTCTCAATGACCGTGACAACTGAGCTGTCTGAGCTATCACTGTCATCATCAGTAGTACTGAACTCAATAAGATCAAACTCATCATCATCATCATCAGAATCATCATCACCTGTGGGAAATGTGTGAACAATCACTCTCTCCTGTTCAGGAGCACTCTCTAGAAGTTTTGTGAGAATCACCTGACCAGATTCAGACAAAACTACTCTGTAGAGACCCTTTTCATAACCCACAAAAATGCCTCTGGCATTCTTTACTCCACCTGGAGCTTCTGTTCTCACATGAGACCCAAAAACCTTGAAATGGGCAACAGAAGGTTTTCTGTGGAACAGTTTCTCAAAAGGAGAACTTCCCAACTCTTTTGAAAACTTTCTCAACCACGTGTAACAGAATGACATTAGCGATTCAGCCCAGTACTCATGTGGCAAATGTGAACTTAGCAATTGCGCATGCATTCCCTTTTGCAATTCTTTGTTCACCCTAACACAAACACATTTGTTCCAAGCTTCTTCAGAACTAGCAACTTTGTGTCTTATCCTTTTCTTCTTCAGGAACCTCTGGAAATCCTGTAAAAAGAAAATTGGCTTCTCATCTGTGCAAAGACAATTTATGTCAGCATCATGCATATTTTTAACCTTATCACAAAACTCTTTAAACCTTTCTAAGGCTTCTTTCGGTCTCTCCAAAAGATAAATCCAGACAAAACCTGTAAAAGAATCAACACATATTAGGTAATACTTTGCATTGCCTCTAGATGGTGCTAAAGGACCAATCACATCAGCATACACCCGCTGAAATGCCTTGTTGACCCTCGAGGTGACCTGCTTGGTGTTCTTCTTGGCTACACCTGTAAAAGAGACCATGTTAGAATCACAAGAATTACATTTCATGTAATCACTTTGATCAAAAGTCAACAAATACAGTCCATCTTTCTCTTTGGCAGAAAGATACAGCTCTCCATCTTTGTAGATTTCGCAGTTCTGATCATCATAGGACAGTTTTAGTCCCTTCTTGGCAATCTGCGAAACACTGAGCAGATTAAACTTCAAATCTGGAACCAAGTAAACATTGCTTATAGTCAAGTTCAGACTTTTAAGATACACAGTCCCAATTCCGGTCGCTTCCAGCTTTTGACCGTTGGCTAGTTGCACAGTGAAGCTTTGCTTCTCAAACGTAGAAAATAGTCCTCTGTGTCCTGTCATGTGAACTGTGGCTCCAGTGTCCAGGACAAAGAAGTTTCCCACCTCTGGTGTGGCTTTTAGGGACATCAAAGCTTTTGCAGTCTTTGCCTTTGGCGTGCTGTGACTTTTGTCTGACGCTTCAGACCTTGTGGAGCTCACCTTGGCTCCTCTGTTCTTACGTGGCTTCTTGCAGTACCGCTGAAGATGCCCAATCTGGTCACACTTGTAGCATCGGACAACGTTCAAAGCTTCGGCGCTTTCTCCAGTAGCAACAGCAGTGGGGGCGTTAGAACTCCGTTCTTGGCTCCCCCTGTCCTTGACTTCCAGGGCGGCAAGCCTGTCATGTTCATTCAGAACCACGGCAAAGACCCTCTCCGAAGTCAAATCCGCTGCTGGGAGAGACCCCAGCTGACTGGCAACTGTTTTGTAAGTCCGATTCAGGCTGTTGATCACCATGAAGCAAAACACTTCCTCCTGCAGACGGAAATTGCGTTCCACCATCTGTTGACGCAGAAATTTCATCTCCGTCAGGTGCGCTTGAACATCTCCATCAGGCGCAAGCCTCAGGTTGGTCAGCTTCTCAAAATACTGCAACGCTGAAGAACCTGCATCTCTCTGATGTGTCCGTCTCAGCGTGTCCCAAACATCTTTCGCGTGGTCTAAATCTTGTATGTGGATCAACTGCGAATCTGACACGCACAGAATTATAGCAGTTCTGGCCTTCACATCCTGTGACTCCCAAGCACGCGTTGGTGCTGCTGGAATGGGGTTCTCAATCACCCCAAACAGTCTCTGATTCTGCAGCAGGGCCTTCATCTTAATAGACCAAGATGCATAATTGTCACTGGTCAAAAGGGGCGGAGAAGGCAAACTGCCCCCCCCTTTTGGCATCCATTTTGAGTCCTTGCATTGACTCTCAAACACAAGCCTCTAAAATCCAATAGCTGGCTTGTTTACACTCTGTGCACCTGGCAGCTCTCAACACTGGCTGCGTTGGAAATTTCTAAGAGCTCTTCAGACTGTGTAGTCAAAACATTCCATTTTAACTTTCACTTCTCCTCTCTGAGGCATGGCCTTCACTGAAGGGCGTCGCTTAGCAACAGTGCATTCCATCCCTTGGACAGGATTAACCACAGGAATGTTTGGAATGCGGTTTCTCTTTTGACTGGAGCTGTTTTTAGAAACGTTTCTCCCTCGAAGCAGAGAATGAATCAATCTGCATTCACACTTCTAAGCCCGAAAAACTCATACCTGGGCTCCGTTGCTTGGCTTTCAGATTCTTCTGGTCAGCTTCTGGCTGCAGAGAATCAGCCTTCTCACCTCAGGCTTCCATGGAGGCCACTTCTTGATGCAGAGGTCGATGAAAACAGCAACCGGCGTCTGCTACCACTGTTGGAATTCTGGCCCGTCTTGAGGTATGTGCCTATCTGTTCAGGCACCGGCTGAATTCCTTAGACCTCCCTCCGGCGACTCCCGGCAGGATACAACATACTCGAGGTCCGTTCCGGCGATTTTCCTCAGGCTGTGAGGAAAACACACCAACTGCTCCTCTCTCCCCTTTGGTGTCCCCAGGGAGGGGAAAGAAGCATACAGAAATCTATTTACATCTTTTATTCCTGTCTTTTACTTCAGTACAGAGAAAACATGTCTGCACTCATCAGCAGTTAGAATAAACTCCACCCATGTACATCCTGTACAGGTCATATGACAAACCCACTGAGCTAACATCCGGTGCTCAGTACAGAAGGGACTGCCCCTTTGTTCCCATGGCAACAGTCACACACTTCCTGTTTGGCTTTCCAGCCACAAGCAGCAGACTTGGCTGCTATAGCCTTTGCTTGCTGCCGCATTGGTGCTTTAGAATAACACTGCCAACCTAGCAGTTTGAAAGCATACCAGCGCAAGCAGATAAATAGGCACTGCTGCAGTGGGAAGGCAAATGGCATTTCTGTGTGCTTTGGCTTCAGTCACAGTGTTCCGTTGCACCAGAAACGATTTAGTCAAGCTGGCCACATGACCTAGAAGAGCTGTCTGCAGAAAAACACCGGCTCCCTTTGCTTGGAGAGAGATGAGCACTCCACCACATAATCAAGTTTGACTGGATTTAACTGTCCAGGGGTCCTTTACCTTACCTGTGTAATTTGTTCAACAGGCTGTGTCAGGGAACTGCCATCGGAACGAGAGGAGGAGGCGAGGCTCCACGACAATGCTGGAGAGGGGCCAAGTAGGAAGAGAGGCAGGTCTCCTGTTGGGGAAGAAAATCAGCGCAACACCAGGGATGGAGGGGGGCCAATGGGGGAAGCAGAGAGCAGGCTCAGAGACTCTTCACTGGACACCAGCGGGAAGAGCACAGGTCCTCCGCTACCCACGCCCTCCCTGTGCAGAAGACTTCCGCACAGGAAGAGTAGGAGGAGACTGGGCGTCAAACAACTTTTATGTTGGAAAAGGTTGAAGAAACGCCCACTGTTGGATTCTGCCAGCGACTGAACAGCCATGAAGTGAGGGGCTGTCCAGCCAGGAAAGGTTTAACCAGGCCACCTAGCCAGGAGTGGCGGGAACTTACGCACGAGCAACCCCATATAACCATTACAGGCTGTTTTTATTGTTTTGCCCCCATGTTTTTACAATTTGATTCCCCCCCCTTTACATTTTACTGTAGTTAGTAAGCTGCCTTGAGCACTCTTTGGTGAAAAGGTAAGATACAAATTTATCAAATAACCAGACAAATTTGTAAGCAAATAGGAAGGCCAGGCCTTATTTAAAGCAATTGCAACCAATCAAATGCCCAGGAAATAATCTGTTGTGTGGCACATTCTCCAGAGACATGCAAAATCCATGCTCATGAGAATGCATGATGTCTGAACAAGAAAATGTTTTGTCTGTATTTGAGTCGTGAAGCAAGTTGCTGAGACATCATCTCAAGCAGAAAGTTCCAGCTCATTGAAACAACGGTGGATTCATCATATGCATGAATGATTTCCGGAACAACAAAAATTAGAACATGAGCAAGCAAGCAAGAATAAGTGCAGATTCTGTACTCCCACACAGTCGAACCCAAGAGTGTCAATACGGAGCTTCCCTGGGGATGTTGGCACCAATGATGCATTCTTAAGCCAGCGTGTTCTGCAGGAGATCAGGCTGCATCGCCGGTGAGGGTAACACACAATCCTTGCAAAAACACAAAGAAGGGGCTGTTGTCAGCATAATGTCACAAATGCACATCCTGTGAACCTTGCATAAAGCCCAGAATCAATGGAAACCAGGACAGAGCATCTTCTGTACACTAATCCCAGCGCAGACGGGGAGATACTACGGCCCAATTGCTTATCTCATTCCACGTTTAGAATAGTAATTGTTGGAGGAGCTTTCGTCCCTTGCAAGCATTCAATCTGGGGCAACCCTTCAAATTATTTCTGCTAGGCAAGCTACTCCGAGAAAGTGATACCAGCTTTTTCCTGCTGAAATAGATCCTGTAATACTGAGTGACACTTCATATTTTTGGCACCAAACTGGCACTTAGTTATTTTAAGCTATCACATTACACCATGTAATGGCATAGAAAGCCAAGGTGATAAGAAACGCCAGCTCCTCCTGGCTATGGATTCGAAAAAGGCCTATTTTCCGTTCATCTATTTTTAGGCATTCGAGTCACTATCAACTCGAGTCATACCCATTATGGGGAGAAATAACATGACAAGACCAACAATTCAGCGAAGGCACTTTATGCCAACTTGTCAAATTCTCAGGCTGTCAGGAGGGACCACTTTGTTGGTATTCAAATTGTGACTTAGCTGAGCAGCTCTTAGAGGCAGGAGAGAGAAATGGAATCACACTCACACTTCGTTGCATTTATACTTAATTAATACTTAATTTCACAGGGCTTTTTAAAGGGTTTTTTTGGTGTGTTTTTTACAAGTCATATCCCAGGAATGCTTACAACCACACTGTAAAGGAGGCCTGTGTGATGGTCTCATAAAGTAGATGTTTTGCTTGCGAGAAGTCCCAGGCTTGCCCAAGAGGTGGCTGGTGCCCGTTGAGACTTGTGGGACATATGCCAGAAGGTCAATAATAGGCAGAGCTAGAGCCAATGTCAGGCGCAACCACAATCAAGAACAGGCAGAGCCAACTAATTCTGGTTTGTCCCCATCCTCATCCCAGCTGAATCCTAGAAAGTCGACACTGACACTAAGAAGGATAAAGCTGGCAGCCAGTGCCATCTATTGGACTGGTTCTAAAGAAAAAGGTAGGTGTTGGGGCTGGCTAATTGTCAGGAGTCCAGATTCCCTGCTTGATAACACAGTAAGGTAAAGGTAAAGTGACCCCTGACCATTAGATCCAGTCGTGTCCGACTCTGGGGTTGCGGTGCTCATCTCGCTTTATTGGCCAAGGGAGCCGGCGTACAGCTTCCGGGTCATGTGGCCAGCATGACTAAGCCACTTCTGGCGAACCAGAGCAGCGCACGGAAACGACGTTTACCTTCCCGCTGGAGCGGTACCTATTTATCTACTTGCACTTTGAGGTGCTTTCAGACTGCTAGGTTGGCAGGAGCAGGGACCGAGCAATGGGAGCTCACCCTGTTGCGGGGATTCAAACTGCCAACCTTCTGATCAGCAAGTCCTAGGCTCTGTGGTTTAACCCACAGCACCACACAGTAAGCGTAGGTAATTAAAAAGGAGGATTTATTGCAAAAACAAACATAGCTCGGGACAGATTCAACCAAGCCTCCAGCATCATTATTCAAGATGACCTTTCTGAAGACTCCTTCCAGTGATGACAGAAGATATTGAACTTACGACCCTTACGTCTCTTGTTTTGCTTCCTCTCTAACAGCCCTCCCATTCGCTGACTCTTTGGACTGAGTGGATCAACTCCAACCTCTTCCTGTTCTGAGAGGCTGTTCATGCCTCTTTCCGCTTCCTGCAAACTTTTGCTGTGTTGCAGCCTGCTCTCAGCTACTGCCTTCTCAGCCAGCCCGTCAAGGTCAGGAAGAGCCGAAGTCTGCAGCTGCCGGCTCTCCCCTGCCTGACTAACATCTAAGCTGCTCTGTTCCTGGCTGCTTTCTGCAGTTGGCTGCAAACCTTTGCTGGGAGCTGGCTCATTCCTGACACTAATGGTCCAGCCTACACTGTTAATAAATAAGAAGATGGGAAGAACCTGCTGAATCAGGCCAATGGCCCATCTGGTCCAGCATCCTGTTCTCACAGTGGCCAACCAGATGACTGTGGGAAACCTGCAAGCAGGACCCAAGCACAAGAGCAGTCTGTGATTCCCAGCAACTGGTATTCAGAAGCATTGCTGGAAGCAGATTAGAGCCATCATGGTTAGTATTTTTGTTCTCCATGAATTTGTCTACTCTCTTTTAAAGCCATCTAGGTTGGTGGCCATCACTGCCTCCTGTGGGAGAGAGTTCCATAGTTTAAATATGCACTGCATGAAGAAGTATTTTATTTTATCTGTCCTGACTCTTCCAACATTCAGGTTCACTGGAGGTCCACGAGTTCTAATATTGCAAGAGAAGGAGGAAATCCACTTCCTTCACCCCATACATAATTTTATAAACCTCTACCATGCCATTATAGTCTCCTGTTACCCACCTTGTCTCTAAACTTGTTGTTGTTGTTTAGTCGTTTAGTCGTGTCCGACTCTTCGTGACCCCATGGACCAGAGCACGCCAGGCACTCCTGTCTTCCACTGCCTCCCGCAGTTTGGTCAGACTCATGTTCGTAGCTTCAAGTACACTGTCCAACCATCTTGTCCTCTGTCATCCCCTTCTCCTTATGCCCTCCATCTTTCCCAACATCAGGGTCTTTTCCAGGGAGTCTTCTCTTCTCATGAGGTGGCCAAAGTATTGGAACCTTAGCTTCAGGATCTGCCCTTCCAGTGAGCACTCAGGGCTGATTTCCTTAAGAATGGAGAGGTTTGATCTTGCAGTCCATGGGACTCTCAAGAGTCTCCTCCAGCACCATAATTCAAAAGCATCAATTCTTCGGCAATCAGCCTTCTTTATGGTCCAGCTCTAAACTAAGGAGGCTCAAATGCTGCAACCTTGCCCCACAGGGGAGTTCCATCCCCTTAATCCAGAGCCACAGTGGTGTAGTGGTTAAGAGCAGTGGACTCGTAATCTGGTAAACTGGGTTCGCATCTCTGCTCCTCCACATGCAGCTGCTGGGTGACCTTGGGCTAGTCACACTTCTCTGAAGTCTCTCAGCCTCACTCACTGCACAGAGTGTTTGTTGTGGGGGAGGAAGGGAAAGGAGATTGTTAGCCACTTTGAGACTCCTTCGGCTAGTGATAAAGCGGGATATCAAATCCAAACTCTTCTTCTTCTTCTTCTTCTTCTTGATCATTTTGTTCGAAACCCCAAGTATTGTCCAAATAACAATCTGCTTGCGGAATTAAACTGATCCTTGTAAAATACAATGTGCAAATGTTAATTTGTTATAGTACACGAAAACAAATTAGGGTAATAGAAGGCTGTGTGTTAAACGTAAATAACAATACAAGTACAACGAGAAGAACTGGAAGTTTTTTATTTAGAAATTCAAAGAACGATTGTATAATAACGCAAATTCGTGTTTTGTATGTGTGTGTTTTTCCTCTTTCTTTTCTTGTCTTAATCTTTTCTTTTTTATCTTTATGTATGTATATATGTTTGTATTTTAATTCAGTAAAGATGATTTAAAAAGAAAAAAAGAAACCCCAGGTAGGTTTCGGGGAGATTTCCTACCTCAAACCCTGAACAACTGCTACCAGGCAGTGCCAACAATGTTGCACTAGAATGACAGTGGTTTATGGCAGTTTCCTATTATTTCTCTCCAAACAGTCATTACTGGGAATGGAGGAATAATTTGTTTGGTCTACTTATTGCAGTGGACCAGCCTGATCCAACACTTCAGAAATGTCTTGTGGATTGGAATGCCATTCTCAGCTAAAACGTCCATTTTTTTCTGCATTTTGTAATACTGTTTCAGCATGCAAAAAGTGCACACAAAAATACAGTGGTACATCGGGTTAGGTACTTAATTCATTCCGGAGGTCTGTTCTTAACCTGAAAGTGTTCTTAACCTGAAGCACCACTTTAGCTAATGGGGCCTCCTGCTGCTGCCGCGCCGCCAGAGCACGATTTCTGTTCTCATCCTGAAGCAAAGTTCTTAACCCAAGGTACTATTTCTGGGTTAGCGGAGTCTGTAACCTGAAGCGTATGTAACCTGAAGCGTCTGTAACCCAAGGTACCACTGTACATATTCTGCGCGTGCGCACGCGCGCACACACACACACAAATGTATATTTTAAGATGAAATGCACTTCAAGATGAAAGGCAATAAAACCGCAGACCACATGTAAAATGTCTCTACAAAATGCATGCAATTTTAATGTGGACTTTTTGTGCATTCTTTTAAAGTAGATGCATGAAATGGGATGGAACAAACCCATGACTGTGAGCCGGCAAAGCTGAAACAGGATGGAATTATGCTGCTCGTTCTGTCCCTAGTGGCAATAATCTGTTCCCACCACTGAACACAATGGCATATTCAGCCAAGAAGCCCCACCTGCCTGCCTGCAATTTTAATACTAGGCTCACTCCCTGGGGAATCCATAAGGATGGAAGAAAGTGAGCCCACCATGCAACTGTGGCATCCTTGCAGCAATATCAGCTTGAAAATAGCGATGCCCCCCTTAATCACCCTGCATTTCTGCAGGATTGCTGCCATTCACTATATATATATATAGTGAATGGCAGCAATCCTGCATGGGAAAGGATGACATTTCCCAAAAGTTTGTTTGGGATGGTGGTGCCTTACTCTAGGGCAGGCATAGGCAAATTCGGCCCTCCAGATGTTTTGGGACTACAACTCCCATCATCCCTGACCACTGGTCCTGTTAGCTAGGGGTGATGGGATTTGTAGTCCCAAAACATCTGGTGGGCTGAGTTTGGGGATACCTGCTTTAGGGTGATGATGGTGATGACTGGAGCAGCTGATCCACAGTGTGCATTATTCTTTAAGCCTATTTTTAAGATTCTCACAGTAGCTCAGAGCTATGTCTATTTCCACCTCATAGGAAGCTAGGAGAGGAGAGGAGAGGAGAGGAGAGGAGAGGAGAGGTGGGGACATGGTTTCAAATGCACCAGTGGAGGTGATCTGGCATTGCTGGTGCATCTGGAATGTGCCAACCGCTCCACTGTCTTTTTTAAAAAAATAATTTTTATTGTTTCCAATTTTACATTTCAAAAATGAACATTTTACATACTTTTAAATATCCAGTGACTTCCCTTCTTCTCTTTTCATGGTTCATTTTACATATCTCCCATTCGGTTGGCAGTTACTTTAATTTGGGCATAACTGTAAACTATTTATTATTGTTGTTGTTACTAGTTTTCACTGATTTATTGGTTTATATGTTGCTTGTATAGGATATCTTGTTTTTTAATGTTTGATGCTTTGTTGTGTTTTATACATTGTAAGCTGCCCAGAGTGGCTAGGGAAACCCAGCCAGATGGGTGGCATATAAATTAAAAATTATTATTATTATTATTATTATTATTATTATTATTATTCTGCATATTTTACTCTAACCATTTAAGTCCGTTCTCCATTTTACATCATTTAAACATTATTTACACTGTTGAATTTATCTTAATGCTGCCAGCATTTTCAACTGTGTACAATTATTTTCCATATATTCAATAAATATTTCCCACTCTTTAAATATATGTTCTTCTTGTTCTCTTAATCTGTGTGTTAAACCTGCAAGTTCTGCATATTCTAACATCTTAAATTGCCAGTCCTCTTTAGCTGGGACCTCACTCACCTTCCATTTTTGGGCTAGCAATATTCGTGCTGCCGTTGTTGCATACATAAATAATTTTTTTCTGACTCCTGGGTATTTCTGTCTGGATTATTCCCAGTATAAAAAACCTCCCCACTGTTTTACCCCTCCCCCTGTACCTCCTGGTAAGAGGCAAGAAAGTGTCCAATCAGAGATCGGGTGAGTGATGCCAACCCACTGTGGGATGTGAAACACATAGCAGTCAAGAACAACATTGCTAGAATGGACAAGCTAGGAGATGCTTTGTACCAGCCAGGAGAAAACTTTCTGTGGGTGTGGCCTAATTTGGGTAGAGGAGCACACATTCTTCTTTTGCTCCTCTCTTCTCCATTTTGTTTTTCTATGTGTTGGCAGTCACTTGGGACTAACTCTCTTAAGGGATAGTTCCACATGTATTTTTTTGTAACCTAAGTCTGCCTTCAGGGATCCAACTGTGAACTGAATGAATGTGAGTAAATTACTTTTATATAGACATTAATAATATTGTCGTGCATTCTTTTTAAGAGGGACAAGAAGGAATCTTATCAGGAATCTTATAGAGAGAGGCTCAGATGAGACTGCAACAATCAAACCGCTGTGCACTGAAAAGGGAATGTTTAACTCTGCTAAGATATAGAACTTGCTAACACAAGTTAGGAAGGATATCATCAAAAAATATACCCTCTTCTGCCTCCCTGAACATTCCCACACCCACAATGCATCCTGCTATTGAGTGAGCCCTTCTGAGCGCACTGTTCCTGGCTGATACCCAGCCATACCAACGACTGACGCCAGACCTGTAAATGTGATTAATACCTTTTCATTTTATCCGGGGGGGGGGGGGAGCCATTTGGCATCTGCAAAAAAAGGAGAGGGACAGAGTGGTTGCCATTATATCAAGAGATAGAGATCAGTTTCAGGAAAAGGAAACCCATCAAAATGCAATAAAAGAAAGAGAGTAGCTTTGTCAGCAGGCAAGAAATCCATGCAACCTAAAGCTGGAAAATATAAATAGATTCTAATAACAGGATTACTTTGCAAGTATACAACAGGGATTGGGGGGGGACCCCTGCAATTAATTTATTAAGAGGGGGGAGCAGATTAGCATTTTCTTCTCTATTAGCAAAAATAAATTCAAGCATCATTATTCATCCTCTGAAGGACATTTGAAGGAGCATGCATCAAAATAGTTTCTTCATGGAATTAATTAGAGAGAGAGAGAGAGAGAGAGAGAGAGAGATATGAAAAGTATAACATTTTCCCAAAGCACTATTATTACAAAGATTATTGAGTGGTCTTCTTCATTTACCTTGTCCAATAGCCTCCTTTTCATGAAAAAAAAGTTGGTCCTCTGTTGGGTACCATTTCCATCTTTCTTTCTTACAAACTAAAAAGAGCCCAAAGTGGTTAGCATTTGCAGAATGTTGACTTCATTCTTTTGCTAGCTGGCGAGGAAAATTGTGCAGCTGTGTTTCTGCGAGTTTGGAAAAGGATAAGACTGAAACATGTTTTCCTTTCCTCTTTCATGCCGATGTAAGGAATTCTAACTTCTATAGCATTGATCATGTTAATATGTTTTTGATTTAGTAGTGGACCATATTCTTGCGGATTTGTCTGGGAATGTTTGATATATTGTTAGGCAATTTTCTCGCTGTGCGGTAAAGACATTTTGATTGATTGATTCCACTCCTACACCAAGAGAGTTTTGTTGCTGATTAACTGATCATTTACACTGGTAAACTAGATTATAGGCTCTCCCAGACAACCTGCTTATTGAGCATTTGTCCTGATTTGTTTGCCTCATATTTGTATGGAGTTTATTTGTATGGCTGCCTATTAAGCATTCTTTTTTATTATTTGCACAGAGGTTATATGACATTGCCCAATGTCATCATTATTCCATGCATTCCGGGACATTTCCCCATTACTTTTCTTACAGCAAAAATAAAAATCTGGCGTTTTGCTTTTGTTTTCAAAGATTCATAGAATTGTAGAGTTGAAAGGGACCCAGAGGGTCATCTACACAACTTCCTGCAATATAGGAATCACCACTAAAGAATCCCTGAAAGATGGTCATCCAACCTCTGTTTAAAAACCTTCAATGAAGGAGAGTTGTGGGGTTTTTTTTTTTAGAAGCTAGCATGTTGTACAAGAGTGTCAAATTCACTTGAATTGTGCGACCTAAATATGCTGATATACAACTGAATCATTCTCACACAATAGTAACAGTCTAAAGTGGCCTATGGGCAGTTTTCAACTACAGTGGTACCTTGGTTCCCAAACTTAATCCATTCCGGAAGTCTGTTCCAAAACCAAAGCGTTCTAAAACCAAGGCATGTTTTCCCATAGAAAGTAATGCAAAATGGATTAATCTGTTCCAGACTTTTAAAAACAACCCCTAAAACAGCAATTTAACATGAATTTTACTATCTAATGAGACCATTGATCCATAAAATGAAAGCAATAATCAAAGTACTGTACTATAAATAAATAAGACAGTATTGTAGATAATAAAAATAAAAATTATTATTTTTCCCCTTACGTACACTGATGATAGTCATTGTTTGGATGGGGGGCTTTTATCCATACTGCAGTCACACAATCAATCAATCAATCAATCAATCAGTAACTGAACTGGGTTCCACAGAGTCACAAACACAAGTCACAAAAACGAAGCCACAAGTCACAGTCACATGTCAGTTCCATAAAACGAATAACAAGTCACAGTAAAAAATAATAATGAAAAAGCAACACAAACAAAAACACAAAAAAATAGTAAATACAAAAGCTCCAAATATCACCTCTGTGTTGCATGGGTGCTCGGGACTCAACAGCCGACAACAGGAAGTGGAACATGTTCTGCTTCCAAGGCAAAGTTCACAAATTGGAACACCTACTTCTGGGTTTGCAGAGTTCTGTTTCCACGTTGTTCATAAACTAAGCTGTTCTAAAACCAAGGTACCAACGTAAATAGTTGAGCTAATGTAAGGATTAGTGTGAATGCAATGGGATTTCCCCTTCTCCTCCTGCACCGTCCTCAAACCTGCTCCAGATGGTTGGGAGCACAAATCCCAGAATAGATTTAGGAGGCATTCAAAGGAAGGAGAGGGGAAGAATATTCCACTGAAACTTTTGCTGATTGCTACATTGAACACAACCTTATATCTTCTGCTTTCACCTTGGTATTTATTTACACATCAGCTACCCTTGAAGCACATTTCTGATTTGCTAAATGTGCTTTCAACATGCGTAAGGCATGAAAGGGAGGGGGAGAAGAATCTAATTAGAAACAACAAGTATACAAAGTTACATTGTTTGACAATTACTCTTCTCCAAGTGGGGCTCTTCTGACTTAGAGCTCACCCATGAGAAAAACTATACTCATCATCCAAATGAAAGTAATTAATTGAGGGTCGGGAAAGCAGTGGAGATTCCCAAGGAAACAACTGGGAGGCAAGATTGGCTATTAAATATTGCTGCAGGGGGAAGCTGAGAAAGTATTATATTCCCCCCTCCTAAGAGCTATTTAATATACATTGATCAGTCATTACTTCCCATATATACAGGGTTTATCTGTTTATCAGCAGCCCGAGATTTAGTGTCAACCATCCCGACAGATTCCCAATACAGATAATAATAGGGTGAGGACAAAAAGAAAATGGGAAGATCCATCTTTCAATGCCTGCTGCCATCTTAGGAGATCAATAGCTGTCATAATGTCCTTATCATTCTGGGAACAGAAATACTATTTGGGCAATAAAGCTTTCCTGTTTTAGTTGTTAATTTAGATCAGCTTTGACAGAACTCTGAAATTCTGGCCTGGTGCATGAAAGAGCGTTAAGCACACAAACACACACACACAGGGATTCCCAGTTATTGTGTTACTCTAACAAGTCTTTCGAGATGAACTGCAGATTGGGAATGCTATTATGCAGAGTTGAGCTGAAACTAAAGTTGCTGATGACTACAAAACCAGTGATACATATAATATGAATTTCTGCTGCTCATAATACTCACTTTTTATTTGGAGCCAGGAACTATTACCCTGAAACTCTTAGTACATTCATAATCAATGAGACATGCCTTGAGAGGATGCCCCACTTTTTTACCTGCACAGTCAGCATCCGATGGACTGGGAAACTGGCAGAAGAGGGATCTGTTGCCATGTGCTGCCTAGGCCAGAGGGTGTCTCACCCTCTATCTGCAACAACAACCAGTCAAAGCTGGTCCATTAGAATGAATGTGGCACTATTTCATCAACCTCATCCCAGCTGCCTACATTCTTCCTTATATCCAGTGCAGCAGGATATCTGGCAGGGAGAAGGCTGGGGGAAAGCCCAAAATTAGTTGACTCCACCAGCTGTTGGCTCTATCTCCACTTACTGGAACACTTTCTACCAGTCTCAGTGGACACCAGCCTCTCCTGCTGCTACTTCCAAGGTCAGAAAGTGTCTTTACTATCTAATAGAAGGCTCCAAAACAGTGTGTTCCAGCTATTGTGGTGCTGGGCTGGTCCATTGGATACCAAGCCATTCCATTGATCCATTGGATCCCAAGCCAGTTTCACTGATGTCAAACATCATGGGGCCCAATCTGGTTGCCCCTGCTCCATTAGGTAAAAGGTAAAGGTAAAGGGGGACTCGGGTGGCGCTGTGAGTAAAACCTCAGCACCTAGGACTTGCCGATCGTATGGTCGGCGGTTCGAATCCCCACGGCGGGGTGAGCTCCTGTCTTTCGGTCCCAGCTCCTGCCCACCTAGCAGTTCGAAAGCACCTTTAAGTGCAAGTAGATAAATAGGTACCGCTTTATAGCAGGAAGGTAAACGGCGTTTCCGTGTCCTGCGCTGGTGCAGGCTTGCCAGAGCAGCTTTGTCACGCTGGCCACGTGACCCGGAAGTGTCTCCAGACAGCGCTGGCCCCCGGCCTCTTAAGTGAGATGGGCACACAACCCCAGAGTCGGTCACGACTGGCCCGTACCTTTACCTAAAGGTAAAGGGACCCCTGACCATTAGGTCCAGTCGTGGCTGACTCTGGGGTTGTGGCGCTCATCTCGTTTTATTGGCTGAGGGAGCCGGTGTACAGCTTCCGGGTCATGTGGCCAGCATGACTAAGCTGCTTCTGGCGAACCAGAGCAGCACATGGAAATGCCGTTTACCTTCCCGCCAGAGCAGTACCTATATATCTACTTGCACTTTGACATGCTTTCAAACTGCTAGGTTGGCAGGAGCAGGGACCAAGCAACTGGAGCTCACCCCGTTGTGGGGATTTGAACCACCGACCTTCTGATCGGCAAGTCCTAGGCTCTGTAGTTTAACTCACAGCGCCACCCGCGTCCCTTGCTCCACTAGGTAAGATTGTGCAAAGAAAGTTGTTCTTACCTCCAAGTATAGGTGGACCCTTCCAGCTGAAGAGGAACCAAGCTTTAGATGCTCAGAGAGCTCTAAGAAGATAGGAACAGATTTTTTAAAAAACTGCAAGTATTGCAACCGAGGCTACACCACTGTGGGGCAGTTTTTGCCACCCTGGTCCCCATGGGGAGGGACAGCAGGATATAACAACAACAGCAGCAGTTTTATTATGTATTTATTATTCATACCCCGTGTGTGTGTGTGTGTGTGTGTGTCTATCTATAGATGAGATAGAGCTGGAGATAAATATTCCTGAATGAATCGGCTGTGTGGAAAGGCTGCCCTTACAGGTGGCAGTTTTGCAAGAAGGACACGAGGTGGGAAGTATACGGAGATGAACAGGAGGTGGAAGGAGCCACAGAATTTCACTAAAGAAGTGAGAAGGTGTGGAACCAGACTGAGAGAGAGGATCATCAAAAGTTTGCAAAGGAAATGGAAAATACAGGACTTTGAACAAGTTGCTGAATGACAGAATATGCACTCAGTAGGGGGGCTTCAGTGAGACTTGTCACTTGTCTTTTGATAGCGATGTTCACTCTGATGAGATAATGCATTTGATTTACATATATTTGCAGGCTGATTTTGTAAAATTTATATATATGACAGCTGCTAATCCAAGTGAGATACCCACTTGAGCAATTATATCACCCCATGCTTGATAGAGCCCATCAGAAGAGATCTGGTGATTTAGCCCCATTGCTCTGGATCGAGGAGTGCAGCTAGCTGCTCTTGCACCCAGCGCTGTGGGGGCAAGGGGAACCGCCCACGGGGTGCCACAACGATCCACCCAGGGGGGCAGTGTGGTGAGCTGCCCACAGAGTCCGCCTGGCAGACGGAAGCCCCACGCTGCCGTTTGGGGCAGCGCAGGACCCCGAGCTACTGAGTCACTCCCAGGAGAGACACATGGCTTGGGTGCGCTGCAGGCCAGGCCCCACAGAAAGTGCTGCCCCCCACGGTGTGCCATTTTGTCCCCCCCTCAGGGATGACAACTGGGGCTGACCGCACCCCTGGCACCCCCCTTCCTATGCTCCTGTCTGGATCAAATCTCTCTGCTCTTTATTTCACACACACTTCTAATACTATCACAAATATGGTATCAAGGACCACCCTAAATCACAGCTGACTTAAACCAATCTGCAAAGTCTATGCATCTGTAAAGACATCTGCGTATTTTAATATACACAATGGAGAACTAATAAAGATACTAAATGAATGCTCGTCATTGCGGGAGGATGTGTGCGGGAAGGAAAGGAATTGGCACAGTTAATTTTACAACCTGGAAGCACTTTTTTGGGGAGGAAATCTCTCTTGAGGAAGAGTTACATTTGCGTGGTGGGGATGTCAGTTCGGAAGAAAAGGTGATTAAAGGGGTTGGACGTGACGGAGGTATGCACAATTGTGTGTGATGTGGAGAAAGTTCATAGAGAGAAGGTTTTCTCCCTTCTTCTTAATACTAGAAATGGGGATCATCCAAGGAAGCTGAATGTTGGAAGATTCAGGACAGAGAAAAGAAGGTACTTCTGCACGCGGCGGATAGTTAAACTATGGGAGATGCTCTCAGGAAAGGTAATGATGGCCAACAAATGAGATGGCTTTAAAAGAGGATTAGACAAATTCGCAGAGGGTCAGTCTATCAGTGGTTGCTGGCCATGATGGCTATGTTTCAGTTGCTGGAAGCCACAGGAGAAGAGAGGTTGTGGTTGTGGGTTTCCAACACAGGCATCTGGTTGGCCACTGTGAGAACAGGGTGCTGGACTAGATGGGTCATTGGCCTGATCTAGCCTTCTCTCCTTATGCTAATAATAATAATAATAATAATCATATAAATAAGACAATATGCATAATACAATATACAATATGCAAATAAAATAACATTCAACATTCATTAAAATAATATAGAATAATATTAAATATCAGCATTTCAAAATTAAACAGAAATCCACTCAACAATTACAATAAGTAATTTCTAAACTCCAATCAATAAAACAACAGCAAAACAAAGTGCATAACATAATGCAATACAAAATGAGAAGCAGAGACTGGAGGGTGGAACAAGGAGGCCTTGCCTGATGGAGTCTCTCCCTCACAGTTCTTCCTCCAGGACCAGCTCCCTTATGAGGACTCCTAGGGCCAGAGAGTGGGGCAAGGCAGGTGGAAGGAGGCCTTGCTTGATGGAGTCTCTCCCTCATAGTTCTTCCTCCGGGCATAGCTTCCTTATGAGGAGACCCAGGGCCTGAGGGTGGGGCAAGGCAGGTGCAAGGAGGCCTTATGAGTGAAAGGCTGGCCCTACCCTGCTGCAACTGGAAAAGACCATGCTAAAGTCACTTTGAGGGAGGGAAAATTATTTCCCATCGCCTGGTGCATTTAGCTTGAGAGATGCTTTTGATTAAACCTGGAACTTTTTCCGGACAAAGCACAGGCTCTCCATCAGTAATCTCCTTGCCCCCTCACCTCCTCTTTCCCTGCCCTTCCTCCACATTTATCCTCTTCTGCCTTTCCCCCAATCTTCCTACTTAACTCAATAAAAGGGAAAGGCAGGATTTTCAATAATTCTACAGAGCTCCAAAACTGTTATGACAGGGGCATAATTTAATTATTGCAAACTTCTTTTCTTCCTGACAGCTTCTTCTTCTTCTTTTACTTTTACTTATTTTACCCAAAAGGATGATATACCCTTTTTTAAAAACATTATAACTAAAATTGGAACAGTCTTTTCTTTTCCATTTCTCTCATAATCTATTGTTATTGGTAAAGGTGGGAAATATTTTTCTCAACCCAAGGGTCAGGTTCCCTCCTGGGGGGAAAAGAAGCTGGAAAAGCAGCAAATGTGGCTTTTGCTTTTGTTGAGGAGGATATATTCCAGTCATGCAAAGGTGAAAAGGTTTCTTTACACAGGTATCCATCCCTTCTCCAGCCAGGCAGACAAGAGGTATTATCACAGTGGAAGGACACATTGCAGCCAGCCAAAAACACCTGAGACAGGTGAGAGCAGGAACAGCGAAAGGTGTGACCTGGGTAGATAATTTGATCTGGGGGAGAGTCCTGAGGGCCACTTAAATAGGTCTGGAGGGCCGCATATAGGCCCAGCTCTGATATAGATAAGGAAAACATCTCAGTAAACTACAGAAACAACGACAAGCAGCAACAGCTAGATGCTAAAGCAGGAGACAGCCACAAATGCTGTGATATCACAACGGACCCATTTTAGCACAAGATGCTCTTTATTTTTCTCCCTCTAGTGGTGTGAGGTGACAATCTTCTTTCTTTCTTTCTTTCTTTCTTTCTTTCTTTCTTTCTTTCTTTCTTTCTTTCTTTCTTTCTTTCTTTCTTTCTTTCTCCCACTTAACTACCATTGCCACTAAAGGGTGTAGAAGAAATACAACACAAATAAGGGCAGAATTCAGTCGGAATGGTAAAATCAGATTTCAATTAAAATGCCTAATGGATTCATTTTTTAAAAAGTATTCAGTAGTGGATTAAACCACAGAGCCTAGGACTTGCCGATCAGAAGGTCGGCGGTTCGAATCCCTGCGACGGGGTGAGCTCCCGTTGCTTGGGCCCTGCTCCTGCCAACCCAGCAGTTCAAAAGCACGTCAAAGTGCAAGTAGATAAATAGGTACCACTCCAGCAGGAAGGTAAACGGCATTTCCATGCACTGCTCTAGTTCGCCAGAAGTGGCTGAGTCCTGCTGGCCACATGGCCTGGAAGCTGTATGCCGGCTCCCTCGGCCAATAAAGCAAGATGAGCGCTGCAACCCCAGAGTCAGCCATGACTGGACCTAATGGACCCTTTACCTTTACCTTTTAGCCTCCTGAAGCTCAACAAGGAGGAGGCCTGTCTGACCTCAACTGGAAAAGAAATGCACCCAATCCTGAAAGCACAGATCCTGGTGGATGCAAACCATGCACTGAATCATGGAGGACCACTAGCGGCGATTCCCCCAAAGACATCTGAGAATATGAGGTACTGGGCAGGCCTTGAGCCACCTGGATCCAAATGGTGAAGGGCCTTATACCTTGTACCTTGCACCTGGCTCAGGTTTGCCAGCCGGTTCCACTTGAGCAGGTCATTCCCACATTGTTTCCGATTTCAGACGGAAAGTCAAAATGTCAAAAGGGAAAGGAAAGTTTCTTCGGTTTCTAATGGGCAGTGTTGGCAAGGCTGACATTTGGGGTCAAAAAACCGAATTGCTTGGAAACGAACATTTCCTTGCAAGGTGGCAACGTGAATGTAAGAGAGGGAGAGAGAGGGAGATGGGAAGGGGTGAGGAAAGGAATAAGGTTTCATTAGCAAAACCAAGCCTCACTGCAGAGAAAGGAACATTATGGAAGCTGGGGTATTCAAAGTCACATTTCAAAGGTGTCCTCTTTGCATTGGCAGGAACGCATCGTCCCTTGGAGTTAGGCCACCTCACCCTTCGTAATGCCTACTTTTATTACCTTCTGTATATTGCAGATAGAGAAGTGATGGTGCATGCCTAAGGCCACTTAGGCAGTTCATGGCTCAGGTGAGAGTTAAAATCACTGATTCCCTGGTCCTAGATTGGTTGGTTAGGCAGGATGTTAGCTTTAGCCTTTACTACACAGCTTCCACATCCATTCCCACAGGCACACCAGTCAGTTTAATGACTCTTTATGCTATGTTCTGTTAGGGGGATACGGGCGACGCTGTGGTCTAAACCACTGAGCCTCTTGGGCTTGCCAATCAAGAGGTTGGCAGTTTGAATCCATGCGACAGGGTGAGCTCCCGGCACTCTATTCCAGCTTCTGGCAACCTAGCAGGTCGAAAGCATACCAGTTCAAGTAGATAAGTAGGTACCACTGCGGCAGGAAGGTAAATGGCATTTCCATGTGCTCCTACTCCGATCATGGTGTTCCGTTGCACCAGAAGCAGTTTAGTCATGCTGGCCACATGATCCAGAAAGCTGTCTGCGCACAAATGCTGGCTTCCACGGCCTGAAGTGAGATGAGCACTGCAACCCCATAGTTGCCTTTGACTGGACTTAAGCATCCAGGAGTCCAATACATTTTTAATTTTACTATATTCTGTTAATAGCCCTGGATTACCTCTTTTGATCCATGTCCTCCTTAGGGATGGGGGGGGGGATTCAATCACATTTTAGTGTGAACCCAGCTAATTCACACTTTCTGAAAAATGCATGAATCATAATGCAGCTGTCCTTCAAAAGTTCCACTTCTTTGAATTTTGCAGTACAGTTCTCTAATCCAAAAGTCCGTATGTTAGGGGAAAGTGTGCATAATAATGCATATAAAGTAATCATATAACGATTCATTGTATTAAAGGAAATTGTTTTCCAAACTGGTGTCTGTTATGAGTAAAGTGCACTAAAACACTGATGAATTTTTAACTTTCTGTTTTTAAGTAAATTAATCAGACACCTATTAGAAAGTTAGAAAGCAAAATGTGGAGGCAACATTTTAAGGCTTATTAGGCAGGCATGGCTAATGCCGTTGCTATGGACTTAAGGGACAATCTAAACACAAGATCAGTTGGGACAAGAGAGTAAGGATCTGTCCAGTGCTATTTTTCTAGAAAAAGAGATGCTGGAACTCAACATGAACACCTCCCTCATTCTCTTAGAATGGCAATGGTGCCCACCTGAGGGGTGCTGGAACTGAGTTCCAGTGAGTTCCTGCTGGGGGGGGAGCCCTGCCAGTAAGAGGTTGGGTCTGTCACATCTCTGGCTCAGCCAACCAGTTCCTGGTTCAGCCAAACTATACCTGAATAAGCCCATGTCCCAGTTCAGCCAATGCAACACCAGTGTAACACCTGTGTCTCAGTGAAACTAGGGATCAGTCAACTGAGACAAGACTGGTGGATCTTACACCAGCATAAACCCTGGAAAATGGGCCAACTGCGGGGTGGTGAGGGAAAAACTGGGCTCAGGAGACTTACACTGGATCATAATTCCATTCAGCTCAGTCACATGACCTAGCAACTTGGTGGAACTTACACTGGCAGAAAGGTTTAAAGGTTTCTTTTCCCTTTGCCAGGCTTAGGCCAGTTCAGCTGGCAATAACCCCACTCCTGAACAGAGTTTCAATAGGGGTGATTTATGCTATCTTAATTTTAACCAGTGCCAGTTCCACCGGATTCAAATACTTAGCTTTGGTCTGCCCACCACTGCTGCTAAGCAATCAGAAGGGAGGAAAATGAGGCATCTCCTTTGTGTTCCCTGGTGAAGAGATTTGCTCTTATCCCACAAGAGCAGCTTGCAGCAAGAAATACATGAAACACCTGTAGCAAATGATGCATTGTCTCTTTAATGGCTGTGTGTGTCTGATACAAATTAAACAAAGTAAGCCTTTTCAAGTATGGAAAGAAAGTTATAGAGAATGCTTCACCTGTAGATACTCAGCTTGTCAGAAACCTTATTATGATTTACATTTGGACCCTACACTTCACTACAGGCAGGGGCGTAGGAACAGGGGCACGGGGGGGGGGGCAGCCCGTCCCGGGTGTCATCCTTGAGTGGGTGACAAAATGGTACACCGTGGGGGGGGGGGCACTTACCGTGGGGCCTGGCCTGCAGTGCGCCCGAGCCACGCATCTCTCCTGGGAGTGACACAGTGGCTCAGTGCTCCGCACTGCTCAAAACGGCGTCTGCCAGGAGGATGGACTCCTGGGTAGATCACCACTGTGCCCCCCTGGGCGAATTGCCCCGCACCCGTGGGTGGATCGCCCTACCCCCGCTGCTCTGGGTGCCAGAGTGGCTAGTTACGCCCCTGATTACAGGAGCTTGTAACATTCTGATAGTTATGCGAGCATTACAATTTTATGAACTAAAATGTTCATTCAGATGAATTTGAATGAAACTAATTCATTTTGTAGGGACGCGGGTGGCACTGTGGGTTAAACCACAGAGCCTAAGACTTGCCAATCAGAAGGTTGGCAGTTCGAATCCCCGTGACGGGGTGAGCTCCGGTTGTTCGGTCCCAGCTCCTGCCAACCTAGCAATTTGAAAGCACGTCAAAGTGCAAGTAGATAAATAGGTACCACTCTTGCAGGAAGGTAAAGGGTGTTTCCGTGCGCTGCTCTGGTTTTCCAGAAGCGGCGTAGTCATGCTGGCCACATGACCCAGAAGCTGTACGTCAGCTCCCTCGGCCAATAAAGCAAGATGAGTACTGCAACCCCAGAGTCGGTCATGACTGGACCTAATGGTCAGTGGTCCCTTTACCTTTACCTTAATTCAGTTTGTAAAAGGAAGCACTAGAACCGGAACTAGTTCCTTCTAGGACAGGAGGAACTATAGCTTGAACTAGTTCCTTTTAAAAATGAACTTCCCAGGCACTGGTCCACTCCAGGGCACTTTGAACCCAACTCCTTTTTCCACTTGGAGTGAGCCCATGCTGGATAGTAGAATTTGCTCATGGAAATTTTGGAATGGATATAAGAACTGATTTCACCTCCTGCTGAATTCTTTTTCTTACAAAACATCCTTTTTCTCAACCCCTCCCCTTTATTTCCAATATTCTCAGGAGAGAAGCCTGAAAAAAGAGACATTATTTCAAATGGAAAAACATTGATTTTTATTTTATATTTTTACAAACCTCCCAGGGAGTCTCAATTGACACATTGTTTTTTGTTTCCTTATTGGCTTGTTTGAAGTCTTTGATGTTTTCCGAGCCGAGGCTTGGATTGCTTGTGCATCCAGCATGACCCTGTGTCAAATGGGAATTCCTTTCAATCAGACCCTAACTTTAGGAAACAAGTGCCTTGAATTTCTCAGTCTAATCTTGTTGCCGCCTGCTTCCAAAAGACAGTTTGAGTCGAGATGAATCTCCTAAACTAGACCAGGGAAGAAGTCAGTGATTGGGGAGTGGAGGAGTAGATGCAATTTATGAGTTATGCAGTGGAAAAAGAGAAGATTATGGTTTAGAGTGGGGAGCATGGTGTCAATAGCTTTATTAAAATATACATTCTGAAGGAGAAAGGGAAACACTTCTATAGAATCTCACTGGTAATACAGAAAGCAGTAAAATGGATTTAAGGGACAGAATTCACTGTGTTCTGGAATGCACATACTGCATTGTTGACTCACATATTATTCCTTTTTGGAACAGAAAGGCTGGTTCTGTCGCGTCTTCGGCATAGCACTGATGAGCTGTGCTTGATGCTGATTGGCTGGGAGCCAGCTATGCAGGAGTGCTGATTGGCTGGGAGCCCATTTGTGTGTGTGGACGTCTATGTGCTTAGTTCTTTCCCAAATGGCTGATTTTCCAATTGAAAGCGCATGTACCCCAAGCAACTTTCCCTTCTACAGGGAAGCAGATGCATACTTAATCTTGGAAACATGCAATCAGCCAATGAGGGAAGGAGTTACCTGTCCCGAATGCTCCTCTGATCAGCAAGACTGCTTTTCATTGAAAAAGAGTATAATAGGGCTTTGTTGTACTCTTTTACAAGCAATGCGTACTTTGCCCCATAGAGTTCTGGTTCTGGTTGGACAAATCAATCTATCTATGGTCTTTGGCACTTTTGCATTTGCTCACCCATATTTCCATTCTATTTATTTAAAACAGTTTCTATGTCACCTTTCACCAGAATGATTACAGGGTGATTTACAATGAACTAAAATACACACACAAAAAATATCCAGGCTTATTAAATGCTGTTACGAAGAATTAATGGCTTCATAATGCCTGAGTAAACAGATGAGTTTTTAATAAGTGGTGAAATACCAGTGCTTAGGTGCCTGCCAGACCTCCAGAGAGAGATCATTTCATAAGGTGGGTGTTTCAAATTAATTTCTGTATCAATATCTTTTAAAAAAAGAATCAGCACAAAACATATTTAAATATGTATTTTAATTGTATCTTCTCTCCAAATAAAAAAATACATATTTTAAAGCATATATTCTCTCCAAATTTACATTTTGAAATATATATGTAAAAATAGCTTTTCCACTCATGGCACCAGTATTATGGGATGAACTCGCTGCTGAAATATGAGAGGCCCCATCTGTATTGGCATTCCGTCGGCTTCTCATGATGTACCTGTTTACCAGGAATTCCTTTGATCTCTGGACCTGAGCCTCCCTTTTTAATTAATGTACTTTTTAATAAAAAAATTATTGCATATTTAAATTATGAAAGTTTGTATATTAATGTTTGAATGGAACTGTTTTATTACATTTTTGAAATCATAAATGTTCATATTTTAATGCTTCCGTAATTGGTTTTTATGCTTGTAAGCTGCTTAGAGACCTGTTCTTGCATTCACTGGTTCACGAACAAAGAAATAAATAGTTTAGTTGCAATTTTTGAGCCTCAAACTCTGTTGAAACACAGCGAAAGCCCGGGGATGAAAACACAATCGTACACATGTCTACTCAGAAGTAAGTCTCATTGATTACAACAGGGCTCTTTCCCAAGAAAGTGTTTGTAGGATTGCAAGTTCTGATCCTCATATTCAACTGAGGAGTGTGGATCAGATATTCATATATATATATATATATATATATATATATATATATATATATATATGAATCAATGAATATTGAACTATTTGTTCATAAACAACTTGGATGAAGGTATTGAGGGCGCCACAATTTAAGAAGGATATTGAGAAGCTGGAACATGTGCAGAGCTCTTCTTCTTCTTCTTCTTTGGCAATCACTCATAGCCGAGTAAGATTGTCTTCCATAAACACAGTTTTAACAATAAGTCCGTAACTGTGGAGGCCAATTCTGGATCCACGATTCCTTCCACAGTGGGGACATTGGTTTCTGGGTGGGAGTTGATCATGGTGTGGATTTGCCAAGCTTGCCTTCCTCTTAGCACATTTCTTCCTTGCATCCTGAGTTCAAGTGTCTTCAAAGCCTACAACACCTTTGATAAAGGTTGTTCTCCAATTGGAGCGTTCACAGGCAAGTGTCTCCCAGTTGTTGGTGTTTATACCACATGATAAATGGTTTGGAAACCAAGTCTTATGAGGAATGATTGAAAGAATTGGGTATGTTTACCCTGGTAAAGAGGAGTCTGAGGGAGCCATGGTCAAATATATAAAGGGTTGTGGTGGCTTTAAGAAGGAGCTTCAAATCCAAAATTTCTCTTTTCCTACAGATGCTTGTAGAAAATAATACTTGCAGCTCAGCTTTTTGGATGCCAGAAGGTGGAACATTATGAATTCTCCCAGATCTATGGACGCCTAAATCAGAAGTGGGGAACATTTTCCAGCTGAGGAGCACATTGCCACACAGAGAACCTTCTGGGGACCACATGTTGGTGGCAGATGGGGCCAGAGGCAAAAGGAGGTTGAACAATGGCTGAGCATTATATATCCTAGCCATGCAAAATACATCTCTCTATTCTCCAGACGCGGGTGGCGCTGTGGGTTAAACCACAGAGCCTAGGACTTGCCGATCAGAAGGTCGGCAGTTCGAATCCCCGCGACTGTGTGAGCTCCCATTGCTCGGTCCCTGCTCCTGCCAACCTAGGAGTTCGAAAGTGCAAGTAGATAAATAGGTTCCCGCTCTGGCGGGAAGGTAAACAGCATTTCCGTGTGCTGCTCTGGTTCGCCAGAAGCGGCTTAGTCATGCTGGCCACATGACCCAGAAGCTGTACACTGGCTCCCTTGGCCAATAAAACGAGATGAGCGCCGCAACCCCAGAGTCAGCCACGACTGGCCCTAATGGTCAGGGGCCCCTTTACCTTTACCTTTACACAAATACACATCTCTCTATTCTCCAGATGGGTAAGCAAGAGGCATTAGCATGGTTCAAGGACAGATTCCAGGCAGGCAAAAATTGTCAAGGAAGTACTAAAGCAGGGCTGGTGATAGGCTTGGGGGGGGGGGCGACACTGAAGGAGAGTCCTGGAGGAAAGGGTGGCTTGATGTTATTTATTTATCTCGGTCTTTCTTTCAGGTTGTCCGAAACACCATGGGATTTCAAGCAGGTTTGGATGGATAATACATATTCCCAACATGCAGGTTTGCTCTGCTGACCAAAGAACCTCTGCTAACTTAATGGTGATGAGCCCCCTGCTGTGGCGCAGGCGAAGGAAACAAAATGCAATCTCCACAATCGGTTTTGCTTGAATCCAATCCGGCAGCCTCAAGGAGCTGGAGAGACCCGACCATAAAGGAATCCTTGGATTAGTCACACCCTTTGTTTCCTCTATGGCTCTGTTCAGTTAAACTTGCCCTGACTGACCTCCCTTCAAGATGCGTTATCATATTTTCTCTGAGTATTATTTTCTTGGAGGGGGGGGGGAGGGAACTAAAGAAAATAATGGGAAGGGAAGAAAGCAAAAACAAGGCAAGCAATTCCCTTTTTATTGATTTCTCCTGTCATCTTTTCTTGATACAGAAGTACAGTTTAGGATCCGTCCTCAGCCTCCGCTCTCATGGTGGCAAACAATGTATGGTGCATCTTCATCACACACACGTCTGAGGGGAAAGGTAGAGGGAAATTGCCTCAAACTTTTCCAGTTCATTGCCCAATATTTCCCATTTCCTTCAAGAAAATAAATCCTGCCCTTAAGCCAACAGTCTTCAGGATTAACAACCCTACTCTCGCTGCAAAAGGCATATGGCAACCCCATACACCATGGCCTTCTCATAACTGCCATTTTAAAAAGTACTAATATATTTTATATTGCTAGTTTCTCAAAAGACTACTAATTTTTTTTTCTCAGAGAAATTTTACTCTGACAGTGAGCTGTATCCACAAAATTGTTGTCTACATGGAACAACTTCCATGAGTGCAACAAAATGTTACAAAATGTTACATATCTCTCCTCCTTCCCAGTCTACTCTAGGTGATCCCCCCCCCAACCTCCTGTAGTAATTTTTGGGGCAATATTGGGGGCATTGGGGCAACGAGAGGGAGAAGAACTTCAGTCTGCACATGCAATTTTGAATGCAACCCTATAGTTTTATATGTCAATTTTATGTATTGGGTGGCGCTGTGGGTTAAACCACAGAGCCTAGGTCTTGCCGATCAGAAGGTTGGCGGTTCAAATCCCCGTGACGGGGTGAGCTCCCGTTGCTCAGGCCCTGCTCCTGCCAACCTAGCAGTTCGAAAGCACGTCAAAGGGCAAGTAGATAAATAGGTACCTCTTCACCAGGAAGGTACACGGTGTTTCCGTGCGTTGCTCTGGTTCGCCAGAAGTGGCTTAGTCATGCTGGCCACATGACCCGGAAGCTGTACACCGGCTCCCTCATCCAATAAAGTGAGATGAGCGCCGCAAACCCAGAGTCGGCCACAACTGGACCTAATGGTCAGGGGTCCCTTTACCTTTACCTTTATCCATTCTTTTAAAACCACTTTGGAAATTTTTGTTATTGTAAGTGATTCATAAATAATAATGAATCACACTGAGACACTGCATTCAGTGATGGTTCCTTTTAACTTTTGACATGTGTCCTGGTCCTGAAAAAAAAGCCTTTTCATTTTGAGAAAGGGTCTGAGTTGAAGACAGGGTTGAAAATGTCCCAGAAGATCTTCCTGGTTTGCTGAGGTTTTTTAAAGAAGTGGAAGGTGATATTTTAGACTATAACTCCTATCATCCTGGATTGCCCACCATGCTGACTGGGGCTGATGGGAGTTGTAGTCCACTGCTTCTGGAGGGCACCATGTTGGCTACTGCTGCACTGAAACATTAGAAGAATCTGCTTCAGTTACTTCGCTCAGGACAGTGAAAGAAAACTCTGGTCTGGATTCACCCAGCAGTAACTTCCAAAAGTAGGGCGAAGGACGAGAAGGCGCTTAGGGCACTGATTCCCAGAAGAATTGACCTTCTAGCTTGTGGTTTTCCCATCTGCGGAATGCTCCTCCTGGTGAATTACATCTGTCTCCTTAATTGTTAACTTTCAGGAGTGATTTTAAAGCATTCCTGTTCACCCTGGCTGAAAGATACAGTTCCTGGCAACCTTGGAATTAGTAGCTGGGGCAGTATGTCCCCATCTTTAAATGCTTTAAATGTGTTTTCATTCTATCTTTCATGGTTTCATGATGTTCCTTTGTTTGTTTTCCACCCTCGGATCTCTTGGGAGGAAAGAGGGCTGGATAGAAATTTCAATAATAATATAATAATAATATATAAAAAACATGATTGGCTCACAGAGACCAAATTTCCGGAAGCCCCAATCAGAGTGATGCAACATCATATTAGAGTGATGCTCCAGAGGGATTTTGAGAAAGAGATGGTACCTGGGAATGGGAGTGAGTCCAGCCCACAAAGTCAATTTCACCTCTGGCCAGTCGCCGCTCTCAAATTTGATGACTCCCCATTCACCCTACTATGAGTCTTAAATTTGAACTCGAAGTTCTCTGCGGAAAACTTTGGCTCAACCTCTGTTTTGAGATACGCTTGTTACTCGTGGTGTTGCTTCTGAAATGTTTTCATAGCAGTTTCATTACTCCTTGCATTTACTATTTCTTCCACGTCTTCATTTTAATTGCTGCTCTAGCTTTTGCGGTTGCATTTCTTGTAGATACTTTGAAATGTTGTTGCAGCTATGGCTGAGAGGCAGGACATGAACAGCTTAAAGAAACAAACGTAGCTGGCCACAACGTTCCATTGAGAAACCACACAAAGCACATGGCAGGGTGGGGAAAGTGACAAATATCCTCTCTCTCCGGTTGATGCAGCTGTTCACCCTCATCAGGAGACTGTGTGCATTAAACGACAACACATTGGCGTGTGGGCTGAGCTGCCTAGTAGCTTTGATAAATGCAAGCATGTCCATGTATCCAAATAAGAATCACATTGATGGCTTTTTTGAAGGGGAGGGAAGTGTTTCAGCACAAGCCAGGCATCCACTCACATGAGAATGCTTCTCTTTCTTTTCCTCCCTACCTGAATCTCCCTGTGTGTCCCACCCACAATATCTGCTTCATAAGTAGACCCTCCAGAGTAGATTTTGGAGGCATGTCTGGGGCATAGCTGTCAAGCGTCCCTTATTTGGCGGGACAGTCCCTTATCCCAGCGCCATGTCCTGCTGCTGTCCCTTATTGCTGATGTCCCTTAAATTTCCTGGGTTTCAAAGGAAGCAGCTCCTCTCCCTCCCTCCTTGCTGGCCAGGGAGGAGGGAGGCTTCAAATGTGTTGCTTGGCTGTGTTACTCACCCAATAAGGAGTCTAAGAACGACTGGGGAGTGGAGCTTGCATGCCTTGCGCTGATCAAATCGGCTGCATTGCCAGGGACTCGCCTTTGCTCAGCGCTTCCCAGCGGAGAGGTGACGGTGGTTTTCCTTGAGGCTTGAGGCTTCGTTTGGCTGCTGGTTGGGCTTTCTGCCTTTGGCTCGGAGGGGCTCAGAAGTTGAACATTCCTGTGCTTGGAAAATCCCTTATTTTGGCTGTTGATCCCTTATTTTCGAGGCTGCTGGTCCCTTATTTTCAAATCTGTAAGTTGACAGCTATGGTCTGGGGAAACTGGAGAGAGAGAGAAGAGAAAGTAGAATTCTCTGTATGCAAACAGATTTTGATTGTGCAAACAGACAGAGATCACTGGGTTTGACGTCAAACACATTTTAAGTGGATTTGTATTAGTTGAATCAGCCTTGTGAATGGTTTGAGGATGGTAGTCCAAAGAAACCTGGTTCAACCTGCCTTTGTAGAGGGCTTTCCCCTCTGGGTTGAAAATTTTATTTGATCTTAGGAATTCAGTCTACCAATAAGCAGATCGGTCAGACAGTGCAAACATTTCTGCTAGCATGATGGAATGATCTGCCTTCTCATCTCACTGTGCATTGCTCAGGGTTTGCCCCCAACACACCCACCCAATAAATGGGGGGCATGCGATGAGGAAAGTTGGAAAAGCCCCATTGTGCTAGCAGAAACCTTTGTGCCACCTTCCATGGACAAGGCTTGTTTCTTGAAGCCCACCTAATATTTTTTTTCATGCCATAATATTTATATGCCAATTAGTATAAACAAGGCAAACTCAAAGTGGTTTGTCAGGATAGAGATTCAAATACATTAAAAGACATGCAGTAAACAAAAGCATGCCATGGCTTACTTTATTTAGGATTTATTTTATACCTACCAACAAAAGTTCTTGAGGCAGCTTACAATATATTTAAAACTCAATAATAAAGAAAATGGTACAACAGAGCAAAGCAAAGATGCACACACATTTTTTCCAACTAGTTCTCTGATGTTCCATCCAGCTGCCTAACCTATTGCCTACCTGAATGAAATTTTGCTGTGTTCACAAACCTGGGTTCAGATAACCTTCATCCTTCAATGCCTCTCAGACCACTAAGTATCATTCACAGGGTTGTTTTGAAGATAAAATGTGGGGTACCTAGATGTTAAATTAATACATGCCCACTGAATGCAACAGGAAAGTATAGGAGTTGAATAAAAACTGCCTATGTATGCCATATATCCTACGCTGGGGGGTTGGGGAGAGAAATTCAATTCAGTTCACACTTAAAGGTGAGCCCAGCAAATTCTCACTTTCTGAAACAGTACCCAATCTGAAACACAGCCTCTGAAATTTGGACTTCCCCGAATTTTGCATTGTAGCTTTCCAGCTAAGTAATGCGTACAAAAATGCATGTGGCAGGGTAAAGTGTGCATAAAAGTGCATGCATTCATGAAAATAAAACAAAGTAATGGATTGTATCAGGTGGAAATGCTTTCTGAAAATGTGTATCTTAAGCACACTAAAATCATGATGAATTTTCAGGACTAAAAGGGAAAAAATGCAACCTGATGTGGAAATGTGGAGACCTGAAGAAAAACGAGAAGCTGAGAGAAACAAAAATGGATGGATTTAGGATCATAGAATCCTAGAGTTGGAAGGGACCCCAAAGGCCATCTAGTCAACCCCTTGCAATGCAAGAATCTCGGCTAAAGCATCCATGACAGATAGTGATAAAACAGACTTGCTCAATGGGACTTCTCCCTACTGCAGTTTTTGGAGGTGCACAGAAGTGGAGTCCTGTTGTTTGAGATGCTGCTTGCACAGGGCTAGATACAACCCATTATCGTTCAACACAACCCACTTCACAGAGCTGTTGTGATGTTTAGGGATGGGGCATGTTGCTTCTCTGTGCTCAGTTAGTGCTAGTAGGTTTCGTCAGGCTGGGTCAGAATGCTCCAAAACTCAGCAATTGGAATTTTGGTGTGAAAAAGTTTTTTTAAAAAAAAATTTGGTACTGCAGCCTTATTGGGAGGATTCACAGGGCAGTCCGAGAATCATTCTGCTTGTGGACAAGTGAACTCCACTAAGTTCACTTTCTTGTTCAATTTCCACAAACTTTGTCACCATCCCTAGGGATGATAGAATGCAGCCACCTATAAACTGCTCTGTATAGTACTTATCTCTAATACATTCTGGAGATACCTCTTTGTTTTCCCATTCCGCCCCTCAGATAATTCTCTACAAGAACCTGTGTGCTTTTATAAGTCAAGCTAGCCAGGCCCAGCCCTGCTAGCTGTCTGGCTAGGAGGCCACCTGGGAAACTTGTATAAGAAGCACTGACCTTTGTGAAGAAAGGGCAAGGTATAAGCCTGATAAATAAATAAGTGGAATAAACATGTGTGCCCAGCGTTTTCCCTGCTCTTGAAAAATGAATGCCCTTGCAAGGGAAGGTTCTCTGCCTCTACGTTGGGGTTTGTATTCATAAATTCATGCATGGAGCTATGTTTCCAAATTCAGGTATGTCCCTTCAGTGGAAGTGGTGGCTGTTGGCCAGCTGACACCCGCCCCCAACTCCAACCACAAATACATGCAGATGTTGCATCAGCTTTCCCAAAAACTCATTTTCATGTTTAACCTGGCAGCCACAAGCCCTACCCTCCAACTGAATTAATCTGTCGTGACACTGAAGATTTAAATTGCTGTTGACTGGGCAAAGCGGTGGGGTGGGGGTGCCAAACCCTCATGTGATGCTTTTTAAAAAGCTAAAAACAAGGCAAATGCAAACTGTGCTTAATACAATATGTACAAGAAGAAATGGAAATAAGATTAGAAGTGATGTGTGTGCCAAGAGGCCTTCTTCAGGCAGTGCAGATGCAAAAGAACAAGGTTAATAAATTTTATTTTATTTTTTCCCCATCCTCAAAAGCTGGCAGAAGTCTTCGTAGCAACAAGGTCAATTCTAACCTTATTTCTGCATCCCCCCCCCCCGATTCTCCTCCTCATTTCTTCTCTCATTCTCCTAAGAAGAAAATGGGGACCATTTAATGGATGCCGTAATACTTTTGGTTCTAGAGATGTCCTCGTTTCAAGAATGGTTAAATGTCACTGCGAATCTTTGAAATGATTAAAAGGAAACATGTAAAATGGAGACAGAGGGGTAGACACAGACTCTGCCTGTTGTACTTGGTGGGGCATCATTCTGATCAGCTTAAGCTCCATTGATTTCAATGGGTCTACTCTAAGCATGAAAAGCAATGACAAACCTAGTCAGCATCTTAAAAAGTAGAGACATCACCTTGCCAACAAAGGTCTGTATAGTTAAAGCTATGGTTTTCCCAGTAGTGATGTATGGAAGTGAGAGCTGGACCATAAAGAAGGCTGATCGCCAAAGAATTGATGCTTTTGAATTATGGTGCTGGAGGAGACTCTTGAGAGCCCCATGGACTGCAAGAAGATCAAACCTCTCCATTGTTAAGGAAATCAGCCCTGAGTGCTCAGTGGAAGGACAGATCGTGAAGCTGAGGCTCCAATACTTTGGCCACCTCATGAGAAGAACAGACTCCCTGGAGAAGACCCTGATGTTGGGGAAGATGGAGGGCACAAGGAGAAGGGGACAACAGAGGACGAGATGGTTGGACAGTGTTCTCGAAGCTACCAACATGAGTTTGACCAAACTGTGGGAGGCAGTGGAAGACAGGAGTGCCTGGCGTGCTCTGGTCCATGGGGTCACGAAGAGTCAGACACGACTAAACAACTAAACAACAACTCTAAGCATGTAATCAGTTTTCTGACAACTGTAGACACTTGGATTGGAGGAAGGTCCATTATAAAAGCAGACCCATTCCTCAGCACGTTTGAGACCTATTATGCAGAATGGACAATTTTCTTGTGCTTTTGTTAGGGCTCTTTATCATTAATAATTGCACAGAGGTGAGGATTTTAGTATGTGCTCCTTGACATATTACTCTCGACTGTAAGCAAGTGTTTGAAAAATGTAATCTGCCAAAATGCCATTCTCTGCACAACCATAATTTGGGGAAAAGGGATGGTAATGATGAGGAAATAACAGCTAAAGTTAGATGAAGGGTGTTTCGGTGGTGTGATGTCTTATCTCAGGCAGAGATGTCCTACTGAATTGAATGGAGCTTGCTTCGAGGTAAGCGGGGTTTGGATTCTTCTGCCTGAAATCTCGATCTCATCCAAGATCCTTTTCAGCAAGAGCTTTCTGCCACGAAACCCTTAGAAACAAACTTTTAAAAATCAATACTGCCATTTCACTCTTGCAGACATTATGGTTCTCTCTCACACATCATAATCATCATCATCTTCTAAAACTATCAGTGCATTTGGCATTTTATGGAGTAATGTAAGCTGAGAATAGTCGTTACCCTGCCCGCCTCGCAGCCTAAAAATGCAATCCTATACAGGTCGACTTTGTAGGAGGAAACCCCACTGAAATCAATTGAGCCTCCACCCAAGGTAAATGGGTGCAGGATTGCAGTGCAAATTTCAGACACCATTCACTGGGATCTTCTGCCCCACAAGTTGCTAATCAGTGCATAAGGGAGAAGAAGAAGGGGTGAAGTCTTCATTTCAAAACTTCTCTAATGCTTCTGCTATCACTGCCTGTGGAACAGAGGCAGAGGGAGCAGGAAGCATACCGGAGCGAGGGAGCCACTAGGGGGCGCATCGGAAGATGGCTGACAATAACATCTCTCCGACCCACACGAGGTAATTTGGAGATTATGATGGGAGTAATTAGCCTCCCTACCCCCCCCAGGATGGTGGTGGGGGGACTGCCCTTGCCTGCTGTGCCCTATACCACCCTCGAATTTGTGGGGATGGGGGCACTAGGCACAAAGCCCTCCAGTGGGATTCCGGCACTCCTGGACGCCGTCCCTGATCCGCCCGTCCCTGATCCACTAGCTGCAAGAACTTCAAAAGAAACAATTTGGATGAAGGAATGCACATATCTCAAGGAAGAAGGGGGAGTAAAGACTGCTAACAGAAGAGATCTCTGATAAAACAAGACAAGAATAAAACATGAGAAGATACACCAAGATACGGTATGGCAAATGACTGATGGGGGAGGGGGAAAACTTTCCTTTCTTTCCTTATGTGATTAAACAAGAATCCCCTCCCCTCACGAGTCAGAATTGTCATTTTAAGGACTTAAGCTGTGGATTTAAGGCTGTGTGGAGATAAACTTTCGAACCAGAGCATGTTTTAAGAAGTGCGTGGAATGTATAAGAGCTTTGGAATGGCGCAGTTTAAAATGCCGTCGCCATATTGGGAAGTTCTGTCGGAGGTCTTGAGTCTGGGAGGAGAAAGAGAGAAATAGAGCTGTTTTTATATTGTGGGTGAAACTCCTCAGTGGGACTTAAGAGCGACAGTTTTACGAGATCAATGATGGAAAGAGCGATGTTATCTATGAAGGTGATGATATATGGAAACCATCTTGATTTGAGGATTGGAAGAACGGAAAATTCACACAGGATTATTATTGGTGTTTAAGGAGACTATCAGAAGAGATTGTAAGGAAAAAAGAGAAAATATATGAACAAGATGTGATGTGGAAACAGCAAGATAAGACTGGATAGAATTATGAACTCTGTTTGGACTGATTTGGATTGATTTGGACATTAACGCAGTAGCAAGAAGATGATCAGAATCCCTCTTCGGATCTTGAAATATGGGTCCCCCCAACAAAATTTAAAATTCGGCTTTGTAATTCGGAATTTATGTGATGTGATTTAATTTGATTTGATTGGCCGGTTAATAATAATAATATTTTTTTTTAAAGGAAGCATACCGTAGCAAAGCTACAGGTAGTTAGTGGGCATTTTTCAACCCACTCCCATTTGGGCTCTGAAAAAAAATTCCGGTTTCTCCCATTTGGGGGGGGGCGGGGTATTGAAATCCATTTTGAATTAAAATAGGGAGAACTCAAAGTCACCTGTCCCCAGAAGGAAATGAAATATGTGCAAACTGCCTATGACCAGAGATTACCTTAAAAGTGGCTCAGTTCTGTGCTGCTGCTATAAAATTAATGACACAAGCCTTGAAGGAATCTTACCGCCGATGCCTTAAATTAGCAATTAAGGTTTCAACTTACATATTTTAGCTGTTTTTATCTGAATTATTTATCGTGTATTAGCTCACGGAGCTTAATTTTAACATATTTATGCTTGCTTAGTATCTGTTGTTGCCTATGTTGCACTCTGGTCGGTGACCAAAATAAATCGATTCATTCATTCATATGACCTAAGTTCTAAAATATTCAGTTTGCTTAGATGTACATATACATATATGTATTTTTATTTATTTTTATTTATTGAATTTATATACCGCCCTATACCTGCAGGTCATATGCATATACATATACAGTAAATCAGAACCACTGGGGCTTCTTGATGTATCAGCTCCACCTTGGAAATAGAATTATTGCCCTGTTCAGAATTCTAACGCATGCCTCCTGTTACCCACTGAGTGGGACTGCACTGATTAGCTATGTCCCTGAGGCCTATCACTCAACATCCAAAAAACCAAAGTGCTGTACCAACAAGTACAAAATACCCCCCCTGCAGCGCCACAAATCCAACTCAATGGTGTAACATTGGAAAATGTTGATCACTTCTCCTACCTGGGCAGTTATCTCTCCACAAGGGCCAACATTGATGCCGAAATCCAAAAGTGCTGAAATCCGAAAGTGCAGCTTTCTCCCGATTGAAGTGCAGAGTGTTTGAGGACCGGGACATTTGCAGGGAAACCAAAATGCTTCTTTACAAAGCTATTGTACTACCAACCTTACTGTACGCTTGTGAAACATAGATCACTTATAAACACCACCTCCAACTCCTTGAAAGATTCCATCAACGGTGTCTCCGGAAAATTTTACACATCACTTGGGAAGACAGGCGAACTAATGCCAATGTACTGGAAGAAGCAA